>NC_137580.1:101605397-102245397 GCF_963210335.1 Falco punctatus | reverse complement strand
ATGCATTCTTTTCGAATGCTGTCACACAGCAAGATCTTTCTTCTCTTCATTTGCTTAGAGGGTGCCTGGCAAAGCTATTAAGTCTGTGATGGGAGTGACAGTTAACTGCAGGCCTGTCAGCCTTACTTCCGATGTCAGCACATCCTTGTACCCATTAGGAGCATATTGCTACAACTTCACAAACAACCCGCCGCAATGTACTCCACGACTGTGTATTTTGCATCCCAAACGCAGCCCCTAATGGGCTCGCTGAGAGGTCCCTTCTGAGGCACTCGCATGGTGTATTTGTTTAGTTGATCCTTTAAAGGGCTTTTCTTGGGGAAAAACGGAGGGAAAGTTTAAAAACCTTTGGAAGGTTTTGCAGTTGCAGATGTAGTTGTGAACAAGGTGGGTCATTGTCCCCATGTCTGTCCGTGCTTGCCCTTTGTTGGCTGGAACAGTGAATATTGAACCTATTGAGCCTGGAAGAAAGTTCCTGGGTTTTTCCTACCTGTCAAGGCCATTAATGGAAGAGCAACCAACAAATGACAAATTCAATGAAATACAATGGCAAAATGGTTGATTAGATAACAAAATTGTAGAGAGGATGCCAACAGAGCAAGAGCTGCTGCAAGGCACGGCGGCACTTTTCAGCATTTTCCTTCAAGTGTGGCTGCTTAGTACTTGAGTACCTCTGCTTCAATCCAGCTTTACGGATTTTCATCCCTTTATTCTTGGCACTGTTTTATACTGTTGAACGTTCTCTGTGAGTAACACATCCCAATAACCTACAGGATTTAATTTTTAAAAGCACTTTTTCCATAAATGGAAGATATGGTTGGAAACATTGAAGGGTTTAGTGATGTTACAAGAGTAAATAACAGGCTTTTTAGTCTTGATCTGCAATGCAAAGAAGTGCAGTGGTACCTCATTTCTGCATCACCAGCACATACAGTAGCAATACAGCTTCATAGAATAGGGGATGGGCTTTCATCAGAATTTCATGATTTTCTCAGCTGAAGTGACTCACTAGTAAACTGTTTCTATTTTACTCAGTCCCAGAACTGGGCCTGAACTGAATCATGGGAAGTGCCACAGAAATGATAGTTAAGTGATGAGTAGTTACAAAGTAATGCAATTATAATTGCCATGCTGTAAGTCTTCAGGTAGTCTTTCTTCCCACTTCTGAGTAGAATTAGCCATCATCTTTCTTGTTACGGAGGATATGATGCTTAAAAAATAAGCAAACCAATCTGGTCTATATTTTCTGCCAAGATTCTTTCAGTGCCCCATAATCTGCAGTCCTGAGCCCAGCAGCAGTGCTATTAGGAAATACAGTTTGCATTGAGTTTGTCATGGCTGACTGAGCCCAAGATAGGAATTAGATGTCTTTTGTAATTGCCGTTTGTCTGTATGATTTGGGAATTGATGACATCAAGAAAACCAGAAGATAACTTAATAAATACACCTACATCTCGGCTACTCTTGATAAAGTTTGAGTCATAACCAGACCTCTGATAAAATATTAAAATAACTGTAAAAGGCTAAGAAGAAGCTTGAACTAAAAAACATGGTGGTTTGTTTTTTGTTGGGTTTTTTTGTTTGTTTGTTTCCACTGGGTTCTTCTCCTGAGATGCTACAATTGGGGTATGCAATTAAATAACTTGCCAGCTCTGAGAACGCTTACTGCTGCAGTGGGCATTACTAGGACGTTCCAAAGCTTGAAAAGTAGGGTGGACATCTTGTGGACAATTCAACAATTATTTTTAAAGCTCTGCTAATGCAACTGAGAGAGCAAGCTGCCTTCTTGGCATCTGCTGTTGAGTGTACTCTACATTAGATATACAAGAGATGGGGCCAGGGGGAGTTTCAAATTCAACAGCCAGCAGCCCGGGTATCAATTAAAGTTGGGTTATTTTCATATGTCACCATTATGACCCTTTAAACAGTGCAGCTATAGTGGAATCAGGATGTCTCTCTGACCCTATACTATGCAAATGCACTGAGGCCAGAAGGACTAGAAAACCTACTGAATTTTAATGTGAGAAGTGTGTGATGCCCCTACCTCATTGACATTCTGTGGGGATTTTTTTCACTAATCCTCACACTCAGTAGGCATAACTTTCTTGATCTTGGTTCTTCAGCGGGGTGTGCAGGTCAAAAAGGCAGCTGAGATGGGCCAGAAAGAAGTCAGGCACTACAGCATGAAGTGACATATTTAGTTACAATTAGAAAGGGGCCTGAACCGTGAAGTTCAGGTAAGAATCCAAACTCTCCCAAAGCTGGAGTGATGGGTGAGCCATGGGTTTGCGGCAGTCCCATGGACATACTAACCAGTCAGTTTGTCTGCAGCCAGAATTTACCAAAGTCCTTTCCTGGGTTACATTTTGAGGGATATTTTTGTGTTTACCTGTAGTCAGGAAAAACTCGGTGAAGTTTCAGTGTAGAGTTGTCTTAAGGTAAACTGTACGGTTCCTCTGCTTGAACCTCTCTCCATAACTGGCATAGAGAAGCAGCTCTGGCATGAAGAATAACAAGAGAGGGACTTAAGAAGAATAACAAATTGGTTTTCTGCAGTGATTTTTTTCAGCCGTGTTATGTTCCACTTGAAATAGATAATGTAGGTAACCTCCTAGCTCTAGAAGGTGTTGGCGACCGTGGTCCCCAGATCCTCTCGGACCCAGTGCACATCCAGTAACATACAGAAGGTGATACGCTGCATTTTCCCTGTCAATCTCAGTTTCTTCTAGCCATGAAGGAGCTTCCTGTAGCTATGAGGCAGCAATTGGAAGCCACGGTTATGGGGGAAGAAATAAGCCTTTCATTTTTCTTACATGATATTTGTTGCTCCCACTGAAGATCTGTCCCATTGCAGAGCTGCCTGGTTGCGCTATGCCGACCCACCCCCATGCACAGATACAGCCTTGCTGCTTTCCTGTGTGACTGTGTCCTCGGTGTGTGCTAGAGGTTGATGGATGGACTGAGGAGGACTGACCTGAAAGGTTGCAACCACACTATGTGCCCTGAAATTCCACTTCAGTGAGGAAGAAGAGGAGGTGTAACGTAGAAGTGTGCTTGCTTCCCTCCGCTGTCGAGAGGACAGAGCTGGCAACGAGATAAGAAGGATCACGGCATTTTGCATACACGTATGTTCATATTTAGGAGGATAATGCTAGATGTGGTGATTGTGGTGTGAATTTGGCTTGCTGTGGTGCATGACATACCCAGTAATGGTTTTACGCCGTGTGGTATGCACAGTAGTGGTTTTATTCTGTGACACATTGAAGGGCAGCATTCAGCCTTGGAGCATTAGAGTAAGGGAAGTGGGGTGCAACTGCAGAGATGGTTTTCATTCACTTGGCAGTTTGGTTTGGTGGTTTGTTGGGTTTTTTTTTTAATTGGCTCTGGCTTGGTTTGCTTTTTCTTGCTCTTTTATTCCCACCAGCTTTATAAAATCTTAAATGTTTATGAATTAGGGCCGCATAGTATTTAAATTGCCAAACAGAGAACCATTCTTCTCTATAACAACCTTCTGACTTTCTAAGGTTGTCAGATGTGTTACTTTTTTTTTTTTTTTTTTTTAAAGGGAGTATTGTATATAGAACCTCAATTATTTCCTCATAAAGTGATTTTAAAATGACTCCCCAGGGAGTTTTAGGAAAGTGTGTCTAGACTTTTTTCTTTTTCTGCTTTATCCCAGTCTCCCCTTCCAGCCTGCCCCTATCATTTTGTAGGTTATGGATAGTTGAGGATTTGTTGTACTGCAATTTAATGCTGAGTGTGTGCTGTGACCTTTGGGGGGGGCGGGGGGGGGAGGGGCTCTATTGGCAGTATCATTACAAATAAAGTACTAACAGATTTCAGAAGTTGCTAGATTCCAAACTGGATGCTGAAGGCTGCAGTCATTTTTAAACTGACCTCCACAGATTTTCAAATCTGACACCAAGGTGGTGGCGTAGCCCCTGCTCAAATGCCAGCTGACTGCTTTTGTGGGTCCCCTCTGCAAGCCCAGCCACCTCCCTTTGGTGCCTCTGCAATTCGGCTTGTGTAGAAGGTAAAGCTCTGGAAGGTCCAGGCAGACGCGCGCTGGCACGAGCACTGTGCCGCTGTGCAGGTCTTTGTTATTTCGGGTGGACATGGCCAACTACAAAGACTTTAAAAATCCTGGTCCATATTAGCCAGGCTGCTCTTGAATGGACTCCTCTCGGACTCCAGCATGGTGAAGGACCCAAGCCATTGGGCTGGGTTTGGGGGTACTTTTTATAAACCCAGCCAGGGCAGGTGGCGGTTGAGGTCAGGGTTCGTGCCTGGGCCGTGCAGTGTAGCACAGCTTCCTCGTGCTCCCGCTTGGCGAGTCTGGGCCGCACGCTCTGCATGGCACGGGTTCGCTGCGACGTGAAGGCAATACTGCAGGCGGGATAAGTCGAGTAACCCAGATGTCTGCGACCCCTGGCCTCGCTCAGCGGGGCAGATTTGGCTGAGTGAAGAGCGTGCACTCAACCCATACAGCTTCAAATTCCCGGGCTGGCTGGCGGGCCCTGCTTCGCCTGCTGCTGCAGCCCTGGAGAGGGGCTGCTCCTCGGAGAGGGGCTCATGGTGGGAGAGAGGATTTGCATGGCGGGATGCTGAGAAGGCCAGAGCTGTGGTTGGCTTTACTGCAGGAAGTGGATTAGGCAAATCCCCGAAACAGTGCAGAAATCCATTTTTCCAGGTGCTGAGGCTGAAGGAAACATATAATTAATAGTATCCCGATTTTTACTTAGTTAAGTCTTAGAGCGAGGTATCCTGGAGTTTATATTTTTAGCAGCCACTTTAAGAGATGGTGGGGGAGGATAAGTGTGCATGGGGGGAGAGATTAATTTAAAATTGATAACCGCATGGCAGCACCACAGTTTTAACAAGCTCAAGGCCTGCCTGCCGAAGCCTGCTTTACTCAGGGGACTAGAGTTCAATTCTCCGTGCTGCCAGTTGAAATCAGAAATCACAACTGCAGTGATTAGCAGTGAATTTCCTGATCTCGGTGCTGCAGGCAAAGGAAGGAGGGGACTGTTTTTCTTCCCTATCTCTGGCATGGTTAACCCCTAGCAGGGGAGATGAAGGTAGGGAAAGGGAATCTAGGGGAGTTTACACCATTTAAACTTGTACATGCTGTTTGAAAAAAAAAAATTAATGGCTGTTAATGGCCCGGTCCTGACTGTGGAGAAGTGCCCAGCAGCATCTTAATTAATCTTATTGCTAATAGAGGAGCATCGCTTCCAAATGCTTGTGCTACCCCTCTCATTCCAACAATGTAGGTCAGATCCACAGAGGCAGTATATGGATGGCAAAATACAGCCCGCTGTCAGGGACTCAGATGTTGATCCAGAGTAATCCCAAACACTGGTTTTACACCAGTGTAACTGGGATCAGTTTTTACTCTGTTCACATCAGCATCAAGTAACCACCTGCCTGGGTTTCCCTGTGTTTGTTCATCCATGATGCGATGGAGAAGAAACAAGTAAAACACCGTTCTATATTGTTACATTCTGACTTTTTTTTTTTTTTAATTGTCTACTTAATACTACCCCACCTGATTAACAGAAAGCAGCAGCACTTGTGCGTGTGCGATCAATATGTCCTCACAAAGCTATCCAAATGGTCCCTTGGCCCTTCTCTGAGTGTTGTCGCTGCTGAAGGTTGCTTGTTTGGGTCCCTTGTAATTTAAGGTGGGGGAATTTTGACCAACACATGCAAACCATGTCAAATGGAAACTGATAAAACTACTGTGACATGTAGCAATCTCAGGCAAGTGGGAGTCATTTGTCAACTCTCTTGGGCCTGAAAAATGTGTTTCGGTAGCTGGAGCAGGAAAAGGTGTTGCTTCATGGATTAATAGGGAGTTGGTCAAGAAATGACCTTCTGATCCAGACCTTTGCTTGATGGAGAGGGATGGAAGTGATTTTGCTTGCTTGCTGGTTTGTTCCTTCCTAACCCTTCACTGGGTTGAAAAATACTATTTTTTTTCACCTGACCATTGCTGAGCTGCTGAATCATGTGATGTGCAGGCATCATACTGAATTAACGCACATGGTTGGGTGCTTGTTGTATACATGGGGTGCCCAGCTGTGTGCCAGAGGCTCTACACCTCTCCTCTTCAGTGAAAAAACAAAAAAGGCTTGTGTTGTGGAGGACTGGGAGGTGCCTCTCCTCTGTGGGCAGCTAGTGGAAGTCCTCCACTTGCAGCATTGCTCAGAAGCTCTGGAAGAGGCTGATGGTGTCTGGGCTCCCTTCTGCCTCCAGCCTGGGAGCAGGGCTGGGCTGCACTGGGCAGCCTCTCACCCCGTGGGCCTTGTTGGCCTCACCGGTGCTGGCCATCAGCGAGCTTTTCGAGTTGGGTCTGCTGGGTGGTGAAGTTTCTTTCAGGAGAGCTGAAATTAAATTTCACAGGAAGATCTGCTGAAAGGTTTATGGTAAGTCATGCTCTAACCAATCTTGTGTCTAGGCTCTGACCCCAGCATTGCCGGTTTCTTCATGTGATTTTTTATTTTACTGTGAAAGGTTTGTATACATGTAGTTTCTCAGATCAATAGAAGAAAACTGAGCTGGATTATCTCCTCACCTGGAAGTTTATCAGCTAAAAGTCAGTAGACGTAAACTACAGTCAGTCAAGCATATTGCAGCAGAATTAGTCCCTTTGCTTGTTTTAAGGGTGTATAGTTTGTTTGAAATATTTTAACATGAAGATCATGTACAAATAAATAAATAGATAGATAGACAGATATCTCATACTGCTTTAACTATACAAACTAGTATGGCTATAGTAAAAACCAATACAGACATGCTGGTATCTGGGAAACTTCCATGGATGAACACCAACCTTTATTGCTTTAATGCTATTCATTTTCAAGCCAGTGTAGTGGCAGAGGAATAGAAGTTGAGCCTGGGCAAGGTGGCAAATGGCAGCGCGCTCCCTGTAAGACCTTCTTCCTCACAGCAAACTGTCCATGTGTTTCTTCATAGTACATGGTGAGTGCCTTGAAAATGAGCTTATTACTAATCAGCATGTTTCACTGCAATTTTACGCATTTTTTCTTGCTCTTTGCTGGCTACTGAATAAATCCTAATGTGCTTTTTGAATTTCAAAGAGCACTCTAAGAACTGGATGCTAGCAAAATACATCATGATGGAAACCAAACAAAACCACCGAAAACAGTCTGTGGTGGGTTGACCTGGCTGGGGGTCGGGTGCCCACCAAGCCGCTCGGTCACTGCCCTCCTCAGCGGGACGGGGGTTCGAGGAAATGTACCGAAGGGCTTGTGGGTCGAGGTAAGGACGGGGAGAGATCACTCGCCAGTTACTGTCACGGGCAGAACAGGCTCCGCTTGGGGAAATCAGTTTAATTGATTACCGATCAGGTCAGAGTAGGAGTACGAGAACTAAACCCAAATGTTAAACCCACCTTCCCCCCAGCCCTCCCTTCTTCCCAGGCTTAACCTAATCCCTGATTTCTCTGTCTCCTCCCGGGGAATGGGGCTGGGGTCAGCCCCTCACACGCCGTCTCTGCCGCCCCGTCCCCCGCACGCTGCCCCGCTCCAGCGTGGGGTCCCTGCCCCGGGAGCCAGCCCTGCGCCCCCTGCTCCCACGGGAGCCCTTCCCACGGGAGCGTCCCTCAGGAGCTGCCCCGGGGGGTCCCCGCGGGGTCCCCAGCCCTGCCCCAGCCCTGCCCCAGCCCGGGCTCCTCTCCCCATGGGCCACGGGCCCTGCCAGGGGCTGCCCCAGCGCCGCTGCCCGCGGGTCACAGCCTCCATCGGGCATGGGGGAAGCTTCTGGCAGCTCCTCAGAGAAGTCACCCACCCACCCCCAAAACCTTGCCACACAAACCCAGTACACAGTCATTAATCCCCAACAACTCTTGCCTCAAGCACATAAAAATCTCCTGACAACAATCTTTTTTAAACCTGGTCAAATGACAGACTCACAGTGCATCAGTCGCAGCACAAGTCTCCTGTCTTCAGTGTGACTTGAGGCCGCATGTCCTGCGGAAAGCACAAAGCAACTTTTTTGAAAGTAAGAAGAACCTAGACCTAAACTGATGTAATTTGAGTGCAGGATTTGGCCCATGGACTCCAGTTCTGGCTCCCCTGGCACTTGTAAGCTTTTTATTGCTAATTAAAGTTGGTAAGTAGTCCCCCTCAGGGTGTTTTGGCTCATAAATGAAGGCCAACAAAATATCTAATTTTGCTAAATAGAGTAATATTTTATATGCCAGCAGAGGGCTTTTGGTTAGATTTTCTTTCTCCCCACTGTTATTTAGAAGCGAAAGCGCCAATGTTTCCTATCAACCTCAAGAAGCAAAAGCAGCTCTTGTTCCTCTTTCCCTGCCTCATCCTGCTCCCTAAGGCCATCCACCCCCCAGTTCCCCAGCAAGGCCCCAAGCTTCAGGGGTTGAACCCTGGTTCTCAGTGTCACCTTCTAGTTCTGAGACCTCTCTGGGAGTCTTTGGTGGAAAAGATGCTATTCAGCGCATACATGAACATCAAAATCCAGTTAGGTGAAGTTTTCAACCCTAAAATATTAAAGTCATTAGCATTTGTGTAATTGTACGTATCTTTTTTTCTCTTTAGAATGTTATTTTCTTATGGCTGAGCTACAAGCGGTGCTCACAGGGCTCAGTGCTGGGGCCAGCCCTGTTTAACGTCTTCATCGACGATCTGGGGGAGGGGGCTGAGCCACCCTCAGTCACTTTGCAGGTGACACCAGGCTGGGGGAAGTGCTGACCTGCTGGGGGGCAGGGGGCTCTGCAGGGGGTCTGGGCAGGCTGGGCTGATGGGCTGAGGTCAGTTGTATCAGGTTCAACAGGGCTCCGTGCCGGGTCCTGCCCATGGGTCACAGCAGCCCCAGGCAGCTGCGGGCTGGGGGCAGGGGGCTGGGAACTGCCCAGCGGGAAAGGGCCTGGGGGGGCTGGTTGATGGTCAGCTGAGCTTGAGCCGGCAGAGTGCCCAGGTGGCCAAGGAGGCCAAGAGCATCCTGGCTTGGATCTGAAACTGTGTGGCCAGCAGGACCAGGGCAGCGATCGTCCCCCTGTACTCGGCACTGGGGAGGCTGCACCGTGAATCCTGGGGTCAGTTTTGGGCCCCTCACCCCCAGACAGACACAGAGATGCTGCAGCGTGTCCAGAGCCGGGCAGGGGCCAGGGAAGGGGCTGGGGCACAAGTGTCATGAGGGAGCTGGGGGTGTTCAGCCTGGAGAGGAGGGGGCTCAGGGGGGACCTTCTCGCTCTCCACAGCTACCTGAGAGGAGGGTGTAGCGAGGTGAGGTCGGTCTCTTCTCCCAAGTAACAAGTGACAGGACAAGAGGAAAGAGCTTCAAGTTGTGCCAGAGGAGGTTTAGAGTGGCTAGAAGAGAAAATACCTTCACTGAAAGGGTTCCAAGCACTGGGACAGGCTGCCCAGGGAAGTGGTTGTGTCACCATCCCTGCCATATGTGTATGCTTTAGTGGTGGATTTGGCAGTGCTGGGTAATGGTTGAACTCAATCTTCAAGGCCTTTTCCAACCTAAACGATTCTATGATTCTCCTTAGGCAGTTAAAACATAGGTTTCTTTCCCTTCTTAAAATGAAACCTGTTACAGTATGATGAATGAAACAGCAGAAATAAAAGTGTTTTAATAGCATGAACGGTTACAAACCCTTCATTGACAGGGATTATTATTGTGATAATAATTCAGCAGAGCTGGAATTTGTAGAAGCCGATTTGACCAGCCAGCAATGTGAAATATTTGGGGGTGAATTTCATCTCTGTAAAGACCAAAAGCCATTTAAAAAGCAGACTGGAGTCTTTTGATTTACATTTCTGATATTAAACAGAGAGCCGCGCTCTGCATTTTTTGCTACAGGGCATCGCTTCATTGCTAAGAAGTAGGGCTATGGCAAGAATCCAATTTCTTAATGAACCAGCCTATCTGGAGCAAAACAGCTTTTCACACCATAATAAACAATGAACACCTTTTAGATAACAAATTCAATGGCAAAAATATTGCATTGTACATGTCATAGCCCCATAATTTAATGGAGGCACTTGCTGCATTAGTGGTTTACATTAATTTTTAAAATTAATTTTGTTTGGCCTGCGGGGGAAATATTTTCTTTTTTGCTTCTGATATCCTGCAGCTCATTAACACTTTTTTACTGCTGCTCTACACTACTGTCTGTAATCGTCCAATTTGTAGCTAGAGGCTTATTTTTTAACTAGAGAGAAAAAAAAAAAAAATGGAGCTTTTACTGAAAACGTAAATGAAGCTTCAACCACACTGAAAAATCAGCATCTCTAACAACAGCTAGAGTACTGTGGCTTTCTGAGAATGTATTAATTAAACCCCGGATGGATTGTTAGCCTGCAATTTCTGGGTAGTTTTGTAGCCTGGGACAGGGAAGTTTCCATCCCATTTCTGCCTTGCAGACATTGGCCAGGGAAGCATAGTTCTTCCCTCTGCCGTACGTAGGGTTTGTACTTCTGGACACTTTGGGGCTCTAGCTGTAACTCTTCTATATTGTCATTTTCCTGGGAAATGTCTGATATGGGTTTCAATTTAAAAAGTGATTGTGCTTATTCAGAGCTACTGAAGAGCACAAATGCATTTTTCACCTTGGAGCACTGGAACGCTCCCCTGCTCGGAAAAGTGAGACAATGAAAATCAAAGTTAAACAACTTCAGCATCAGCCCAATTCTCTGCGCTGTTCACAGTTGTTAATTTAACAGTGGACTGATTCTATCTTCCTGAATAAAGCGCCATGTGGGCAGCTGCTGCCGGATCCCAGCCTCTAATGCACACTCCAGTACATCACCCTGGCTGCAGAGGGACTCAAAGCAAAACAGCTCTGCAGATAATGCGAAGCGGCAAAATCCACGTTGAGCAGGACTTTTCCATAGGGCCCCGTCTCACCGCACCGGGTGTCCTCAGCTGCCGCAGCTCAAGAGGTTTTAGCTGGTCCTCAGGTCTTTATAGAAATGGTCCTTGAACGTGCTCGTATGTGAGGACACAGGTACTCTGCAACACCTGGTGTTTCCTTAATACTAGTGGTGAAGACTTAAGGTCTCTTTCAGTAAGTGGCATGTGTTGTGGCAGAGACATGCGTGCACGCCCTGGCAGGACGCTGGCTCTGTCAGTATGGGTGCTCACAAGGAATTAACCTGCGTGACAGAATAGAGGAATAATCATTATGGGTTGCACAAGGTGGCAGGATTATTTCTGTGACTCGCTATCTGTCTTACCCCCATCATTGCGCTATCTGAGTGCCTGTCAAGGCTTGTTTTTCAGACTTTCAATATAATTTCACAGCTTTTTCAACACGGCTGCCCAAATGTCAATTGTGCAGTACAACGTAGAATTACTGAGCAATGAAAAATGTAGGTGTTGGAGAGCATCTGTATCGCTTGACTTCCACTGTGCTTTCACTTAATGAAAACAATAGCTGCAAATTTGGCGTAGTTAAGCTGAACGTTAATGCAAAGTGCTGTATTGCTGTGAATATGAAGGTGTATTTCATTGAAGTCGATTAGATTGTATTCCTTTGCCATTAAGACTGAGTTCTAACAGCATACAAGAGGAATGTAATGAGTAACTGGGCTCTTGCTATACTCTGTTGCAGGACAGTATTTGTAGATAGGAAATTATATGTAATTACTGTGGGTGAGATCATCAGTTTATATAAATCAGCATGACTTTGCTGATGTCAGTGGAATTATGCCAATTTACACCAGCTGAATGAGACAAACACATGCACAGATGTCCCAAGTCTCCCCAGTTTACAGTGGTGGGAGTCCTGGTCGACTGCAGCTGCGGTAGGCTGGGTCCTCTGCGTAAACTGCCTTCAGCTGAGCAGCTTATTGTGGCTGAAGATGAGGGAGTAGATTTACATCACTGTGAAATGTGCCTTAGCGTACAGCTTCCCCTTCTTGGTGAAGTGCAGCGCAGAAATCCATGTCCTCAGCCTGGACCTCCTCTGGTAAACCACAGACTGATGTGTCGGGCTGGTCGGAGAAGACCAGCGTGAAAAATTAGGCTCTTGCCCGCACTGGAAATCCCTGTCTTGAATCTGTAATTCTCCCATTAAATCAAGTAGAGCTGCCTCAGTTGAAATTCTATCACCATTTTGACTTGAGGGAAAGGAATCATAGCTGGGGTTGTTTCTTGTTCCTTATGTTTTTAGCAGAGAGGAGGCAGCAGGGAAGCTGCTGAATGCAGACGAGCTGGTGCAAGTCATTAGAACAACAGTGGACAGCCATGGGGCTGTGACATTGAATAAACCGTAGGGGCTATTGTTGTCTTTCAGAAAGGCTATCTAATTTTTTTTTTTATATATATATATATATGGAACTTGTAGCCATTTCTAAGCTTTCATTTTTCATAATGTCATAGATAATCTTTTATCTATTATCCAGTAGTGCTATTCTGACAGACATTTGCATCAAATGGGAACGTGCAGGCTGGAACTCTCTCTAGTGGGGAAACCAGCTTGATCTGAAAGGTTATTCACTCTTGCTGCGTCTCAGGGCTTTGTTCTTGATTCGCACACATTTCCCCCATCTAAATGCAGGCGTTTCTAGAGCTTTTTCTTTAGAAAAACCTTCAATTCTGAGATCTGAGCTTATTCAAGCTTCTTCCTACATATCAGTCAAAAACTTGTATTCACTGCAAATGATGAATCTGCTTTGAAACATTTGTTGAAGACTCTGTATGCCTCCAGAATCCTTTCAGAACCTTTTCTACAGAGACACCGGCAGCTTTCTTATTTTTTTTTTTTTTTAAGGAAAGGGAAGAGTGATGAAGGAAGGAACTTCAGTAGCCATGAGCCTTTTTGCAGTTGCATCTCTATCCACACAAAAAAAAAATAAAACACCCGCACACCAAAAGCCCCGATGGGAACAATGACCTTTAAAGATGTGGGTAGAATATGAGCTGAGTGTCTAAAAGTTAGCAAAGCAGAAAAACTGTGTGTGACTGGAAATATGAAAATGCGGTTCAGTATTACCTTAGTTTCATAATTCTTCACTTATGAGGTTATTAAATGACAATATAAAAAGGTGAATAAACCTCCATTTCACACGGAGAATTTCATTGATTGAAGAAGTAGCCTTATTCTACATCTAATAAACCTGAATAGATCTCCTTTATAGTGCCTTTTTGTGTTCTTGGGTTATTTGAAAGTCCTTCTCACAAGGACTGACTAAGCAGGTGGATTCACTGCCCATCACATGCTTTCTGTTCCCTCTCGAATCTAATCAGCACTTTCAACAGTGCATCGCTCCCAAAAATGCCGTGCTTGCAGAGTCAGCGCTGGGCATGAGCCTGGAAGGCTGGTGACACAGGACCTGGAAGGTGTTTGCTCGTGGCTATTGGTGCCTTAGGATATGACCAGGGTCCTGCTGCACTGGGTTAGAGGTTTCACCCTTTGGTGCCAAAAGGATGTATCGTGGCACCCACCTGCCGTTCCAGCAGCAGTTATCCCAGCCCGTATTTGACACAGCATTTGCTTCTCTCAGACAAGCCCGTGGTGCTCCAGCTGCTCTGTGCTTCCCAGGACAAGGCTCGAAGGTGTATAGGAAGCGCTGGGTTTGGAGTGCCTGACCATCACGAGAATTTTTGCCTTTTTACATTAAAATGCCTATCCCAAGCTGGGAAGGAGCGTACAGCCATTCCTGCTATAAAAATGGAAGCATCACAACTTTGCCACATAAATATGCATCCCTGATCAGTGTGGGGTTCTTTATTACACAGGCACCTCATTAATATAGTTGTCATCTTAAACTCCTGGATTAATAGGAATGAGCAGTATTTCCTCTAGTGGAGGCTGGAGATAAAATTTCTTGAATACTAAAGCAATAATGTTGAGCTTATTGTGAACCTGTTTAAAGGGTGAGGAGAAACGAGAAGAGCAAAGAATTAATTGGTTTCCCTTCTCCTGTCCCCAAGCTTTTCCTTCTTTCTAAGTGTTTCCTGCAAGGAACAAATTTTGAATCGCCACATTGAAATTGCATAGGAGTCCCTGTTATTAACCCTGTGGCCATGGGATGCAGAAGAGAAAAACATCAGTGCTCCAACTTAGGATCTAGGGGGGTTGGAAACATGTTTCTGAGTGTTTCTAGCTGTGTGTTTCTAGGTGCTGTACTGTTTATGAGAAAAAAGATTAGCCGTTTCAGGTGTGGAAAGCACCAGAGAAAATCTGATCTGGCCACAGATGAAACAGAGTTTGGTTACCAGCAGTTTGTGCTGGTAGTACGTGCGTCATTCAGTGATCATGAAAGGAAAGCTTCACATGAGGTTTTGTGGATTTGGGGATGGGCTGTGAGTAACTGTAAGGAATCTGGAGTCACATTTGCTCCTGCCGTGGTTTAAATCTGAATTAACTCTGTCACAGCAGTGACGTTTCCAGGACTCCCACAGGGTAGTAGGGTCTGTGTAGGGTATGTATAGTATGTAGGGTAGGTAGAGTAGTATGTGCAGGGAAAGGTCACCAGCCAGCCCCCCCTGGGTCTCCCGCTGCCAGCCCAGCTCGCAGCCACCCTTCCTGCTTGCTTCTGCTGGGTGCTGAGTTTGTCACATGTCTGTTTTCAACCTTTTCCTTCTAATTGGGGAGAAACTTGGTTTATAGGAATTTTCCTTCTTCGAGGGAAAACTGAGTGTCTTATTCATGTGAATGTGGGGGCTGAGACCCTGAGGAAGAGGCTGGCTCCCTGGAGACTTGCTGTAGGATTACTGGAGCCAGCTGTGCCCTCCTACCCTATATTTACACTAACGAGAGCAACTGTGTCTTTTGGCCCCAACCAAAAGCATCATCAGGTGTTGCTCATAGTTGTTTGGTGGGTTGGGGGTGGTGGTGTTGAGCAACAGCCACCCCAGTGCAGAAACCTCCTGGGAGTGGTGGGCATGGGGTGCTCAGAGCAGAGACAGCTCTTCCCAGGATTGAGTGAGCGGCAGCCTGGGATGCCTTCCCATCACAGGCTGTATCATGCCCTGCTCCTTGGGTCCAGCAGCTCCACGCTGTGACACAAGCAGTTTTCCAGCAGCCCCTGGTATGTCATGCGATGGTTTGTGGTGGCAGTCAGGTTTGCTGCCAGGGCCAGTGCAGGATCTGGCCCGCAGCAGACCCAGGCTGAGGGGGTGAGCAGCTCTCAGGCCACTGCTGGCTCATCGCACTTCGGACTTGGTAGGTGCAGAAGCATAGCTTCATGGCAATATCTGTATTTTCAACACATTTTCTAATAGCATTTTAGTAATTATTAACTAGGGAAGTGATTAACATTTAGGAGCTCAGTAATCCATAGAAGTCTATGGTCCTGACTGAATGGTGTTGCTGCTGGTAACACTGGAGGTGCATTAAATTCCTCAGTTTAATTAAGAGTTTGTGTAATTGTAGTGCACTTTTTGCTGTGTTTTATCTGGAAAAGACAAGAGAAGCTGAGTAAGGTCCAGCACACCGAGAAAGGGGATGGTTTTGTGAAGTTACTCTGAATCATGTGGAGTCACGGGTGAAAGGGGAGTGATGGTGGAATGTGGTGAGGAATTGGTATATAACGGCTTGGAGACTTAAAAAAGTGAGCCTTAGAGAGGTCTGATTTCTCATGGCATGATCTGAATGAATCTGGCTGATTAAAAAAAAAAAACTGCTTTCTGAAGAGACCTAGCTTCCCCTTTCTTTTTGTTAACATATAGCTAATGTAACTTTCTGTGTATATAAACTTTACAATGTATATGAGCTGGATGCTGTCCTCTCTCATTTGCTCATGAACACAGGTACTTGTTTGCCCAGGGTGACAAATGTTTTACTCCTGCAGTGTGGTGTTAAGGACAAATCTGTGGAGCAGTGGGGCAGCACATGGTGCCCACCGGGACAGGTGAGCTCTGGGGTGAGCAGGTGGAGCCTGAGAAATGTCGGGATGTGGGTCACAAATCAAAAATCAGTTGAAAGGTTTGTTTGCTTTGCCTGTTGTGTCCTGAAGACTAAGTTGGAGCTGTGGGTGCTTAGAAACAGTGTGAGCTCCTTCATCAGAAACTGGTTCTCTTATGAAACTCATCTGTAGTAAGATGTGTGTGTTTAATTCTGTCTGCGGTGTGTGTAATCTCCTATATATTTTAACTAACAGTGCCAAGAAAACTAGCCAAGGGTAACGGCAATATTAGTAACCTCAGATTATAATGACTTGACTTTTATACCACTTTTTAATAGTATTTTACCATTCATATTGAAAGTTTTATAGTTTGTACCACTTACTGATAAATACTTCATAAGCTCCTGTGGCTCTCTGCTGCTGTTGTGCTTCATACCACAGATGCTTTCATTTCCATACGTGTACGCTACATATTATAAAGTGAAAATAGGAACCTTCTGGGACATAGATGCTTTCTGAAATATAAATCATTATTGCTAATGATGATGCAAAAGTGTATACCTAATAACGTGTTGTGGAGTCTGTTCAGTCCTATTAAGTGGAAAGTCTTGGCCTCTGGGGTTCAGCATCTCGGAACAAAGTTTTAAATAACCAGCTGATGACGCAGTGTCTCAGAATAAAAAGTAAATCTGTGCTTTTGGCTCCTGCTCTAGTCTATTGAGTTTGGTTCTTTCAGAACTGGAGCAGTGAAATTTAGTAAAGCATGTGACACCTGCATAATGAACTAGTGGACTCAAAGAAGTAAGTACAGGTTAACCTGATTTTAATAAGGTGTAGTAACAACAGAGACCAGAATGCCACGTACAAAGGAGAGCAAAATGAAAAGGCTTTACGATTTTGAATATATGGGATTGAAAACCCATACAGAAAGAACCTGTTTGGCACCAAGAAACCTGGTAGTGTCAGATTTAAGGATTCATTATTCTTGCGTAGAGAAATGGTAGTGCAGAGACTGCTTGCTCATAAATAATATCATCCCTCTTTCTTGCAGGAGGTTTGTGGTTTAAACCCCTTCTTTCACTAACAAGTGGTATCAGAGGGGAAACAAATACAGGAGGTTCTTGATTTTAAACTGAGCAATTTTTAATTTTTTTTTTATTTATTCTCTCTGGACTTTGTAAATGTACTTGATTGCATTATATTGTTGACATCTGAAAGCTGTTACTGAATGGTTGCCATTGTATGTTGTGTATGATGTTGGGGTTTGGAAGTTCTGAGTTGCCACTCTGTAGACTCCCGTGGTCACAGGGAAGCAGAATCCAGACAAATACCAGGCAGATGATTTAATGGCAGCAATAGTGGGGGATCATAATGCTGTTGGGAATTGTTGTTTTGAGTTCGCACTGGAAAGGTGATGTATACTTGTGTACCTGGAGATGATGTTACTGATTTTTTTTAACATTTTATTAAAGGTTTCTGTATTATGGAAAAATCACATATGCCCCGAGTGTGTAAGGGAGCCCAAACAATCAATTGCAAAATACATGAAAAATGGAAAATTCATAGGGCAGCATGGTAGGAAACAAAGTGTAAAGCAAGGGGAAGCAGGTATATTTTACATGGGTTCCCTTCAGCTGTCTCTTTGGAATAGATGTTGATGTTTTGTACTGTGCTGGGGATTATTATGGAAGGTTTGGTTCTTGGTCTGAAATTGCCCTCGCCTCCCGTGTGGCTGTGTGTCTCAGAGCACACATGTGTTTTTCCTCAGCAACGGGGGTTTGCTCAGAGCAATGTGTTCTACTGATGTTGTCTGCTCAGCTTCACCTGAATTCGGGTTAGAAACAGGTGAGATGTTGAGTGATATTTCACTGTGTCAGTTAAACATTTAACGATGATTCGTTACCTGCCTTTTCATTTCAGTGGTGGGCACTTGAAGGCAGGCACTGCAGTAGAAATTTCCCTGGAGCAGGTGAATGCCCGATAACCATGAAACTTAAGGAAGTGGCTGGGTTGGTGACACTCTAGATGGTTAGCATGTTTTCCATATGTTAATGTGGCTTTGCAGACTGCAATATAGCTATCATGGGCGTGTATCTTCTTTGATTCATCCTTTAATTAGATGCAACAAAGGCCTGCCTAAACCATAGGAGCTTTGAAAATGTATTTTTTAAAATTATTTATATTTTAAAATGTACAAACTCAATGCAAATTACCGCTAGACTCTTATCCACCAGTTGTCTTAGAACTTAATCTGTGTGGTTAACAGCAGGAGCTGAATGACCAGAGCAGCTACAGGTATCATAACCTGCAATCTGAATCCTCTTATCCCAAGAGAAAGGCTGGATCTTGCAGGAAGTCCAGAAGGTCTGATAAACCCGGGGAGTTTAAGAGCCAGAGATGCCCTTGGTAAAGACCAGTGCCACCTGAGCTACACTTCTCACTGTGCCTCCTCTAAGTAGTGAACAAAAGTAACCTGCACTCAAGTTGCAGCCACTTTTGCAAGGGCAGCAGCAGCTCAAATCGCACTGTTGCCATTGTTGCGCTGGTATCTTCTGCTGTCTTCCCTCTTTGGCCCAGGCGATGCTCCTTGGGTAACAGTACCTCTGGGCACTTTGTTAATCCCTTCTCAGCTAATGGTGACGGCACTTGTTTGTCCTCCGGGGGAGGCTGGGAAGATCTGTGCGATGGCATTCAGCCACTCTCAGCGCATATGTTCCAGTTGCCAGCGCTCACACGATGGATCTGTCACATTAGCCTGAGTGTTAGCAGTGCGAAAGGTTTAACTTATGTCCCTTGATGAGAGAATTAAAGAGCATGTCTGGGCTCCAAGTTAAAGGCTCCTCTGTGTTGATAGGACTTGAGTTATTTAAGTTAACTTTGCAGTGAAGACAAGCCCCAAGGGACTGTCAGTTCAAGAACACCCACTAACCACAACTTGTCATGTTACTACACAGAGAGAGAAATGAGCTTTTAAGTAATTAGTGCCCAAAGCATTCACTGCTTTGTAGGTCAAAACCAAAACCTTAATTCTACCAGAAAACTAATCAGAAGCCAACACAGATTTCAGAGCATGACTGTAATAAGCTTTCCTTATGACACACCACTTAATAAGTAGGCAGCAGTCTTTTCCACTAGCTCGAATCTCCAGCTGACCCACTGAGAGCACATCACAAGGGGACAAAGGTAAGGATATCCACAATGGGTCCAGGATCCAAACTGAAAGATTGTGCCTTTATTGTGTAATGGAAACGGCAAAACTCATTCTGGCCTCTAAGGTGTGCAGCCTGCGTATCTGCAAATTGACTGGAAAATCAGAGGTAAGTAGGAAGAACATTTTGCACATGCAGCAGAAAAGCTTTCTGTCTGAATTTCTGGTCTTCCACAAATACATGCCTGGACAGTCTCTTCAGAAAGATACTTGGGCACAAAACACCTGCAGGATATGTGGTGCCCTTTGGCTGACGGTGGGGGTGTGCAGGTAGGCAGGAATCTGTTCCTTTAGCCACCGCCTTTCAGTGCAGGGGCAAAGATAATAGTGGGGTTTCCTTCTTCAGGTGCTTGGGAAGATCCCAAGTGTTGCTTTTGGAAGTGCTTGTATACATTTGTACACGACTTGAACATTTCCTCGCCATCGCTTTAAAGTCTGAGGATTAATTAAGCCATTTTAATCGTACGCTCTTGTGTATGGTTGAAATGCAAGGGGAGTAGAAGGAGGGAGTCAGTCATGTATTCACTTAGCCTGTCCAACCCACCATACCCTGCTGTGTGTACTGGTAAAGATAAGGAGCAATGTTAAACACAACATTAAAATAATACATTCATTATAATGCAAGTTGTCAGATGCTTGTGCTGGTCTCTGTGAAAAAGATACTTCTGCTACCCTTGTAATGTAGATTATTTTTTTCATAATGCAAGAGGAAATGCATAACTTGGATTGTTTCTCTCATATTTTACCAGAATTTCCTGGGATCTGAAACTTCCCTTTCATATGTTGGGGTTGATTTCTGGAGTACTTGTGAGCCGTGAGAAGGAGCAGAAAAATAAAATGATGCAAAGATATTTCTAAGGCAGTATTTTTCAGCTGAGCTGAGAAGAGAGAATCTTATATGGAAGGTGGTGACAAAAGGAATGGGTGAGAAAAAATGCTTCAAAGAAATATGTTTTGTGTTACCTGCTTACCAAATAGCCCAGAGGTAGGAGGAACCAGATGTGAATAAACCAGATTTATTTCTTTTTTAATGCAGTTTCTGGCATACCAGGCAAACAGACGTAACTGCCAACTAAGTTAAAAAGTGTACTCGTAGGACTATAATCCAAGCTACTCTTCACTCAAACCTGCAGATCTCCAAGCACTTTGGAGCCCTTCTATTCTATAAGATCAGAAAGCCAATTCCAGTTATTTTAGAGAGGAGTGGTCTGAAGCACTGTCTGCTAAAAAGCCGCAGCCACTGGGTGAGATAAAGATGGAACCAGCAAGTGGTGCAGAGACCTCTTCTCTCAGCATTATATTGCTATTCTCTCCACGTCAAGATGTCCTTTACTTGCTGCAGGATGAGTTCAGAATTGATTCTTGGGGAAAAGACTATCCCTTTCTTCACTTTTTTTTTTCTTTAGACCATTTAACTTAATAAAGCCCAGGAATGGGACTTGGCAACTCAGTCAGTTCTCGTCTTGGTCTGCTGGTGGCAGGGACCGAGTCAGCTGTCATCTAGGAGAGACCATGGTGGTGGTGTCCTTTCTAAAATACTTTCAACTATAGAAATGATAAACGGTAGCAAAACTTTCTGCTGACTTTGTTGTCTCTGTGCGTGTAGTGACTACTCTTAAGTGTCTGTGTTTGCAGCATCTTCGTTTTGAAACCATCCTTTATGTATAATTAAGGATGTTTGAAGAGAAACCTCTCATATATCTGCAAATTAGATAAAACCTTCAAGTTTTAATTGGTTTATCCTGTTGTAAATCAAGCAGAAATTTTGAAAGCGGACTTGCAGCTTGTATTCTGTAGGTTGTGTTTATAGAGTGAGTGTGCTGGCATTCATTACAGGAGTCTTTCTCCTGCTCCCTTCCTGCTTTTCCCTCCCCCAGTCCCTTGTGCTGACCCCTAATCCCAACAAAATGAAGATCTGGTTGTCATATGGATTGCAAAGCTTTCCTCTTGCATCACAAACAGTATAGATCAAAAACACCTCATTTAAAAACAGATGTTTTCTGGTAGTGATTAATATAGCTTCTCCCCCATCTTCCTTTTTTTAGAAGAACCTTTTATTTCATAATCATCTGTGTTAGCGTTGGCTTAACGGACTGAACTCAGAGGCACTCAGAAGACTGGATGAACTGGTTCATTTGAAACACATAGCTGATCTGAATTTTCAAGCCAAGCACAAAATGAAACAGTTTACATTTCCATGCATGTCCTCACTAGTTTTGGCTTAAAGGGAAGAATCCTGTGTGGATAAACAATGTTCTCAAATACCTTTTTCAAGCAAGCACTTCAGTGGAAACTGTGGGGTGCTGAGCACTTACGGCCTCTTGTGTCACCAGTGCCTACTGAATTTCAGAGCCTCTCTCTGGGTACTTTAAAAAAAAAAAAAAATCTCAGTAACAAGTCTTTTATTTGACAGTTCTTTCAAAGAGTGATTTTTCTCCCAGTTTATTTGGCCAAAACATTCCCCCCTTTTTACTCTTCCACTCTTAAGCTGCGCACAGTTCAGCTTTCTCTTCCTGTGTTGGAATTGGCTGCATTTTACTGAGGCTTCAAATAGAGAGGATTTGAGCCTATAAATCCTTACTCTGTGTGAGTCCTTATTTTCACTAATAGCCCCGCTGAAGTCATCAAGACTGTTTACATGAATAGGATCAGGAGTAATTCTAGTTGGGTCTAATTAGTTACACCAATTTAAGTGAAAGCAGAATCAATCCATTGTTTTGTGGCGTATGTTAGGATGAAATATGCTAACACAGAGTATAAAACCACAGTATTGTATATAGCTGCATGGTTAAAGGACATTGTTGTCTGGCATTTTTCACAAAGAACGATCATTAGTACAAGTTGGAAAAATATAGGGTTTGGGGCTGCATTTTCCCTGCAATTTAATATTACTTGGTATTGGTTAGAAATAAATTGTTACAGACTCCCTTTGAATTCCTTTAGGGTAAATATTTATCACATGTAACGTTTCCTCAATATTCTGAATTTTCAATACAATTAGCTTCACTGTAGGTTATTTACTCCAAGTTAAAATTCAAGGAAAAGCCTCCAAGTGTATTTTGAGTGGAGCTATTCATCAGAAGTCCAACACTATTTTGTTCAAAGTGAACCAAAAGCTGTGGGAGATTTTCTAACTGGGGAACAGAGCTTGCAAGATGCATAAAACTAATGGTGTACGCAGTGTCTTGTTTTCCTTCCTTTCTGTGGGGGGTGTTTAAAATACTCATTACTTTGTCCAAAATAGGATCTTGGTGGTGAGATGATAACGGGAGGAAAGCACGGCACTATGAATTCCCAACAGAAGTCTCACAGAAGTGTGGAGCCATTTAAAGTTTGTCGACCCAACAGACCGTAGTGTCAGCTGTGTGAGCGGGGGTGGACAGGAGGTACCGGGGGGCACCAGCCGGTGGTGGGAGAGGGGGCCAGGGGGCTGCCCTGGGCTGAGGTCTGGGGGTGCCGGGGCACTGCTGTGCTGCTGAGACTGTCAGGCTCCTGTCACTTGGGCAATAGCCCCGACCTGCAGATGCATGTCTCACTTTGCACTGGCTGAACGCTTCAGAAACGCGTTCCGAGCGTACATCGACCACCATTCAGCAGCCTCAGCGTGCCCTTGGGCTTTTCTGGAGGGCTGGGTTTTTTTTAACTTCTTACTGAAGCCGCTTTATTATAGAGACCCAATCCTGTTTAGCAAATCCTATTTAATCACAAGCTTTACATGTTCCCAAATCAGAAGAATTGCAGTCAGTGAAGTTTGCTTGAAATCAGAGTCAGATTGTCTCTTCCAAAATTGGTGGTAAAGTCAGTGTAAGAGGTTCCTGCCTTTTCCATGTGTACTTCGGTGACCGTTCCGTGGGTTGTGTGTATGATGAGCTGGGCTAAGCTGGAGGATGAAGGAAACAGAAGGATAATAAACTGAACCGATGGAAGTCCATGAGGGAAGGCGTAGGATCCTTAGGTAACTGTAGGAGACCTTGTGACACAGAAGGTACTTCTTGGTGACATTTTCAAAGGCCGTGTTTTAGTTGCTGAGATGTATAACTGAATTTAGCATGTTCCTGGAGTTAAGATTAAGATAGTACAGATACTTCATAGTCAAATCCCACGTTCAAATGACACTGGTTTCAGTTGGTTTTTTTTATTTCGCTTGCACAGGCATTAAAGCCTCTATATACTATATACAGCATCTACTAATAAGGTTTGTGATCTACCCCGAGTTCATTTATGTTCAGCAGTGCAGCAAAGAGATTATGGATGAAGTGGAAATTAATGTGACTTGTGCTAGGAGTAAAAGATGGAAAGGATGAAATCTCTTGTTACTTGCTCTTAGGAGGGACAGGCCAAAACATTAAAATGCTCTGAACAATTCAGGGTGTTTTAAAGCTTTCTAAAAGCTTTTGCCTCTTTTTTTTTTTTTTTTTTTTTTTTTTTTTTTTTTTTAAAGATGTTTCATTATGGTAAACTTCAAAGAGTACATTTGATCTGCTGGCATGTTTTTGACTGTATCCACCAGGAGTTCACTTAAGCCAAGCAGTGAAACAATAATGTGTGTTGTACAGCTGAAATGAAAATTAACCTAATGTACAGTATTTGCTACATTGCACAGCTGAAATGAACTCCTGGTGGACAGTGAAAAACATGCTGGCAGATCAAATACACCTTTTGAAGTTTATTATAATAAAATGAAATAAAGCCGCCAAGGGAAGCATTTACAAAAAAAAAGAAAGGCTTAGTAGAGCTACAGCTGTTGTATACTGTTCTCCTTTTTTATTTGCATTTACTGAGGCCCTGATCCAGAGCCTACTGAGTCATTGTGAGTCTTCCCATTAGCCCTGTTGGACCCTGGTATCAGCCTGCAGGGACCAGGCTGACCACCCTCTGCTGAGAGCCATGTGCTTCACCGGGAGCATCACTGACTTCATTAGGGCATTTTCTCACATGTGGCCTGACTGAGGCTTTGCTAAGGCAATTTTCTTGGAAGGGTTCTTCCTATAGAGACTTATAGTATCATAATTTTCAGTCAGTCAGCATTTCGCTTCCACTAAACAAATCTTTCTCCTCCGTCCTTTACTCATGGTAAATACAATCAGAGTAGTCCTGTTTTCAATCAGGAGATTAAAAGTGTCCAGTGACTTGAGCTGGCATTGTAAGCCCTCTTTGCTGTGGAAGATTAAGCCCTGCAGTGGTTAGCCTGTTTCCGTAAGCAAAAAGAATTTTTTATTGACATGGGTAGATGAAATAGAATTGCCTATTTGGAGACCTCTCCCTTCTCTTTTCCCTGAAAGGTGATTAGTGTGTCCTGAGAAGTGTCAGTCAAAGCTACAAGGGCAGAAGCGCTCGGCGCTGCTCGCTCTGACCTCTTTAGGCAGTTTTGAAGGATCAAACTGAATGCGGTAAGCTCTTGCCAGTGAGACTGGTGTAACATCCTCCACCCAGCGTTATGCCAGTTAGGAGAACAGAGTAACTCCAAAGCAGAATTAACATCGTCTTCTCTCTTTCCCCTTATTTGAGGGGAATAATAAAACAAGCTCTATGTATTTCTACGTGTCCCGCGTGAATCTAGTAGATCTGATGTTGCATCTATTAGTTTGCTTTGACAGAAAGAGGTTGTTTTGACACATGACCCAGCAGGAGGGCATTATGCATCCCGTAAAAGCTGCTCTGGACAGCAGAACTCGCCAGTCCCAATGCACACGAGCAGTCTGCAGATAGCCCTGGGGTCGCTCCAGTTAGCCAGTGTTACCAGGCTGAGAACATTACGCTGGGATCTTCAAAGGAGCCAAAGGCAATTAGGCATCCAGTTCAGCCTGAATCTCCACTGAGGTTTCCTGCGTAGGCCTTAGTGCATAAATTTCTGGGAATCTTACCCTTTGCAGTATACTGAGCATTGCTGCTGGGCCTCTTAGGACCTCGTTCTTGGTTGCTTTGGTGCTTCCTAATAGAAGCACCCAGCAGGCTCGGCTACGCTCCAAATCCGTTTGTGCAGGGCACTGTGAGTATATATAGCATCCATCATATATAGACTAAATATATATAGTTATATATATGTATAGGTGCAGTTCCCCTGTCCAATGCAATGAAGTTTTTCCAAGGCACAGAGCTGAAGCTTGGGGAGATGTGGAGTTTCTGTAGATCTGTTTGCAGGGAGCTGCTTTGGGCACGGGACCTTGACCTGTGGCTGGGTCAGAAACGGAGCCCCCATCTTCTGTCGCAGCCCCATGTCTAATCAGGGCACTGTCTTGTGCAGGATCAGGTCTTTTGTTTTAGTATTACCGAGCTGCAGCTAGATCCTATAAACCCTTCCATGGCAGGGGGTAATCTGTACTTAGGGGATTAGTCTCTTTGAAAGCACTCCTGTGTAAATAAAGTGTACTCGCAAGAGTAAAGCTTTAGCAGCCTTTCAGTTTTGTATGTGGAAGAGGTACGATGTAGCAGACAGCACCCTCCAGGTTTTGCCCAGTATTTTTTTCCCTCTGTCATCCCCTGATGTTAATGGGTGACAAACCAGAAATTATGCAGATCCTAAATTGTATTTGTTTGACAGATCAGGCGTTGTCTGTGTGTTCCCCTCCCCTTTTCCTGGAGCAGTGGGCATTCCCTGCAGAAAGTGAAAACTGAATGAACTGATTGCTTAACCTCTCCTGACTCTACCCTGGTGGTAGATCATTAATGGTGTAGAAAACGAGGGCCAGGGCTGGCAGCACAGGGTGTGGTGTGTGTGCATCTTTAAGAGATTTATGTGGAGGTCTGAGATGAGGAGACAGCACTGTGGTACATCATCATGCAGGAGACATCAGAGACGTTCTTCTTCGCTTCGATGCATTATCATAAAAAGTGATTTAGACTAGAGCTGATTGATGCAAATGGTCCTCTGTTCTTTCCTATCATTAGCGGCCTCTTTCAGTGGCCAGAGGCAGTGATTAAAGCTGTCATTTGGAGCTGCTCATTAAAGACAAGCACCGGAGTAGGGGAGGAAAAAAGGTTGAAGAAGCATGATTTCCCCCCACACCCAGCCCCTTAAAAAAAAAAAAAAGGGCATTCTCCTTTTTCCAGTTCTGGCTCTACAGGAAAAGTCTCTTTGATGTGAGCAAGAATGCAGGTGGTTTCAAAAATAAAATCAGACCCTACATTGTTGTCACTTATTATTTTGAGGACAGCACAGCGCAATGCTGAGATGATCGTTATAAAGGTATCACTGGGTGTATTTGTTATGAAAGAAATACTCACGGGCGTTATTCATGCAAGCTAGGGAGTGCCACACAGAAATGGTATGGGGTTGCGATGGCTGTTCTTTTTGGGGCTGGCTGAGAAGGGCGAGAAGAGGCAGATGCGGAGATGCCGGATGGTGATTAGATTTGACATGCTTTATCATAGCAGATTCGCCTCTTCAGACTTTAAATTCTTCGGGGCAAAGGCTTTGTTTTGCTATAGATCTGTACAGTGTCACAGCACAGAGCGTGATCTTGATGGGACTTGTGAACATCATCAAACCACAAAGGAGAAATCAGGGCAAATCGTCATTAAATACATATCTGGCAAATGGATTTTTGTATAACCATGGACCATGCGAGTCATCTATTAAAACTGTCCACAGGGTAGTCGTAAAGCTGAGGATCCAGTGATGATCTGGGGAGGCCTGGGGGTCACTGGTTCATGCCTCCATGCTCTGAGCTTGTGGGTGCGTGCCATGCCTTGAGGGCGGTGCCTCGGCGCTCGGTGGGCAGCACAGCCGATGGCAGTGCCCCGTCCTCCCACCGCGGTGGGGGGCTTGTTGATTCGAGATGGTGAGGTGCCTGGGTGGAGAGGTGGAGATCGCACAGCAAGGGGACAAAAGGACACAGACTAGAAATAGCAAAGCCTTGTCAGAAGCCAACTAGCCTCTTGCTCGTGGAGAGCGGCGGTGGCAGCCCACGGCAGGTTAATTGCATGCTGCACGGCCTCTTCCCCACACGCCGGCTGCGATCAGAATTAACACGTTTTTAAAGAGGTCACAGCCGGAGAAGCTTGATAAGTGCTTTTAGGCCAGCCTAATAGAAGATGCTGAGGAATGACTGAGGGGAAGTTATGATGATAGTGAAGGAGTAATTTAGCATATTAGGGGAAATATGTCAAACCAAACTGATTGCTATAAATACAGCCTTCTTATTTCAGAATCTGGCTGTGCCCCAAGGATTTTCCTATGAAATTATGGAAGTGCAGCTTGCTTATTACTCGCTGACTTTCACACCATTGTGCCTTCTTTTTCGGTCATGTGCTTAACGCTGTCTAATTGGTACCTTTGCCAACATGCTCATTTTTCTCTTAGTGATCCCACGTGAGACAGAAGAGACACTGTTGTGACTCTTGAGTGTGTGGTGGCTTCCTTCAAGCTGATGTTATTCCTCAGGAAGCCCGTTCAGCTTGGAGGTGTCCTGGCTGGGGCTGGTTGCAGGGTGTCAGGGCGGGGGGTGTGAAGGGATTAAGGGCTTCAGTGCTCAGCCCTAAGCACCTGGGGGAGGAGAAGGGGGCACTTGCTGGGCTGAGTGCAGGGGGCGGCTTTGGGCAGAGCAGGCGGTAGAGGCAAGAAGCAGAGCTGGCTGAAGGTAGCTGCTAACAGCCAGTTTGGGATTTGCCTGTGATTTTTAACAGCTAGCTTTTCCAAACTGGGCCAAATTGCTTCCAACAGAGCCTACTTCTGCTTGTCTACTCAAGTGTGATCCTACTCTCATAGCAGTCATTACATTTTATGCATTAGATACGTTATATTTTAATGCATATCCTCCTAATACTCAAATAATCCTTAGTATACAGACAATGTAATAAATTCCTTGATATTAAAATGCCAGAATAAGTGAGCATTTCATGTGTCGTGTCATTCAGGTTTTGGCTGTAATTGATCTGAAGAACAAGCAAAGCTTAAAGGCAAGTGTTCTGATTCTGGATAATGCTCTGCTGGTTATCTCCTAGGATTCACTTTGGGCAGCAAAGACAGTTAATATGAGGGAGGAGAAAGGTGATTGTGTCAACAGAACTAAACATTGCTATGGTTTTAGACCGTTTTCTCCTGCATATACATCAAACCCAAGTTGCCAACAATGAGAAAATAGAAACATTTCCCACTGAACTTCCTTTCTTCTTTATTTCAGTTTTCCTTTATGCCAACTTACAGAGTCTCTATATTCGTCTGTCTTGTTGCTGTCGATCATCTTGATGCCTGTACAGCTCTGCTCCAGAAGTGGGATGCAGCTTTTCTCGGGGAAGGCCACAATATTATTCCACAATAACAGGAGTGGCTGTTGTCCTCCACAACAGAGGCACTGCGGACCGTGTCCCCAGCAGTGACAACCTCTGTGGGCTGGTGTGTCTCACTGACAGCATCTGCTAACACTTTTGCAATAATAAGTTTAACTAAATTACTCTCTCAGTATAACTAAGGAGTGATATTAATGAGAGCAAGTTAAGATGAACACTTTCCTTGTCCTCTCTTGCTTGTGTTTTGGAGGGATACAGGTTGCTGAATCTCATCGCTTCTGAGTTTGCATGATATTTTTGACTATTGCATTCGGAGTGGGCTGCGCAGCAGAGCTTTCAGTAAAACTTCTTCTATGCTGATGATGGTATTGATTATTTTAGGCTCTGTATAATGACGTACATATACATGACACTTGACAATACGGTTGATCAGCACCTTGCAAAGCCTACAGTTTAGTGCCGTTGCCAATACTGCTGCCAGCCCCACCGCCATGGCTCGCTGCTGGCAACCAGAGGACTGGAGCTGTGCAAAAGCTTATTGACTTTGATGTTAGCCCCAAAGAAAACAGCAGTTTGGCCCCACCCTGGCCTGGATTTAGCTCAGCAGCTTGGAATACGCTAGTTCAGCCTCAAAGGGCAGAGAGCATGGCTGAGCAAATGTGAAGATAATTTAAACTTTCATTTTGTTCATGTGTTTTTACCAGAGAGCAACTCAACTACTCTCAGGTCAAGAGAGCATTCTGAAACTATTGATTAATATTGTTAATAAAATAGAGTTGCTAAATGAGGCTTAGGTTAGGAGAACAACATATAGGTGTACACATGCGTCATAAAATGTAGGTATAATTATTCCTTTTGTATGTGTAGCTTGTGTATTCTCTGTCTTCCTGTCTCAATAGAGTTGTGTATAGAAACACCTGAAAACACCTTCAAAGAAACACAAAGACGTAAAAACTTCGGGATTCTAAACAATGAAGTTCTGCTCTGTTACTGTCAAAAAATTAAATATATGATTCACATTTTATCCTGATGGAGAAGTTGCAATAATTTGGGGGTAAATTAAAAATACAATCCAATCATTTCCTTGTAAAACCTGGTGCTGACATTAGCCTTTAGTTATGACATTGCAATTATCTCCATAGCAACCCGGTGTGATGTGACAGCCATGACGACTGTAGGTTCACGTGCTCTTGAGCTGGAGCCAAGGGAGGTGGCTTCTTGCCTGAGACGTTCCCGATTTTGTCCTTTCTTGCAGTAGTCGTGTGTTGGTATAACATGGCTGCACTCAGCTTGGATCCAATACGCCTATCCAAAGAGCAGGGCGCAGGATTCTGTGCGTTTATGGGAGTCTTTCAAGCATATTAAGGAGCAATATCTTATATGATCTCTTCCATTAATAAATAATTTTGAGAAAGCTCATACATGAATATAGTACTTTCAGGCCATTATGTGCAGGAATACATTATCAGTGTAGATTGCACCTTTGTTAACTCTAAAGCCTATTCTTTAGTCAAACACATTTTGTGTCTCCCTGAAGCTTTGCAGGGTACCAGCCTGAGCAAAGCCAAGAGAAAAAGCGGCTTATTGCACATTGAAATGGCTGACAGGTCTGAAAAGGTGCAAGACAAAATTTGTTACTATTTTTTGATTGGACTGTGTTTTATATGTCTTAATTCCTTGTTCCATCCTTAGATAACCCAATGATAGTCTCTCAGTCTTTCCTAGAATACCTGTCTCCTGTGTTTTCATTTTTAGTCGTCTGTTGAGGTTATGATATATAACTGCCCCTTCAAATTGAGGTTGCACTGCAAGGTTTCTCCTTCGGAGACCACGGCAGTGTGACTGAGCTGAACCCATAATCTATTCTAACATCTCCACCTTCAGGGAAACAGGGAGGCTGGCTGGCACATCGAGGCTGAGCAAATTAACTTTCAGCAGTGCGTTTCCAGCCCTTGCTGTCACCAAAAATGGCAGGAGTCAGACCCATAGCATGCTTGATGTGGAAATAACTTCTCAATACTAGCTTAAGGCATCCCCTCATAGAAGCGTGTTGCTGAGTATGCCTATAATTTGTTAGGTAAACTTTTAAATTATCCTTATTCCCTTGGTGCAATCAGGGATTGAATAGTAACGGGTCCATCCACCACCAACTTTGATGCTTTTGTATCTAACTGTGGATATGTATTCATTAGCTCACGAGGTTGGCAGTGCTATTATCACACAGTTCTGTAGAAGTGATGGTTTTATTTATATATATATATGTTTCCAATATGTCACTGTTACCACCTTTTAAGAGAAGAACTTGTTTTCTGCAGGCATCAAGACTAAGATATATTTCACCACCCTGATGTGTAGCGAGTTGGGTGATTAAATGTCTGTGCGGTGAGATAAGACAGCCTCCTGAAGGATTTATGTCCGTGTCACTCTGTATGCTCTGTATTTGCTTTCCTGTTATCTTAGTGAACTGTGCTGAGGTGTTTGAGGGTTTGTGGGGGCTTTTATTTTTATTTTTGTTTTCTGGCTTTTGCACCTGGTATCCCTGAAATCAGATTTTTTTGGGATGACTGGCCCACGAGGGTAAGCTGAAAGGAGACGCGGCACCATGTTCTGCGTGGTGTGCGATTCGGTGGTGGGAGGGAGAGTTGCGGTGCTGGGGGACTAGAGGGAAGGAGCGAGACTTCAGAGAAGTGGGTTGCTGTGGGTTTCCTTGGGGGTGGTAACCTGGTCCTACAGCCACTGGGCTGCTCACCCTTCCTCCTGCCTTTATTCTGCCTCTTCCTCACGCCCACGGTGTCCTGGGACAACTCCATCACAGGGGCACCCCACAGCTCTGGTCTCCCCTTCTCATGAGGGGGACACGGGGCAGGAGGCAGAGCTTGGTGAAGGGAGCTGGCACAGAGAGAGGCGCCTCTGAATGGCACTGCGAATCTTCCCTTGATTCTTGCGAAGCAGGAGGAGTCAACCCAGGTTCTTCTGGCACGACAAAGCTGCCTTTGATGTGAAAGGGAAGACTGCTCCAGCCCCCAGGTTGTGTAAATCTTCTGAGATGTCATGCAATCGGTTCTTGATGTGCAGAGTATGGGAAAACGCAGAGCAATGAGACCATAGCCAAACAGCTGGGAGAGATCCAGAGAAACCATGAAGATTTTGGAAGACACTGGCTCAGTGCACCCGGTGGAGCTAGAATTTAGCAACTGTGGTATCCCATGGGGTTTGATCCACAAGGAGGTCAAAGCTGGACTTTGTCCTTGCAGTTGAGAGTATTTTATTTTTATTAAATACCTCTGAATAGCTGTTTTTCTGGTAGTTTTCTTCTAGACTCTGTCTTTATACCTTATTTCTCCCCTTTCTTCTGAGAATGAAAAAGTGACACCTTACCCTCCTGCAAAGCAAAATTGATCTTTCCAGTACTGATGGTGTTTACAAAATATCTCCATTTAAAAGGTTTGACTTTCCACCCGAGACCTCCAGTAAATCTACCTGCTGCAACAACTGGAGTTAAGAGAACTCAGAAAGGGACCCATGTAAATGTGATTGAGGCATCCCCTTCCCCAGCATCCTTAGCACTGTTTTCTAACGATGACCCTAATTAAGGGATGGGAGTCTAACTGGTTTTGTTTTCTCCCACTCCAACTTGTGTGGCATCTGTGGCTTTCAAGGTGCCATCAACAAAAGGACTGACCCTACTGACATTGCCGAAGTTTGGGCTTCGGTGGGACTATTCAGAGTTGTATTACGTGCAGTTATGTGGGTTTGATTCAAAATCTGCTGAGGTGTCATCAGAAATCCTCCCGTGCTTTCCATGGGGCCTTAAATTTCTGCAGATCAGCTTTTCCAGCGTCTGCCGCACGGCAGAATGGCTCCTCAGCTGTGGGGCTCGCAGGCAGCATCTCCCCTGCTCTCTGTGCACTCAAACTGGATAGAGAGCTGTTTAGGTTGGCTTAAGGTTTTAGTTTCTATATTAATTCTCTCCTGACCCTCGTTAGCCGAAAGGAAAAAACAATTCTGAAAGGGTTTGATTTCCTAATATTGTATCTTCTGTATCTGCAATGCCTGTTGTGGCCTATTAAGAATTAAACTGAGATCACTAAACTCATTTCATTTATGCCTTGGGCCTCATTCAAACTCTGGTTTCCCAGCAAAGTAAGGCCAATGGATTAACGTTTCACCTAGCTCAATGGAGTGGTTTTCATCTCTTTTAATGCCTTTGGCATTAAGGAAAAAAAGAAAGGGGAGGGGAAAAAAGGGGACGCTGCTTTGACTGCACCAGAGCATTTTGTTAGTGCTCCGGCAGTGCCTTTACTGGGATTATTTTGTAGTGTGCTGGGCTTTATCTTGCTTCCAGTGGGAGGGTAGGAGTGGCAGAAATGCTTATTGCATCTTTATATCGTTAAGCAGTTTGCCTGACCACAATTTTTTTTTTTTTTTTTTCTAAAGGGATTTGGGGGTCTCTCTTTAAAAGGCAGCCTGGTCTTCCCTGGCCACGACCAGCAGCATTAGCTGCTGTCAGACAAATTACAGTATGGGTGAAGCTGTGATATCGACATGTGCGACTTGATCTTTTTTAATGGGGGCACCACAGGGGTTTCTGACTGCCCCACTGAGCTTAATGTTCTGTAAGGAAAAACAGACACAGAACTGAAGGACGTTTCTAATGGGCTGCCTGCTTAACCCTTTGGTGGCTGCTTGCCTGGCTCCACAGCGTCTTTCTTCTTCTTTAGGGCAAGTGTTTAAGGAAGCCCATGGGAGCTGACTTTCACTTATCCTCAACATACTCTGTTGTGATACCTGGGAAAGCACGGTTCTGTAGGGACATGGCTGTCCTTTCTCCCCCTCCTCTTCTCCTTAGTTCATAATTAAACCAAATGGTTGCAAACTCTCTGGCGAAAGGCGCTCTGTAATTATAACAACAAAATAGCTTGTAAATTGGAGTTGTCTACTTCTTTATATTAGCAGCTTTATGTACAAGTGCGGCTATTTATTTTGACCTTTCATAATAATTAGCTTCCTAGGGATAAAGAATTCGACATCTATGAATTCAGCAATGCAGAACAGCAAAGGTGAAGACCCTTCTGGAGAGTGGGGAGTTCTGCAGATTTACTTGGGGTTTATTTTTTTTTTGCGCATGTGATCCTGTCCTTTTTCACTTTGTTAACAAGCTCTGAAATCTAAGCATGCAAACTGCAGGACCAGAAGATTTCAGTAGGCATACCTTCTCCCTACATACCTTCTTAGCATCCCAGGGTACCGCTCAGAAAGCGTGTAAGGCTCTAGAGACGGGCCATTAACAAGTACCGTTTTGCAGGGTTAGAAAGCCAACCTTGTAAGAGCCACCAGTTGAAAGGTTAGCTTCTCTTCCTTAAAACCTCAGCCTAAATGTCAGGTATGCTCAGGTACCTTGGTTACCCAGTTCAGTTGTTTTGCTCCTAGTCATGGTTATCGTACTCTCTTAACTTTACCATGCCTCAGTTTTCACTAAGTCGACGGTCCACAGTGCAGGGAGAGCGTTGCGTGCCCATGAAACCTCTCACTGGATAGATTATTGCAGTATCCATTTATTATTAACTGTCATTGGCACTAAAAAGCCATGAAAGCTCTTAGCATCTTGTTTACTTCATGCAGCTCATACTGAGGACTCCTCTCCAGCTCTTGAGATAGTGGAGTTGTAGATAGAACTTAAAAAGTAATAAAACCTATATTCACTGCTGTATGGCACTTTCAGGGGCAACCACTTATCTCCTGTGGTGTTGGCAAGGATGGGGCTGGAAGAAGCAATGGGGTTTCTTTCATGAAATACGTCATTTCTAGTTGTTCTGGTTATACTCGGTACCAAAACCTCAGATGAGAATATTTTCATGCCTCAGCAGACATGAGGGACAGGTAAGGGCCAGGAAATTCCATCTCCTTTTTGGGTTGGGTTGGGTTTTTTTATCCCTGTAGATGTCATCCCACACTCTGAATTGATCCATCATCAACGGTCACTGAGCGATTTTACCAGCAAAGCACAGAGGGGTTTAGGTTTTGTGCTGTCACGCTGGCTGCAAGAGGACAGATGCACCTGCTCCGCCGGGGGTCTGGTGTGTGCAGAGCTGAGCTGCTGGGGTGGATTTGTGCCCCGTGGGGGACAGTGCCACCCAGGGCACGGCTGCACTTGCCTTCTCACAAGGTCTTTTCTTGCCATCAGTTCAGACCTTTGAGTTTCTGTTATGGAGTGCCTGTGTCATCAGCCCACTGCACATTGTGTGTTCTGTGTGCATGCAACGGGCTACACTTGCAAGGGGCTCGCTCAGGAGAAGTGTTAGATAGGATCGTTACCCGAGTCTTCCTCAGGGTTTCACTGAGGGTAAGGAACTGTGCAAGGGGACAGAGTTAGCTTTGCACTGCATGCTTTTGGAAATCCGGTGTGCATGCAAACAGTGAGTTGGAGAGGTAAATGAAGGCCCAGGAACAAATTCAGCATCAATTTAGTACAAATTGGAGTCACGTATTTGAGGCTGAGGCCGTGGAGGATCTGGTGCCATGCTAAAGATATTCTTCGTATGCTGTCTGCTGGGCCCTTGCCTTTATGTCTTGGTTTTAGCATGTGTTTGGGGATATGTAAGCACGCCAAGGCCATAATCACAGGATGCATAATACTAGAGTGGTGCATTCTTGGAATATCCCAGCAATATTAATTTGATCTGAGTCAAGTGTATTTATGTGGCTACATTTCTGTCCATTTAGCCAAAGCACATGATAGAAGTTTATGTTGGCTTTTGTGCTCTCCGCTGGCATTATATTAGCTGTGAGATGGCAGATGATACCTCCTCCAGGAAAAAGTTTTCTGGGACAAACTTGCCCATCACCTTTTTTTTTTTTTTTTTTTAATTTGCATTGGCAGTGGGAGTTGATACACAACCAGCCCTTTGAGTTAGAAGGCTGCAGGGCTTTTCATCAGGTAAGTGCCACCCTGAAATTGGGTTTATTGTGCAATCAAACCACCATCTTAGTGCCTGTCAGTGCAGAGGACTGTTGTTCTCTGCTTTCTTGCACCTATGCAAATACTTTGTGTCTGTGTTCCTTGGAGCAAAGCCACCCGATGCACAGTACCCCTTGTTTTGCAAGGAATAAAAGTGGTTAATGTTGCCAGCTGACTACTGACAGAAACAGGGAATAGATTGGTATTTAAAGTTTATAAAAACCACAGCAGGGAGGGCTGATAGTGCTGCAAGGGCAAATGGGGTAAAATTCCTCTAAAGGAAAGTAGCATGTGAATACTGATGAACTGAAGGAAAATGTCGTCATGGTAAAGTCAAGTCTGATTAAAATGATGAAAACCTTTCCCAAGGGAGTAGGAAGCGCTCCATCCACGGGGGGTGCCACACTCTTCCCTGGCCCTGGGGCAGGGCTGCATGGCTGAACTGGGGCTTCTCCCAGTTCTGCACCAAGGAATTCTCACGGTGAGCTCAGGAGTGTGAGTTCAATAACAGGTATCAAAGGAAAAAATATTCCTGCCCGGCCCCAGAGGTGTGCGAGTGCTTGTTTGGTGACACGAGGTGGAGAGGTGCGCAGGCTCTCCACAGTCGGGCTGATAAAGCCCTTCCGTGGTGCTTGCGCTTGCCCACGCCACTGCTGTTGGCCTTTGTGCTGTATCTAGGGAGTACCTGGGGAGCAGCAGCGGTAGGTTTGGGGGTTAGTGTCTGTTACTTTGAGATCCCGAAACATTAGCCCATGGCAATTAATATAATTACGTCATTAACGTCACACCCCTGATGTTACTGTGTGTCAGAGTCAGACAATTGCAGTGTTGTGATTTCTTAGTTATGTAAAAGGCGATTAAGGCAATTAAGTGGGTGATTAAAGCTGCTCAGTCAGAGGTGCTGACTGATGCTATTACGAAGAAGAAGCAATGGTGTATAGTAACAGGGTTGTAAAGTACCCCCAGCAGCAGGGTCTGCCGCAGCCCTGTGTCCGGGGGGTTTCTCTGGTGGGCTGGCCTACGCCCCCACTGTCCCCCCCACCTCTCTCATCCGTGTTGATTTACTAAAAGGTGTTGATGAAAAATGAGCACATACAGCATCAACTACATGGTTAAATAAAAAGCTTCAATGTTCCCTTTGAAATGAGCATTATTGGCTTTATTTAATTAAATATGGATTTACACTATAAATATTGGAGCTCATAGAGCCCATATTTCAATTAATGGATCATTTATATGTCATGCTCGCTTTGTAATTACTGGAATGTGAAAATACAATGAATTGAAATGATTTCCCCTCCTCCTCAAATAAATCTGAGGAAGAATCAGATAGAAACCGTTTCCCTACCCAGAAGTGCGTGGGCACGCGCCTGCAGCCGGGACAGCCACATGCATCCAAGACAGAGGAGGGGATTTTTGGCAGGTCATCGCAGGCAGAGCGCGCAGGTTTTGCGAGGCATCTGTCTTAATACCATCAGCGATTCTGTAGCGCTGAGGCTGTGTAAATGAAGTGTTTTACTCCCAGGGTGAGGCTGGCTGTTAAGTTGACAAAGACAATGTACCATTTGGTGCAAATGATGGAGATCTCTTGTCTTGTTTCTGGTTAGGACACCAAATAAGCCTGCTCAGAAGCTGCGCTTTGCAGCGCTGTCACAAACTGTTTGATGGTGAGTTGGTGGGGTAAGGGCTGGTTTTAGTTTTTAGTGCCCAGAGAGCAAAAAGCACAGAAATGCCATTGTCTCTTGTCTTCTGAACGCTGCCCACACGCATGGTTTTTTTTTATAGTCCCCTCCTATTTGCAAGGATGTGGTATCCATTTTCCAGGGCATTTCATGTTAAAAAGAAATATAAATAAATATGTCAGGCTTCGCATCAAACAAACCCAGTGGTGATTCAGACTGGCAAGGATCTGATGTCAGGAAATGGGGCCTTCTGATTTTCTGCTCAGCAGAAGAACCAGCCCTGGCCTCTGCCATCGCTGCCTCCTCCCTGGCCGCCAGCCACGCGTCCCTGTCTCGCCATGGCCGGTGGCAGCCGGCAGAGCGGGCAGTGGGGGCTGCCTGGCCACCGGCTCCTGACCAGCAAAGGGTGGCTCGAAGGGCCTGTCCGTGTGCTGACATGGCATACATAATTCCGTTCAGAAAATATCCAAGGGTGGAAATCATTGTTCTCCGAACTAGCTGAGCTGGAGCCAGAGCAGAAATACTAAAGTCAGTTGTGCCTTTGAGCTGCCTATAACAGCGCCCTTTGGAGACCCATTTCATACAAAATTTGAAGCCTGTGTTTATTGCCCATTAAAGCAACCTTTATTTTATGGCAAATGTTGCAGTAATTGCCTTTTACGAAGAGCACTTTGTAACACACATGCACTGTTGAAAGAAAACCACTCTGGTATTGTCTATCGGGACTTAATGGCGCAATTAATTTTACTCCATCTGTTCCTGAGACTTTAAAGGAAAATGGATTTTTTTTTTGAGCGCACTTTAATGAAGAAGATAAAGCGGCCCGGCTGGTGTCCCACAGGCTCAGCGCAGTAAGTTCAGATTATTGCTCAGTCTGTCAGAATGGGCTGCTTCCCTCGGCAGCCGCCACAGCGAGCAGCCCGCGCTGGCCCCTCGCCGCGCCATTCCTGATGACAAACTGCCAGCCGGCTCCCACAAAAGCGCGATTAAAATGTCAGCACAGGATGACGAAGGGGCCAAGAGGGTCCTCGGAGACAAACTGTGTTCGGTATGAGTTAATACTTCACTGCAGTGTGGGGCTGGGCTGCTGCTGTTCCAGGGAAGCGTGAGGCAGAGACTTACAATGGGTTGGTGTGAAAATACAGATCCACCTCTCGCCGTAGCCTCAGCTGGAGCGCGCTGGCACGGCACCGCCGGCCTCCGCTTATTTATACCGGGCTGAGGGTCTTCCAGTGGAGCCGAGCTGCTTTTATTTTTTATGTCTGCCACCCCAGATTGCACCAAAAAAAATAGCAATGCAGGGCTCGTTTCCCTTCCCAGGGACGGTGCTGCATGTGGAGGCGCTGGGGAAGGGCGGGGGATGCTGTCGAGGCAGCAGCAGGAGCCAGCCGCGCTGCTGCAGGCGCTGGGTGAGGTGGTTTGCAGACGGGCGCCGCGAAGGGGCTGAAGACGGGGGTTTTGTAGCAGAACCCATGGCCTGGAGGCCCCAGAGCTCTGCGTGGTGGGGCTGGGGCTGCCACCAGGGCAGAAAACCCTCTTCATGCAGCTGCGGTGCCGCCAGCCGAAGGCCGGTACCACCGACTTTGTGTGCTGGGGCGTTTGGAAAGCACTGGGGCTGTCTGACGCTCCTCCGGCCCCCAGCATTGGTGTTTCCTCGAGCCACCCTGCCGGTGCCGCTCCGCACGGCTCCCTGAGCGCGGGGGGCTGCAGGAGGGTTTTCGCCCACGTCTGTGCAGATGGGGCTGGGGGCCCGGGGACCTGCTTGGGGCAGCCCTCAAAGAACGAGGTGGCTGGTGGAGCCTGCTACACCTGCGCTACACCTGCGAGTACTCCCGCTCGTGCCCATCACCATGTTGCAGCGCACGTCCCCTTGCCGGGGGCAAAGCGGCCCGGGCGGCCGCCGTTCCTCAGCTCCTCAGTGCGGAGGCGAGCCAGCAGGGCCTCGGCCCTCGCCCGCGTTTGCTGACTTGCGAGGGGGTAGGACCCACTGTGTCGCTGTGGTTTAATTCCCTGAGAGCCCTCCTGAGTAGTTTCTGGGGGTGTGAGAGCGACAAAAGCCTGTAATGAAAAGGAGAGGAGATTTTCAGCCCTGGCGTCCTGCTGGGAGCGATCTGCGCTCCTCCTGGGCAGCAGGTGGGAGCTTCGCCATTGTCCCTAATGGTTATTAGCCAGCGATGAGCAGGACAAATGTGGGGTCACCTCTCCTGCTGTCAGGGCAGCAGTTGCAGGATTTAAAGCCCCTAGGAGAGGAAGAAATGACATGGTTAGTACCTGCAGCTCAGGATGTGACCTGCTTGGTTTTAAATGATCTGTTATACTTTGGGGGAGGGAGAGCTGGGGACTGCTGGAGCAAGTTGAATTCAAAATATATTGCATACTTGAATTAAATGCAATCAGAGACATTCACTGATATCATAATGGCTCTTGAATAATCAGCACAAGACATAGCACTGGGCTATTGACTATTTAAAGCAAGATCCAGCAAGACAGAGATTGCAGCGGGCTGCATTCGGTGAGGGGTGGGTTTTGTTTGCAATGCCATGTGCTGATTCTCAATGAAGATTTAAAGCAAAGGATGTAAAACAGGAAGCCTTTACATTCCCAATTAAATTTGCTTGCTTCTTACTGTTCATGTTCAATTAAAAAAAAAAAGACACGTCTTCCTGGGTTTCTGTGTTCCTTATGGATTTGCCTCATCCTACCTCCAGCGTGCTCGTCTCCTGCATCTCACCCCCTCCCTGCTCCTCTCGGCCTCCTCTTTCTCCTCTCGGAGCACTCCGCAGTTGGGGGTTGATCTTTCTCTTGTGCCCATTTAACTGGAACTGCTCTCCCTTCTCTCCCCTGAGCTACTTCCTCACCTCAGGTCGCCCCTTAAAAACTACTGATTTGCTTTTCTCTGCTGCCAGTGCTAAATGCTACATTATTACACCTTCCCCTGCTACTTTAAATTTCCAGGGTTTTTTGGTTTTTTTTTTTTTTGCCCTGTCATTACCAGCCTGCATGAATTTGTACCTTCTTGCTATTAAATTTCAGGGTTTTTTCAGGCTTAACTTTGTCTCCCTGCATAGTTTGCCCTGTCTGGGAGTTACTGACCCAGATGTGTGCAGTAAAGTGTACCAGCTGTGTTAATAGCCACGCAGCCCCGCTCGCCTGGGGATCTCCAAGCACTTTGCAAACAGGAGTTCAGGCTCAGGGTCTCCTGCGAGGGTGAGTGTGTTGGGTTCCAGCTGGATGAGCCAAATGAGGCACGGGCTGTTCTTCATATAAATGTCTTGGTCAGATGGGGTCAGCGGCAGGAATTGAGATGTGCAGGGCTCCCAGCTGCCTGGTGCCTCAGCCAGGGAGCGGAGCTCCTCTTTCTGCTGCTGCAAAGCATTTTGTGGTACTTTCTTCAAAGGATTTGTATGAAACTAAATTGTATTGTATCGGATTAGGGCTCCATAAGTTTACTATTTGCAGTATAGCATACATCTGCTTCCACGGTAATCTCCCCTTGGATGGGATGCACATTTATTCTCTGAGCTGCTTCAACAGGAAAATAAATGTGCCCATATCAGTGTGTTATTGAGGGAGTAAAGGGATGCAGCTGGTCCCAAGCTCATTCAGCAAACCTGCGCTGTGACTTACAACTCTGTTCTGCGCACACTGTGCCATTGGCTCTTTGCAGCGCTGCCTATTAATGTAAGGGTTTATAAGTAGGTTCAGTCAGGGCAAGATTCCTGTCTAACACTTGGTGCTTTCCAAACCCTGCGGTAAATCCCCTTCTGAATGGAGCACTGTGCTGGCTTTTCAAGGCCGGGGAGAAGGGAGGATTGAAAGGTTTGCCTTTGCATTCTGCACGGCTCGCCTGACGCAGACATATAAACCACAGGAGGTTTGCGCTTGTGTTTTCCCAGCTCATTTCCCATAGCCTGAGAAGTGATCCCTGAGTGTCAGGTGGCGTGAAGGCCACTTTCCATGCAGAGGAAAGCAAAAGAAACCAGTCTGCTCCTCTGTGTGGCTAGCTCTAATTTATCCTTTTAAGTGTTGCTTACACAGAAGTGGAAATGACTGTCCCTCAGTTACCATTTTGGACTCGGGCAGCATCTCCCTGACGCCGAGCTTCGTTTCAGGAACTTTCTGTGTTAGGGCTGAGGAACCTTTCAAAGCTGCTGCGATGGCAGCACTGTCGTTTGCCTCAATGGAGTTTTGATCTGTTTCCAAAATGTATTGTTCCCCATTCACAGGGGGAAATGAACCACCAAGGCGGTTCTTCTTGGCAGCTCCCGGCTTCAAAGAGACTACTTCTGCCCGGTAGAGATGCCTGGCCTGGTGGAGATGGCCAAGGGCAGTGAGACGCTGTAAGTAGGCTTCCAGCGAGTGGAGAAGTTCAGTGTTGACAGCCTTGAGGGGGTGAGAGGAGTTGCTTAAAATGCTGTGGGTTTTGTAGCACAAGAGGTTGGGCCCTCTGTTTTGTGGGGGTTGAACCAAGCATGGTCAAGCTCGGAATCACAAGGAGCAGAATTTCCATTTTCTGTATTTAAATGAAAGCTGAGAGTCCAGCCTGGCCTCGGGAGTCTGGGGGGCTCAGAGGCTTAAAGGAAAAGTGCCGATGTCTTCGGAGTTGTCAGAGAGGTGTACACGAAGTTGCACTTACCTGAGGCGTACTGGTAGCAGGAACGGAGATTGAAGATGCGCTCACTTTGCAAAGGTTTGGCTAAGTGGGAGACAAAAAATCTGAGAACTTGGAACTTCGGGCATTCATGCTTAGAGGCTTGTTTCTTCTCGCCTGTATGCAGCAGTGTCAATCAGCAGTAAATTCATTAAAGACAGCGGCAATACACTGTGGGAGGCTGAACATGAGTAGGAATTAACCCAAACCACAGGGACGTTATGAAGGAGTTCAGTTAGATTTGTGTTGAGGCTTAAAATGTGGTTATTTTTCAAGTTTAAAAAAAATAAAAAATCAAACACCCGTGCTGTGAAGTGCTCAGGTGGCTGCAACACCTGTATGCTCCTGAGGAGTCCCAGTAGTCACAGCATGAATATCGCAGTGAAAAACAGGTTGTGAAATCAACATCCAGCATTTCAAGAGGTCTATGAAAAAGGAGACCTGATATGCTAAAGAAAATACAGAAAATACTAGGAAACATCATCTTTTTGTGGCAATGTACTTAAAATACCACTCTGACCCAAGGGGAATGTATAATAGCATTTTAAGACAGTTCTTTGAGAGCAAGCATTGAATTTGCCCTTGTGTATTAGATCAGCAGGTAAACAAATGCTGTTTCTGTGAAATGGGGGTGGCAGAAGATGGTGCAGAGCTGTCAGTAGCCCTGTGGCGTGTGTGAAGGGGATATGAATTCTCCCTGGCTCCTTGCAGCAACCAGATGGTGCCCTGAAGCCTAAAATTTGTTTGCCCTTCCTTTGATTTCCTAGACTCCTTTGCAGGTGTTAGTGATCCTAAATTTACCACTACTCGGTTCTACTGCTTGGTTTACAGGTGAGCCAGACCCCTACCCATGCACCCTTCCACTTGCTCCGCAACACAGATCCTGATCAGAATTCATACTTTTTCCAGCAGCCTGATCTTTACACTGGCCCCAGCAGGAGCTCCCCACTTTAAATACAATTAAAATTTTGCAATGCTCTCAACCCAGGGCCAAGTTTTACAGCACCAGCTCCTAAGGGTGCTGTGCAGGAGGGCTGAGGCCATCCTGGCTGGGTGCTGCTGCAAGCCCCACGTGCCCTGGGGGTCCCTGTGTGGCCCTGGCTCCTGTGACAGTGGCAGGCGGTTTGAGGCACTGTCGGGGCTCACAGGAGGGCTCTGCGCTGCCTGGTTTGGCCGTGCATGATGCAAAGTGCTGTTGAACACTCATGGACGTGTCCTTTTTGCCTTCCTGTGCTTTATTTCTCCTGTCTACAATGGAGCGGAGCTTAAGAGTAATGCTCAGCTTTTACCCGGTGATTTTTCATCCGCGGATTTCAGAGCTCTGTAAAGACTGATTGCCGTCTCCCTTTGAGGACAGTGGTGACACCTACGGCCACGTGGGAAGTCAGTGAGAGAGCCCACACGGAAGCAGTAGCTCCTCGGTCCTGAGCCTTGTCACAGGCTGAGCATCGCTGTGACTTGTGATGGCCTCGACTGCCTCTTCCCCGCTCCCGTGTTCCCTTGTGTCACTCCACCGCGCTGTGTAAATAACCTGATGGGAAGCAGGCAGACCACCTGCAAGCTGAGGCATGCTGAGCCCTTCTGCCGAGGGGGTAATAAGGCAGAGCAGACATGTGAACTTTTAAAAGGCTGCCTGGAAAAAAAGCCAATGGAGGAAAGACAAAAACCCTCCCTCCAATAAATTCCACAATTCATGCTGCCTTAAAAACTTGTAGCGATTAGGCTTTTGTTAAAAATTCCACCTCTTGATCTTCAAAACTCTAGCTAATGATGGAAAAAAAAAAATCCAAAACCACAGCCCTGTACAGAGTTTTATATAGTTTATAATAAAATAACTTTCCCATGACTTCCATCATAATAGTATTTTTACAAAACCGGCAAGACTGACTTTTGTTGCTGGAGTGGTGTTTTCCCTTTTAATAGGCTACAGCTGAAGCAGGTTCAAAAGGTGAGGGTCTGGGGCAGGGGCAGAAGGAGTTAACTTCTTCACACCCCCGTGGAGTGCCTGGGCCAGCAACAACTTTGGCTTGTCAAGTTGGGAGAATTTCTGCAAATGAACTTTGCGAAGAATTATGCAGGGCTTGGCATTACAGTATTACACACTCGCCTGTTCTCAATCACTCACTGGAACTTATTTTGTAGTTAACCTCCATAAAGGACTGCACAACTGAGCAAAGGCCTGTCACACACACATTATTTAGAAGCCCTTATTATTATTTTATTGCCAGTCCTTGACAGCTGAGGAAAAGCCAAGCGCTTTAATCTTTCTTTCCCTTTAGTTTACAGTGTAAGAGCTGCATGTAAGATGGATTTGATTAATATGTAACAGAGATGCAGTTCTCTGTAAAATGTGCTGTACTTTAGAACCCGGGAAAACAAACTGCATCACAATGGCTTAAATCTCAGTCCATTGTATTATATAGACATCATAAATAATAGAGAGCAGGCAGATATTGCTGCAGGCTTCATCTACATAACACATCTGAGCTCTCTATAATGTGTTCAACTTGTCACTTTTAGTACAGAAGAGAGGCAATAAAGCTAACAGCTGACTAAACCACATCAGCCTTGCTTCCACTTCCAGGGTGGTGAATGCTCATTAAGCAATCTTAGCTGTGACTTTTAAAATCCATAACTCTTACAAATGTAAAAAAGTTGCCACAAAAGATTAAGCGCAAAATACATGTCAAAGCATTAATTTTCTGTGCGCAGATTCCAACCACCACAAACCTCAAATATTTCTCTCTCTTTTGTTTTATGTATGTTTTTGGTTAAAACAGATCTTTGTAAAAAATACTTGTTTCCATCTGGGGCAGAAAATACCTATGTGATTGTAGTAAGTGAAGGCAAACTGTATGTCACGGAGCTAGAACAGGCTGCGCTTCTGCAACCCAGCAGGATTTTCACTTGGAGTAAGCGTCAGCACGTCAGCTGAGATGTGGATGAAGTGAGTCCCTGGCAAGGTTCAAGTGTGGCATGGTCAAGACCGAGGTGGTCCCTGCCGGGGATTAGGATGGGGGTAGACCCTTCATCGGAGACAAGGCCAGAAGGATGCTGAGAAACTGGAGGGATGCTGGATTGGCATGAGCTAAAGGTTGGGCACAAAGACCAGGCCAAGGGCCAGGGAGCCAAGCACTGTATCCTGTGAGCTGGTCTAGGAGGGAAGGCAGGAGCAGGAATGGGGTGTATAAAGGATAAACCAACAGCCACGTGCCCGCAGAGCGGCAGTAGCTGGCTGATGGGGTTTTGTGGTGCACCCATGGGACATGCTCAGGGTACAGGTGTTGCCCCCAGTGACTCGCTCTGTGCCCCAGGGACCTTCTGCCCTTCTGATACCAGCTGCCGGATCGGCCCTTGTGGATGCACGCGTTATCCGCTCAGGACTCTGGGGGCTGTGCTGGGTGGCAGGGACCCCAGTGGCCATGTCCCCGCGCTCCTGTGCAGAGATCAGACAGGCTGTGGGAGGCAAACCGCCTCCTTGTTCAGTACCCTGAACTCCAGCCAGACAAAAACAAAAAGCAAGTAAAGGTCGGTAAGTAAGCAGTAAGCAGGAAGCAAATGTTTAGGAAAGTCAGAGGTGAAGAAATGCAGAAAAAAAATTGGCACCGGTTATTGTCTCAGGGGTATGGGCTGGAGGGCCACTGCTGGGATCCAGTGGCCGAGAGGTGCTCTCCCCAGAGCCAGCAAAGGAGAAGGATTTTACCAGTGCGGGGGGTAACCAGGAAAGCCATCAGACAAGCTGGGCGTTCCCAAGGGTTTTGTCACAATCCAGCTGTGAGAAAGCCCTGACTCGGGCTGGGAGGGCTCCTGCCCCTACCCCCAGCTCCACTGGGCTGTATCATGCGCTGAATCTCCAGGAAAGCGAAGTCTTAAGTGAGAAGTAAGTAACATATAGGCTTTGCTTTGGGTTTTTTTGCAGAAAAGAATTTCATCTTGTGACAAAAAAAATTTGCTTCTAATTATGGGGGAAACATTTCAAAGGCAAAAAATGCAACTTGGAAAGCCTAGTTCCCCTTGCCAAGGGTGAGTGCCAAGCTGGCCTGTTCAAAGTCTTTGTTTTTGTAGTGCTGAGACAAAGCCCAGATTTAGAATAGGAAAGAACTGAAAGGAGACCCCCTTTACCTCCAGTTTCCCATCAGATATGAAAAATATTTTTCAGTAAAATTGGTGGCATTGCATACGATCGGGAACAGAGGTTTCTGCAGGGCTAAACCGAAAGGGCTGTGAGGGGAGTTGTTGAAAGGCTGCGGGGTGGAAATAACACGGGGAGTTTCTTCCAGCGTGGCTGAGAAGCCGATCTAACTTTTCCACCTTCCTATCGCATCCCCGTGGCCCCTCGTTAATTGTGTGTAATATACAGGAGGGCATGGGCACCAGCATCCTTTCCAAAGGAGGGTACAGAATTGAACAGGCAGCTTTATGTCTTATTAACGCCCCCTATTCTGGAAATTGTGCAATTTCAATGTCTTGTCTTTTACATCTTAAAGCAAAACATTAATACCTGAGGCTGATTATTCTTGAATTCTTCAAGTGTGCCGTAGTCCCCTCCTCCCCCCTAATGGCACCTGGGACTCTCAGAGGGTGTGATGCTGTCGCACAAAATGTCTTTAAGAATCTTTCACTCCAGGCTGACATCCCCACAGGATGCATTTTAGCAGTTTCAGAAGCTTTTCTTTCCCATGGGGGTTATTAAATGTCTGTCTTGCGTATGGACCAGTATTTGCAGCATTCATTTCAGATTTAAATCGGTTTTAAAGTTCAGTGTTAGGTTGTAAAGAAAAGGCAATATTATTTAGAGGCTGTGGTCATGGGAGCAAAATTGGGAATGATGTGACAGCTAGGAGCCCTTGAAGAAACAGAGGTGATGAAAGGGAAAGGGCTGTCCCAGCAGTGTCATTCTCCTACCGAGGAAAATGATAAAAATGCCGTCCTGTTGGCCAGTTACATTTGGGCACAGTGCCAGCGAAAGCAGTGTGAGGCACTGGTCTGTACTGGCCATACAGCCAGAGAAGGAATGGGGCTATACAGTCTGGTAGGTCAAGTCTGTCTTTCATGCCTAAGATTAAAAAAAAAAAAAATATTTTTTTTTTGGTAGATAGAAGCCAATTCTTTTACTGGCACGTAAATATAACCTTATTTTTCTTCTTTCTTTCCACTCTATAAGTGCATATCATGCTACTGAGGGTGTTGAAGGAGGGTTGGTTTATTGGCTGGAAAGAAACTGGAGTAGAAAGAAATTTGGAGGAGGAGGAGGTGGACAAAAAACTGGAAGATACAGAACCAATGTGCTCTTCTGTAAAAGAAGGTATTCATTGAAATTCTCCAGTTTCTTCAGGATATGTCTATATTTCAGTGTCTTGCCATATGTTGGAATGACAGCGACGTTTACCCTTAATATTTTTCAAAGCACTTCAATGTTAAAATGATAGATAGACTTCACACATGCTCTCAACACACTGCGTTAGTGCGAACGCGGAGGATATAGAGGCTGAGCGAGTCTGTTAGTCCTTTTTTTTCCCTCGTTGCTCCGCGCTTGTATTCTTATCTTTGCCATCCCTTGTATCCCAGTGTGCGTTCGTGAGCACTGATGCTATGCAATGAAGATGTTCAGGCTGGTTTGTGTGTTTGTTTTCCCACTGTTTGCCACAGGGATTAGATTTGAACCCGTCCTGCAGTGGTGCGGGGAGCGGAGCCCTCAAACCCACACACCACTTCGCTTACCTCTCCTTTGGAGGCCGTCCAGAAAGAGCGTGTTACAACGGACACACCAAGGGAAGAACAAAGCCAGTTAGCTTTCCCATCCGCAGCGTAATTGATGTGTTAGGGTTGGTACAAGATTAGCCTGACTGTAACATTTAAATAGCCTGTCTACAGATCAGTTACATTTGAAAGAACCTCGAAGGGGAAGCGCACCAAGAGATTTTTTTATTTATTTTCTTGTTTGTTGGGGCTGGCTAGCAGTTCTGCAGGAAGATCAGAATCAGCCTTCGACGTTGCATGCCTGATACCTGGCTTACCCTCCTCTTTATTACTATTGATCTGAAAGAGAAAATGTTTTAGCAATTCTGGACAGCTAATCAGTATCATGTGATTCCCATCTACGCGCGCTGGCGAAGGACAGTGTGTGGGAGCGTGTCTGTGCTCTGCCTGCTGGGGGATAAATAGAAGCCTTCAGTCTCCCAGGCTGTCAATCCAGCAGCTTTCACTAAGTGGTACCTTCCAGCCGAACACACAGCACTGCTGTCTGGAGGCAAAGCGAAACAAGCTTCTCAGCATCCGTTGTATGAGGGTGCTGTCTCTCGGCTTCCCGGAGGCTCCTGACAGAGCCATTTTTACACTGGGCAGTGCAACAAACCGCCTGCAAATAAATAAAGCGACTCGCAAACAGCAGTGATGGGGGAAAAAATGGTGCCATAACATTTGCGAGTGAATAATGTTGCTGGGCCGAATGGGATCCGACAGGAATCTTAGCTCAGCAGCAGCTACTGAACTCTTTACGGCGCAGCCAGATGGCCTGGTGCAACAACAGCCTTTCAGAATTAATAACTGCTTCTCTGGAGGGAGAGGTTCGTTCAGGAACCGTTTCACATTTCGGCAGGAGTTTTTGGGTTGTTTTTTTTTTTTTTTCCTGGTGCTTTCTGGCTTTGCTCTGGGTGAGATGTCAGCTGTGCTCAAAGGGGGTTTAAAAAAAAAGGAAATATTTTCTTTCTCCCTCTCCACTTTCTTCTCTTCCCCCACTCTCCCTCTGTGCTGTCTTCCCTCTGCCTTTGGCTTCAAATATTGCAGCTTTTAATCTAGAAATTATGGTAACTTGTATGTGCATTTTGAGAGTATATCATTGCTGCAGTTAATTAACAGTTATTAGCGTTAGCGTACTGTGCTGTATTATATGTCACAAATCATCGAGTCTCCCTGTGCAGTTACAGCAATTAAGAACTCCATCACACCTTCTGTATAGTCATTTGGTTCTCTTCCAGGTCTTTTCAAAACTGGAAATTGCTAATCAAATCATTTCTGCTCTGTGCCTCGGTATCGTTTATTCCATTCCTAATGATGTGCGACTTTTTTTTCTTTGGCCGTTAACAGAGGCATCCATGCGTCTAACCCATTTCACACCACCGTCATGCTTTAGAGAGGCGATAATGAACTTGCAGGAGGAAGTGTAAGCTTTGGTGGTTCTCCCCCCACCACTTCTTCTTTTTCCTTTTTTTTTTTTTCTTTTTTTTTTTTTTTTAATTCCAATGTCTTTCCTGCTGTTGGGTGATTGAATTTTGAAACTGTAAAATGCATTGACAGACTTACAAACCCAACTTGCCAGAGCTGTAGCTATCACAGTTTAGCTTCAATTCAGAGCTCAGTGAGATTCCTGCCTGATCAATTTGTCATCCCTCTAAATGGAAACTAATTACTTCCCAGGGAAAGATTGCAGGCAAATATCACCCTTTGCATCAGCAGCCTTCTGCAATGAGGTGGAAGCAAAGTCCAAAGGGTTTTAACTAAGAGAGGATAGCAGAAACCACTTTTCTTACCCCTTCCCTTGGTGCTGTCAGGTTTATTTTGTTCATGCTCTCAGTAAAATCGCCTTCGCATTTGTTTGGGTTGTATGTCAAGGGCAAATTTTGCTTTTCAGGTCAGTTGCATGTGGATGTCATCATCCTGACAAGGATGTTTGATGTCACCCAAATACTAAGTCCTTTCTCTGACCCAGAGATTGACGATTCTGTACATGCCAAAGCCCAAGACACCCTGCCATGTGTTTCTGTGGCTGCTACAGCTTTCCTTGGAGCGTTCCAGCAGCATCCATGCCATGGCTGAGTGCACTGCGCTGCACCACAGTGCTGGGAGCACTTGGGAAAACTTTGTCACAGAGTCATAGTCCCGGACAGAAATAGTCCTAGGCATTGTATATCAGAGAGAAGCCATCCTGGGAGCTGTTAGGAACACTGTTGGTGAGGGTAGTTGTTATCTTGCCCGCGAGCAGCAGCTCTGAGCCCTTGGTTATCTCGTGACCGCTCGGCCATCCTGCCTTTGCACACCAAATAACCATAATCAAGGAACCCAGGCATCTGCTTCTTGATCCAGCTCATCCATTGACTTCTCTTTGCCTTGACATGTTCTTCTGTAAAATATATATTCGGTATAACTTGACCCTCATCACAAGATTTTCTGAGGATTATATGGTGTTAACAAGACACATGGGAAGGGTGTGGGTGCAAAGCAATAGCTATTCTTGGCTACAGGCAGGAAGAGCTCAGTTAAAAAACCAAAAGCGTCTCCCAGAGCTAATTACTTGCTTCAGGATGTAGGTGCACCTCTACTCGCCTCCCTTGCGCTGGCCACCTCCATAAGCAGCATTGGCCACCACAGCCTCAGCCTTCTTGGTCTTCTGCTTTTGGCTCTCCAAATATTATCATAGGTTTGTCAGACAACACAACTGATATTAAGGCTGAATTTCCTAATTTCACTCTCTTTGGTTTACTTCAGTGGTAGTTACACAGCCATAAATGTTGTGACAGTTTTGTAGAAAGACACATTCTAGAATAAAGCCAAACTGAACATAATGAACCTTCCTGGTGGTGAGGGGACAGCTTTTAGGAAGAAAAGTCTATGGAAAGCTTTAAAGACAATGTTGACATCCTTGGCTTAAGAAATCTCAGAGCCACGAGCAGCAGAAAGCTGAGTTCAGGTCCAAAGGAGTGTCCCAGCATGCTCGGTCCGATGTCATTCCCTAGAAATCTGCCTGTGGCTTTTCTCAGAGGCATTTGCTCTGTTGCAGTAGGACTGTTCTCGTGCTGTGAGAACATACCCAGATCTCCTTGTGACAGCGTCACAGGCCACAGCATGTACCGGGGGAGGGCCAGGAGCGGTCCTGGGCGTGCAAGTTGTAGGAGATGGCAGGGGCTCCCAGGGAGGTCCATGTTGTGGGGTGGATGAGCATGCGGCTGAGGCTTAAGGCAAAGTGAGCAGAGGGCTGGGGGAACCCTGCGAAGTGACTTCCTCCCACAGCTGACGTACCCACACAGCTTCTGATGCCCACGTGCTTGGAGCTGCTTACAAACTGAACATGGCTCAGCCGCTGGTCCCGCCTGCTCTCAGAGACGATCCTCCTCTTGGTGTGCATTTTGGGATGTGCAAATACAATGGAGTCATAGTCCGCGGCAGAGGTCTTAGATGCAGATTATAATCGATCATTCCATTTGTAAGATAGTAATTTGCCACTCTGCAGAAAGGTGTTAGTTCATTCTGTGCGTTGCTGAAATCAGGGTGGGATTTGAGTCAGCCTTGTCTGACAGTTTCCTCCTCAGGTTAATTCTTTGAGATGTGAGAGGGCTGGGACTTGCATCCAGAAAGTGTTTTGTGTCATATAAACAGCTGGAAGCGCAGGGAGGAAAAAGAGGTTTAGCTAAATGACGGACTTCACATGGGTGGAGATTACAAGTGCTGGGGACCCTCTACTGCTTGGGGAACTGCTTGGCTGACAACGAGCTCATTTTTATTTCAGAAATGTAATGTCATGAAGAGCCAGAGGCTTCTCTGGTTTTCACTTATTTTTCTAGTGAACCATCACAGCTGGGAAGGAAACTTAAGGGGGTTCTTGGCTTTCCTCCCACAGCCCCCCTCTTCAAAAAAAACTCACATGCATCTCTAGTGTAAAACTTGGGGTCTGTGTCGCTATCAGTCAGTTTACCCAGAAAACTGTGCCAAGATGATCTGCAGTAACTTTTGCAGCAACATGCTGTGACTGAGTACCTGGTCCCACTGGCTCCAGTAACATGTTGGATATTTGAATTGTTCACAGGCTTTTGCAAAAAGCTATGTTTAATCATAAGTTGCTAGTAGCTCTTTGTTTGACTGCTTTGTCTGATTCTTGCTGCTCTTCAGGCTATGCTTCAGGTGGGTTTTCTTGCCCAAACTAGAGGGTAGTCACTGCAGTAGGCAGCCCGTGGGGGGGCAGGAGATGCTGGTTCTGAAGGACCCTGTCCCACATGCTCATACATGCCCTACATTGGCAGCTCCTACCCTAAGTCATGCATTTTTGTTGTATCTCTCTAGACATTTTGCCCTGAGGGAACACATCAGTTCAAAGGGCAGGACAGGTTTCACCTCTCTCTGCATGTGTGCCATGCTTGGCGCCTGTTCCAGGCAAGAGAGATCAGGTGTTGTTTTCCAGAATATTTTCCAGGTTGGTCAAGCCATTTTCAAAAATATATGTCTCCTTCCTAGAAGGACATTGCTAGCCCAGCACAACCCATCCTGAAATAACTTTTGAGAGCCAAACTTGATCATAAACCAAACCCTCAGAAATATTTGGGCTAGCATCTGCTTTTCCTCTGAGGTATTACATCCAGGAGCTGTGGAAGTACCTGGGTGCTCTTCCTGCAGAGCGACAGTCCCTTGCAAGTCGGTGCTTTAAAAATTAGCTATGAAGGTACTGAGAAAATCAACAATAGAAACCTCTTAATGTTTGATTTAGGGCTAGTGTAAGGTGTAAATTGAAAAAAAGTAATTAAAACAGTGCTGCCTTTATGGACACTTGTGTTTCAGTTTGAGTGACTTTGGTCTAGCTTGGGTCAAGTGGGCACAGAATTCTGCTAAATGGAAATCTGCTGCTCCTTAGAAAACTAAGTGTGTCCTCACAGCTTTTTCTGATGCTTTAAATACAGCAGTTTAACAGCAAATTAAGCAATGCCATACATTCAAGCTAGCTAAACAGGTTTAAATGGCAATCAGATTCCCTTCGCTGTGTCGTGAGCTGGATGGTCATTAAAGGCCTGGCTTTGCTTTCTGTTTACAAGCCTAAGCCACCTATAGCATTTCAGTTGCTAAAATTGGATGTAGCTTCAAAGAGGATACTGTTAATGAGCTGAGCAGCTGTACGGTGCGTTTCTTGTAGCTGGGATATTTCTGCAGATACACAGTTATTTGGAACACACAGCCTGAGCCAACTGAAGTGCAGGCTTGCTCTGAAACCCCAGATGTAGCGCAGCGGGATTGCCGGGGCACATGTGTGACTGCACCTTTGACTTGCCCATCTTCAGAGATGTATACAATAAGCTTTACTGCAACTGTGTGTGGGGGTCAGGATTTTCCCCGCCCCGTATTTCATGTGGCCTTTTATAAAAACAAACTATTGTATCTTTATTCCTAAATCTACTTGGGTTGTTTGTCACATGGTTTGATCTATGCCTCAGCTTCTGTAAAGCCTGGAGAGGTGTCGACTTCAGATTTTCTGCGCAGCCCAATACAGAAGCTAGGTACAACAAGGTGAGAGATGGCCAAGGTTTGGTGGCCATCTGATAAGAGCACTGCTATTATTGGTCTTTTATGTGCAATGTGATTGTACAGGCAGGCATCAGGTATCATTTCTAAACATACAGAAAGGAGCGGTCCATGCCCAGACATCCTTGCGAAGGTAACTGAGAAAACGAGACAGCAGAAGGAAGGGACGGATTAGCTGGTTTGTCCATTTACACATAGGGGGATCACATCTCAGGGGGATTTCATATCACAGCAGAAATCTGTAGAGGATTGTACCATAGGCGTATATTGGTGTTTTAACCTCAAAAGATCATTCTTCTTGTCTGTGTGCAGTTCAGTGATGTCCGATGTGGATATTGCTCATAGCTCATGGGAGCATCTGTTCAGATGGAGGGAGGGGGGCTGTACGCCGTGGATGGCCTTTGCAATGCTCTGCTTCAAAGCTGGTCTCTCACCACGGTGCTGATCTGCAGGCTGGGTTTCTAATTCAGCAGCCTTCCTTCAGTGAAGGTCTCATGATTTTTTTCTTTTCCAAAAGATGAAGAAAACATCTGGTAATTTGAGAATTGCTTTGTGAAAGAGAGCGAGGAGCTACTCCTCCTCACCATGGTATCACTGTTATCTGTTTAGATTAACTCGTCCTTTGAAGGTAGTAGATGAGGTTGCCAACAACAGTTAAAAAACTTTTTTTTTTTTTTAAAGTGTTGGGTTTCCCGGGCCCTTCTCAGATCAGGAAATGAGATTAAAATCAGTTGCTGAAAAGCTACTGTGTTTATTTGACTACGGCAGAGTGCGGCAGCTCAGGCCACCTCATTAGAGAAGGGGATTTGGGCAGCCCGGTGTTGTGTTTCCAGGTTGATAAAACGCGTTGTCTGACAGCAAGCTCGGTGCGGCTCCAACTGTATGCTCTGGCACATATTTTCTGCCTCAGTGGTTCCTCTCAGTAGGATAGCCAGCCTCTGCCTTTCTGTTTGACGTTTTGGCTAATAATTACTTGAAAAATCATCCACTACTATTTAAAAATTGCTACATGAAGTACTAGTCCGTCTTTGCATCATGACAGCAAGAGGCCAATGAAGTAACGGGTGTTCAACCAGACGAAGCTCACTTCATAAAGCATTGCCCAGGGTGCACTGCAGGATGACTTGAAATAATTAGCCTCTGGAGGTTGGAAACCTATGCTGTAAATCCCAGCGCTCCGAGTGAGGATAGTTTTTTATCACTGTCCTTGACAGAAAAATTGTAACATCACGGCTTGCTCTGCCTCTGACATGATAAACTTACAGCAGTGCTTTTCAGAATGCTGTACTTACACCTCCGTCTGCCCCCCGCTCCCCTCCCACAGCCCTTTCTGGTGGGCTGGTCGCTGTGCTGGTGGAAGTTCCCTTTGGGCCTTAAAGCATCACATAGGCATGTAATAGCTTTCAGGTTCCTGACTTCCAGAATCGGGCCCTCTGGATTCGACAGACTTCCACCGATGCAGTAGCTGTGACCTTACAGAGTGGCAAGATCCCTACGTCACTGAAGGCGCTGAGAAGCTCGTCCACAGCGGTGCCGTTTGTCGGCGAAGGTTGCCTGCGCTGGGGCTTGCGCTCCTGTGCGTATGTACACAGTGGCTCCATCAGCACGGATCTCTCGGATGTTGTTAGCACCTTGGCGTTTAATGCTGAAATTCAGAGCGGAACATGCCTGCACAGATACGTGGGCAAATTGTCCTGTATATCAGGAGTGTCTTGTAAATGATAATGAACAGATGCCTTGTACGCACTACACAATAAGCCACTTGAAGTTGTCATCAGTTGTTTATAGATATTATTAATATTAATAATTTAAAACTCATTTCCATATGAAACCACATTAGGCTTGTCTACACTGCATCCCGTTACCTGCAGAAGCTGGGAAGCCATGGCAGCGTGCCCGAGCTAACACGTCCTGCTGAGAAAATGCTGCCTTTGTTCGTGTCTGAGCGGCACGGCGCGGAGCCGTACGGATGTGGCAGGGCATTTGCTGTTCGCTCCTGCACCCGTACACAGCACAATGGACTGCAGTGATCAGCCCCAGGGACTGCTTTACATGTTACACCAAGTTGAATGTCTGCTCAACAAGGGGCAGTTGTTCGGTGGTAAAGGTGCTCCTCAAATATGGGAGAGGAGGTTCAGCGCCCTGGGGATCTTTCCTTTGCAGAAGACGTTAAAGGCACCAGGTCCGCCTTGCTAGGGAACTGGGAGAAAAAATGGATAGTAACAATGTGCCTGGCTTCGGAAATCTAAAGTTTAATCTCCTCTAATTTAGGCGAAGTTGAAATCTTGGTGTTCTGCGTATGTGGAAAGCAGGAGTTTAACTCAAAATGCGACATTTTCTAAAGCTTTTAGCACTGACCTGCATCTTCTTCCAAGGAATTTAATGGCGATAAACCTGCTTGTGTCTATGGAAGATGAAGGCCAACGCCAAACATGTTTAAAATGCCATGTAAAATGTTCCTTTCACTCCGCTGCTTGCAGCTGGGGGGGGCTCTCCAGTGGAGAGGGGTTCCCATGGGACCGGGCAGCATGGCACCCAGCTCTCGTTCCACGTGTCCTGCCAGGGTGTCTGTGTGGTACAGGAAGATCTTCGGGGGTAACTTCAAGCCTCGAACGGAGGTTCCCAGACCTGTTTCTTCAGGGCTTGGGTACGCTGAAGTCACATCCTCAACAATCACTGCGTTTGAATCCAATTTTGTGTGGTTTAATATACAACATGCTCTGTCGAGGCTGGGTACAATTATCAGTATTTATTCCCAGAAGCCTGGGGAGCTTTTTGTCAAAAGACAAAGCAGCAAAAGTTCCACGGTATGCAAAATACAGACCTTTGTATTGCAAGTGAAATATTTAGATAGGAATCATTACTGAGTCCTTTTTACGGCAACCTTGCCAGAGAAAGAGAGAGGGAGGGCTGGGAAAGAAAACACAAAGGAGGTAATAATATCTGATTAGCCAAGCAGCTGAAGAACTGATGGGGAATTGTGAAGCCTATCAAGGCATCATGACTTTCTGTGTGAGTGACATTCTGCAGTAGGAAGCAGCTACCAGCTGAGGAACTGCTCTTGAATATTACCCTTAGGACTTGTCTTTTATTGGTAACCTTGCGGTATCCTTTGCTGGAGTTGTGTGTTTCTAAGAATTCGGTGACTTGTCTACAAGGCTTAATTGACAGCTCTCGTCACGGTACCAGCTGGGTCGGATTCATCCCGAGCGCAGTGGCAGGGAAGTCGGTGGCCTCGCGTGGTGGATGGATATTTTGCAGCTGTCCTCTGTCATTCTGTGTCTTTTCGAAGCTGAGACTGTTGCAGTGGTGTCTGCCATGTATGCGTTCTGTGAAGTTATACAGTAGTATTTTCTGGATGCATTGCCCAGTTTAACATTATGCCTGTGGTATCTAGCCATCTTTATGCTGGTGCAATGCCATCATTTGTGAGGGGGGAGATCACTTATAATTTAAAGCACTATACCAGAGAGAAGACTCAGTCCCATTATAGTATTTTTTTTTTTTTTTTGAGATATACTGAAAAGCAATAAGAAGCCTCAGGTACTTTGGTTTTGTCATTGGAGGGGGCTGGAAGGAGACTTGGCCGTACCTTGTTGGCTGTAGCTGTTGCTCTGTATTTCCCCTGTTTTAATGTCATCCTTCAGGGTTCTGACGTTTGCAGGTTCCTTTTTCCCCCTCCTTAAGGTTTAATGTGGACGTGAGGGTTTGTTTTATCTTCCTTAGAGCATCAACATACCAGCAATCGAGGTACAGAGCAGCAGTTTGTTCCTTCCTCGGATCTTTCCCTAAAGTGGAACAGGGATGAGGCAGCACTGCCTTGTCGGGGCTGTAGGCCAGCAGAGATGTTATCCACAGGAATTTGCACATTCCCTTTCTTAGTGCTGCGCTCCTTCTTCAAAAGCAGTTCCTCATTTAACTAATAAAGGCATGTTTTCCTCACATTGGAGCATAGAGGAATCCAGCTGAATTTTGTAATAAAACAGCTTTCAAGAGAGAAAAATAACATAAATGTTCTTATCGCGTGCCTTAGGACTTGGAAATGCGAATGTGAACTTGATGTACCTACAGTAAGATTACATTCTAGCTCTATTATATTTATTTTCATTTCTAAAATCTGTGAAACATCCTAGATCTGTACTTCATAATTTTACACTTGCAGGTAGGGTCCAGTTTGGAGCACAATATACAATAGGTGAGCCGTAAGAAATAGGACTCCAGCTTCCCAGAGCTGGAGGAATTGGCTATACCAACTTAATCCGAGTCTACCTCCCACGGAGAGGATGTAGGAATGAAATGAAAAGTATATGTAAAGTTTTGTGTATTTATTATTTTAAAAAAATACTTTTCATGGGTAAAATCTGCCTTTAATGATGCATTCAAACTGTGGTGCTGAGAAGTGCTGCATAGCTAATGCATTGTTTTGTTTTTGTTTATTCTGCAGAAATGATGGAATTTCATTTTTTAGTAAAATTACCAGTGCTCGTCTGTTATTCACAGGTCTTAAAATGCATGACAGGCTGAACTGCTAAGTCCTTGAGGATTTTAATACCAGCTTCTTTGCGAATCTAAACTGGTTTTCCAGCCCACTACTTGGTGGGCCACAGGGGTTTTTTACTGTAGTGTAATACACATTTAAAGCTTCTTATGGATGGCTACGTCTGCAAATAAGCTCAGAAAGTAGAAGAGGAAATGCATTGTGTTATCTGGAGGTGAGCAGGGAGGAGATTATCATAGGAGAAACCTGAACAAGAGGTGTGACAGTTTAACAGGCTGAGGTGCTGACTCTCAGTATATAATAGACACAGGCAATTTCTAAAGGATCATGGAGTTAAGAATCCAGCCTTCACTCATCATTACGAGGGGAGAAACTTCTGGCTCTCGTGCTTGCTTTTTATGAATAGCGAAGGTGGGAAATACCAAGTAGTAAAGGACTGTATATTTAATTTGCATGTAACATTAGGGTTTATTTTGTTTGCTCTTTCATTTCACCTGTGAACGCTTTTAGGAAATGAATGCAATGCATTAGCCTGGATTCCGTTGGGCAATGAATGTCTTCGTATATGTAATGTTCAAGTCTAAGACAGGGACTGTCTTTTTATTTTAGACATGCAGAATCCGAGTTCATAACTAAGGCTCTTAGGCAATGCAAGAACATAAAAAAGCAATACTGGAATTTCTCATTTGTAATTTTTTAAAGGAAATTTATAGACCTAAAGTCTATATGCAAGGCTGACATAAGGGGAATTTGGTTTTCCATCAGGGTCTCTAATTGATCTCCTTGCCGTTCTCATATATCACGTTGCTTTCCTGTGCTCACGTGACTTCCAGATTTGCTCTAAAATAAAGGAGATCAAAATCATCCTTTATATGATTTAAATTCCCTTATCATACTCACTAAAACAAGTTGACGGATGAAAAGTCTTCAAGAAGTGCAAGCAGGCCCTACGTTCCCGTGCAGCCCCACGCAGCTCTGTGCACAGCGCGTGCCCTTGGCACGCCGGACGTATTTCTTGTGTACAATATTTATATTTCATCCTGAACTAGGGCACTAAAAATGATTTAGTGAAATTCACAGCTTTTGAAAGATAGTACCATACCAGAGGATGTGCTTGAAAGTTTCTGAAAATATTTATACATGCATACATTTAAATAAGGATGGATTTGCAACGTAATGCAACTTAACTAGCACTTGCTGTTACCGGGCAGGTCTCCTAGGTGTCTGAAGGCACCGTCTGTGTTCCCAGAAGTCCACAGAGCCCTTCTCAAGGGGTGTGAGTTGTGTTATTGATTGCATATGTGTGTCGTGGGAATTGACGCAACACTGAAAAGCTCTTTTAAAATATCAGCATGGTACAAACATTTTATATACCTTTACGTTCAGCTTTTTATTTGTTTGTGTGTTTGAAGGCTCACCGGTGCCTAGTGTGCTGTAGGGATGAGTGGCAGAGGAACTTGACCTCGGAGCCTTGGACACCTGGGGCAGTTGGGAAGGGATGGGGAGAGAGCAGGGCTTGCCAGCCATGGGATGTGCCAGGGCAATGCGACAGGGACATTGTATTCTCTGAAATTTGGCTTAGGGAGAGGAGTCTGGCTTCGTGAACAAATCCCGCGGTGGGAGCGTTTCTTTTAACTCTGCAGCTGACGCTGGCAGCCGTGAGTTTGTAGCGAGCCGCAGCCTCATTAGCGCTGCTGACGAGGCTGGGAGCGGGCGGTGCAGGGCTGCCGTAACCTTGCCACAGACACAGGGTTGACCTCACGGTGTCCTGGACATCTGGGACGGGGATCCTGGCACTGCCAGAGAATTTGTAATTGTCTGACAGCAGCCACGTAGAAGATACTGGGTGAATGATTATTAATTAGAAAGATTTAATCTCATTTGGTCTTCAGTAGGACGTCAGGAGTACAGCTCCACTGTCATTAGTTACATGGTTTAAGAGGCTGATTATGCGTCGCCTTCTCTGTCCGATACCCAAGTTGCTGCTGCTTTTTGAGTGACTTTGGCGTGATCTCATCAGGTCCTGAGAGGTGCTGAGCTTTCTCCCTCCCGCCTGGATTCAAGAGCACAGTGTGGTGCTTGGATGCTGCCCTGGGCCAGGCAGCTCGCACTCTCCAGGGAGGTCCCGCCGCAGTTTGGAGCTGCTGTAGCCGTAGCGTGGTCAAAAGCAAGGTGTGATCAAAAGCCCAGGAGCAAAGCTACCGCTGTGGTACTTTTGCCCTAGGCAGGTGCACAAAGAATCAGAAGTTTCTTGCTGAGTGTTTATTCCTCCAAGCTCTATCTTGCAGATGCAGGTAAACCAAATCCCTTCTTTCATCTGCTTGTCCAAACAGGAGCTATTAAAGAGCTGTCTGGTGTTTTACGGAATTCCAGTGTAATTCCAAATCTACTGCAGACGTGCTGCATCCTCTCAGAAGAGTTTTATCTGGTGTTTTAATGTTGCTTTTCACCCACGTGTGATCTATTTGTCCCATATAAAATACAGAAAAAAGTTTTTAATTCTATACACATAAACACACAGATGCATACCGACACAGACCTAAAGGCGCAAACCTAAACCAACTGCGTCTCTGCTTTAGCCTGTTGGAAGTTGTTGAACTTCTATATAAAATCAGTCACAGCTCTGCAATTTTATGCTTTATCATTTTTGTTACATGTATGAGGGAAATTATAAACCTTGTAATTTCTCTCTGACTATATAAAAAGCTTTAGATAGCATCAAGACATGGAAGTAATACAAAATAAGATGCCTTGATAAATTAATGAACAAGATCTAATGTAGACACCATACACCTCAGTGGCGTGAAAAGAGAAAAATTCAACCTCAAATGGTAGGATTACAAGGGGGGGGATACTTATGAGGATGAGGGCTTGGTAAGGTAAAGCAAAGCAAAATACGCTCTAAATACATCAGACCTCATTCCTACCTTATTTTAAAATCAGTGGGAAGTGGAAGGTGGTGTGTGGCAGCGGGATTCCAGCCTTCAGGCACCTGCAGGGCTGTGTGCCAGGGCTGAGGTCCGACCCCAGCCAGGCGTTTGAAAAGGGTTATTTTTTTCCAGTCCTCCTATGGGATATTTAAGACTAATATAGGAATATTTAAATGTGTTGAGTGTAAGGCCTGTAGCACTGCCGAGAGCTGCGCTAGGCCTGTAGAGCTGTGTCCACCTGCTGAAGCCACGAACGTGCCGATGCTCCAAAGGCACGTGCGTGCGGCGGGGTGGGATGCGCCGTCGCTGCCTGTGCGTTCTGCTTCATCTCCTCTCTCCAAATGCAGTGCCAATATTTGGAGACCAAGCATTTAAAACTGGTGTCTAATCGAATTCAGGGGGTTTTGCATAAAATAAATCACCAGGTCAAAGCTACTGGGCACATGAGGACATATCTTTGGTTCTTCAAAGCATGGGTTATACTTTACTGGTTCTTTAAAACATGGTAGTGTTGTAGGTACCTGGCACTTCTGTTGTGTCCAGAATCTTTGTGTTAGACTGGGGCTAGGGTGTTCAGCGTCCCAGTGAGATGGTTAAATCTGGACCTAAGAGCTGGACTCTGAGCACCAAGCTCTGAGCACCAAGTAGTTGACTTAAAGAAATGATGTAATGACCATAATAAATAATGATCAACACCCCACAGTTTCCTGGTACTCCCCGTTCTCAAAGCCAGGATGTTTAGTTGGAGACTATTCATGAGGCAATGGGCCAGGGAAAGGTACAGGAGAATCCCCAAACACATCTTTTCCAGCCTTTGCTCTGCAGTGTTCATACTCCTGCCAGTGGGTGTAATTGCCTCTGGGATAGATGGTTGGAGATGGTTGGGAGATGTCGTGCAGCCGGGTGCTGGGGGCAGCCACCTGGCACGCCAAGCACCAGCCATGCTGGGTCGCATCCTGGCCACCAGCAGCAGCCTCAGGACGTGCGTGGTGCTGGCGGCAATGCCTGCGCTCCGCTGGGAAGACAGGCCGTCCTCGGTGCGGACGGGAGGAGCCTCCATACACATGATGCAAACGGAGGAGCAGAAGGTGTTTGGGGAACAGGGAGCGGGGGTTGGTTAAGCGTGGGGTGAAGGCAGGCGGCGGCTGGGCTGGTGCAGCACTGCACGTCTCAGCTGACCCTCAGCCTGTTTTAATTTGGCTTTCTGTTCCACAAGCAGTTATACATGTGCTTAATGCAAAATGTTTTGCCAGGTTTATGTGGCGAGGCTTTTCCTGTGCTTAAATTTAACATATGTGTTTCTAGCGCAAGGCCCGCAGAGTAATTGCAGCTGCAGGTTTTTTAGAAAGTAATGTTGAAAAGTTATCTGCCTACCGATGGCAATTGAATTTCTCAGCTCAAACTCCACCTTTAATTGGCAAAGTTTTCCTTTACAGCCACATTTTAAAACACCATATTATTTAATCATAAAGCAATTTACCCTGTTTGTATTTGTGGCTCTTTGACCGTCATTCCCTGTGACGGGCTAATTGCTGAAAAGCAAATAGGTGCTTCCTCCCATAAAACCAAATATTGGAGTGGACAGTGTGAACTGCACATGTGAACGAGCAAAAGGGAAAAATGTTTTCAGATACCTGCAATATCTCCTGAAGGTGTTATGGTTGGTGGAGGTGCAGGGGAAGAGAGAAAGGAAGGAGAGAATTTAATTGATTTGCTTTTGCACCTTTGGTCTAAACCTGGGAGTAAACTGAGGATACGTTATCAGGTTATACAAAAATCCTCAGGCCCCCAGTTTTACTCATCTGCACAATTGCACTGGTGCGCTGAAAACCATACATGCAGCGAAGCTTATTCTGTGAAGGCTCAACTGCCAAAAATAAACCTCATTGGGATTCCTGAGATGGCTGCTGTCAAGGAAAGTCAAATTTGGAGCTTTAAGCATGCGAACAGTGTCATTTTTAAAAGTCTGTTCACCAAGGAGATAAATAGGGATTAGCCTCACAAGCTGCTTTAACTCCCCTACATCCCAGCGTGTGCTGGGGAGAGAACGTAAACGGCACTGGTGACAGGAGCTTGGATGGGAGCTTGTCCAGTTGCCCAAAGCCAGGGCAGCGCCGCCACGGGAGCAAGCGAGGACGCTGTCCGCAGCAAAGGAACCCTGGCCGTGCGTCGGCTGCTTGCAGCCGTCTTGTTCCCTACCCAGTTGTACCTTCCCCAGCGGGGCCTCCTGAGCCGTTTCGCCGAGTCTGGCCATGCTCAGGTTTACTGGAGGGACAGGGAGTTGTGTCGGGTGGGTTACGGCACCCTCAGCCCCACAGGGGTTGTGCCGTAGCCCCTGTACCGACTGTAGCAGGCTGAGAGCTAGGAACTGCCTTGCACACGTTATCATGTGCCAGCTGAAAAAGCAAAACCAGACCAACCAACCCAGTAAATGGCCATGTAATGTATCTTTTTCCAGATATTCTTCATATTTCTTTTAAGTCCTGTCAGTTGAAGAACTCTGTGTCTTCATAGGCACTTTTGTCATACTGAACATGCAGATGCCTCTTTATTTCTTTCACCATAATTCCTTTCACCATATTTTTCTCAAAGTTTCCTTTATGGGTGTAAACCATGAATTTTTGGTATAGTTTTTGGGTAAACTGTTTGAGCCTGAGAGAGCTCTGTCTGAAAACGCTTCATCAGAGATGCTAAATCAACAGCAGCCTTTTGCCACTGCGAACAATTGCCAGGTACATCCTGAAGGCAGTTCCTTCCTCTTGCGTGGTTCCAACAACATCATTAAAAAAAAAATCTTGTCCTTTGTACTTCCTCCCCCCTCCATACATGCACATATCTTGTAGTAAATTCATTTTTCAGTCCTGACTTTGTGCAAACACAATGTTGTGCTGCAAGCATTAAAAGGCAATTTAGTACTCAAAGGATTAAAAGCTCATGTTAAATTGAAGACTACACTTGGCATAAACATTAAAAATTGACAGAACACCCTACACATTAACTGCACCAGGGCTCCATAATTAGCATTTAAAAGTAAAACATCATTTCCTTACTGTTTCCTACTTACTCATTTATAATGCATTTATTATAATATGGATGTGAATATGAGGCTTTCCACTATTGTCAGTTAGTAAATAAAAAAAAAAAAACCTGCTCCTGTTAGAAACATGGGCCTATACACAAGGAATCGGGGATGAATGGTTTGTTAATCCAAATCTCAAATGCATGATGAATCAGCAGTGACTAACTAACCTCATTCTAGGTCTAATTCTCTTATGTGAGCATCCACAGAGAAAGCTCAGGGGCTCGGCAGGGCTGGGTTTCATTGTCTAGCATCGGCAAAGGGAACGCAGGATAAACTCTACTTGTCGGGATTTTGATGTATTGTGTTGGGTCTAGGGTTGTGCAATGTGGGGAAATAGATATATGGTTCATCCTGTAATGTGGAAAATTCGTTGTGGATTGAAATTTGAATGCAAAAGAGAAAGAATGAGAAAGCCAATCTCATTAGGGAAGCCGAAAAGAGAGACTATCAAATGTTAAAGGGATAGTACTTTATTGACTTGTTTTAGTTTTGGATGAGCTAGTGTTTTGCTCATGCATACTAATGCAGACCTTTTTTTGTCATTAAAAATGGAAGGTAAGATGGCCAAGTGCTGACTCTGCCAGGTTCCAGCATACTCCCGTGTTTGAGTTGAATCATGCCCCGTGTCTGCACGGGCACGGTATTGCCCGTATTACATCTGGCTTAAGGCTTTCTTCCCGTTCTGCATCCCCTAAAACCACTTTCCTGCACTTCCAACAAATCTATCAAGCTTCAGCCAAACCTTTTCTTTCAACAGATCCGTAGCTCTAGCACACTGGGGGAATTTTAATTAGGCTGCTTAGATCATCCTGGGTGTCATTTGATCAAGATTACAATTTACACCAAAAAATGTCTCCACATCCAGACATGGGTCAGCAAGCAAAGGTTCTTTTTCCCCAGCACAAAAGGAGATATTCACTTGGCTGGTCAAGGCAACCACCTTCAATTGTGTCTGGCTTTCCACGGGTGCCGTGTGTCGGATCAAACCCTGCCCCACTTGCACGGGGTGGGTTGTGGATGCCCCGTGTTCAGAGCAATGGGGCAGGAGCCAGCTGCCCTGCTTCTGCAGAAACCTGCCACCCTTACTCATATCTAGCAACATGGCAACCTGCAAACAGTCTTGAAAAAGCTTCCCCATTACCTCTGCACGGCTTGCTGACATGATAAACTTCTTTTTGTTCCTGCTCTGAAACCTCGCGTCGTATCCCGTGTCCTCCAGGGTCACTGCTGTGTGGAAGACAAGACCACATTTTGTTCAGCCTCTGTGAAATGCAATTAGAAGCCCCTCCACAGTCAGCGGGAGCTTAAGTTAAAAGGCGAGAGAGGGGAAAAAAGGGACCTCCCCGCTGTCCAGCAGTGTGTTGACTTTGAAGTCCTGGGCCATCTTTTGTCCCCCCCCAGAGAGCCTTTAATCAGGACCTTTGCCTTGTCATTCGGGGAGGGGGGCACCTGACACAGTTGGCGGGGTTGTCCCTCTGTGTGCCAGGAAGAAAAGTCTTTGTCAGAAATTTCCACTGACCCAAGCACTTTGTTTCTTTGTCTCGCCCAGACGACTGTTTGAACTAAAAAGAAGACAAAACCTCTCGTATGCGCTAACAGTATTTTAATGGGGAGCCAGGGTGACTTCTTGCAAGCTCTCCTGCCAGGTCCAAGGCAGGGATGAGGCTTTTGGTCTGAAGAGCTCTTAAAATAAACCTGGTTCAGGCAGCTTTTTATAGCCTTCTCCTCAGGGCACGTCCTGGGTGAGGCTCACGCGGTAATACTGCAACACACTGCTAAGTAGAAGGACTTAATTATCATGTCGTGTAAGATTCTATAGACAGAGAAGCTCAACTTGGTAGTGATCAACATGGTTTTTGTTGTTTGCATAGTAGCAATTTATCAATCAGCCAAACCTCCTTAAATAAGTGCCCACAAAACCCAAGCGTCGTAAGTGTTATATCCATTTTACAGAACAGGGAGGCAGTGGCGCAGTGGTGTTGGGGTGCCTGCAGCCCGGCCGCACTGGTGATGCGCGGCCCCAGGGCGGCTGCTTGCCTCCTCACTGCCAGGGCGGAGATGATGCTGGGCTAAGCGGGAATGATTTATGCACTGTTTTCTCTAGCGTTTTACAGGTGAGCACAACGCTCCGCTGAAATGCTCAGAATTATATTAAAATTCAGGTTGCCAGTGTTTTACTCAGGAAAAATCCACTCAAGCTACTTTTTAAAGAAAATTTTATTTATCTGTTACAATCTCACTTTGCTATTGAAATATGTACAGCTGGACTCATAACTATGACTTTTATTCCTCAGGTAGAGGCATAAAACAGTACTCAGTGCTTTTTAAATGCTATAAAATATTTCTAAAATAGCTCTTCCACCCCAGTTAAACAAACATTATCTCCTTATCCATTTTTCCATTCACATTTTGATATGCGGCAGCTTCTTCCCTACATTAAATCAGTTCCTCTTTAGAAAAAGTGAATTATTAAAAAAGGGGGGGGGGGGGGGGGGGGGGGGAAGAATAGATTTTATAGGAACAAATAGATTAATAACTAACTGTGATAAGATCCAGCAGCCTTTCTTAGAGGTGTGTGTGGAGTAGAACATCTAGCTGTATTATCAAAACAGGTTAAAGTTTTATCATGACTCTCATGTATTATATTAGATTCTCAAAGCACACCTTCTCCAGTAATGCCTGGAATAATCCAGGCTGGATATAGATCAACTGATTAACTGAGTCTCAGGAACAATAGCTCAGCTTTGGTATCAATTTTACTCTTTTGGCTTCCTCTCCGTGACCTTCCTATCATTAATTTATTTCTATTATTTTGTATTTGTCCCTTTCTTCTTCTAAATGCGAACATTTATTTTGAAGTAAACGCCAAGCGTTCAGCCTTGCAGATCATTCATGTGTTCCATCCCATTTATGAAACATTACATTACAAGAGATGATAAACCTGCCTGCTCCCGCTAACACAATAACAATACACACAGCGTTACACGCAACATGACTGACACATTAATTAATAATAGAGGGACTTTCCGTAACAATCTTGGAACTCTGCAGGCCTGGCTCTAGTGGGTTAGCTGTGTATTTCTAACATTTTTTCCTCTTTCAGGCACCGCAGTTCAACCTTGCAAAGGCTCTGTCCCTAATCCAGCAAAATTTCTAACATGGTTCTTAAGTCTGAATGCCAGAACAGCCCCCTTAGCTTCAAAAGGACTTCTTTTTGCTTAAAGTTAAGCAGATATTTAAGTGCTTTGCTAGCTTAGGGTCAAAGTGTTCAGCACCTTGTTGGACTATGTCTTATCTACCTCCTCATTAAAGATACATCAGAACATTTGGCATGTCTTTATCAAGCGGAGAGGTGCAGCCAATTGACTTTATGTGACAGCTAAAAGTGAAGGAGATCAAGGGAGCTTGAGAGACAAAGAAGTTAGGTTTTGTTAGAATCTTAAATGAAAGGAAAATAGCGTTTTGAGAGCCAGTAAAAATTGTTTCTTGTGTTAGCAGGATTTTCTTTTCAGAGGACTTCAGATCAGGACTCTTTGAGAGATTTGAGTGTGTGGATGGAGGCTGGAGTAGAGCAGAATCCATCTGCTTATTTTGTTGTCAGCCTTTTTGTTGTGAGTACCATGACCTTCTGCAGCGCTTGGAGCATAGACTTCTGCAATCCCAGGTGGAGACATGCAGAAGAATTGGGAGCCTTGAAGAAAGTCTTAGCGAGACTCTCATATAATTTTGACAAGTGGGTTAGAAACAGCAAGGTGCCCGATAGGCTTAATACTGAGTGAAACTAGACAGCAAATTTACAGCAAGAGGTCAACTATATGACATAAATCGATCTCCCACATTTCCAAAATGATGACCAGGGAGAAATTTTCTCTTTTGGCTGCAACATTAGCTTGATTAGTTCTCATGGTACAAATTAAAAGGTCATTTGCATTCATATTTCTGTTAATGATCGTATGAAAAAACAATTTGTTTTAAACACAACATTGTGCCCATGCTTTCTCGTGTGCTGTAAGGTCAGCGCATGTGCGTGATGGAGCCTTGCATTCCATAGCAGAGGGCCGTGAGGTCCTGGATGAGGTTCTGCTCTTACCAGAGGATCAAATAGTAGATCAGACTGAGCAGCCTTCAGGTTTTGGCACTGCCTGCGTTTGTCTGGATGTTCCTCCCCTGAGGAGTGGAAATAACCATATCCTTTGTCTCCTGTTCACTGCCCTGCCTGTTGGGTTGCAAGGAGTGTCTCCTTCTGTGTGGTTACGCTGTACCTTGTGCCATGAAACCCGTATCAAAACGTTTTTCTGGAGCCCAAACAGTCAAGTGGGTTGGTGCAGGGGTTGTGTGCCAATACCAGTGGCCCGCCAGGATGATGGCCAAGGCACATTTTTGGAGGTCCTGAGAAGTGGAAAAGATGCGAGTGTTGTATCTTGGGTGATGGTGGCCCTGCTGCAGGGATAGGGCTGGAGTCTCTCATGAGGACGGCTGTGTTTGGGGCAGATTTTAGGCAGTTCTGTCTTATCTGATGCTTGTGTCAGTGACCCTCATTGTGAGATGAGAAGACTCTCCTTCTCCAAGCCAGAGGTCCGCACAGTGAGCTGCCTGGTTTCCCACCACCACTTTTCCCTCTAGGAGAGTCTTTTTCCATCTGTGCCTTCTTTTCTACATCCTGAAGCTTAGATGCAACTAGAAAATCCTTTTTTAATAAAAAAAGCCAGCATCAGTGTAAACTATGCAAGTGTCACATTTACATTTGTCCTTATAAGGCTCATCAGCAGTGGATGTGCGGTTCTGCCAGGCTTATTTATTAAAGTGTTCTGCATGGCAAAGGAAATCTCTCCAGTGTTATTTTCAGGCTCAGTGAACTCCAGAACGTATTTGTGAGTTTTTCAGTTACGATGACATCAGTGTGGAAACACGAGGAAGGGGACTCGGCGACAGCAGGCAGCTTTCCTGCCACTGCTAATTTACTGCCTTTCTGAGAACCAGATCCTAAACACTTGAAGTATTAACATCATTTCAGCTCTTAAGTAAAACTAAAGAAGTCTTTTCATCTTTCCATTGAGTGGTGAGCTCCTTAAGTAGATCACAAGCTTTATGCTGCTTTGTCTGAGCAAGGAGGAAAACTTTAATTGTTCTCATCTTCTAGTGCAGGTATTGATTAATAAAATGTATTAGCAAAGATCTTGGCCTACTTTTCGCACCATCAAACAAGTACTTAATGACTGTATTACTATGAAAATGGCATCGCTTTAAAGCATTGGGTTTTTAGCCCCTTTGTACTTTGCTTTCATTTGATTTTTATTTTTTTTTCTTATCCCATTATGAACAATAAAGTTTCTCCTGCACTTTAACATCGTGCGGTGGAAGGGAGAGGAGGCGGAGAGTAGCTCTTAGCTAGGGGTACCCGACTCGGCCAGCCTGGGAGCCGCGGTGCCCGGGACATCCCCGGGCACAAGGTGTGCTGCCGGCTGGGGAGACTCTCTGCAAGTGCAAACTGGTCAGCGAGCAAACGCTGGAATGTAAATCTGTATAATTTACTCTAATTTAGCATTTGGTGGGTAGGGATATTAATATGACTCACATGCTAAGAGGGAGAAGGTGTGTTTATGAGGAACATAACTAACAGGCCTGTGTAAGGTGAAGAACACTGCCTCCCACCTCATTTAATCGTCTTGCCTCCTTTGGGTCCCATTTGTAGAATCTTACTGATTTTACACTGCTTCATAGCTACCTAACAGCCTACCTCCTCCCACGCCACACCCCTGTGCTCACCTATGGATATCATAGATCATGCACAAAGTGCCCATATTTTGCACACTGACTGAGCGCCGAATCCACGTGAGTTGCACCAATTTACCACTGATTGTCAGGGCTCATAACGGTCTCAGTTTTTAAATCCACCTTCTCACAGTAGAGCCGGGAGTTCTTGGGAATCCTGCCTCTTTGTAGCCTCAAAATGCAACTTGACTCAGTCTTGACAAGCCTCTCCAGTTCGCACCTTGCCAGGCCACGATGTCGTGCTAAACGCTTTCGTTTTACAGCACTTTGAGCATTAGTACAAAATTGTTAAGACCTGACAACAATTTGATGCTTTCAATCTTGATGCTTTTATCAAATCTGTCTTTGCCTGTACCCGCTAACGTGTTCCAGCCAGGCTGGCTACTAAAGCCAAGTAGGGCTTACGGTGACTGGAATGACAAAGCATTTCTTGCTGCAAAAGAAGTGTTATTGCAGAACACTTCATAATCTGTAAATTTGGAACTAAGGCTCAACGTTTTAGAGAACCAGCAAGGGGAAGTCCCATGTCGGTAGCTTACATATGCACCGTGGTGACAATAACACTTGGATTTTACGCAATGCTTTTATACCCCATGCTGAAAATGGAGGCGCAGGGAAGTGAAATGAGTCCAGCTGCCTTCTGCACCTGGGAAGACCTGACGATATACCCACACCTGACCACTGGGCCACGGTAATACCTGAAACAAAACATGTGAGTCCGCGTTGGCAGGCACGTGGGCATGCGGCTCTGCCGCACACCAAGTGGCTTGGGTGCCACGTCGGGATGGGAGAGTGGAGAAACACGGCTGTGTCGCTTAAAATAGCCAGAAAAGGACCCTTAGTCCTTTCTTGCCTTGTTGCCTTCGCATTCACAAATGTTCATCTCTGTCTCTCCTTTTTTTTCCATCCTTCCTAGGGGCGATGACTGACAGATTAATATATGTCTAGCTATGTGTCTTAGAAATCAAAAGGAAGGTGCTGTCAGAATCGCTTGTCAGAAAATGAGATTAGGCACACTTGTCATTTGCTGAGGATTGCAGTCTTTCAGAGATAAGGTTGCATTTAATGAGTGTAAAAAGCCTCCTTGTGAAAAAGGGGGTGGTGCAGGAGAGAGAGAATGATTATTTTTCTGGTGTCAGCTGAGTGCTTTATCATATAACTTGATACCGTGGCACCCTGGCAGGCACTGATAATGGCTGCTGGGGCTATTGCACCTCTTCAGTTGCTCTGCAGCTTCAAAAGTGATGACTTGTTACCTGCTTTTAAACTCTCCTTGGATGTTGAAACCCACTATCCTAAGGGGAAGAAGCAAAAGCATGTACAGTGTGTTTTAAAGAAAGACCTGTGAAAACACACAGCATAAAGGGAATGTGCTAAATGTATAGCCACTTTCCCCAGCAAACTATAAAGAATACTCAGCGGGTTTCAGTGAAATATGGAACTTGTCTGACAAGTGAAGGATAACTAATGAGAAACAGAGCTGTATCCCACTGAAACCAATTGTGTTTTGTTATGGAAAATATTTATCAAGCTTTTTTTCCATTTGTTGGTTCTCCTAACAGTGCCATAATAACTCCTCTTATGTATGTTGCTCGGTTTCTCTCATATACATCTCAGTTACTTAAATCTGCCGTGGGGTGGGGTGTTTTTTTGGTTATCAATTGGATATTACCATATTGCACATTAATATTTTAGGGGAATGTTTCATTCATCAAAGTAATGGTCATTCTTTTGCCAAGTTAATGTCTTTGCATGGTTTAGAAGCTGGCTAAACATACAGATTTATTGTTCATAATCTACTATCTAAATATGAGATGACAGTCAAAAATGGAATTTATCCATTCAGCAGAAGAGACCCTACTGTAGCTACATGTTTCTGCAATAGTATTTCTTTACTTGGCATACCTCTTTTAAAATTATCCTTGGAAGAAGAGATTTCTATCGTATATTCTCCTCATCAAATGAGATGTGATTTTCATTATTTTGCTTAAATGTTAGAAAATGAAAGAAATTACTTGATTGGTTTATGGTGCTGATTCAGCATTTTCTGGGCTAAAAATGACCTGAAAGACAGAATGGGATTACAGTGTGCAATAAAGGATGCTTTATTCAGTGATAGGAAAGTCTCTTCTTCTGACTGAGAAGAAGAGAATGAAAAATATTTCTCTCTTATTAGTTGATTCAGTACCCAGATATTGACAGACAAATTAATTTGAAATACTTCTTCAGTTGCAGAACCTGCTAGCAGGCAGAAATTAGGGGAAGATAATGGCCACAGCTTAAAAGTGGTGCATTTATGAAGTGTATTCACAGGAGTACTAGTGGATGGGGAAGAATTTATATTTTATCTTCTTAGTGATAGGATCTTACAAACGTTCCCGGTTAGACTGTAGTGTAAGTAGCAGCTCAGGAACCCAGCAAGGCATCTAGGAGCTAAATCCAGCTAACCCATGTTCCATCAGTAACTCAGAATTCAAACCACAGGGAGGTATGCAGAAGAAGAGGTAAAATGCATGTATTTTCTGATTGAGAAGTTACAGCCAGGAGTAAGTTTGGGGATTCTCACTCTTCATGGTTGGCAGAGGGAAGGAAAGGTGACTGTGGTGTTCACCTCAAAGATTTCACACCATTTGGAGAAGCGTGGGGGAGAAGTGGCTTCACACTTGTAGGACAGTTAAGGTTTCTCTTCGGTACAACGAATGGATTCAGAATTTATCAAACCTCCTCCAGGTGCACAAAACCCGGCTAAATTCTGTCCTCGGAAGCAGTGGAGACCACTTAGTATTTTATAGGACTGGGCCCGTAAGGATAGGGAAGAGAGAGCAGCCCTATTGTTCCCTGAGCCCCACTTTTTATCTTTGTTTCCATTTGAAACCAAAATCATAAAAGTGCCTGCAGAGCGGTTGCCTTGCTGTTCCTCTAAATGAGAATTCCAGCTTTTATGCTAATTCAGTTTCAGGTTTCTTTGAACCTGCAGTTTATGGGCCTCTGCTTAAAACTGCAATCTGTTCTGCATAAAAGAAGGGATTACAAAGTGGTTTAGTTTTGCAAATGCTGCAGAAAAATAAAAATAATAAAAAAGTTGCACTGTCATTAATACGCTCTCGCAAAAGTTTTCTGCTTTGTCAAATGAAAAGCTCTCCTTACAGTGAGAGCTTACCCAGTGAACTTGTATAGTCCAGGAGTTCTGTTTCCTTCTAAAAGGTGCGTTTACTTTTTGTATCCCCTTTTCCCCTGCCGTACTTCAGCAGAAAGCCCACGAGTGCTCTGTCCGTGCTGGAAGGGCTGACACGAAAGCATCGCTTCATCTGCTGCCAGGAGCCCGCCGGGCACACCGGGCGCTCGCCCTCGGGGCCGATGCTGCACGCAGCAGCGCAGGGGCAGCCGCCTGACAGAACCCAGCCTCGCCACAACGTACCTCAATGGCATCTCTTGGTACCTTGTTACGGCATAAACCAGCATAGATTTTGTCATGGTTTAGGTCACTCTCAAGAACAGGTCCTTTTCCTGAACCTTTTTAAAGCGTTAGAGTTTAAGTACTTTCTGGTTGGGACGTTATGCCGTAGCTTGCTGTCCAAAGTCATAAAACGCCACTGATAGCACCATAAATTCTTTTCCTGGGGAGAAGAACCAGCGTCTCCTATCCAGTAATGGACAAAATTATGTATGTTTTCAAAACATTATGGAGGACTTTATAAAGCCTCGTAATCACGCTCCTAACTCGGACACCGTCATGTCTTCTGGAAAGATTAGCAACTTAATGGAAACATAAATGTTTCCAGTCTTTCACAGAATACCAAAGAATTGGAATATCCAGTTTTCATGTTGCCAGGAAAAAGCTGCAGAACCTTCCAGGTGAGGTGAGGTTTGCCATAAATAATTTAATCCAATATAATCTGCTGTAATTTCAATATTCATTTGCTCCTTGTGCCAGAGATGGGTAATTCTTCTTTGGAATTACTCTACGACTTGGAAACAAATGTCTGTTTCTCTGCCTGCCGTCTAGGCAGCTTTAGGTCATTTTTATAAAACAGTTGGATCCAAAAACCTCTTTAGGAGAGTGAAAGATCTTGAAATCACTTTTGATCCAAGTTCAATGCACTTCATTTGGCTGTTGTTGTGGCAGAAACAAATGTTGATGCTGACAGAGACCACAGACAGATGAAAAAAATTCTGGCAAGGTCCCACACAGATAAGAGACAGAAGGTTTCAAAAGATCTATCCAGGCATAACCTAAAACACAGGAAAGTAATGCTGTCAAGGGAGGGGGAAGCTTAGTCCAAAGGCCATTTAAATCATTAGGAGGTGGTGGTGGTTGTTCCCCCCCTTGATTTAATTTGGCTTTGGGTGAATTCCTAAACTCCAGACTTCTCATTCAGAATTATAAAACGCGTTTTGTGCATGCATAATGTTCTAGCAGGAAACCAGAGGTCCTCTACTTATCTCTAAGGCACGAATAATGAACATAATGAGGCCCACAGCCCTGCCAATAAGCCTTAACAGCCCTAGGGAGATGAGCAGGTAAATGCATCTCTGATTTTGCGCATGCTGAGATTTCAGGTGTGGCATGCGGTTAACGTTTGAAAAATCCAGTACAGACAAGCCTGTAGTTTAATCCAGGCTAAATTTATCAAAGTCTTGTGAGGAGTCTAGGCTTTAATTAGGCCAGTTCTTACCATGCTGAGATGTGGAAAGTTTTGACCAAAGCGCTCATAGAATATATGAGCTGCCACACCTTAATTTTGCACACTAATTCCTCATCCAGGTACAGTCTCGCTTGTCCGTGCAGTCCCAGGCTACCCCAGTTGTTGTGCAGAGAACGCTTTGCCAGTTTAATGCCTTTATTAATTTATTTTTGGTGGAGACTGAAAACCGCACTCAAGCCATCTGTTTCCTTCACTGAGCTCATGAAATAGCCAATCGACTGCGATGGCTTTTGGCTACTGTCCACTGTTTATTCTAGAAACCAGACGTGAAGCCATCTCTGTTGGGTTTCTAGAGGAGGAGATGGAAACCACCTCTCTGGCGGCACAAGATTATCTTTGCAATATATATGTATTAGGAGATGCAAAAAAACTGTGAAATTTTATCAGCCAAAGTCCATGCTCTGGTATGTTGCAGAAATATAGAGATAACGTTGCTAAGGTGGCCACCTTCAAAGAACTCTTACTTCCATTGCTAGAACCAGGTTCTAGAGTTGGCCACAGTGTTTTAATTTTCCAATGAGGATGATCTGTCCCAGTTTTACCAAAGCGCTCACACTCCTGATCAGACATGCAGCGAAAGCACTGCAGTGTTTGCGGCCAGTCTGCACTGGGAGCTGTTGCAGATGTGTTCCTCTCCTGCTTATCGTCATCGTGTTGGTTGTGCATTATCCCACGTGGTTGTCCCACTGGAAACCATCGTAGTCAGTGGAACTGTAGCTCATGTAAGAATTTTAGAGAAGCCACAATGTGATGCTGAAGGGCAAAACTGCTCTTAAATGGATCATACGGTGATGGAATGAGGAACAAATGAGAAATATTTCCATGAAATCCTGTTACTTTTCACAGGTAGTTGGTCGGAAGTTTGTTATAGGAGTTTTTCCTGACGTACAGCACTTTGACTTGCATGGACAGTTCAGACCTTTCCCTCCTTCCTCTCTGACACCGCAGTGCTGGCGGCAGGCAGAGCCACCGGAACCACCACGGCACTGGGTGCGTGGCTGCGCCCAGGGCACCATGCCGCTGCTGGGGACTGCTGGGGGCCACGTGCCCACCCTGGCACCCAGGCCGGGCCCTTGGAGCTGACACCTGCATGTCTCTTTTCTAGCTCCCCTTGGATGTCGGGGCATAACTCTCCCCAGGCTGGGGGGGGGGGGGGGCAGCCACACACCCAGAGTTCTGGCTCGGCTTTTGCTTTCTGCCGGTGGGAGTAGCACCCTCTGTCCTAGGAGGGGCACCTCTTCCAGGCAGTGCTCACCAAAGGGCTTGGGGCAAGTAGGGTTTGTCAGCCTGAACCCAAATCCAAAGGGTACGTACCTAAGGGAGTTTAACTCCACGAGCACTCTGAGCCCGGTATTGGTTTGCAACCAATTTGGAGATCTGAAATCTTGAAAACGCTCCCGGGCAAGGCCTGCTGAGCCCACAGCCTTCTCTTAGCACCTCTCCATCTCCCAAGAAACTCCTGGCTGTGCGGGGATGCTGTGCCGGTGAGCATCGCTGCCTCTTGTCCTCACAGCACCTTGGTTTGTAGGAGACATTCAGTTGGCTCCACGCACCAGTGAATGAGCATTTATACAATAACGTGGCTGCGCATTTACTTTCTGCGGCAGCTGTTAGTGATGGTGCGCGGCGCTTAAGGAAAACCTGCGGTGACTCAGGGATCCACCGGCCGTTGGCCGTGACGTTTGGTGCGGGAAGTAGAGCAGAGCGGGGCTCAGGACCCCGGCCCCACCGCGTACCCCTGAGCACCGGGTCTCTTCCCCGGGAGGGGTGCAGCTTTGGGACAAGCAGGAGGTCTCCAGGCACGCCACCCCGTCCGAAGTTAGGGACGTTTATTTTCAAGTTTTTTTTAAAAAAATAGAAATTAAAAAAAAAAAAAAATGTTAAATGCAACACGGTGTTTTCGACCCGCGGTTCCCCCCGCGGAGCTGTAGCGAGTGATGCGCGTGGGCGTGCGCCGCCATCCCATCTCCGCGGCCGGGGGGGGGCCGGGCAGCGCGGCCGAGCCGTGGGGAACCCGCCCCCCGCCCCCGCGGTGGGGACCCCGGCCGGCGGCGGGGCGCGGAGCCCGGCCCGGCGGCGGGGCGGGGCGGGGGGAGGAGCCGGCGGCGCGGCCGGGTGGGAAGCGCCTCTCGGAGCGCCGCGCAGTGCGGAGCGGAGCGCCCGGGCGGCGGCGAGGGGTCCGGCCGGCAGCCCGCAGCCGGGGTCGGGCGGAGCAGCGCGGAGCGGAGCGGCCGCCCCCGCCGGGAATTACAGGGTTGCACGGTGGTTTCGGCGGGGCCGGAGGAGCTGGGGCCGGGCCGCTGCTGCTCCCCGATGGAATTCACCTGAGCGCGGCCGCGGCGAGCCTGGACGGCGGGAGGGACAGTGCCCCGGCGGGGGCCCGCGCTGCCTCGGGAGAGGAACGGGCATGACTTTTTAAAAACAAACAAACAACCAAACAACAACAAAAAAATCACCCCCCTTAAAAAACCAACACCACCAACAAAAAAAACCTAAAAGCAGAAGAAAAAAACCCAAAACCCAAAGGCGCCCGAAGGAGGGGACGCGCCGCCGGCGCTGGACCCCGCGGAGGGAGGAGCGCGGCAGGAGCGGCCGCCGGGACCCGGAGTTGCCGCCGCGGAGTCGCTGCTCCCCGCTCGCCGCCGCCGCACATGGTTTTCTTTGTCCTGCCGCTCCGCTAGCGCCCGGCTCCCCGCGCTCCCGCACACCCAGCGCTCGCCTCCCAGGGAACCATCTTGCGGGGAGCGGGGAGGGGGCCCGGCCGCCGGGAAGGATGCCCGCCGGGCGGCCCGCGCCCCCGGCCCCCGGAGCTGTCCCTCGGAGGATTAGTTGGGGTTTGGCGGCGGGACGCTGAGCGCCGCGCTGGACCGGAGCGCCCCGCGCACCGCACGCCCCTCCCGCAGCGCCATGAGCCCCGGGCCGGCGGCCGCGCCTGCCCCCGGGCCAGCAGGTAACGCCGCTTCGCCCCACGGGGCCGGGCAGCGGGGGGGGGGGCACGGGGGGCGGCGGCGGGGCCCCGCGCTGGCTCCGCGGGCGCGGGCAGGTGCGCGGCGGGGAGCGCCGGGGGCACAGACCCGCTGGGGCGACGGCGTGTTCCTTGACGGGGGGAAAAATACCCTCTGGGTGATCTTTTTCTGATGGCGATGATGGTTGCCGGCTCGTTCGTTTCGCGTTGAGAAGGATTCAGCAGCGCTCGGCGACGAGGGGGTTTCGAGGGGAAAAGGGGCGAAGTACGAGGAAGGGAACTGCTCGCAGCCAGCCCGGAGCTGCGGCTGCTGGGGGGGGCAACAGGGACCCCGCACGGCCGGAGTGCTCACCCACCCCGGGATGCTCTCCCCCCCCCCCCCCCCCGGGTGCTCCCCCCGCCGCATCCTTGCCCACGGGTAGCGCCCTTCCATCAGCTGCCCGAGCAAGACCTGGAAGCGGCCGGGATGAAAGGGAGCGGGGGGAGAGCCTGGCTGGGCGCTGCCCGGGGGGTGGCCGAGCCCCCCTCCGTCGCTTGACCGTCGAGGCTCGAGCACCTTGCCTGGCAGCTCCGCCGGGGCTGTGCAGGCGCTCTGTGCCCTGCGCACATTCCTGGCCATGCAGAGCAGGTTTTAGGTCTGCGCTGCCAAGGCATTGCATTGTCCCCTTCTGCCTCAGTGCTGAGTTGTTGGGGATTTTTTTTTAAATTAATTTGCGCTGCTGTTGCATGATGTGACTGCCTAACTGCGAAAAAATAAAGAGTTGCCTGGAAATGGGTACAGTATCTTATCTGCTGACAGAGTGTCTTCACTGCTCTGTCACTGCTGTGCTACCCCCGTTGCTGTTTCATATTTAGAATCAAATTTTAAAGTAATGAAACAGGCAGTCAAAAGTTCCATCTCGCCATTCAAGCCAGTGAAATGGCTTTGGGGTTATTTTTACGGTAACCCAAGCAATGTTTGGTTTTTTTTCAAGTTGCTCTTCCATTCGGTAGCGTGTGGTCGGTAACGCAGGATGAGGCTCACTCCCGGACAAGCTTTGTCTTTGTAAAATTATCCCTTTTTTTAGGTGCGTGTTGTACTGATCATTATCTCCCAGCTTGCTCAGGAGCGGTTCCCAGGCAGGGTGCATTGTGCACCACGCTATGTCCGAGGAGTGCCACTTCCACATCTCGCAGCAGTGTTTCTGACTGGTTTAGGCGATGCCACAGGAAAAGATTTCACCTGAAAAAACATAGCTTAAAACCAGTCCCTTGGCTTACGCTTGGCATTAGAGCAAACTTCTTAAAAAAAAAAACAAAAAACAAAAAACAACAACAACACCAAAAAAGAAAAAAAATGCCCAAAAAACCCCCACAACATTTTCCTCTTTCCAGTGCTTGGAAAAATCAAGCATATAGGAAACTCACAGCTTCCCTGTGCTGTTTTGCTTTGAAGCAGTGAAATAAAGTGATAGCTGAAACTGTAAGAAGTTTGTTTGGTTTTTAATACTGGAGTTTCTAAAAAGAAAGACTGGTTCAGAGAGTTTTGACTTCTGAGACAAGCTGCATTTAAAACCACAGAGCAGATGAAATTCACTGGAAATGGTGATTGTTTTTAATCAGAGAGCAGGCTGATTGGTAAGTTAGGAAAGCATTGAGCATCTCTCACATTTGTTGGACTAATATTGGACTGCTCTTTAAAGCACATGGCCTTCTTGATCTTTTCAATTTGTGCATTATTCGCATATTTTCATTAATTTAGAGAAAGTCGTCACTGAGTAATAAATCCATCATAGGGTAATAAATCCAGTGTTTGCAAGGTATTTAATTGAGAAGAAATACACCAGCTCAGCTTTTAAATAAGCTAACAGCAATCTAGTACAATCTGTCTAGAATTCTGAAAAAGAATAAAGCTATTTTTAATAATTAATTATAGAAATCTTGCATGTTGTTAACTTGAGGACAAACAAATTATTTCAGTGTATTACTACACTGTGATATGCAGTCTGAACCATATCTACTTGTTTATCGGTAATTTTGCATCTAAGTTTTTAGTATAGCCAAGGTATCCAATATATGTGGCTTGTCTGATGGTTTTTATCTGGTTTTGAATGGAGAAATTCCTTCCATTTAAAAAAAACCCCGCAGCCTGCTTTCCAAACAGACAGTGTTTTTCATTATTTTTCCTGAATCCAGTGAGAAAACTGTTTCTAGGAGAAGACTAAAAATCTTTCTCAAGTGTTGCATTTTATCCCTGGTTGCAATATTTCATTACGGAGTACATTTCTTTCAATGTATTTGCAAAAAGCAGACTGTCTCTCAGTGGGGTTGGATCCAAGATACAGTTCAAAATCGAACGGCTCTCTGCGTTTTGTGAATGTGTAGGTGGTAGAAGTTTAAGCTTTAGCTGTACTTACGTGTGTATTATATATGTGCATGCATGCAAACACAGCAGCGCACAGATGCATAAACTTAGCGTGTTCTGCTTTTGGGCTCAGGATGTTTGTAAAATTCACGTTTGCTATGTTATCTTCCCCCGTCTGGTTTCTTGCTGTTAGAGTTTCTGAAAAGGGGAGCTCTACGTTTTTGTGTGAAACTTAAGTCGGGCTTTTTAATAATAGGTGGAAAGATTAACTGGCATGCTCGCGTACAAACAGCAGTAGCAGATGAGCTGGTAACACAACACGAGGAGGAAAATCCTCCCACGGATAAAGATAGCTTGATGAAAAATAAAATTGATTATTAGTGTATACAGAGTGTGGTGTCAAGAATCAGTTACTCTAACGAAGCCAAATCTTAAGTGGAAAGATGTACTAATACATACTAGTATCAAATAGTGACATATTCTTTTATTTTTCAAAGAACTTGTAACAGTAATTTGAGAAATTACTGACCTAAGTTATCAGCGCTGCTTTAAAGATGGTAAAAATCAAATGGTAGACAGAGTAGGGGTCTCCAAAAATACTTTACAAATTAATTAAGAAATCTGCAATTCTGCAAATTGCCTGAAACTGGGGTGTCTGATCCAAAATCGTGATCCTTCTCCGTTGCAAAATCAATATCAGAATGTATTGGGTAATTAGAGCACAAACATATAGTTTCTGTGCTGCTAATATGTTGAATAAGAAAATAAATTTCTTTATGAGATAGAATCCTTCCAAATAAATATCTGCACTGCAGGGCGGTGAAGCACAGCCAAACAGCACCACCTCACGGACGTTTTCTTCGGATACTGCAGCTCCCATCAGCTCCCTTGGTTTTGTCACCTGATTTGTTTCTCTAAAATATACATACATATGTGTGTGTGTATAAATATACCACCATGCCTTTTGAAATCTATCACTTGTAGAAAATGTAACATTTTTTTTTATTGGTCTTTCAGGCATCTGATGCCAGCTCTGAAAAACTGTTCAACGCTGTTACAAATAAAGGTAAGACTGCAATTCACATCACAAACATATTTTTTCCCCCACACATTTCTTTTCATGGCAATTTCAATGGGAGATGAAATGTAACTTGTCTTGCAGAAATGTCGCAATCAGCTTGTTAGTGCTTTTTATGTTTCTCTTGGTTTCAGACATGTTCTGTATGCTTGGTAATTGCTTTTTTTAATATAAAATATAGGCTTTAAATAATGCATTGCCTGCCAGGTCAGAATTAATTTAAATAACAATATTAGGGAATAGTTTATTTTACAAATGGCTTTAATTTAGGCTCATTTAAATAACTGTAAGAGTTTTCAAAATGTTTTAACTTGATTGTTACTCATCAGCTACATGATAGACGTGGAATTATGAATAGCCAATTTGCACTGCTGACAGTAATAACCAGCCAACGTTTAGTATTCACAGGATAATAGTCATAAACTATGGCTTACTGTGCTGTGTGCTTTCTGTAGAGTTAATAAATGATATAGAGGGCCACATTTAAATATTCAGTATTCCATTAATTTTTTCCAAACAGCAATCCAAAGAGAGAGTGGCTAATGATATAACAGTACATTAAGGGAAAATTTACCCTAAATCAGTGCCAGTGAGGTTCTGTGCAGAGCTTGTCCTGAAGGAGCGTTATTAGAAAGACCATAGGCTTAGGGGATTTTTTATTTTTAATTCTTAATTTGATTTGGTTTGTGTTTATGCAAGGAAGGTCGAGGGAGCGGCTCTGCCAACGAGTGTAATACTGAGCCTTTAAAATGGGTCTGTTCTTTACCCCACTGTCCTACTTCTTAATGGTACTGCATGGTAACCGCTTAGTAAAAGGGTTGTGCTTCTGGCTGTGAACACAATGTACCCTACCTCGATGGTTTTTGGGGACCTTTGGGTCCATTTGCTTTAGGAGAGCTGGTTTTGTTGAGCAGGTGTGGATTTGCTCAGTGTTTGCCCTGTGCGCTTCTCACCAGGTGTGGGATTGTCATTCCAGTGGATCATCCTGTTATTTTTCTGTGTCTTTTAATTCTGTGAGACCGTACTGGTTTAACTGGGGATGGTACGTGATGTTTGGATTCCCATGCTGATACGCTATTGCTTCTGAAGGCTTTTGCTGCATGTTGAATTATACCTGTATTTAATGGTGTTTCGGGCCCGTATCACTGTTTTTCATAAATTAGCATCCTTTGGAGGTACAGTCTGTGATTTCTGAGGCCTGGCGAGGTTATGTCCCTTGGCGAGCTTACGCACCGTCTCTGATGGATGGCATTTACAGATCCCCCCTCGGCCCCTCCATAGGCAGAAAGTGGGTGACAAAGAGGAGCAGAAAGGAAGAGTTGTGTGTTTGGAGTGACCCAAGGCCCCCAAACTACATGTGACTGCATCTTTATTTTGCTAATTCGCTGTAAAAAGCTTTGGCATCTGAGCAGCCCTTTCTTGGGGCTGGGCCAGGGCAAGGAGAAGCCTGGCGGTGAATCCATGAATCCACATTCCTGGGGCAGGCCTGTAACCAGGGCAGGGGCTCTCCTCCCCCGGGGGGTGATTGATGAAGAGTAGGCCTCTCTTCCTCTTCCTTTCGTTTTCTTTTTTTTTTTCTTCTTTTTTTTTTTTTTTTTTTTTTTTTGAGTCAAACACATTTCCCACATTCTTATTTTTGTTTACTTACCCAGCTTAATTCGTGGCATCTATTTGGCTGTGAATACCCATGCTTGACAGGGAGCCTTTTCTTCCGAGATACTTTTCTTTGGTGATTTAGTTCCCTTGAAAGGATTAGGGTTTCTTTGTGTAGCCTAAAATCAACATGGGCTTTTCGAAGCTTTGCTTGGGAAACCGTACACAAATAAGCTTTTTAGTTGATGGTAGATTATTCCTTTGCCCCTTATTTCCATCAAAATGGCGTCTTTCTTTTCTCCTCCTGAGTTTCCCCTTAAAGCCATATGCTAATTCCTGTTGGTAACATGAATGACAAGGGAAGAATCAATGCAAATCCAGGTGCGGCCAAACTAGGCTGACTGGTATTTTCTTTTTTTTTTTCCTTTCTCCACCCCCTCTCACTTTTTTTTTTTTTTTTTTTTTTTTTTTTTTTTTTTTTTGCACTGCAAGGAGGAGATTAGGGGGAAAGAGGGTGGAAAAAGCATAGGGGACAGTTTTGTTAAAGGGATTAGCATTCAAACTGCTAAATATCAGGAAAAGAGCCTCAAAAAAATCCTCTGTGTGGAGATAAAGTCAATAACCGCTGGCAGCCCAGGTGCAGGGGCTGGAGGCAGTGGGGGGGCTGCTGCCTTCCCTAAGCGCCTGCCCTGGGGACGGCTGGCGACTGCCCGGGCGCTGTCACTTTGATATATTCCAAGTTCAAGTTCTCTCTCTGCAATTCAGTCTGTTTGCTTCCAGGCCAGTTCTTTCCCCCCTGTGTTGTCCATGGTTGCTTTTGCCAAAAGCAATAAAAGTCACTTGTAAGAAAGGTCAGATTTAGCATTGGGTAAATCATGATGAAACCTTCAAAGCTTCTGGCTGATGGAGCAGGCGCGGGAGGGGGCGGGGGGGGGGCGGCTCGGCAGACTGACAAGTGCACATCCCTCTGTCCACAGCCTTCCTTTTGGATGTCCCACGGCTACCAGTGTCTCACGTGTGCTGTTTTTCTTTTTTTTTTTTTTTTTTTTCCCCTCTTACCACTTTTATTTTGCAGATTTATTTATAGCTGAGGTAGCAGAGATTACAGAAGTAATGTGTTTACAAAGCATTTAGAAATCCTGAAGTGTTTTAGGTCTTGTATATACATTTGGACCCTTTTGGTCATTTAGTTGTGGATTTCAAGGCTGAAGATGAGGTCAGGCTCTAGGTGCAATGAATTAGTGTGGCTGTGTCATGCAGAACAGTCCCTTCCTCAGAAATGCTGACAATTAAAAAAATCTCGAGCATAGTGAAATCCCCCCAAACCTCCCTTGAAGGGGCAGTAAAACCCCTTGAGAAGTCTCTCAGCTTCCATTTGGGAGTTGGCTGCCAATGGGAATGGGAAGATGCATCCCTAAATCTAGATGGGTCCTGTGAGTTTTGGGGGGCAGCATGTGGGTGTTGGGGCCCCTCAGGGCTGGGGTCCGTGTCCTAGCCGAGCGATGCTGGGTTGGAGAGGGCTGTGGGGTTCCCACATCAGCTCCACTGCCAGAGGTCCCCAGCCCTGTGCCGTGTCTGCAGGAGGGCTGGGAATTGGGGAGGCACCTGCCTTGGTCCCCAGGGCAGGGATCGCTGTAGCTGCTGCTGCAATAAATTGTCCCTGGTTGTGAATCAGAGCCCCGCGCTCCATTGCTTGGGCAGGAACGCTTTACCTTGTCATGTTTAAAATTATCCAGGGAAATAATTCCCATGGAAATCCAGGTGGCTGTGTTGGGAGGTAACCACCAAAGGGTCTGGGCCCTTAGTAATGCTTGAGAAAGCAGCTGTTAACATCTGAGTAAATGAGATGGACAAGGGATGGAGGAGGAATGCGTCCCCACCTGCATCCCCCAGTCTGTCCCCTCCCTCCCTGCAGGCTGGACCTTCCTGTTTGGGATTGCTGCTTGGAGTCCCTATGTCTTTGAACGAACATAACTTTTCCTTATCCTCTGAAAGCGTCAACCTTAGCACCATTAATCCTGGCCAAAGTATAGGTTTTGTTCATGAATTTTTGTGACATGACTTATCAGCGTAATTAAATTCCATTATCTCTTAATAATTTAAATAGACACATCTGAAGCTGTAGAGCAGGCAGCTCCTGCTACTACTATGTATTTCATTTATGTTAACTCCCTCCTACGTACCCTTGGAAAACAGCTTTTCCTGGAGGGAGAAATGAGTCCCAAAGTGATGAAGTTTTCATTTGTGCTGTGTATTGAAGTTTGCCTTTGATCAGAAACACAATTGGGCTGTTACAGCTTTTTATGTTCAAATTGTTTACAGGATGTTCATGTAAACTTTATGAATCCTTCTGCTTTGTGGCACCACCAGCTGTCAGGGAAATATTTATACTCTCAGCTGGAGGTAGATCAAGGCGTCTGGGTTACTAGTCGTCACTGCTGGCTGAAATAACTGGTCAGGTCAAGCCCTGGCATTTTGGGTGGTTCTGTGGTGGTATCCCTCCCTAGAAAAGCAGGCGTGTTGTTGTTTCTCCCCTGTTCTGTCTGTGGCGAATCGTTTCTTAAGGATCCTTTACAACAGCTGTTTCCATAAACAAGTAGGGAGCTAAAGCTGGCAAATACTTCTCTGCTGATCCCATTCACAGGAGATCCTTGTCTGTGGAGAAGTGCTCTCGCCCTCTTGGAGTAAACCACCCCCACAGCATCTGATGAGTATAAGTGGATCTGTTGCTACGTAGGTGGCATGTGTGCAGCGTTGGCATGGTCAGCGTGCCAGAGAACTGACTGCTGCTGCCTCCCTCCTTTTCAGGGGTCTGCAGGAATCTATAGAATGACCTTACTCGCTCGGTGTGTCTTCTCAGTGTTGCTTTCCATGTTCGGGGGTGCTGCTGTCTGCATATGTTGGCCCTCCATACTGCTACTTCTCCTCACTGAAATGCTTCTTCCTAGCTTGCTGTTAGGGCTCCGGTGCAATACCAGTGCTGCAGGCAACCCACCTACCGGCCAGCAAGCCTCAGGGACTGCTGAATCATGTGAGCTGTTCTGCAGATTTTTTTCTGTCGTTGTTACAATGGCTCAACCTCCTGAAGTGATGCTGTGATGATGATGTCTCCTCGCCTTCCCGGTGGAGACTTCCCTGGTGGCTTTGGATCACTTGGTTTGTCTGTGTTTCATGGGTTTCAAAAGGCTTTTCAGTATTCTCCATGTGGGAGTTCAGTGGCTGGTTAGTGAGGGGCTGAGCACTGGAAAAAGCCTCCAGTTTGGTGGACCCCAGGTTTCTTGTACTTGCGAGTTAGACTAGAAGAACTGGTGTATGCATCACTTACTCTCTAACTTCCATGTCAGGCAGATAAAAAAGTTAATATATGTCTTGAAGAGGTGGCCCTTTGTGCTGGAACACGAAAGAGAAAGGCAGTTATTTTTGTGCCGTGAAGACTTCAAATGAGCAAGAGCACATCCCCTTATGGCTGCCTCTCCTGAACACAAACCACTCCTTTCCATCCATACGCTTTCCATGCCCCCTCCTTCTTTATGTGCTGATGTCTTTTTGCCTGGGACGTGGCAGTCAGGTGGGGTTGCCAGTGCTGGGAGATTGCATAGCTGTTCTGTAGCTGCAGGAAAAGGTCGCTGGATAATGTGATGTACACAGTGTGCCCAGAGGGACAGGTGAAAGTCAAAGGTGATGTCTTCCAAAACTTTGGATTCTTAAAATCTAAAACTTACAGTCTTAGAGAACAGGAGTCTTCCAAGGCTTCTGTAGGCACTGGCTTTTCTTGACCAAAGTAGCAGAGGGAGACAGTTGAAAGTGTTGTTCTGGGCATCCTTGCCTGTTTGGACTGGTATTGGGTACCTTTTGGTGTCAGTTGGCGATTGTATTCCCCCAAGAGTTCATTTAAGGCTGTTCATTTTAGCTAAGTCAGACTATTCCAGTCTTAGCAAAATGGCAATATTTACTAACACATAATTGTATCTATTCTGGAGAGAGTGTTTGTTTTATGGATTAACTTGTATTTGAATTCCTAAAAAAAGACTTATCAGCATTGGGCTGTAAAATAACAAATCATGATAATTGGTTCAAAGCAAGGTGGGAAAATTCTTGGGACAGGAGCAATTTGATGACAAAGACCCTGACGCGACATACCTGCAGTCAGTGGCGGCCAGGCTGGAGTCTGGAGTGAGATTTCATAACTGGAGCATCCTGCAGACCTCCCATATCTGGCCGCTGTTAGTCTCTCCCTTGTAATAAAATGTTGTTTTCTCTGAAAATGTATGTTTATTTAACTAGGTCTCTTTTTGCTTCACAATCTGGATTCCATTCAGTCAGTTACCACTCCAATTAACTAACAATTATTTAACATTAACAGTAATTACAGACGCCAGTTAAGCGCCTACAGATGTCAACTGTTAGCTTTGTACCTAATCACTCAATGAAATGGAGAAAGTTCAACAAACATCAATTAGCCAAGCAATTAGTATGAGGTAGGAAAGAGCATGTTATCGTGTGTGAGCTGATTCAATTTATTTTATTTTGTCAGTAAAACACACACGCACGCACGCAGACAAGCAGCAATAAGTTGCTGAGATTAGATAAAGCTGTATTGTTTTGCTGTTTATACAAGCTTTTTCCCCCTCCTCTTCTTTCCCTTACATAACTTAAACGTGCTTTGCCAGGCATTTGTTATCTTATCAAATACATTTCATTTCAATTGGAAAAGCACAGCAATGTCATTTCCAGCAGAGAGGCGAAGGCCGTTTACATCAGGTTTACACCAGCAGGCATGAGCTTTACCCCAGCAGAACTGTCACCTTAGCAAAGCTACTCCTGCGAGCAGGTTTAACCCGTGAGTTAAACCAAGGACCGCGTAAACACCAATGCGCTTCGTCAATGGATATGAGATTTTAGATAACACTGAACAATGTTAATTGGTTCCGTCATCTGATTTATCTGTGTACTTAATGTTGATGCTGGGTTGACCTGGGCTCCACAATGCCTCGCTGAGGCTGTAGGAGGGCAGAGGGGCTTCCTCGGAGGGTGGGTCAGCATGGCCTGAGCTGTCCCAGCCCAGATGGGGTGTCTCCATCGCATGCTGCTGTCTGAAGAGCACTGTGTGGCTGCAGCCCTCCTGGGGAGCAGCTGTGCCTCCAGCAGCACCACATAGTGTGTGCTTGTGTGGCTAAAAAAAATAATTAAAAAAACAAAAAATGGAATGGGCCATAAATTAACTTTACCGTCAGAAAGAAACAGTTGATTTCTAGCCAGTATCCAAGGTGTATTGCGAGTCTCTCTGTTAAGATCTTTTGAAGGCTGTAGACCTGTACAGAAAGTGCTCGGTGTGCAGCATGCGGCGTACGCAGGGTGCCTGGGCTTCCCCAGTACCCAGCTGTGCTGCTAACCTGCCACTTCACCTCTGTAGTCCCTTTTCCCATAGGATCTCATGTCTTCTCACTTGGCACAATTTCACACCCCTTGCTCAAGCTGTATTACATCCAGCTACTGTTAATTAGGAAAAAAAAAAAGAAGAAGAAAAAAAAAGGTATTCCAAAGTATCTCTCATCCTACAGTCTTGACAATGTGGGATATCAGTAGGAGATTCATAGGGGCATTTTTAAATACAGTTTCTGTGAGTGCTTCAAAAGCAAAGTGGCTTTCTTCTTCCAGTTCTCAGCTGTCCCCCAAACAAGAATTCTTCTGCCTTCATCACCGTGCCACCATATTTTAAATATTTCTCCATGTAAAATGATCCTACAAAGTAAGATACTATTTTATCATGCAGACTGCCCTCAAATTTCCACAAAGTTATTTGTATTAGTCATTGTTTTCCAAAGTGCAGGAGCAGGAGTGGAGAACTACAGGCAGATCTTGCTGTTGCTTTCCAAATTCTCAACTTTTCGGTTTCTTTCTAGAAAAACACAGAGTCTGAACATGTGAAGAAACCCTTAAGTATGTGACTTGAGTGCAGTAACACTTGGCTGAGTAGGCAGAAAAAGTGAAACTGAGCTTCCAAGTGAGAGCTACCACGTTCATTCAGCTGGCCAAGAGGAGCTTGTGAAGAGTGATACTTTAAACCTGTGGCTCAGCACAGGTTATCCAAAAGAAAAGGCAGGGCCTCGTCACGAAAGGGATGTTGCTGTTCCTCAAGATATGGAGAGGAGCAGAATAAACAGACCCTAATTTGTCCCGGTTTAGGCTTCAGTTCAGTACCGTCCTTCCTTGCTTGGCTGACTAAACACTTCTTAGCACAGAGCATTTACTGAAGGGCTTTGCTGGATGAGGCCACAGGAGGAAAACCTGCAACACCCCTGAGATTTTCAGCCACCCAGGTATCATTTATATTTCCTTTTTTTTCCTGTCCCTGGTGCACCTCTGTGGTTGTGGGGAGCTCGAGCCCCTTTTGCCAGTCCCTGGCCCCAGCAGGTCCTTCTGTCTTCTCCCACCGTGCTGCTGCCCTGGCTTTGCTTGGACTCAGCGAGCTGAGTGATTTCTTACCAGAAAGCCAAATGCAGCAAGAAAAGGGGGATGATTTTGCAGCTGAGGTGCCCAAGGGAAAGGTCTGGTGCAGGGGAGGGGGCAGAAGCAGGCAGGGGGCTGCCTCCACCTTCAGCACTGCATCAGCCTGGCCACAGCCCGGCTTCACCCTGCGCTCACAATGTGCCCTGGAATCGTTCCGTGCACGCGATTACTTGGTGTAACATAAACTATTTTCCAAGCTAGGAGTGACTAGTCCTCGGCTGCACAGCTGCTGGGAGCATGCTGAGAAATGCTTCAAGTGGCGTGCAAGCACATGTCTGAAAGAGGCACTGCGCAGGGTTCAGCAAGCTGTTTTAAAAAGCCAGTGTAAATGGATACTTAAAAAGTCACAACCAGAAGAGCAGGTAAACCGATCTAAGTGCCATTTGGAGCAGTTAACGGCCTTGACTTACAAGGAGAGTAAGGCGGGAGCTGAGGGTGAGGTTCCTTCCATACTTAGCAAAAAAATACTGTTCTAAAAACGTTTTTTCTTCTTCTTTTTTATTGAGCACAAAAGGAGTGGGCAAAGTGGGGTCAGGGGAGAATTCCAAGTTCAAGAGAGCAAGACTCAAACCCCAGCAGCTGCTAGAGCCTGTGTTTACTGTAGCAGGATCTCCCCCAGCACTTGAGATCCTGGTGTAAGGCATGGTCATGGCATGCCCAGACCTTGCCAGGGCCACCGGGCTGGTCCCTGTCTCCTGCTTGCAGCCAGAGCAGCTCCCCAACCCCTGTGCTACCCACCGCACCTATGGCCATCTAAAAGTCACACATGTTCTTCGCAGCATGGGCCAAGCCACCTTCTTCCTCAGCCCCCTATGGGAACCCTATCACTAGCTTCACACCATGCTCTGCGTTTCCTTTATGGGTTTTCACAAAATACTGGGGGGTCGGGTGGTGAGGGAGGTGGCTCTGGGGGGCTTGGGCTGCCTGGGCTGTAGCGAGGGAGGAACCCGCGGCTTTGCTGCTGTGTGTGTTCTATGGGATGATGGGAGGAGCAGGGAGAGGGATGAGGTGTCACGCTACTGAGCTCCCGCAGTAATTTGGTATCATTTCCGAGTACTGCAAATCAGTGGGAACTTCTGAAAATTGGAAGCAAAGGAATTTTGAGTGGCTTGTAATAGAAAACAGCTGCTGCAGAGCAGGCTGCGTCCTAAGAAAAATGGCTCCATGAACATAGGTCTGCCATGTAGTAGAGCCACATATAAATACTTAGTTCATTTTCTGGGTTGTTAGTCCCATAAGCATTCAAACTTCATTTGTTAAAGGAAACAGCATTCTAAAAAGAAAACAGATGAGCAAAAGCCCGGTTTGTCTTTTGCTTGCTGGTGGTGGTGGGTGGGTTGTGCCATTGTAGCCTCTGCAGCTTTCAGCGGTGTGATTGCTGCCGGGCTGCAAGAGCCCCTCTTGCAACAACAGCACCATTTTGTTCTGTGATAGTAACTGCAGGCTTTTTTCTTTTCTCCTTGCTTGTGACAAATGATTGAAATCTGACTTTGACAGTTTTTCAGTGCCGGGAACGACCTGCTGGCTTTGGGGAGATGTGAGCGACTGTGCCGGGAGTACAGCACCTGCTATAAACCTCAGCCTCAAGTGTAGGTCTGCTGCAAAACATGGTGTAACAGCTCTCCTTGGGACCTTGGCGTAGCACAGAGAGAGGGTTGCCGTTAAGGGAATTGCTTTCTCAAGGTGGTCCTCAGGGTTTTTTTATGGGGGCAATGAGGCACTTCAAGCTTTCATAGATGGAAAGTCTGATCAAGATGCCGAGTTTCTGACACTTCAGAGAGTGTGCTTGAATCTTTCTGGTGTCTGATTCCATCCAGGTGAGGTACCTAAACTGTTCTGTAGGTACTCCTGACACTCTTCCTGAGGTCCAAAAAGGTCTTATTTGATTATGTGGAGGAAATGGGGTCAACTCACAGGCTCTCACCTCCCCTCTTCAACAAGAAAGACATAGGAATGATCTTGGTCTTCGTTTTGGTCTTAATTCTTTGCCAGAAGTTCAGTCTTGCGTTTCTGACTCCCAGTCAAGTGCTTGTTGTTGATTTGAAGGTGAGGATTATTGCTGTAGGAATAAGCAGCCTCCAGTGTCTTTGGGATCAGGGAGGGAGTTACCATACGGAGAGAAAAATGGAAAGCTGTCAGCGTTTTGGAAAAAGCAGTGTGGAAGGGCACTCCTGACCAGGTTCTCTGAATGCATACGTCCAGCAGTGATGAGACTATGGTCAGGAACAATACTAGCAATCATGAAACACCATATATATCATCTTTTACCACACCAAAAGAAATCCCATGATTGCATCAGACGGGTTTAAAGCAGACCACTCTGGGCAGAGTTGTTTTGAAGACCATGGTTCTTGAGTAACTGGCTCATTATAATCCAGTTCATATTTGAACAGTCAAGTCTGATTGCAGATGGGGTGAGCAACCTTAGAGTACACAGGCAATTGCCTGTAAATGCTAAACTGATTAACTCGTGCAGGTACTGGTCGTGTAACTGTGCCTGCGGTGCGGCTTGTGGTGGTGCTCTCTGTACATCAAGAGAGATGTCATAAGTCATCTGAGGCCAGACCTGCTGCCATTGCCATGAACAAACACATCCTTGTTGACTAGGCTTGGTTCAGCCTCCACGAGAAATCGTTATCTGTTGGTACAGAGGCTTGTTCTTGGGCATTTGTAAGGTTAAAACAAAACCAAATGGCTCTATGGATTGAATTAGAAAACTCTCATTTGTTTCTGTGATGCTGAGGTCATTTTTCTTGTCTTACGGCTTTTCTCCACACTACAGTCAGTTTTCCTTCCTAAAAATTGGCTGTTGTACCCACTCTTGTGTTTTCCCAGTGGTTTCTCTAGATCAGTTATGCCCAAATTAGCAACCTAGGAATTTGTGCTTGGAGGGAGAAGAAACAAGAGCGCTCATCTCTACTGAACATGGTGGAGTTACTAGTGCTTATTTTGCAGAGTGGTTTCCTATCCATGCCTCTGCACAAATACTTTACAAAAGTAAGTACCTTCTTACAGTGACCCTTTTTAAAAGGTTCTGGCTAAATGCTGGCAGGTCATCTGGTGCTGCGCGCGAGCCCTGTGAGGCAGGCGGGACGCGATGTCAGGTCCGTGTGGGTAAAACCCCGTTTGGTCAGTCAGACAAGTCCGAACCATTTCTGCAGCGCGTACAGCAATAGCCAGCACGGCGGCTTCTGCAGAGCCTGGCCTGCTCGCCGGTGGGTGTGCTTGTGGGCATCGTCCACATCGTCCAGCTCACTGGAGCAATCTCATACGGACAGCAGGTGAAACCCACAGAGCAGGAGGGAGGGCTTACACCCTACTCGACTCCTCTTCAGGTCGCTCCAGTGCCTTAGGCACCGTGCGAGCCTTCCTCTCTTGGTGGTAGGTCTTGATTGAGGTGTTTTTCCCTCTGCTCCCAGCATCTATATGCTGATTCTGGTTCTTAAATTCCAGGTTTTCAGAGCACCTTTTGTCCTGTTTGCGCAGCCTCTCACACAGTGCGTGGCTGGGGCTTGTGGGAATCACTGTAATACAATTAAATGTTGATAATAATCATCTGGCAGGCTTTTACACTTGTCCGGAAAGGGCTGGGTAATACGTGCATGTGGGACAAGTCTGTACATCTCTTGAATTAATAAAAAATTAAGTTTGTCGGCAATCCAGCCTGTAGTAAATTAACACCTTGCTTAAATAGCTGACAACTTGAAGTGGGGGGGTGGCATTTTAATAGTTAAGCTGGTTTTCTCTGTCTTCACATGCCCTGTCCAGCATCTCATCTTATTCAAATAACCTAATTGCTTTCCAGCCTTTCAACAAGGCATCATCTTAGTACCTTGCTGCCAAGACAGTTATTCACCTAAAGGCCTCATTATGTTTTGCCAGTATATCAGGGGCCAAAAATAACTTGACAATATCTGCTCGATATCCAGGTCTCTAAATGACAAACAAATAATTGGGTGAAGCAAACCCTAAGCACAGCACGGCTGACACAGACCACTGTGTGCAGAGCCCTTAATGATAACAGCCACCGCTCCGCCTGCTTCATGTCAGAGCAAATCTTTAAGCAGCAGATAGTGCTGAGATGCGAGGGTGACAGCTTGGGAAATAGCGTGCTGGTTATTGCAGCCGGTAAGGAGGGTCTCTTTGGCGTTCTGTGACAAGTTGCTGTCATTTTCCTGCAGGTAAATGGCTGACATCTTGGAACAAAGGCTTAGCAATAGCATTAAAAAAAAAATAATAATAATAAAAAAAAAAATCGCATGCATACCGTCATCTGAGAGGGTTTATGGGTGGGCCAGGAAATGATCCATATTCCCCTTTTAATCTGACTCTATAATTAATTTAAAGTTGATTGCTATGAGTGGCTGTGCATCCTTAAAAATTAGATTAGCCAGTAAGTTGTCTCTAATGATAGTTTTTATTGCTCTGGTAGTTTACACAAAAACAATGAACGTGCTTTTCTTGGAGCATGTTAGTGCATCCCGAGAAGGCACCAAGGCTACCTCAAAGTAGGGTTTCCCCAGTAAGGCAGGTCCTGTCATCATGGCCCCGTGGCTGGGAGCTCCTGCGTGACCGTGGGGTGCGGCTGCATGCAGGGAAGCACACTGGGGGCATTCCTGTGTATTACTAACCCTGTGTGACTTAGGGTACATGGTAAAATAGAGCGGGTACATTAAGAAGTGTGTGACAGACACAGTGACTTGAAATTTCTTGGAATTGTTCCTTTTCTTAATGTTACCTTTTCTGTGCAGGTGAGTGAGTGGCAAATCATGATTTTCAGCTGCATCAATACATGTGCGTGTGCACAGGTTGTACTAACAGCTGAGCATGGGAATTAGGATTTTCCTGCTAAAGTGCTTGTGCTTGCTTCTTAGGCATAGCCGGTGTTGGTAAGTAGCTGGTGGGACAGAGGAAGAAGCAGCATTATGAGGTTACTGAAAGTGGTTCAAAAAGATGCTGAGGGGGGAAACGTTACGTGTTTTGGCAAGGAATCTGTAGCATTTTTCTGCAGTGTTTTATGATTGTGCTGCTGCTAGCAGTTAAAACTAGGAGTGGCCAAAAAAATTCAGGCAGTTAAGGGAACTTCAAAGCTTAAGAAAGATGAGCCTAATTTGTAGGTAAAAGTCTGCTTTTGTAATTACCATGTCTGTGTTGTTTATTCTAGTAAACATATGGATAAAGTAATTGCAAATGCAAACAAATACAGGAGGCAAGGAATATGATTCCATCTTCGACCTGATTCTTCAGGAAATAATGAACAGACCTTAGCAGTTTTCATTTTAGTATTTAGGTTTTTATTTGCTTTCCTTTGGCTAAATAGAACATGAGCACTGCTTAAAATCCATGGTTTATCGCTGTGCATTCATTTTCTCTCTGCAACTTAAACTTTGTCCTTTGTAGATAGAGTGAATATATTCTGTTAGGCTATGTTTTTAATATATAAAAAGCACGCAGATAACTTGCTCTGACAGGCAGAAGGTAAATGATTTCCCTAGATCTCAGGCAGTGTGGACTTCTTTTTTTTTTTTTGTTAAAGAAAGAAATTGCTTATACTCTATTTACCTTTTCCCCCGAGGAGTAAGCATGAGGTGTAAGCATCACATACTTGTTGACATGGTGTATTTGAGTTTTCTATTCATTGCAGCAACACGTAGCCCAGAAGCAGATTTCCTGAAGGCTATTTAATGGTGCAACGTGCCGAACCTTGCTTTGTCAACAGGAACATTCCAGTGATTTTACTCAATAGTGAGCATCGTGCGAAATGGGAGCTTCACAGAGTAATAATTCATGTGGTGTTGTGCAGATTAGGAATAAACAGCGGCAGGATCTGAGCTGCTTATATTCAAGTATAAAAGTCCGCAGAAGTGAATGTCTCTGAGACATCCCACAGCCTTTTGATGCAAAAGTTGTTGATAAGAAAAACTGAGACTAAGTGGCAACCAAAGTACTTGAAAGTATTTGAAGAGCAGCGTAGATAAATATTCACTGTCAAATTATAGGGGAAATTCTTCAATCCTTGACCAAGTTTTCTGTGAGTTAGGGGTTTGGGGTTACGTGGGCCCCCAGAGTACCAAGGCATTGCAGGTTGGTGCAGCTCGTCTCATTTCTTGGTGTGAACTTGCCCAGCCCGACCCGCCACAAGCCCTCTCGAGGACACCGCGGGGGTGTTGCGGTGACTTACTTGACTCTGCTTGAACACGTTCTTAACCAATTTAAAATGTTAATCGATAGAGCCGCGTGCGCATGGGCTCGTGTGACTGTGCCACCTCTCTCACCAGTCTGATGCTCTTAAATTCCTTCTTTAATTAGCACTGTACAATGAACGCTGCTGCTGCTGCCCCTTGTAGCAGATGAAAGGAGGGCAGATGGTCTGGGTGTGACACGGGCAGAAAAGTTGATAGTTTGGGACAAAAGTGTGCTCTTGGCTTCATTCATGTGGTCGTGAGTAACATGATTGAAATTAGCTTCCATGGCTTCGTGGCGGTGTGCTCAAAGTTAGTCCTAAGGGAAAATTTCAGATCCCATTTTCTCATCTATGAAAAGAGCTGTAGATTCAGGCATCCCTTGAACAGCAGCAGTTAGCTTTAGAGGACAAAAGGTTTTACAGTTATGCACTGTTAAAATGTTACTTAAAAGGTAAACCAAAATTACACAGCCTCCTTTTTTGTTTTCTAAGTGTTTGCAGGAATGCAATTTCAAGCACATATATCTATGTATGTTTTTAATAATACTCTGGCATTTGACATGGTGTCGTGCCAAAAATGAAATCATTAATGAACTCCACAGGGTATTTATGCAGATTCAAAGCTGCTCATTACATCTATTTTTAAGTACGTTGCTGCATTGATGGCGAGGGGAATTTGTTGAAACCTGTAGTGTAAAACTTGTAATTTTGTTTGCTAACACTTGCAAAAGATTACAAATGTGATCTGAGGCCTTTTGAAGTCAAGGGGAGTAATGGGATCATTAGCGTAGGAATTAGTACATGTTTTTCTAATATAACACTCTCACACACCGCTGTGGGAGAAGCTCCCGCTCCCTCCTTTCCCCTCGCCTCCAGCGTGGGGGATGCACACGGGGTTCTCCTGGAGCGTGGCTGGGCCAGGGGCTGGGACATGGCCTCCGGAGTGTCCGTGGAGTCTCCGTGCCCACAAAGGCTGTCACTGGATAATTATAAAACAAGGAGTCTCAAAACTTGTTACCCTTGGAGCCAGTTTTCTGGGTGACTGCTTTTCTGCACGAAAGGTGCATTTTGAAGAAGCACCAATGTTGGCATGCTGGGTATTGCCCAGGAAAGATGTTTCCAGAGGCCTTCAGCATCAGTATTGTTTTCTGTGAGCCGCTCTGCTCCCCAGCAAGGTGCACAGCGGGGATACGGATTTACAGATTTACCTTCTTAAAGCAAGTGAAACAGAGGGGCATCAGAGCCAGATGCAAGTGCAGTTTTTCATACAACAGGGTGGAAAGAGCCTCTTGTCGTGGCAGGGTACAGACATGAAAAAATAACGTTCTACGTGTCTGCAGAAGCAAAAGAGAGTTTCAGTTTGCTGCTGGTGTTTGGTTCTCTGCAAGTGTTTAATGGGTTTTGCTGAGACATGCTCCCAATTGTAAAATGGTTCTGGAGCTGACAGACTTTGCTCAAGGCAAATTCTTTTCATTAAAAAAGGATTTAACTAATTAGACCCAACTGTCGGCTGACAGGTTAATTGATAAGGGAAGTGGGCCCAGTAACCTGCAGGTGAGATTATATTGTGACTTTAAATCTTTATAGTGTCTGATAAAACTTAGTCTTTCACTGGAATGTCAGAAAAATCAAGCTGGCTTTTTTACAACGCATAGTGTCTGAAAAGATTTGCAAAAAAAAGCTGCAGTTTCCTAAAATGCATTTTTCAAAGTAAAGGTATGACCCAGCAAATTAAGACCAAGGTAAGACTCATTGCAGCTGATTCAGTGGGAGCTTTGCACGTTTACATGCTGGGCTCACAGACAGTTCCGTTGCGGCTGATCGACAGCTTACGTGTAACTTCTTTAATTAGCTAAAATAAAACCTAATGTGTCTTCTTTTTGACTTGTTGAAATAAGTAGTCACTTGGTCCAATAAATACTCATTCCGGAATCACTCGTTGCTAATCATTTGCTTTTTAAAATGGAAGTGAGATTGCGAGCGGGGTTAGTGGCGATGGGCAGGGAGCAGCGGTGCCGGGAGCCCGTGCCGGGACCTGCCAACACATCAGGGCGGTGCCTGTTCCAGATGCTTCTGGTGATCATGAACAACAAAGAGGAGGACTTGTGTTAGTTATTCTTCAGCCATGTGGAAACCATATTTTATAGGGTAGAAAGATAATAATGAAAAGACAAGTAATTATGACGGGGTCTGGAAAAATCCAACTGGAAAGCTGTCTTGGCCACCACCCAAGTCCACTGGAGCTGTAGGAAGAGGCTGGGATGGGTGAAAGCCACCCACTCGTCTGTATTTAATGCTTTCTCCAGGTTATTCTTTTGATCTGGATATCAACTTCCTTTATTTTCATGTGCCCGGATAACATCTAGGCACAGGAGAGAATGGCTGGCAGCGTGAATGTCGGTTTGGGTGTTAGGCAAGCCAGGTGGGACCAGCGTGGGACTACGTGGAGGAGTTACGGGAAGGTGCTGGGCAGGACGGTCCCTGTCACTTGTGCTGCTGTAAAAATCTGAGCGTAGTTGAAACCTAGTTTTTGGCAGTCTTTCTGCTGAAAATCACTGGTGTGAAGAAACATGTTTCCTGGTAAGCTGAGAACAGCGTATCACTCATCAGATTCAAAGGAAGAAATTTCAGCTGTTATAAATTAGGTGATTTACACATGCTAATTATAACTGTAACTATAAGTTTTGGAGGGTGAGTCCTGTGGATTTATTGTAAGGGTTGTTTTCATTGGCATAGTCGTACCTGACTGTGAGAGCTGAGATGTTTCTGTTACAGTCCTTGCCTCTTGGATAGAATGAGATGCATGGATTGTGGATATCAGTGTAATCAGCCCTGCTAAGATGTCAAAACATAGAAGGTCGATCCTATCATAAAGTCTAAACCCACCTTGTTTTCCTTTTCCTTCCCACCCCCCTTGTGCTCCATCTAAAATAAATAACGAAAAATAACTGAATGAATATAATCCATTTCTCCAAAGGAAGAAAAAATAATTGCCTCCAGACTTTAACTTACCTGCCAGATTGCATCCTGATGTGAATTGCAATGGACAAATTATAATCTTTTGAGACAAGGAAAGAAATGATGGACTCTGTAAGTGACCCTTCCCTGGTAGGCACAGTCAAAATGAAACTAAACTTGGCAAGTGATTTGCACTCGCATCAGGGAAGAGTTGGTCCCCAGGTCATCCTTGAAAGGCATTAACTTAGGAGTGAGAGGAAAATAGCTTGCAGTGCACGCTGGTGGCCTGGGGTTGAACAGAAGGCAGTCTCAAGTGCTATCAGCATTATGCAGACCACAAGCTCTGTATTCCACCACTTGAGGAAAAAAAAAAGCCCCACACCAAACAACCAGAACAAAGCAATGGCAATAAAAAGCATGGAGGAGGAGGAGGGAAATCTAACCAGGGAGTCTCATATTCACGGGGTTGGTCTTGGTTTCTACAAGCGGTGGAGCCGTGAGGGTTGGCCACATCAGCAAGATTTTTGGGCGTCTGTCTTCAAGCAGTTCAGGATGTTCCTTGGCTCAGCCCTGCTTGGGCTGCAGGTTCTGTAAGCTGCTTCAGGTCACTCTTGGTTATTTAAGGGTTAGATGATGCAGTTAGGTAGTAACAGCCGCTCCGTGGGCTACGTCTCCGTTTACGTTGTAATCCAGAACTTTGTGTAAATGTAAAGCAATTTCAAGACATGCTTTTGTCATGTTGCATAGGTATCAAATAGTTGTATGTGTTTTGAAACTGCAGCGGGTATATAGACGGTTACTTTGGGAAAGACAGCTTTCCATAATGTGTTTCAGACTTGGTTGTGGCTTTTATTCTGTGTTTAGTATTGGAGTGACTTCTCTGGGACGCCAGGCGCTGTGGTGCGCAGGAACGGGGGCAGCTGGAGGTGGTAACTTCCAGGAGGCCCTTTACAAGGGGGTGAGAACAGTAATGCTGGACAATACTGAGTGGGAAGGTTTGTTTTATGAACTCCAGAAAATACCAAGAAAGAAATAAAAGTTCCTTTTCAGATAGGAGAATGCTTTTTGTTTCCACAGACCCTACTGAAAGCTCTGCTTTGCCTGCACCCCAAATAACCTGAATCTTTATCTAAAAAGCCTTACACTAGAAAATCCAAGGATAGATACTGACTCCTTAAGAACCTGCAGTGCACAGTGTAGCATCAGCTGTGTGGAAAAAAAATCCAACCACCACCTCAAGATGTTGTAATTCCCCTGCAGAAAGGATCCTGGTGTTTAGCCAAGATGTCTCAATGAACGCAGTGATTTCTGCAACACCTGCGGTGCATGGTGGGGTTAATTCCTTCAACACGTATGTAAAAACTAAAACGAAAGATTATCTTTCTTACTTTAAACCAAATATGTTTGTACTTTACCTCTTTAGATGTGTATGGATATGCAAGCTTAAACATGTTACAGTTTTCTCGCCCTTTCAATACTGTCATTAAGTCTGACTTTTTGTGAAATGTGGTACGAAGTGACTTCCTAACCTCTTGCAGAGAAGTCAGTCAATCTCACAGCCTTTGTTGAAACTCAGGAACTCTCTGGTATTTTACTGGCTTACGGAATGCTGTTGCTACCCTTGCACGTGGAGGCCCATTTAGGTGCATCCTCCAAATGCACATCCAAAGGGCTTTGCTGTCAGAGGCTTTAATCCCAGCTCAGTGTGGGTGGTGCAGGCCGACAGAATGTCAAGAATGACAGAAAGCCAAGTGCTTTTCACCCAGCCAGAATTACCTAAAAACTGGACTTAAACGTTGTGTTGTGGTCGGTGGTGAGCATGGTGCTGCCATTGGAGATGATGCTGGGTAGAAAGACTGTAACTGGGAAAATGGAGCGAATCCTTCCAGCCTGGGTCAGGAGTAGCGGGAGCCAGGACTGAAAGGACGAGACGTAAGGTTGTGTCCTGCCGTAACACAGATGTGGTGATCTGGTGAAAAACAGCACCCTCCGTATCCGTGGCAGAGTCTAGAAGAGTTGTGATTGCTTTTTTGATCTCAGGAATATTAAATGTCGTTTGGTAAACTTGCCCTAGAAGATGATAGCAGTGCTGTGAGCCTTTTCTGAGGGAAATGTGAGCTGTAGACGTTTATTAATAGGATGTAAAACAATTATTTGTTTGCGTGCTTTCGCCCCTCAGGAATCTTTTCCTTTATGTTTTCTAAGTAATACAAGACATCCTTGGCAGCAGAATCCCCGCAGTTGTTAATGTCAGATTGTTATCAGATTTGGCAGTGATTGTTTTCTAATAATATGTATGGTTTTCCCTTGCTGCCCGTGTAAGAGTGACAGTTTGCTGAAACTCAATGCAAGATTAAAATAAAAAAAGGTCAGCACTTGCCATTTACATCCCTGAAAACAAATGATCTAGTTAGCACAGATCCTTTTTTTTATTATTTATTTATTTTGTATCTGCCTTTTAGTTACCTAAGAAAAGGATTTTGAAGAAGCGTATGAGAGGTGGGGTTGGAATTCTCCCTGCGTTTTAGCTCCTGTTCCTGTTTGGGCTGGAAGGATAACTTTCCTACGCTCTCAACAGAATAGCTGATGAAACTCATTTCAGTTGTGGTCTTATTTGTAAGGTTTGTCAACATGTTTTAATTTAATAACCTTCACAACAGCCTAGTGAAGCGATTAGGATCTCACCTGAGCCGAGGGTGGGGAATAGAGGCCCACAAGTGGAATCCACCTGGGTCGGGGTCTCCAAGCCGCCCTGTGCCGCAGTCGATGTTGCCAGCTCGGATACCATCGCTGGGGCTCCCGCAGCCCCCAGCCTGGCGTCAGGGGCACGCATCGAGGCGAGCCAAGCCCTCCTCCCCCAGGAAGGCATCGACCAGGCTCGGAACAGGCCCCCATGCCTGAGTTTTCTCATTTCCCACCGTGGCAGGGAGTTTGTGTGGCCGCTACTCTGAGCTGAATCTGTGCGGTGTTAGAAGGAGCCGGGGGGAAAGGTTTCTGCCTTGCATCTTCAGCCATGTGGCAGCGAAAACAGCTGTCAGGATCCCAAACCGAACTGTCAACTTTTGTCTACACCAGCCTGTTTCCTAAACAAAGCACCCTGGTCACCAAATATTGCCCATCTCCCCAAGGAGCCCCAGCTGCCCCGCAGCTGCCGTCCGCCTCCAGAAGTGAACGTGGAAGTCGGACGGAGCCAGGTCCGGGGGCAGGATTAACAACCTGGGACGTGTCACAGCAGAGAAGAAAGGGCAGCGTTTAAAGCTCCTCTCATCTGTTATGGCAACAAAACACGGCAGAAGAAGTAGCTGATTACCAAACACAGCCTCTTTCAGAAAGGGATTAAGTAGCTGAATGCACTTTTTTAGACTGAAAGTGATACGGTGTTAAATATAACCCTTTTAGTCTATTTCTTCCTGGGGATTACTTTGGAAAAGCGCTGTGACCCTGGATCAATGAGCATCCCTTGATGCTAGAAGTATTAACTAGGAACAAGAACATTAAGCGAGCACAAGCTACCGTGAGTTATTTTTTTGGCTTATCAGAGTTCATCTCAAGATTACTGGCAAGATCCTCTTGTCTTGTCTGTGTGATATTCTTCGCTGGAAGATTAACTGTTGTTAGATTTCTAGAATGGCTTTAGACTTATTGACAAGAACATTAGAAAGTGTGTACCTTGTTTTAATTTAGTTGATTGTATTGGAATTTAAGATCTAGATGTCCTCTAGATCTAGGCGTACAGTCTTTGGATATTTTTTTAAAAAAAGAAAGATTCATTTAGTAGGAGTATTTTTTTATTATTATATTTATTTTTTTTTTTTTTTTGTGAGAATATGGATTGTTTAGCAAAGAGGAGGCTCTCCATGATAGCCCAACCCCAACTGTGTCTGACTGCAAGCCAGTGTGGGAAGGGGCCTGTGCCAGGTTACAGAAGAATCCCGTGAAAATTTAAATTCAAGAAAATAGCACAGGTGGAGAATGTATATTTTTCATTCTGTGGTTTTCTTTGATTCTTTTTTTTGGTGTATCAGTGTATCAAATAATAACAAATTATTACAGTTATTTGGGTGAAATGTGCCTCTCTGAATAGATTTTTATGTGAACAAGCTGCTCTGCTGTTCCTACTGACCAAAACTGGAGTTCTGGAACAGATACCCAGGGTTGTTTTGGGGGTAGAAATTTTTAAAACTTTCTCCATGCTTCCCCTCAAACTCTATGAGAGCTGTTGAGGTCTCGCCCTTCTGTTGATGCCGCAAAGTTCCCACCACTCTCTGGGGATATAATAAATCCTAGGAGATACTGTAAGCAAAGCTGGAGCGGAATGTAGTGGGTTTGGTGTTAAATCAGAAAAGCATCTTAACCTGTTACAGTTCAGTATTACATTGTATTCAGGCTTGAAGTACTCACAGTACCTTCAGGTGGCTGCCGGGGGGTGGCTGGGTGAGGTGTTGGCGCCTGCCTTCGTGGGGCTCAGCGCCGGGGCGGAGGCTGTTTTGGGTGGGAGGAGAGCTCTACAGGCTGCACGCAGCTGTGCTGCCCGAGCATCAGTCCAGCCAGAGGCATTACAGTTGGGCTGGGGGACGGACAGTGTCGCAAGCGCTGCCTGCTTCGAGCAATGTGTTCTAACTCGGCAAACGTGGCTAATGCAACTGCACCAGCCCTACCTGAACCAACTCACCAAGGAACACAAGGCGAAGAAAAGAGCAGCTGTGCAGTGAAGCAGGAGGAGATCTTCCCTCTCTGCCGCAATACTTGACTCTGTCAGTGACCACTTATACCTTGTAGGCAGCAGTGGAGAGCACCTGAGCCCACATCCCTTTCTACCAGGGCAGAATACGGGGGGCTTCTGCTATCCATTAGGACCGTAATACACGTTTGAAGTAGTCCTGAGCCGTGAACTGAGACCTGTCACACTGCGGGATGTACAAACACAGCAGGGCAGACCCCATTGCTGCCTTTGTGCAAAGGCACTGCGGACTAGGAAAAAGGGAAACACAAACAAAATAGAGATGTACAGATATCTCCAGTTTTAGAGTCTGATGGTGAAACACCTGTTTATATTAAATCAACAGAAGGGCTCTGGGTATGAGCTTTTTGATCAGCCAAGATGTGATCACTCCATGGCAAAATGAGACGTTGAAATGGAAGGATACTAATTTGTTACCTCTTGAGAAACATATTCTGGTTATTACTGGGGAACACTGGGCACTTTCACTGAAATCTAACTTGACTGAAGTGCTGTTACTTGTGCCAAATGACACAAACTCATTAGTAGTATTTCAGAGGGTGGTACTTTCCTTTTGAGTCAGCACGTAATCCACACTCACTCACACGTTACGTTGGGGGATTCTTTGGACACGTACAGCCCGTTGTGTGGACAGTCTTAATATTTTGAACGATAAAAGCCTGAGATGTGAAGTCGACCCTGCTCACATACTGTGGTGGTGGTATGTAAGTGGATGTTTCAAAAGTCATTTTTCAAAGGTGGTGTGCCAGGAGCTTGGATGAGCATGATGCGGAGCATTTATTGTCCTGAAGAATTCTTTGGGATCTTTTAAAGCTGATGTCTGCCAGCTGTAGTGGCTGGTTCAGAGTCAGGTGTGGTTACAGTGCCTACCCTGCTTCCCCCTGTAGTTTTGAGCAGGTGGCACTTTGGATGGAAAAACCTGCAGTGATTCACCCACAAAACAATTGTGCTTAACCAACATCTGAAGCACATTTGTAGCATCTATTCATCATAGCATGGGCAGGTTCGTTCTTTCTCTCTTTCTCTCTTTTTCTCTTTTTCTCTTTCTCTCTAGTTTATGGCTACTTAAACAGCTCAAAGTTCATTCAAAATATTGATTCATACGGATTTGAAAAGTGACTTTTTACTGTGAAACCCTGTAAATTGCAGAGGATAATGTTACCTGCTGTGTGTGTGGCCCTGGAAGGAACCCGCGTCTCAGCTGGTTTGCTGTTACATCTTCTGCATCATTAGCAGAGCTCAACAACAGGCTCTCGTCTGCTATTAGACACTAGGCCCTTGCCGCTATTAAGAAAAACTGAATTACCATGGAGTGATAGTAAGATGCAGCATTACTGGCTTTCATGATTTTATTGGGAGTCTCTGCTCTTTTTTTTTTTATCTTAGATGCTGAAGTAATATCATTATGTGAAAGGCACTCCCTTTCATGAAGCTTAAAAATGAAATGCAAATAAAGAAAACCCTGAATATACATGCCATGCTTTTTAAAGCAGTTTCATAGGAGAGAGGCATTGAGTTATGGTGGTTCTGTATACTTGAGACTGGAAATATTACAGTTTTGTCAGGCTCTGAGCAGCAGTGAAGCGTCTCGCACAGGTGTAGCTTTATACCTTGTGCGCATTTGCCATCACTTAAGTGGAGCCCCTGTGTCCCAGGTAGCATCCTTCATGGCCTGCATGTCTGGGACTGTGTGTGCGTGTGTCGCTGCTGTGGCCGCAGCTGGTTTGCAGGGGCTGTTCCTTCTCCCCAAGCCTGGTCGCTGCTGCAGCCTGGCAGGCACGGGGCTGCCACACCGATGCACCCAGGGTACCATGTGGGGACACCAGGCGTGTTTTGGCCACTGCTTCTACTAGCACAGGTGCTCCCTGGTAACTTTTTCTAGCTGGTCCCAAACACAGCCAACTGTAACAGTAAAGGTGTGCTGATGCCGGTGTTTTCCAGTGTGGCTCCAGGTCCTGAGCAAGCCTCTGGCAGGGATCCCAGCTCCAGCTGTCCCCTGTCCCCTCGCTGGGGGCTGTGCCCTCCTGCCTGGGTTGCAGATGTGCCTGGGGAGCTACATTAATGCATCAGGTTTGAACCAAAGCACTTGAGGACCTGCTGTGTGTCCCCTTCTGCTGTCACACTTTCTAGCAGTACCTCTGTCAGACAGGGACAGAGCATGTGGCCCAGGGTAGTACGAGGTAGCTATCACGGCTAGAAGACACGCAGTGTCTCTGTCATTACGACGTTTCCAGACAGCTTTGCACACTGTAGGTAAGCTGGTTTGCTTGATCTGTGTTTCAGTGCTTAGTCATGGGGAGCGAGGGAGGTGAAGCTTTCTCCCTGACCACCGGCAGGGAAGCAGGACTGCAGTACGTGTTCTGTCCTCAGAGCGGGCAGCGGTCCTCGGTCACTGGCCCTCAGCCTGGGAAGAGGGACCATACAATCCAGCAAGGGATCAAAGCCTGTTCATTCCTCTCTGTCCTCCACGGCTGAATACGGGTTATCCATCGTGTACAGCTGTTCTGGGGAGAAAGGTTGTTGAGAGCAAGTAATGAAACTCTGCCAGGGATTGCACCAAGTACAGCCATTGAATAAATAAAGGGAAAGATTTTCATACTACTACTCTGCAGAACTCCCTGCGTTTGTCCCCTTCAGACCAGCAGTGATACTGCCAGAAACGACTTCACTGCAGCTACTATCACTAATGCTAAACTTGCGCGATGTATCTCCTCTTAAATCTGGAGCGCTGGGAGAGGAGTAACCACGAAGATCGCTCCCTGGAAGGTTTGGGTTTGCATTGGCAGCGAGGTTGGTAAGTGCTGAGATAAAAGGCCTGCCTAGAGCACCCCATATTAACCAAGCCGGCCATGTGAAATGCATCCACTTACTTAAGTAAATCTAACAGCTGCTTGGCTTTGAACAAAAGCACTTTCTTTTCTTTGTGGTTTCTTTAGAAAATTTCAAGCTCAAATTAACTGCTCCTATCCAATGTCTTCTGGGCAAAGGTGGTTTTAAAATTGTGGTGAAAAACTCTGGCTTGTAACTACTGGAAGAACTTGTCTCTGCAGCGCTGTATGCATCTGATAGGTGATAGCAGCAAAACATATCCTGGAGAACACTGCCTTGTCTTCATTAAAAGTCTGTTGAGCAGTGAGATGGCAAACTCAATTATGAAAGCACAATTATTTGGGTTATTCAAGATGAGAAAAACACAACATTGAGCACCAGAGCGAAATAGCAAAGCTGCTGAGTAGACCCAGCAACAGCAGATGAGGTTATGCACTAACAATTGCAAGGCTGGGGCTACTGGAAGGGTGAACTATTCATGAAGAGCCCCGGCCTCTACGTTTACTGGGATGATTCAGTGAAACGACCTGTGGGCAGCTCAAAAAATATTTCTGTTCAGTGCACTGGAACAATTCAAAAAGATGCAAATAATTGAAGGTTGAGTAAAATCTTAGAGACTGGGATAGAAAATATTGCTTGTTGTGGAAAGCAGTTGCTGAAGGCAGCCTTTGAAGGACGTGCTGCTTCCATTGGGCGCCGTCCCCCCAAGGGCAGGGCTGCGGTAGGGGTTTGGAGATGGCTGCGGAGATGCTCACGCATAAGGAAAGGCCACGGTATGGGACAGGGCTGGAGGGACGGGAACTGTGAGGACATCAGCGTTATTGAGGTTAATGGCAGAAGCAGCAGCTGAAGTGACCCATCCCCTTCCTAGGGGTGCGCAACCCGCTGGGGCCGGTCAGGCTCCCACAGGCGAGGTGTGCCGGAGTCGGAGCCCACGGTGCTCGGCAGCCGGGAGCGTGGCCATGGCCCCCAGCACGGCGAGGCTGGCTTGGGAAGGGGGGCAAGCTGGGACGGAGGGAGGCGTTGTACCACTTGCTGCTTTCTGTACTGAGATGTGTCCAAAGCCGCCGAGAGCCCCGCTGCCGTGCCAGGCCTGGGGGTGTCCCGCAGGGTGGGAGATCCAGTCCCAGCGCCTGCTCCTGAGAAGGGGCTCGAGGCAGCGTTGGGCTTCGCTTTCCTTCCCTTCCCCCCAACGCTGTTGCTCCGACCTGTGTCCTAACGTGCCCAGTGAGATCAGCTATAGGAGCCTGTGGAAGTAAAATATTTTTTTTTCTCAGTTTCTTTTTTTTTAAGCATAAAGATACTTTCACTTGGTACTTTGCAGAATCATTTAATGTTGTTTGTTTTTAATCTGTTGTGTGATTAAAATAGATTAATGTTGTAGTAACATAAAAACCCTCAGGGGGGGTTGTTCTCTTTGTAAATATTCTCTAGGATCTCTTCTGTCTTCTAAACTGTGTGTAGGGAGAGTATTTAATGGGACCTGGGGAGAAAAGAGCCGCATATTAAACTTTATATAAGAATTTAATTTTTAATAGGTTTCATTTGGGGGTGGAGTATTCATATTTGAGTGGAAATTAAAGTGTCTAGATGCTTTGTGTGTAAGCTGTTGGAAAGCCTATAAAGCGACGTGCAGGTAAAAACCTCTCCTTTATTATCTGATGTTAAGAAACAAAATTATAGAAGCTGTTAATTGGTATCATTTACTGATATTTAACCGGGTTTTGCAAACTTACCTTTGAGTTGTCTTTTGCTGATACAGAGGGTTTACTCTGCAGAGATGGAGCGACCTTCCCTCCTCCAGCAGACCTCTTTTGTCCCCACATGGGTCTCCGTAGGGTTGTGCTGAGTAGGGGAAGTTACTACAGGGATTAAGTCATTTTGAGCTGGTTGCCAGCCCTGCGGACAAGTGGGGGGTGGGTTACCCAAGCTGCATGTGCCGCAGGGGGCTGTGTTCATGTTCCGGTAGAATTCCTGTGGTCTCCCAACATTTGTGGATGAGAAGGGTGAAAAGAAGTATTAGTTGCTTTGTAAATGTACTCTGATCTTTACCTGGGAGTAAAGGTTCTGCAGTTTTCTTTCAAGGTGAGGGAGATTTTTACTTTGTGTTACTGTCTAATAACAGGCTTTAATCGTATCAGCCTGCTGAGGGGGAGGGAGGCTCAGCTGTAGATAGCCCCCGCGCTGCTTCATGCGCTGCCAGTCGGGGGCTCTTTGGTGTCACACCTTGTGAGGGGGACCTCAACACTCAAACCGTCACACCGGAGATGGCTTGCATGTTTGATTGCCATTCCCATCTGTGGAAGAGCATCGCGTCTGAAATGCTCCATCTCTCCTTGTGCAACATCCGCGCTGCAGAACTGGCTCCCGATGGCCAGGGGCCACGCCGGGCTGCCAGCAAAGGGCGCTTGACACGGCAAGTGTAGACAAGCTGGCTGAATTCACAGTTAGGCTTCTGTGTCTAAATTACAGGTTTATTTGATTTCTTTGCAGCTGATAACTCGCACAAGTTTATAACTAATCACTTCCTCAGTTTGATGTGTGTGAAGCGGGGGATGCCGAGACGCTCGTGGCAAGAGCCCCGTTTGCAGCTAATGACCCCCTCTAGCAGCTACAGCAATGAACCGCCGCGAGCCCTGCTGCATGTGCGTTTCCAGGTCTGTGAGATTAGTATAATACCTCAGATTTATCTTGGCATTGTGGACTGCTTTCTGTCTTCATGTGGAGGCATCAGAATGTCCTTGGGCTCCTTTGTAAGATTAAGAGCTTCCCTTGGCATCCTGACAAGGAGGAAATTTAAGGAACAAGAGTATTTAACTTAAAGCTAATCTGGTCTTTGTGAAAGCAGGAGGATTAGACCATTAAAGTTCTACATGCCTGGCAGGTTTATGCCACTGATGGCACTGATGAGCGAAACGCTGAGGAGAGGTGAGCTGGAGATTGATGGTGTGTGGAGCTGGAAGGAGGGAACCGAGAGTGTGTGCAGAGCTGGGTCCGCAGCCCTTTGCCAGGCAGCGAGTGAGTTTGAGTCCGTGCACTGGCTGCGACATGGCTGTAGGTCTGTTGTACGTGACTACATTTTGTTAAGGAAGAACAGAGCACGTGGACAAACTCGTGCGTGGAAAAGGAAGGGGCAGGTCTCTGCCCCTGCCTCACGCTGGGCTTGTGGGCATTGCCTGTGAGCCCCCAGCCCTGAGCAATGCCAGCGTGTTTCTCCTTCACAGCACCCCTTCCTGGGCCACAGAGTTTTGTGTCTCCTGAAACCGTGTGTCTCTATAAACTTTTTTTTGTATCTAGTACTCAGTTTTAAGCCTTACTGGGAGAACAGTAACAGCGAAAATGCTTCGTTCATTCATTGTAGCACCGCCTCATTAGTCCCGAGGACAAGTTGTTAAACATCTTCAACAGTTTCCAGTAAAACTGGTGGCTGTTGGTAAATGTTCCACTGTCTGTGGTTGTGTGTGTGTCCCAGTCAGAAACAAACTGAGTAAGCTTGACGTGAATGCTGGAGAGCTTCCAACATCAATGGCAGACTTAACACCTCTTGGGAGCAGGAGGGGTTGGATCCCTCCAGAGGTGGAGTGTGAGAAGCAAGAGTGGGTCCCTACCTGCCAGAGTGATTTCCATGTGCTGCTCTCCCTCCTTCCCTCTGGATAAATTTGATAGCCCTCCTTTGATTATAATTAAAAGAAATCCTCTTGACTTGCACCAGAACAGGGCAGATGACTACATTTGTGTACATATATTCCTACACAAAGGTATGCGCATACATGCACACAGGTATACATGATAAATATGTATCTTATTATGGGCTGAGCTGCTGAATGGAGCTCTTAATAGTTTCTTCTAAATGTTAATGGGCCCACTTGATTTTCTGTGCATTTTCCTTGTTGCACTGGAGCTTGTTACAGTTTCAACCTTCTGCATATTATATAAGGATTATGCATGATTGTAAAGTATTCAGGGTTGTCAGGAACTAATGGGAAACTAAACAAATGAGCTCGGGACATGATTATCAAATGTTCGTGGCTGTCAGCCTCACTGAAAGTGAAGAAACCCAGCTAGGTACTTTTCAAACATCCGAATGGAGAACAAGGAGTAGTCCAAAGAAATACCGCATTACATATTACATTTACTTACTCATTTACTTAAATGCATCTGTTGAACCACAGTGAAGACTGCTGGCATTCTGCCAGGCTTGAGTTTGACCTTTTTTTAATCCTTATCATTATTCTTATTAAACGAATACAGAGAGGCCTAAAGCAAGAGCTGATTCGTGTTTTACATCAGCCCCTGCCCTGAAAAGCTTGTCGTCTAAATTCTTGGAAAAGGAAACAGGGACAAGCACTGACCTAACTTCGTCTTGAGGGAGCCGGAGAAGAACTTTAATCTTCTAGTCTAGTGCACTGTCCCTGAATCATGGTGATTTCCTGTAGTTCAGATCATTTTCTCTATATATTTGGAGATGTTGCAAGATCAGTTTGCCCAATACATCCTCAAGGGTTATTGCTAAAAGCTTCTCATAGCCTTGTAAGAAGTATGTGCTCTGGCATATCTATTACCTATTAAACCTGGCGAAATAATAGAGTTTTCCTATGTCATAACAAATCATGCCTGTGCTAAAATAGCTGCAAACATTCTGTGAGACTTAATGAGCTCTTGCTGTTTTGCAGTGGTCCAAACAACTTGTTATTGTGACTGTTTATAGTGCAGAATTATATTATCGAAACCATCTCATAAAAAGACAAGATGGGGTGTCAGGGAAACTAATCCCGCTCAGCAGGGAAGCATGTGTGTTTCCAGGCTGTGTGGCACAGAAATGTACTTTTTTTTCCATGGTAATGCAGTTTATAGGTGTGTAATCTTTTGTAATTCTGGTACAATTAAACAGAGGTAGTAGCAGAAGGCATTTTTTGTTTCTTCCTAAAGTCCCTTTAAACTGAAGCACGGTAAGAGAGCATAAAACAGAGGGAAGGAAACATCTCATGTTTTTCTTCGCTTTGCATAAAGCAGCCCTGGATCCCAAAATGTGAAGCAGGATAGGGAATCTGGGGAGCTGAAGTCTACTTTGACTTTCAAGAGCTTCTCTCGAACAAGCTTACACACGCCATCATAAAAAATGTCAGTGTAAAATATCTGAACAAGGGCAAATTGAACAATTTGGTGATTCTAATGCTTTCATCTGAAGTCTCATGCCTGCGAGGATGTGAAAACGTCAATAACGTGAATTGGAAGGTATTGATTCTTTTGCTGGGCTGCTGTTGAAACATCATACGCGCTTGATTTGGTCTCCCAATACCCAGCAAACGTTTGTTTTTAGTTTTGCCTCCCTGTGTGAAAAGAATTGAAAATACTATAAGACTGAAAGTGGGTGGGATTTTTTCCCCCGATTTTAGAGTATTTTCTTAAAACTTTAATAAATGTTATTTGTAAAGGTTCCCCTCACTCCGAGACGGATATTTCATGCCACAGATGGGCCTATTCTTAATTCACTTTGTAAGGCACTGAACCTTCAGTTTGACACTGCCATCTGCAGCCCCATGGATTTGAGGACGTTTGGATAAGAGCTGTCTCCATCAGGCAGCTCGTGGGGCCCAGCCTCTGCTCCTTGGAACCCAACTGGTTATGGAAATGTCCATTTTTCCCGCTGCCTCGCTGCCAGGCCCTAGCTTGCCACCTTGCTGAATTATGGCAAGGGATTTAAATGAAAGCCTCAGCTGGGAGGAAGTCTGGTCGAAGTCTGTGATGTGGAAGATTTAAAAGCTGTAGTGCTGCATCGATGATCTTAAAGGTCTTTTCCAGCCTAAACAATTCTATGATTCTGCAATCAAGGTCAGCGGTGGTGACTCTGGCATCCAGAAGAGCACCGTGTTAGCTGAACGGCGAGTTTGAAGCTGCCTTCACTTTGTACTGCTCAGCATTTGGACTCTTCTACCTGAGACAGAGAGCAAAAGAGGAGAAAAAAGAGAAGGGATTATTGTGCAGATTTGTGGAACTGATTTGACTGTAAGTTTATCCACAAGAGTAAAAATATTTACATCCCAGTTGGTTAAAAATCTGTCCAGTATGTCTATTTGTTTAGCTAGCATTAATTACCTAAATCAGCTCCTTCTGGTAAAAGACTATTCAATGTTTGGTTAATTTCCAAGATTCAGACATTTTGCTTTAAATTACTAGAATTCAGGCAGAAACATACTCATGGTAGTTTGCTGATGCAGTGTTACACAAATACTCGTGCTGTACCCCGAGCAGAAGCGGGGGTTGGTGTGGTCGCGCCGGGGCATGGTAGCGTGGTGGGACCCAGAGCTGCTTCCGCTGCTCGAGGGGTCGGGCTGCCCGTGGGGACAGGGGGAGAAGTTTGGAACTGAACCCCTTCCCCCCCGCCCTGCAAAACCCCCAGGCACTTCCCTCCAGCCTGGCCCTGGTACATGGGTAGGGGAACTTAAGTGTGTGCTAGAAGGTCAGTGCCTGCGGTAACGCGGCCCGCAGGGGGGTGTTTGCCCTGGTCAAGGGCCTTTGAGAGGGGGAACAGAGGGGAAAACAAAACATAATGTGAGTTGTTCAGCTGTTGAGATAAAAATGAAAGCTGAGCAATAAAACCTCCTTTCTCTGTGGTTTACCTGTGCTAGATGGAAGATGTTCAGACACTGCGTTCCAGACGGGCTCTGCAGAGCACCGAGCCAAGGAGGGCTCTGTCGAACTGGGGGTTCTGCCTTGGATCTCCGAGCCCGTTCCGCAGATGACGTGGACATTCCTAGCTCGCAGTTCTGCAGCGTTCAGGCTGCTGCTGGGTCCTTGCGGGGAGGTTTGAAGCACAGGCTGTTGCGGGCGCTTCGCAGAGCTGTCGAACAGGCACCGTGCACGCTCCTGGCCTGGGCGAGGGGTCTGACCACCGCCTCCGCCTGCAGGGCACCGGGGGGGGACCCAGCCCCAGGGAAGCCTTGGCTGCATGGGGCTGTAACACAAGCAAGGGGGAAAGTTGGTGACATCTTTGATTATATGACGTGAAGATCCCGGAGCAGGTACATCCCGGAGCAGGTACACCCCGGAGCACACCGGCACCTGGGCACGCTGCCGCTGCGCCAGCTGGTGCCTGCGAGCCCAGGTGTCTCTGTTGCGTTAATCCACAAATCAAATAATCAGCTGCTGGTTAATCAAGAATTGACTGCCTTCACATCCAGTTTAAATATGTGCATAACTTGAGGGAGGGTGAGAGCTTTACTACGGAGGTTGTAGCTAGTTTGGGGGTCTGCAGCGAGTGCTGCAGGATGGGGGGAGTTTTGAAAGGATTTTGTTCAGCAGCTGTGTCCTTTGGAGCAAGCTTTGCCCGTGCTGGTGAGGAGTGGCTTTAGAAAAAAGGACATAAAGAGAGAAGAGGATACTTTGAATTCCGATTACTTCACCGGAGGGGCTTATAAAATGGCCACACTTGCTCGGGAAGGGTAGCAAAGGGGCAGCGTGGCCAAGGGTGGGTGCACGGGGCTGTGTACCTGCTGGAGACAGCACTGCCAGCATGAGTCTTCCTCTCGATCTGCCAGGAGCGCTGGTGTGACGTGTTCTGTGCTTGTGGGATCTTGGAGTTTGCTTTGGGGTGAGCAGCAGAGGTGGAAGGGCACATACAAGAGCAGAGCAAAGCATGGCGCCTGCTCCCGCAGGTGCCTCGAGTGCTAGTTTCCCCCCGTCCCTCTCCAGAGCACCGCTTGTTCAACGTTTCTTTAAAATTCTGCTGTAAAAAAAGTTTGATAAAGTTAGTTTGAAATACTCTGGCGAGCCTGTAATGCAGGAAGAGGGAGATGTCTTCTCATTTCCCTGCCTACCGCATTTAAAAGTAACAAAAGGAAATTGTAAGTTGAGTTGTAGAGCTCCCTGATGCAAGATAACGTTAAGGTAAAGAGCTTAGGAGGGTTCAGAGGAGTATTAGACATTTATAGAAATAATAAAATGTTACCACAGTTCTACCAGGTGGGATATCAAGTTTGCTAGAGGGAGCAACCCTCAAGGTTCATTATATTAACCGGCCCCTTGCTGAGAGGGCTTGGAAGAGCTTTACTTGAGTGCAGGTTATGGCCGAGCGCTGCGTCCACATCATCCTGCTGCGTGTGCAACTGGTGTGAGTCCGAAAGCAAATACCATATGCAATGGACCAATGATGTTATGCATTATGTGACCTCTATACCCATCCCTGGAATAGCATCTCTTCTGTTTTCTGATCTCATGTGTGATGTATTTTCCTGAAGTGACACTCACATGGCTGTCTTCTGGGGAGAGAAGATAAATGGGAAACTGTGTTTGTTTATTTAGAGGAAGCACTGGTGGTTAATGGTACAAACTGTTTATACGTATGAAGAATCTTTGCTCTTGGGGCTGGGAAACCAGCCGCTGACGGCGTGGGGCCGTCCTGGGTAGGCGCCCGATCCCTGCCCTCCGTCTGTGGTGGGGTGGGGTGGGGGACTGGGGCCCGGGCAGCAAGGGGCTCGCCCTGCGGTTGGCAGCAGGGCTGTGCCACACGTACTGCATATCCCAAATGACAGCTGAACAAACTTATGAAATAACAATTGAGGATGATTATATTGGTTCTGAGGATTAGCACAGCAGGTAGCCGTGTTGGCACAGGGCAGGGTTTGGGCTGAAGGATAAGTACACATCCTTTTTATTATTGCAGCTAATAGGAATCTGCCAGACTTTGGAGCGTACAAAAGGCTCACTGGCCACCTGTGAGCTAATCACATAGATTTGCCTCATTCTGTATTTCAGCTCACTTGAAGCCTGTAATCTAATTTCCAAACAGAGATGAGAAGAGTGAACAATTCATTTTCTACTTTACATGACTGTGCTGGTAAACTTGTAATCCTTTTACAATTACAGTTCCTTGCAACATGGAGGCAACGCTGCAAAGTCCTGCGTGTAAGGCTTGAGTCTTTGAATGCACCAGTTGCTGGTTAATAAGTAGCCCCAGCAAGGCACAACATGAATCAAAATAAAATTTTGGCGCGTAGGACATTTTTTAAATGGTATTTTGAGGCATACCCAGGCTAACAATTTTAGTTTGTGTAGAAAATCCCTGCGTTTTGGACTGCAGAAGTCCCCTGCAGCGGTCAGGCAGGACTGTCTTCAGCATCAGACTTTGCACCCTGACGATCGTGCCTTTTCTGCACGTAGGACACTGTTGTGTCAGCCTTGTATCCTCCCAGCTAATTAACCATATCATAATTACAGTGGACGTGTGCATGTGGCAGACCTGGCTTTAGCCTGGTCTTCATTGCTCACCATTTGTTTTGAGACCAATTATATTATTTAGATTTTTAAGCCAGGCACTGAGCTGGGGGTGCTTCTGCCTGCTAAAAGCCCGGTGTTCATTCCTGCTGGTGTGATTTAGGATGTGCTCAGGTGGCAGCTTCTCAGACAGTTTCTCTGTCATAAAGCAAACACGGCTGACGTGCTGCTGCACTGTTTTCAGGAAGGACAGGTCAGTCGGTGAGCATATGGGCAAGGTGAGCGTCGGCAGCAGCGTGCAAGGCCCTTGCACACCAGCTCGTGTGAATGTGCCTTGTTAGTGAGCTGTATGGACGGTGCAGAGATGATCCAAATCTCTGGGAAGAAACAATTCAGGCAGTGCGTCCTTGAAGACACCATGTCTCTCAGTAGTGAACAGGTAGTTCACAAGTGCCGTCATGCTGACTTTGTACCTTCACTCAGATTTTGCTTGCACGTTGGTAATAAAAAACTGTAGCGTCCCAAACTCCATTTTCTACAGACTCCCATGGGTAGTGGTCAGTGAAGTGTTAGTCAGCCTCCGGGCAGAATTACACAGAGGAGGGAGTGCAGCAGTAAAAGTGATATCCCTGAGGTGGCGAGCACTGCCAGACCTTTGTTCCACGTCGTAAGGTGGCCATCCAGGAGATTAAGGAGCAGACATTTCTGATCGCATGGAGATGCCAAGCTTGACATGATAAATGTCGTGAGAGTAGTTCAGCTGGTTTGAGTAAAACACGCAATGTTGTATGGAGCAATTAGGATACAGCAGACCCTTTGCAGTACCAAAATTTATTCTACCAGCAGCCACCAACTGTCCTGACGTCTGCCAGACCTGCCTTCCTGATCACGGGTAATGTGGGTACAGACTGGCAGGCACAAACCGGCGTCTCTCTGAGACCTGTCAGGCTCCCATCACCCCCCACCTCCGTACCTGAAAATTAATGTGACTTGGGCAAACAGATTTCGTCTCATTTGTGTATGTAGGTGTGTGGGCTGGGGGGGCTGCAGTCCAGCCAGCGTTCGTTTAGTTCAGGTAATTGGAACAAACTGGTCGATGTCCGACAGATGTGAAGAGCAGGCAGGGAGAGCCGTGGGCAAGAAAACAAGATGTCAAGGCAGAGCAAATCTTTCAGAGTAATTATGTGGGGCCTCTTACTGAGGTAGAGAAGGCATCAGGAGATCTCTGGACCAGAAATGGCCCACATTACCTACGTTGAATTATGTAGTAGATAGTGATGCTCCCCTATGAATATCTATAATAAAAAGCGAGAGACTTTTCAACTTTTTAATTACGATACAGGCTTTAGTGGAACATCACATTCCTGTTTATAAAATGCTATAGAATGATGTAAGAACAAAACTGGTACACGTCAAAGAGTCGTTGACGTTATCATGCCTTTTTCTCTATTTCATATTCTTTTCTATTTTAATGTCTGTAGTTTGTAAGTCCTCTGTCACTGTCCCACACAGGAGGCATTTGGTATGCAGAGTCATGTTTACACAGAAAGAAAAGCTTTCAGTAACTACATTCTCAAAGCAATGAAATACAAAACGGAGTGGTAGATCTTCAGTTATGTTACAGCTATGTATTTAAAACTATTCAGTAATTGCCCCACCACCACCACCACCTTTCCCCCCCTTGAAAAATAAAACAAATTAGTAGGATGTGTTTTGGCCCAATACAAGAAATTCACACATTTTAAAATGAGATGGACATTACTGGTGACTTATAACTGACATATGAGACCCTTTGTTGACCAGGAATGTGGAAATCTAATTTCTGCAGTTACCGACACGACCCAGACCAGAAGGGTTCTTCTTAAGTGATACTACGTTAGAGCAGGCGGTTGGACAATATCCATCAGTTTTTCTCTGTAGCATCGGAAACACAAGCCAAATAGTGCCAAGTGTAAGAACACTGTCAGGTGACAATGATCGGTGGAGTTGCGATGTGTAAGCTCAGCAAAGTTTTCCTGTAGACACTAATGAGCTAAAATAGTTGTAATTAAAAGTGGGAATTGTCATGGTCATGCTGAGCTTCATCTTAATGTTAACAAGAGGGGCACTGGAGATTCTAAGCTCTGCTTATGTTAACGTCATGCCTTTAAAAACAGAAAGTTCTTGGCTCTAAAGAACAAATTCACAAAGGAACCAGAGGTATGTGTCTGGTGAGTTATGGCTATGACACCTCTCAGGGGGGGAATAAACGTGTTATTTTTCTGTATAAACATATCACACAGGTCTTTTTTGTCCTTCATATATTAAACTGAGCTGTCATGCTAAATCTGATCAGTGTTCATGAGGTGATGCTTTTCAAGCTGCTTTTGAAAGCCGGTTTTGTTCAAGCTCATTCAAGTAATTCTGTCACATATGAGCATGAGGAGCAGATGTCATGAGCATGCGAGGGAATGTTGCAGCTACGTGGCCAAGGCAAATCAATAGTAAGGAAGCAGGGGCAATGGATAAACCTGGTATATTTTTCTTCCCTTGCCCTGTGATGGGATTGACCCTGTGCTAAGGTTATCCAGTCACAGAACCATGGAGTTGTTCAGGTTGGAGAAAACATTCAAGATCTGTCGGGTCCAACCGTTAACGCAGCACTGCCAAGTCCCCCACTAAGTGTCTCTAAGTGCAGCATCTACACATCTTTTAGTCCCTATTGAAAATGGGGCAAAATTATCAAGCCTTGCTGTGTTTTTGTTGTTGTTGTTGTTGGTTTTTTTAATTGATTAGTACTTTGTACTGCCACCTCATTCACTCTTGGCAGGTTTGAAATGCTTTTAGCACGTCTCTGCTCAGCCCACGGGGTGAGTCACAGGGTATTTCTGTAACGGCCGACGGAGGGGGGAAGGCGCTTCTGGAGCCAAACCGAAGTGATGCTGGACGGGGCAGCCCTTCACAAGCGCTGGCTCCTCTCTGAGAGACGGAGGGCTTTGCTGGTCATCGTGGCCTGAGCACTCGGGGGGTCATGGTAGGAGATTCCATCTAGGAAGATTTCAGGAGAGGGACGTTGTCTCGCTGAGCTGGTTTCATTCTTTGAGGTGTCAAAGTGGCAAATGTTCCAATTGCCATAATTTTTCCAGGCTTACAAAGGGCCTTTGAAAAGGTGCTGGGGAAAAGGCTGCTGTGGATGCTTAGTTGCTACAAACCAAGAGACAAAGGACTGTTACCAGCAAAACGTAGCTAAAGAAAGGAAAGCAAGGAGTTGGGTTATTTTCATCGTGATCTGTTTGCAACGTGGCATTGTGTTAAGGGCAGCTGGAGTCTCAAGTCCTCTGTCCTGAGCTGGTCAGTGTGAGAGATGGGAGGGAAGCAGCAGCTGTGACCCAAGGGCACCTCGAGTAGTTTGACCTGGAGAGAGCTCTTGGAAACCACGGAGAAACCTCATCAGGCTGGGAGGATGGGGGCCGAGAGCCCATGCAGGCAAACAGAGCAGTGCGTGTGAGACCACGACGTGCAGGTGCCTATAGCCCTCGCAGGGCTCTGAGCTCGCTGGGGCAAGTCAAGGCAAGAAGGTGGGTGTCACCAGAGGTGGGTTAGTGCAGACCTTCGCTCCCGTCTGCAGCTGCGGGCCGGGAACAGCTGCCTACGACGTGAGCACGGAGTCGAGAGGGGGAAGATGCTCGGGTGTGAGTGGTCCAGCTGCTGGGGGCTGTGCAGTGTGGGTCAGCCGCTTCCTACAGACAAAGCAGTGTGATGGGATGGTGGAACAAATAATGAGAAGTGGTCAGGCACGTGGGAAAAGTCTCGTGGGAAGAAAGACTGAGAAGGTAGGAGCTGAAAAACTTGCAAAGGAGATAGAAGGGAAACAGCTTAATTCTGTAAAGAAATGGGTGATACTGATGGTTTGTAGAGAATTCTTTTTCTCACAGACTCACAAGAAGCAAGTGGATTTAAAAGGTGAGAAATTAAAACCTTGTGGAAGGAATATTATCATGTGACATGCTAAGAAGTTTACTGCTGTGGGCAAGAACTTGCGAATACTCAGAAGGGACTCGAGATTCATGTACATAAGAAGCCTATGGCTGTTGTCACAGTTCTGGAAAATCTTGGAAGAGATTCTCTGGCTTTTGGGTATAAGCCAGTCTTTGACCAGAGCTCAGTATGAGATCTCACGGGTTGGACAGGTTGTTTTACCTACGCTGGCTGCAGGGGTTTTACACTTCTTTTGGAAAAATCCTGTGCTGGCTGGTAGGAAGCGTGGACCCCCAGCCCACTTTAATAAGGTGTTGTCGATGTTTCTGTGAAACTGGGTGCGCTTTACAAATACTGTGATTACAAGACATGGATCTTTTTAATTAAAAAACAATATTGAAACAGGAAGCTAAAGCTCTTTGTGCCCAAACCCGCAATTTATTAAACAATATCCCCCAATGACTTTGTCAGCGTTACTTCCCGCGTGGGAAGTTTGCCAGCCCGTTTGGGGAAAGTCCCCTTCAATAAGCACTCCGGTGCTGGTAGCTGGCTGTGGCATAGTTAATGATGTAATTTATTGCTTCAGAACCAGAAAGGTTAGGAAGCCAAGAGATTTTCCCTATTGGAAATAAACCTTTGGCTGTGTGTGTGGGTATGTGTTTGCGTTGAAGCAGGACTGATATCATGGTGTTGCTTTCTCCTAGGGTCCGTGAGGATGTTACAATTGCATGCATCTATTTCCTGTGAAGTAAAATGCAATGATTTGTGAGAGGGGTGTTTGGATGTTCTGTACTTCACTTCCCTCTAGAAAGCTATATCCCATTCCTTTGAACTAAGTAAAGAGGTACTTTTAAAAAAAAAATTCAAACATGAAGTGCTTTCAATATTATACTCACAGTGTACGGGATATAGGAGTTACATTTATGGCGTATGTTCTGTTTAACAGCTGGATGAAATAAATTGTTTCATGTGAAATATTGGAGGACTCTGCATTCTCAAATCAAGGCCAGAAGCAGCTCAATGACTGAAGAATTGTCAACATCTTGTGCAATTCCACTAAGTGCTTCTTTTCATTGATCTGCAACTTTATTGTTGACAATTAAATCCATTTCAACGCAGAAGATAAACATTTTTAACAGGAGGTAGCAAAATCTTTTGTCCTGAATGATTTTCTTCTCTGTTTTATAATTGAGTACAAAGTGTGTCACAAGTCTTGCTATTCAGTTGTACTAAATACCTGCTTACTGTGGAATAATTGGTATCAGCAGATGACAGAGCTGCTAGTAAACATGCTTTCGAATGCATGTTTTTAATTTGCATAATCAAATACTTTGTTAGTGTCCTTGGAAATTAGGATGAAAGATGACTCTGTGCTAAAAATGAAAAATTGTTTTTAGCAAATTATGTGTATCCAGTACAACAGATGATTTGCTCTGGGGCCTTTATGATACGTGTTGGCTGGTGTACCCAACAACCTCCTCCATCCTTTGCAGTAATAGTTTCTGTCATCTGCCTTTATTTATCCAAATGATTCATTCACCAATGTCTAATCAATATGAAATGTACAATCAGGTCTTAAATCTGATTAATTATTTCAAACCTTGTACGATGCTTGTATACCTCCCAGGGCTGGAGGTCAGCGGGGTATACGTTTTCTGCATTCCATTGACTTCAGAGAAGTTCTGACGGTTTGTATTGGTTGTGACAGTTTGCACCACCTGCCCACTTATCCATGTTCAAACTGAAGAAAATAGTTTTATATTTTTTGAAAGAGCTAATTTTTTTACCTTGCATTGGGAAGTTTGCGGAAAATTATCATTAGGCGGAGGTAATACTGTCAAGAGAAGAGTTTAACTTATCAAAGTAGTAATAGAAAATTAATGCTATTTTTAAATTAAATAATGCTGTAAAATATTTCCTTGGTAGGCTGAATGCTCAGTCCCAAAGATAATGCTGCAAAACACTGAAAACTCCTGTAATTTTTCTATTTCTGCAATAAGGACCTTGAGCTTAATCCAGCACCCTCTCAAGAGAATGGAAAATTCAGTGTTGATTCTGAATTGCTCATAAGCTGCCTGAATGGCCCCAGGCCGCATGAAGAAAGGCTGAATCCTAATGTGAACAGGAGGAGGAGTGACAGGGTATGATACAGTCCGGTTTCCAAATGAAATTCAGTTGTTCCAGAGCTGGACATGGAAAAGTTGGATGATTTTGTGTTTAGGAAAAAAAAAAAGTTTGGCCACTGTAAGTTGACAGCATCATGCAGGGTGTTGTCTAAGGAGATGTCATTCCCCGAGTACTGTCAGGTCAGGTCAGAGGTGCCCGGTTCACACACCCGTGGCTGCCCCTCGGGACCCGGCCGGGCTGGTGGTGCCCCAGGTCTCAGCATGAGAAAAGCCCGGTGCTGGCACTTAGTATCTCCTGTGCTCTTTGTACGACCTGATGTGTTGAACCTATCTGCAGACAACACTTGACGAGGCAAAATTTGAGCGTTCTTTATTGGTGAATCTCTGGGAATTTCCAATTAGGCGGATTTCAGCAGGGCTCTTTTGTCAGCCGAAGGATAGCCGGGCTTCATCTTGTGGTTGTGATGTTCTCAGCTGGCCGCCTCTGGCCATCCTCTAGCTCTTTTGGATCACCCCAACGGTACAAAGGAGCCAGAACACAGAGTTTAAGTCAAATTTTGCTGGTTTGCACATTAGGAAGAGAGGCAATGGCATTTCAGCTGAATGCTGCATATAACCTGTGTTCATTACAAAAATCCATGTCTTTTAATGGAAGTGTTTGCATGCACTGTGTATTTCTCTGTTAACAATGTGTATACATATAAGAGATATGGGTATAAATATAAATGCATATGTATTACACGTGACATACATGTATACAAACACATGGGAGTGCATGTGTATATGTGTATGTTCGTAGAATGTGTATAAAATATAATGTAAACTCACAGCTGCAGAGTCTCTAGTTCACATGCAGTCGTTTGGTTTACTTACAGGTCTTCCCAGTGTGGCCTTGTCTGCTCCTCTGGTGTTATTGAGCCAACCAAGTAATAATCACGTAGGCACAGCAAACCGCTAACTGCGCTTGTGTCACTTGGAGGGGACTGAGAGTCCTGCGTCTTGGGAGGTCCCCAGAGTGTCTGTGCAAAGTGAAAAATAGAGGGGCGTGAGGGTTAAGACACAACAAAGAGCAAAGACAGGGAAGAAAGATAATGGAAGTTGCATGTCCTGTCTGTGTGGGATGAGCTTAGCCAAGGTTTCTCCCCAGTCCTCAGAGAGCACCGAATTACAGCTTTGTTCCTTTTCCAGTAAAGAGACTGACAGCTGCTGGATGCAATATCAACCCAGCGGAGAAAGGGAAGCCGGTGGCAGCATGGACATTACATCCCAGTTACTGCTCTTCCGAATACCGATGCAGCAATGTCACTTTACCCAAAATAGAGTACAGAGAGCGCCATCAAATGAAGTTAGCTTGCTTGCTGCTTTAGCTATTGGATGTAGATCAATTGCTACGATGTATAAACAAACTCAGAAAGTTGTGTAGTTGGGTTGTCTGTGTCATAGGGACAAGGTTTTTTTTTTCCCCCGTGGTTTTTACACTGAGCTAGTCAGTGAGCATTCAGAAATAACGTGATGTGCAAAGATGTGCTGGTAGAAGAAGAGTAATCTTGTGTGTAGGACCTTGAAGTACTGTTGATGAAGACATGAGCCCTCCATACGAAACATACAGTTGGTAGCGGTCATCACTGATGGGGGATTTCAGCTCCCTAAATAGATGCTGTGGGAGAAAGAAGAATTTCTGATTTGTATGTTGTAATTATCAGCTCTGCAGGGATGCATGTACCAGGCGTACTGGGGTTAGAGACTCCTGGACATCGGATGACATGTGGGGCTGTAGTGTAGGTGCAGTGGTGTGAGACAGAGAGGGAGAAACCGTGCACACGTTCAGTGTTTTGACATTTGGAATAACATTATCTTACTAAATACAGCATCTTCTAAGCTGCAAACTAACAAGAATGGTACTTAAGGGGCTGTGTAATGAAGATGTAAGCAGCAGCAAAAAATACCCAGGAGACACTAGGATTCATAGCCCTTTTCTCCAGGGGAGGAGGAGCGACTGCGTGAGGAACAAACTCCCCAGCAGAGAGCTGTGCTGAATAAATGTTACACACACAAGAGACCCTAAAAATATCAAATGAAAAGATTTAATGAATGCTCCAAGTGCAGGATGTTCCCCATAGATTTGGAAGCATCCCCTCTGCAGGATTTTCAGACCACCTACTGTATTCATCTTGTAGGGAATTTCTAATGACAAGGCTAAGCCCTCAAAGCCCTAATTACTATGCCTTTCTGTAAAAAAAAAAAAAAAAAAAAAAAAAATAAAAGTCTTGTAACTCTTACACCTGTAAGGACTAGGAACACAGACCCATCTATTCCTGAACAAACTGTTGCTCATTTCTTTCCTCCTTGGGGATCTGCCTTAACACGTGATAATCACACTCTGTCTAACTTTTAATAATGTTTGATCAAACAGGGTTGATCCAAAGAATTAATGCAAACAGAGTTTCCTTTATTTAGAACCTGCAGTTTAATTGCAATGAGATAGACCCTGGGCATACAGCAGAGTAATTATATTTATTCCTCCGGAGTCCCGCTATTGCCCCCATAGTCTTCTGATCCAAATTCGTGGAGGAGCCTCTGTGCCTTTTACAGATTGTGTACTCCAGAAATGATTAAAGTACATCCTCATCAAATAAGTCAGTTTACAACATAACACCACCACCCCCCATTTTTCTTCTCCTCTTTACCTCATTTTTGCCCCCAAAAGGTTTTTCCCCCGTCTCCTCTCCACAAACAATGAAACAATCTGAACTGTGCTTCGCCAGGCTGCTCACCACTGTGCAGGGCCTGTAACACATGGTGGTGGGGAGCCGCCTGGCGTGACTTTTTTGATTTCTGCATGAAATTTAACCCAAACAGTGGTGCGGCTGTGACACCTTCCTGCCAGGCTGTCTCTGGTAGCTCTAGTGATGCGAAGGCTGGCGAACAGGCGTGTGCCCGGGCTGTGGGCTGGCAGGGTGCACTCCCCAGCATCTTCATCGGCACTCCTGTGCTTCAGGGTTTGAACAACAGAGTTGTCAAAATATTTGTCTGAATGTATATTATTTTATTATGCATTTATTCATTCTACCCCTTAAAACTGAGAGAAGAACGAGTAAAGTTTTCCCGTCTTAAGATTATTTAGAACACTGTTTTAACTGCAAGCTCTTCCCAAGCCCCTTCAAAGCATCGTTCCCTTGTGCTTTGTTTCTGGAATTGCCAAGGGTGTCCATCCAGCTGCTTAGGGTGGCTGCGATGCTGCCCTAAGTGGCACTGCTCATTGTGCCTGCTGCCGGGCTGCAGGCAGTGCCTGGTCCAGTCTTGGGGCAGCAGCATTGCGCCGGGTTTGTTCTGAGGGGTGCCGCAATCAAATAGTCATTGGCAGAAGGTTTGGGGGGTGATTCAAATGGGAGATTGCTGTAGAGCCCCAGTAAGCAAAGCTCTCCTGTAGCAAGTGTTAGAATTAGAATAATATTCATTATTGTTAGAGATGGAAAACAAAACCACGTCATTCCGTGACCAGCCAAGCCAAGGAAGCATGGGTTCCCACTAACACGTGTTTTAAGGTATAGATCTCCTATAATAAGGCACAGAGCTTGCACGGCAGTTGTCCTCTCAGTGGGTCAGTAAGGGAGTGGTGGTAGAGTAACAATAATAGAAAAGAGTAGCACTAAACAGGGTCTCCTCCGCCAGGTGGTTTATTTTGAGGAGAGTTATTGGAGAAAGAAGACGAGAGGCAGGTGCACACACTGGCTTGCAGAGTGTGCTGTCCAACTGATGTCTTTAAAGAAAAAATAATCAGGACTAATAATGTTGCCTTCTTGGCTTCTTTGGCCATTCTTCTGAAAAGCAATGTCCAAAATGAATGTCATTGAAAGAAAAATCAAGGCAAAAATATGTTAATTCCCTTAACCTTTTCGTTCTGTTCATTTGGCTGCCCAGGCAATAAGGACATTATAGTAAACGTATAATAGTAATTAGGGATAAAGGGATTTGCCTAGAAAACAAGCAGTTCTCCAAGCAGAGAACGCGGTGGAGCCTGGCTTCCCGTGGAACGCTCCCCCTCCTTGCACGGTGGCAATTTGTGCTCACGTGATTCAGTAGATAATTTCGGTGGGTTTAATGTGATCATTTAGGGACTGATTTTGCCAAATAAGCATACAGATGATACTACCTACATTCACAAATCTATCAGCACTGTTTTGTGGCCCCATGCAATTGTTGTGCAAATTTAATTTTTCTTGAGAAGCAATGGAACGCTAGCAAGGTTGCATGAGAAAGTTGGGCAATGAATCCCTGGGAGACGGGACCCAGGAGGCGGGTATGGAGGACCCAATGTACATGGTTCTACAGAGACAGAGGGAAGCAAAGCAGGACCCTCCTGGTGTGTTCCCTGAGGTGGGGGGGTTGGGGAGGTCCGACGCAAGATTGTTAGAGCTCAACTTTTGTCTGCTTGCTTCTTATTACCTTAATGGAGACAACCAGAAAATTTGTCCTTCAGATAAAATAGGAGGAGTGTTAGGAGAAGGGCTTGAGGGTTAGGGATGCTGCTGGAAATGGCTTTGGATTTGATTCGGTTTCACGTTGGCACAGTCCTTGACGAAAGCAGTGTAACTGCCTGGGGTGCGACTGGCGCAGCAGGTCGGTTCTGCCCGTTTTGTCGTGCACTTAACTGTTTTATCTCTTTCTTTTGTTGTTGCAGATAAAGAGTTAGGAGTCAGTACGCTAGCTGAAAATGACGACCCTGGTGCTAGGGGCCCGGCTGTCCCGAAAATATCAGGATTAGAAAGGAGTCAAGAGAAGAGCCAGGACAGCAGTAAAGACCCAATACTTGAGCCTGTGGTGCCTAAAGACCCTTGTCCTCAGGTGACACAGCCTTTGGCCCAGCCCCCGTTGGAGCCGCAGCCGGAGGCGCCCTGCCCCAGCCCCGCGCTCGCCCCGCGGCCGGAGGCTCCTGCCCAGCTGCCCCCGCCGCCAGCCGCGCAGCTGCCCCCAGTCCCGGACGAAGCCGCCCGCCCGCCGGTGCCGCAGCCGCCCATCCAGCACCCGCCCCGGCCGCAGTCGCCGGTGCCACCAGCCCACCCAGCCATCCCGCCGGTGCAGCCCCATCCGGCCTCGCAGAGCCTCTCGCAGCCGCTCTCTGCCTATAACAGCAGCAGTTTGAGCCTCAACAGCTTAAGGTAGGCGAAGGGAGCCGCGGGCGGGCTGAAGCCGCATGTCTTGGCAGACGTGCTGCCCGGTGGTGATGCTTTCCCGTGCCTGGAGGACTGGAGATGAATTAGCTCAAGGGGAGAAGTGACAGCACGGCCCATCCTGTTGCTGGGAAATGAAGGGGACTTAGTGCATTAAACCTTAATTCCTTTCCTGAAATGAGCCAGGGTAACTTTATTTCTGACCTAGCATTCCCATAAATGCTGGGTATTTTCAAGCGCTTAGTTAATTTGCTTTTTCTTTTCCTGCCTGTCATTGCGTACTTGGGTTTTTGGAGGGGATTTTACGCAATGTAGACCAGGGGAGGAAAATCCCAATTCTTGCAGGTCGGGCTGCTCTCTGAAGGCTAATTTCTTTCACCCTCCCATCCCTGTAAACATCTTCCAGTTTCTCCAGATACCAACATGCCCTAGAGCAAGAATTACAGTACAGCTGCTGTTGGCCCCGCTGACAGCCTAGCACAAATGGTCTTGCACCAGTGACTTGAAAGCTTAATTTTTTCCTTGCAGTCTTCAGTGTTCTTGACCTGGCCACAGTGAGATAAATCTCACCTTTAAAAGGGGGATAAAAAATGAAGAGATGTTCACAGGAACCCATGATGTCTCTCTGAGTCAGGGACCTCAGGTTTCCCCTACTCTAAGCTAATGCTGGCAGCACTAGGTCATCTTTCCTTAAATCTGAGTTTCCAGCTGGCAGATGGTAGCCTTCAAGACCTGGTAAACCAGCCTTACGGTTGCTTCGTGGTTTGACTAAAGACGGGGAGGTGTTTAAGTCTTGGATTTATTTTTAATCAAGTTGGTATTGCTTGTCTTTAAAAGTCTCTGCAACAGAAGTATGTCATCACTTGAAATAATGACAAGTAGAATGAAGTGCTATGTGACTGTATTTTAAATACTCATTAGTAGGAAATGAAACCTGAAAAATTTCAACCAATGTAATCACAAATATTGGTTTCGCTTTTGCTGACTTGCCTTCTCTCTTTGTATTGTGGGGGTAGAGAGGCATTAATTGTGCAATAACCGTGTATCTGTTGTTGCCTTCTCAACTTCATTTCACATTTTCTGCAGTCTTTCATCTTTCTAAGTCATAGCAAAAAAATGTAAACTTTTGTTAATGCAGTGATCACTGATACTGAGCTTCATTTGCCTGAAAACATGACTCAGAAGCAGTCATGTAGAAAGGACCTGATAATTAAGTAATGAATGCACAAGGCTGATTACTCCTTCGTGTGTCATTACTGTGTTGTTGGAAGACAGAGTATCGACCTCTTTCTGGGAGGAGAATATGTCTTGGGTTTTGGTGTGGAGAGACCACAGGAAGTAAAATACACCAGAGGAGGTGCAGCAGGTGGCTGGAGAAAGGAGTATCGTGGTGGTATTGCTAGAAAAGTAGAACGGAAACTTGCATTTGAAATATATAACTCGTGTTAGTAACGCGGTTAACGTGAGCCACGCATAGCTTGGTGGGGTTGTGTATGTGTATGTTTGGAGCTTTACTCTCTTCCATGCAATGCTTAATTGCTTTTCTTTTCATTAACAGCAGCAGCAGAAGCAGCACTCCTGCCAAGACTCAGGCCCCTCCTCCACACATATCTCACCACCCCTCAGCCTCACCATTCCCCCTCTCCTTACCCAGCCACAGCCCGCTGCATACCTTCACACCCACCCTCCAGCCCCCCGCACACCCACATCACCCCAATATGTTTGCCCCTCCTACGGCTTTGCCTCCTCCACCTCCATTGACGTCAGGGACACTGCAGGTTCCAGGACACCCAGCTGGTAGTACCTACTCAGGTAAGAGGCAGACGGGTCCTGGCCCGTCTAGTGCAGCACAGGAGAACGATTCTCCGGTTTGAGACTGAATCTTTTTGGTCTGTTCCGCGGGGCCTGTTGCTGGGTGGAGGCCGTACTCATTGCTGAATGATGTGGAGCGATACCCAAGCCACAAACACCGAGACGTACCCAATGTCTTTCTTCTGCCCTGGGAATTAATATTTTTGGAAGGCTGTGCTTTTTCCTTGTTTTTTGGGGTTTTTGTCCCCATTATAAAGACACAGGAGAGTTTGTAGTGTGTCCACACAGAATCCGTGACTCCCTCAGCGAGCGCCTTTACTGCGGTCGTGGTCTGTGCTCGGTGTCACGTCCCTGGCTAGAGGGAGGGTCTGTGGTGGCTGTGCCCATGGCGGCTGTGCCCGCGGTGGCAGTGCCCACAGCGCTCCTGAGCCTGTCGACCTGCAACTTTGTGTGTGTGTGTGTGGTGGGGTGAGACGTAGAGATTTTTATCAGTGGATAAAATTGTGCTTTTTTATACTTCAACTGTGGGGAGATGTAAAGTGTCTGTTCCTCCCAGGTCACCGAGAGGGAACAGAGGGAAGAAAATGGAGGATTATCAACATTTGAGTAACATTGTTTTGTGTCTGCACAGCAGAGTACTAAAGTTAGCAGCAGCCACTCAATGTTTACTCACTCCATCTTACTCATACCTCCTCACCTATGTAGGACTATGTCCATGTCCATACAAATTTAGGGAGAACTGTCAGGTTAATGCTCAGAGGGATGCTGTAGTGAAGACAGGCTTGGTGAGGGAGGGGAAATGGAGACGTTCTTCTGGCTCTCAGGCCTTTGGGGACAATCTGAGGGACCTTGCTTACTCTGTAGAGTCTTGTGCTTTACCACCAGGAAGTTTTAAATACAGCATTTCTACCACAGCCAGCAAAAAGTAAGTGGCACAAGGTCTGGAAAAGTTCCAGAGCTCAAGGGGTTTGTTTTGTTATTTGTATTTCAGAACAAGATCTTCTCCGTCAGGAACTAAACACGCGATTTTTGGCCTCGCAGAGCGCAGATCGCGGGGCCTCCCTGGGCCCACCGCCGTACCTGAGGACCGAGTTCCACCAGCACCAGCACCAGCACCAGCACACACACCAACACACACACCAGCACACCTTCACGCCTTTCCCTCACGCCATCCCACCCACTGCCATCATGCCAACGCCAGCACCGCCCATGGTGCGTACCCCAGGCAGAAATGTGAGGATAAGTAGAGCACAACTCTATTCTTTATTACCAAAACTTAAGAATTTGCCAGGTTGCGGGGAAGGAGTCCCCTGCTGCCCAGGTGCAGCTGGGTCGGCGAGGAAGGGCTGTCCCTTCCCCACGATTGTCACTTGTGCTGTAGGGTCAGGTGGCAGCGCAGGGGCTGAGGGACGAGGCTGGTGGCTGAAGGAGCGCTCGTGTTTGGGACTTCCCAGTGCCTGGAGTGGTGCGCACCGGTGCCTCCTCCTTTCTCCTGTCTCATAAAGACCTTGTTTTATTTTGAAGAAAGAAAAATCCCAGTTTCATTGGAAACTGATTTTCTGCCTATCTTTTCCTCTCTGTTGGTTGCCAAATAGTAGAGAAGTAGTCTTCTATTTTACCAACAGAATTAAAGCAAGGAAGTTTAACTAGTTTGTGCTTTGATCCCTTTGCAGTTTGACAAATACCCTACAAAAGTTGACCCCTTCTACCGTCACAGTGTGAGTTTTATTACTCTGTTTAAAACTGACTTAACTGCTTTTCTGTGGTGGGTTGGGATCACCACTCAGTCAATGGCACAATGTCGAATCTCTCCCTGATCATCACTCCAGGATTTACCATTATCGTTCTTGGTTGCTTTGGCTTTTGAAGGCTTGCATTCGTGGTGCTTGTTTCTGATAAAGATGCAGTATCAGCTTTTCCAATCAAAAGATCTCTTGCTCATACATCATTTGAAGACGAGTTTGATGTGAAAAAGATGAGACAGAAGAGCTGACTGTTACATGAAGCAGGAGAGTGCAGTAATTTCATCACTGTGTTTCAGTTGTGCCACAAACCCTTAGACTGATGTTTTTTCTAAGAAACTTGAAATGAAATGACAAAGTATCATACAAATCCTTCAGGGATAGGTAATCTAATAGTTCTTCTAATACATCATATTTTGGTTTATAAAATCTGAAAACTTGTTTTATTCTTCAGATTTCAAAGGCACATCTGATGCACTGGGCTCATTATATTTTTAAAGCTCTGTTTGGTGACAGAAACGTGAATCCAGCTATGCACTAGATGTGTTTAGAGCTACCAAAATCATTACTTACTGAGATGCACTGTTTTTTAGTATCTCAGTTAATTGTAAAGCTTCTTCTCTTAAGGGTTTGAATCTACTGATGCATTTGCTGCTGAAATAAAGGGTTGCATTTCCTTCATCATACTGGCAGAGGCAGATATCTGGTTGAATATGACATGAATTTTTAAATCCAATAGTGATATTTTGATGAGAGAAGGAGTACTGCATCAGCACTCAGAAATTTGCAAAGCACTTGGCTTTATGTGTTGGTTTTGCTTAGAAGTGGAACTGGGCAAAAAAAACTGGTTAAGATGATAGTGTGATTAAACACAGTCCCTGCTAACAACTCGCGCCTGTAGTACATGTGAATAGTCCTGTTAATTTCTGGCACCTCATTTGAGTAACTTTAACTGTATGAGAGCGTTTGCAGGATCAGAGCTCTAGGAGTATTAGGCAAACATTTAAGCCTGTGATAATCACTTTTACTGAAAAGGGTAATGCTGCTCATTTGCATCGCTTGCAAAATTGCACTCTTATTTGCTGAGCTTTACATGGATTCAAAAGATACATCATCATCAATGGCATGTTGATTCAAGCAGGAACACGGAACTGGGAAATAGGTAAATGAATTTTAAACAAATAAAGCACAGAAGTTGACACGCAATATAGGAAATACTGCAAAAGTCTCCAACTGTGTCTGCTTTTCAAATTCAGTGACATGATCTCTTCTAAATCTGGCAGTTACCTGATTTATATGTTGTTACCCCCTTTAAATTAAGTAAAGGCTCTGCCTTGTTCCCTGTTAGCCAGCGAGCTGTGCCATTGCACTTGGCAGAGCTCTGGCCCATTGTGCCTCCCCTGCCTTTCCTTCAGGAAAGGTTTGTCCTTGTGAAGGGATTGCAAAATAATCACTGTTGCGTCTGTTGGGTATTTAGCAAGCTAATACCAGAAGATCAGTGTGATGGCTACGAGTTACACTGGATAAACAGTCCTTCTTAAACTACAGCAAGGCTGTACTAGCCAGGGTATTGCAGTAATCTCTTTTAGTGTGACTATAGGTGATATAGGTAAAAGAGGAACTGCTTGCATCAGTTTCCTGAGCAGCTGCGGTAGCAAACAGCATACTGCTACTGGCGTAAGCACGTGCTCAGCAGGGCTTTTCCTGTTGTAGAAATGCAGTGAAACTGTGGCACTTCCATCGACCTTTTCCTAGTGACAAGTTTCCACTGTAGATCCACACCAGGAACTGGGATACCTTTAAAAAAGCTGGCAGTGCTTTTGAAGCTTCTAAGTGAGTTTTGCAGGAAAGCAAGGTCTGTCTGAGGGTTAAAATCAGTCTGCTGCAGAATAGGGAACGCAGCTCACACAGAAGCTGATGTAGAGTTTTAAAACAGCTCTCTTTCTTGGCATCTTTGATTTTACAATCTTTTCTCTATTTTTTTTTTCTTTTTGGGGGGGAGGGGGGGAGGGGCGCTCACTGTAGCACAGTGAAGCATTACTTTTACCTACAGTTGATGCCAGGGCTAGTTTAGCATTACATTACACCTGGCCACAGGAAAGCTGTTAACTATGTTGTTCCCTGAAGAAAGCCAGAAGGGGAAAAAACGCTGCTCAAAAGAGAACGATACTGGGGAAGAAGGAACCACTGTCTATGAAAGGCGTATTTTGAACACTGGAGGAATTTATCCAATACAAAGAGATCCTGGAGATAAAATATTTGTATTTTATTAATAATTCTGACCTTGAGGAAAGGTCACATTTAATTCACTTACCAGATATTATAAAACTCTAAGGAAAGTGTTCCTTATTATTAGTCATAGCCAATAGAATATTAAATATTGCGTCTCTTTCCATCATTTGGAATTAGTCCATTAGATGCAGAATTAAATGCAGAAGACACTGGAGGATTTAAAGCATATTTTACTCATTAAAAGTTATTGTAAATGAGGACATGAGTCTCTTAATGATTCCTCCAATGCCTACAGTTCAGTATCAACCAATCTCAAAGTGTTTTCTGCATCATTGAATGGAGCAGGTCCAAATTAAATAGAATTAAAAGCAACAATAGAAAAATGTTATGAAAGGAGACTTGACACGATGCTTTTAAACAAAAAAAATATCTTTTTATACCTCAAATAGTTTTTCAGCTTTCAGTAAATACAATATGGATGAATAACCTTGCAAAATAAGCTAGTGGAAGGAAAAACGATTAGGAAAACCACATACATATGTCTGGCATAAACAAATTCAGCAAAACTCTGAGATACTGATTTACTCTGGAATGTGATTTTCTGAGTGTTTGCCCACTCCACATGTCCAGTCTTTTACTTTGCCCAGTCCTGCTTCTGTTCAATTGGCCATTAACTCATTTATTTTGATCTTAAAAGTAGCATACAGTAGATAGCTCTTTGATCAGCTATGTTCAGAGATGAATTCTTATCAGGCAGATAATCCCTGTAGGGGTTTGGGTGGCAATACCAGCAAAGTTAGCAGCCATCCCGTTAGATCCTGAGGTTTCACAGTGAGAACATATTTGGAATGTGATGCTTTGAACCCCCAACTCCTACCAGAAAGCAACTTGGTGTGTAATCTCAGCATTTTCCATGGAATTGGGCAAGTTAACTGTGTTACAGCATAAGTAAAAGATTCACAGCCAGACCACAGAGGCAAGATAAGATTTGGATGTTATGGTTTACTTGCTTGTTTACCTCCTGTTTGTGTTTGTTTAGTACAAAACAGCTTTTTTTTAAAAAAAAAATTGTCTTGGAACAGATACATTGGGTTCAGTGAAGTCAGTGGTGATGTGCACTTTGTTATGCTTAGTCTGTCTTAGTAGTTTGGGAGGTTTCTGCCTTAACATTTTGTCTAAATAATAATTTTTAACAAATCAGATTGTCTCTCTGCTAGTATTAGATGTGGCAGGATATCCTCTCAGACAGGCTAATGAAGTAAGAATTGTGCATATTTTCTTCATTTCCTACAGATACTATTAAAATCTTAATGTACTAATGGAGTTTTAATTATCCAACATGCTAGAACTCATAAGGGGTTTTTCCCACTGAAATGGTGGATTTCTGAGCCTTACTTGGCTCAGTGTTCTGCCTTTTCTCTTGAAATGGCTTGCAAACTGAAACCATTTAAAACCTCTGTCCAATTTAAAAATGAATAATTGAACAAAAAAGTCTCTCTTACACTATGATGGCCTAATCCAGGAGACAGGTTGCTGGCTTTATGATTTTGGAACTGCTTTTAAGCTCTAAACGTCATGACATTTGTGAACATTTCATTGACTGCTTTAACTAACATTGTTGCAACAAGATCACTTCTTCAGTGCTTCTCAGTTTTGTCCATGTACCATTTCCCTAATGCTATGCAGGAATGCTTTCTCTGTCTTGTTCAGCTTCCTGTCTTCATTTTGATGTGCGCTTGTATTTATGTCCTTCTGTCTTTCTGTTACAGCTGTTTCACTCCTATCCTCCAGCTGTATCAGGTATCCCTCCCATGATCCCTCCAACTGGCCCCTTTGGCTCGCTACAAGGAGCGTTTCAACCCAAGGTAAGAAAGGAATTATATATCTGTTAGAGCTCAGATGCAGTGGTGGTGTGAGCCAGGAGCAGCTGAGATCTGAGTTACAGCTTAATCCACTGAAGACAATCGGCTTTTTCCAAATTTACTACAGAGAGGTTATTTCTCATTATTTTCAGATATGGCTACATACATTTTTAAAAAAATCACGTGTCATGGCATAGTTAACTTTAGAAGCAATATAATTAGTTCTCAGATAGTACGCATTAATGTAGGGTCATGTAATAATCAAGATTTTAAGAAATCATGATCATTACTGTTTACTCATTTCCATAATTATCTCAGCTCCACCACAGTGCAATACACTGATTTAGTTCTCCTCTCATTTATGATAGCTGGGATAGATAAATGTGATGAGCCTGGGTTGTTTTTTTTCTTTTGTTTTCATGAAGTCACTCTTGATTTATAAGTGGGAGGAAATCATATTCTGTAGTCTGTAGTCTTTGCAACTAAAGACTGAAATCAGGACTGAAATTTCTGCAGAGAAGACACCTTCTTTCTTAAATTGCCCCATCCACTGTAATGACTGAATATGTAAATTGCAGTTCATTAGTGGAATTCTTCGTATGTATGGTAATCAGACTGTTAACAACTCTGTTACTTAATTGTTAGTTATACTGTAGCTGATTTCTTTTTTTCTTTATTTTAATGTAGGAAGAAGCTCTGTCTCAATGCAGGGTTTTTTCTCCTCCCCTCACCCCGCCCCAAGCTGCATGTTGTTGTATTAGCTGAATAATTACGTTGAAATCATGGGGAAGCTTTAATTTTTTTCAACTGCATGTTGCTTTTTCCTGATATCTGTATGATAACAGTTCATTGTGGATGGACTTCAGATCCTTGTACAGTGACTAAAGAGATTACTGATGCTCTGTGTGCTGACAGCGAGGGTAGCAGGTGTAGCCAGGTCCAGGGTGTTATTGATGGGCAGCAGAGCACACGCTCGGTCCTCCAAATACTGCTTTAGGTGCCCTGTCAAAAGTGTATTGCTAATCGGGGTTTTGACAGTGGAAAGAATTTCCAGTGTAAACGCAGTCGCTTCCTTCATGTGTTTTGGATTGAAGTAACGGGAATTTGGTGGACAATGAAAGTTTGAAAACTGAGATGATAATGAATATATTATTAAGTGGATTGTAATGTTTGTCCTTCCTTCTTTAAAAAGTCTAACTTCATTCCTTGTTAATGCAATGTTGCAATGTTAATGATGAAGAAATTCTATTTTTCACTTTCTGTTGCTTTTATGCATTGTGATGCTCATTAATGCTGTCTTTCCTTGTGGTATTTCTAGACTTCCAATCCTATTGATGTTGCAGCCAGACCTGGAACTGTCCCACATACCCTTCTACAGAAAGATCCACGGGTCTGTAGAAAATGTTGTATTTTTCTCAAGTAAAGCTATTCCTCCTGAAAACCTCGAATGCTAACACCATCTTCAGTATGTCCACATGAATACCCTAAAACTAAAGTTTAGTCTGTTTACCTCAATGAGAAACAGAGAAGTTGTATGAGAACAATTTAAATCCTGATCCTTGCTTCTGTTCATCACTAGCAAAAGTAAACAGGTGCTGTGCAGTGGAAGAGCTCTTCCCTTGCTGTCACCCCCACAAGCTCAGGGGTAAAGGCATAAAAGTCCAATTCAGCTTAGAAATGTACAAACCTCTTCAAGATTGATGTTTAAACTCTGTAATTGTTTTTAATGTGGGTAATGACAGTTACTCCCTTGGTTACTGTATCGATTGCACCAGCGAAATGCGGATGCCTTTTATTGATCACTTGGCACCTCTGGATTTTTGAGTTCCAGTGTATGTGAACAGCATATATTGTCTCAGCACTTTGTCCCTTAGCCTTTTTCTGTTCTTTGCAAATGCCCATGGGTTGTTTGCATGTTTGAATTAATATGCATTGTTTGCCATGAGGAACATCATGCAGTCATAGTTTTAACAGAAAACTCTGGCAAAAGCAGTGGGCACCTCTCCTTAAAAATCCATGTTGTGGTATGGCTAAACTATCAAGTACAGCAGGCCTGTTTTCTGTGGGTTATGCCAAGTTCCAGTACTTTGGTTCGCTCTGAATTGGTGCTGTAGTTGAGCTTTATACCAATCAGAACCACATTTAATCGTTTTTGTTTCTTCTATCTAATTGAAAAGATAACGAGAGCCTCACATCATTAAGTCACTTAGCTTTATGCTCCCTTTCAACTTGTAGTGTAGTTTTGATTATTTCAAGATGATGTATTGTGCCATCATTGCATCTGCAGAGTACCTCTTACACCTGTAAATCTCCTTTAGTATTGCCTTTCAAAAAAGAAAAGCAAAAGCAAATGAGAAATACCCAATAAATTGAATTTATTTTCCAACATTAATTGATAAAATGTGAGCAAAAAAGGAGAATAAGAAAATAATCTGCCCCTAAGAAACAGGCTACGCAAAAAAAAAATGAGAAAATTGGGGGGAGGGTGGTTATACAGCCCCTGTTTACCAGCATTTTTTGCAGTGTGAAAAACATCAATTGCAAAGCCCACTTGTGACAGAGAACAGCCAGGCAAGCAGGCAGTCAGTAATGGCTATTCGAATGCGCAGGTCAAGGACCTGATGCCAACCTGATGTTGGGCGACAGTCACTGCTTTGCAGGGGCACATCTGAAACACCATTCCAGCCTGGCCCAACCCAGTTCATGGCATCAAGCCTGTGAAAAAGGGACCCTGTCTACTATCCTGTCATCTCGCGAGCTGAGCAGCTTTGAAAGATAAGAACAGAAGTTTGCCCAAAGGACAGATCTGTGGTTTTCTTCAGAGTAGTTAACCAGCCATTTTTGTAGCATTAAATCAACAAATTAATGGTGATGCCAGAGGACAGAGCGTTCTGTGTGAGGCTTGTTTAGTTGCTTGTCAACACTTAGGTACAACAGCCATGGGGGGAGGGAGACCAGCTCGAATATGGAGGCTAAGGACTAATTATTATCCGAAAAGGCTTCATTTGAAAGTAAAATTAGAACATTTTAATTTCATCTCTTAATGAAGCAATACAAATTTGTTAATTAGAGCAATTGTTTGAGTGACAGGCATGTAACCAAGCTGTCATTTCTTCTTCACAGTTGACAGATCCGTTCAGGCCCATGTTGAGGGTAAGAAATCTTCTTGTGATACAGTTTGTCAAGCTCGTCTCAGTCCCCACCGGGTTAAAGCAGCAGACTAATTACAAAGCAATGCCATGTTTCATCTTGGGTATTTTACACCGTGTTTGCCGAGCAGCTTGGTCAGTCCTTTTTTGCATGTGTCTTGTGGTCACTCGAGGAAAACACACAGTTTCAAAGTTGGAAGTTTTCTGTTGCTGTCATGCAACCCCCTAGCATGAATACTAGAGGTTAGATATTGGTAATCCTTCTAACGCACTGGCTTACAAGGTTTCCTGAGCCAAATCCTAGAGAACTACCCTGACAGTGATCCCCTGTCATTTCACTGCAGACCGAAGGATTTTGTTTTTTATTATTTACTGTGTGTTTCCAGTGTCATTCAGTATGGTACTTCCTACCCAAGTACCTTACTGTCAAGTATAGACAGGCAATCCACATCAAACACAAAAGATTCAGAAATGAGGAACAAACGACCCAGTCTTTCAGTGACCCAAAAGGGGTTTTTTGTTAATTTTTAGACATGTTCAAGAAGGTCTAGATCTTGATCAAACCAACCAAGTGAACTTTTAAAATCACTAGCACGGCCAGTTGCTGTGAATAAGCAAAAGGCTTGAGTTTAAGCAAGTATGTGTGTAAGACGGGTTTTATTTTTTGTGGTTTCACTTGGTAGTTAATATACACTTAGAAGTAGAAGGGGGACCATATGCCATAGTTTATGAAACATTTAAGTTACCAGTAGCTTGAGGAGCTTCTTGAATTTCCGTGATTATTTTTAAATCTGCAGGAATTAGTTGTGTAGTTAACTACAGACCCCTAAATAACAAAAGTACAGACCCCTAAATAACAAAACTGGAGAAAGTATATCCTGAATGAATGTTTTTCAGACAAGATTTCCAGATGTCCTGGAAATGGAGTACAAAATCAACAAGAAAACCCAGATAGCACTCTGGTTCTTTTCTCCTCTCTCTTCCCCATGGCTTAAAAGCATGGTGACAGGAAGAATGTGAAAAGTCTTCCCAAACAGGGTGAAATCACTGACCTCCAGTTTGGGGGTACAGACCAGCAATCATGTGAGGCAGTCAGATTAATTTTGAAAAACAGAGTGATCTTTTAAAGTGCGTACATTTTTCTCTTTTGGTGGAAAGGCTTAGAATAGCTGTATTTTCTGAAATGAACTCACAGTACAGTTGTGAATCAATCCAGGTGTGCAGGGCAGCTGCTGACTCAGAGACTGTTTCATTGATTTCAGCAGCACAAGCTGTGTTCTTAGCCAGTGGCATCAAAAGATTACAAGAGTGCATAAAACCTGAGTATGAGTTTATTTGGAGAGGAGAGTGACCAGGAGCCTGGAAATCCAGGTAAACTTCATAGCAAGGGACAAATTCTTTGCATTTCTGATTTCCCAGGAGGACAGAGAGGGAAGACATTGAAGGGAGGAGACCTTTTGCTTTCAATTTTCTTGACGTGGGGGATCCCCCAGACCAAAGCAGACTGAGCTAGGAGTTGGCAAAAGTTGCTATAACTAGAACAAAGCGTCACAGGTTTTTGAAAGTTACTGATTCATGTTGTATCCCTTTGGTTTTTTTCCAGAAACCTGGAAAGTGGTGCGCTATGCATGTTCATATCGCCTGGCAGATATACCATCACCAACAGAAAGTCAAGGTCAGTCTTCTGGGCACACCTAAATTTCAGATGAATTGCACAGTGCGAACTTGGGAGAGGAAGAGTTTGCCTCTCCGTTAGCAGTTCTGTGCCATGGCTACTGGGTTGTTAAAGTAACCATACGTAGCAGTATAGCATAACCTTCCATTTCATAGTTTCATAGCCTGTTGGAATTAACCTAAAGGTAGAGTCTCAAAGCAATGCCTGTGGTGCCTTGGAGCAAGGACACAAGATCTTCTGCAGCAACAACTACTTTGTAGCTAGGAAGACCTAAATGGGTGTGCCTGTGAGCTACAACATTGCACTTTTTTATGGAAGAGGTCACAAACATATCAAGATTAATTTTTTTTAAGTCTGGAGAAGCTAGGCACATGTATCCCATTCCTCTTATTAATATTCACGGACAGAAGAGAGCACAGGAAGATTTCCTCTGTCTAAGATGCTTTATCCCATATGGCTGTCCAGGCTCCCATCATTCTTTTTTCACAACCCATCTCATAGCTGGAGGTTGGCACCTGTACGTGTCTGGGTTGGTAAGGCAGACACAGCCTCCCAGACGAAGTAATGTTATCCAGACCCTGTCTCATTGCACCAAAGGTAGAGGGGTGGAAATCTTTTCTTTTTTTTATATGCTTTGAGACTTCAGGGGTAGGGCCATGGCCAGTTTAGGCTCTCCTGAAACAGATGTCAAAGAAAAAGCAATAATTATTCATTTAATAGTGTATTTCCAGTCTCACTTTTTGCATGTATTTTGATTGTGCTTGGACTCTGTGAAGATGGTTTCTTTCCCTTTATAAGATTTTCACTGTACTCCTCACTGAAAAATTCTGTGTTGCTCCTGAAGTTTTTCAGTAAGTCAGGAAAGGTTGGTGTTCTTTACTGTTCATAGTTGTACTTCAGGAGCCAATAGATCGTGTTAGAAAGTAAAATTAACAGAAGTCCATAGCACTTTGCAGTGTATGTATGCAATTGAATTGTATCAGGCAGTGCTATAAGAATATGAAGATGTTGAACAGCTACTAAAACCTGCAGCTAATAGAGTTTAAAAATAACCCTTTTAAACAAGGTTGACAGGTTAATTTGCTGCAGTAGACATATCTCTCTTCTCTGCTTCCTTATGTTTCCCCTGCTAGTGATCTTCATTCATCTTCCCATTATCAAAAAAGACAAGATTATAGACCTAGAGAGTTATATGTCCTTTTTTTTATTTTATTGAAAAGGTATTTTCTTGAAGTGAAATTATTATTCCCATGCTATTTATGTCCTTTGAATTTTCCTTGATTTGATATTCAGAGAGAGGTCATACTGGTGTATTTATAACTCAGAGTAAATGCCATTTTCATGCAGCCATTTCTTTTACCTAACACTTTTCTATCTTGCATGTTAAAAAACAGGAATAAAGCCCAGGAGTACAGGAAGGGATGTTACTTGACTTTTTGAGGTTGTGCATGATGATAATTTCAAGAATAATTCAGAAATGTATTTCACTGTCTCACTTCAGTCAAAAAATTAGGTGTAGTCCACAGTCAGTAAAGCAAAGTGGTTCATGTCCCCATGGGCTGTCAGACCCCCACCTGGGAATGAAGTCCTCCTGGCTGCATGTGACCACAAAGTGTGAAATCTCTGGCTGAAGGCTCATACAGAATGATTTCTCCTTCTAGCCCAAGGCTGTGAAAGGTGCCTTTTCTTCTGCACAAGCTGAAGACACTGCCTCACTGTAGAGGAGGGAATAAAATACATTTGCTCAGAGATTTCAAGTTTGCATGCAGTGCTACTAGACTGCTTGCAAAGTATGGAAGAATTGCTAACTATCTGGCCCACTAGTAATTGCTTGCAGAGGGCAACAGCAGACACTGAAGAAGCAGGCAAGATGGGAAACTTTAAAACACAACCTTCCTGACCCCAGGAAAAATTGCATGCAGCTGTGGCTGCTGTTTGCCTGCCTGTACCTCTGCACCAAGACGCAGTTCATATCTGTGTAACCTGTCTGCACACGCAGGGAATTCCTTAGACAAAGCTCGGGTTGTGTCCCAGCTCTGGGCACAAAGCAATTTTATGTTCACTCCTAGACTGACCAGCGTGTTACCGGCGTGGATTCAAGAGAGAATTTATGCTCTGTAATTGGCCCTCTCTCTTTGAAAAAGGTCCCTATGGCCCAAACTAACATACCATGAAATTAGTGCAGACATTTACATTGATTTTAGTGGGTCCTGAGTTAAGGTGTTACAGATCTGCTGGACTTCAAATACATTTGTAAGGATCACCATCATGAGGGGTGCTCTCCTGAACATGAACTGGGGATAAAATAAATCTGATCAATTTTCTTTGGTACTATTTTAAGGTAAACCAACACATTCAAAAATCTTTTAACACATCTCTGATACTCCTGTTCCTCTTCAGACAGAGGATTTTTTCATTATTTAGAACAGCGCGGTTCATATGGCTGCAGTTAAAGTTTCAGCCAGCTTTTGCTATTCTGAGTAATGCCTGTCAGAGGTTTATAACTTGGTTGTTTAAAAGAAAAATAAAAAAGAGTTCACAGCATAAAAATCTGGTATGCAGGCTTCGGCTGAGGCATTTCTATTTTCTGAACTTCTTTTAACCATTAAAGCACTACAGTATTACTTCCTTAAAAGACATGACCTTAACTTTGCCATCTTTTCCATTTCAATATTCTTGCAGCCCACTGTCACAAAATGTTGATAAAGCCTTTTTTTGGCCTTTTTTGTAGTGGGGTTGGGTGGGGTTTTTTTGTTATTCTCATAGCTATGTAGATATGTTACTAGCACTTGAAAAACAGCTACTAGGCATGCACAGTAACTTGCTCATAACTTTTTAATATGCATATTTATATCACTGTAATAGCCTGTACTCTGAGCTGGCACAGCATTAAATACTGATTTATAAAGTGTGACATGCTCCAGAATTACTGTCAAGATCTACTGGTTCAGTGTTATACATTTGTAAATCCTTTCAGCTGACCTGTACAATTAATCAGCAATCTGTGTTTAGGGAGTTCTGGCAGCACAGGTAATTGGGAATTTGGTTTTCCTCTCATTCAATAAAACTATTGAAATAGGGACCACTAAAATGGGTACATGGCACAAAGAAGAGTCCATCCTTCATCCACTTACCATTTACAGTACAGCAACTCCAGCAAATTCACCTTAAAAAAGAAAGCCTGCTGATTCTAATACCATCTATATAAACCCAGCAACATACTGTGCTTTGAATTTGAGTGCAAGCAGTCAAAATGAGACTTCAGATCTTTAGACTCAAATACACTTCATCTGTAATTTGATTCATTTTAGCCCCTAGCTTGCTCAGTTGCAGTCTGAGAGAGACTGAAAGATATACTGCATCAAGTGTTTCTTGACTGGAGCTTCACATTTAAGATTAATGGTTCTGGTGTCCATTGACTTGTCTTTGCTGTAACTTTGGCAAGGGATTCCTGCAACGGGAAGAGGGTCAGCTGGCAGCTGTGCCTGCTACAGTTGATGCTTTCACCCAGCTTTTAACATGCTTGCCCACCTGAGATCAGGTCCAAAGTAAGACTTCTCTTCTGCTTTATTTTTATTATTTTAAGACAGACCTATTCTCACAGCTGAGGAAGGGTCTGAGGCCTCTTCAAAGGTTTTTATGTTTGTTCTTTATGTCAGGTCTGTGCTGAAATGCTTTGCTCCAGAGGGATGGATGTGAGCGTATGTGAACACACTGTTGAAATCTGCAGGAAATGTGCATTGGGAGCCTCAGATTTTCTCTCTCTGCCTCAGATCCTCCTTCCAAGGAAAGCAGCTGTGTACCTACAGTCAGGGTCCCAAAAACGAATATTCTTGCTAAAACGTCAGTTACTATGAATAAATTGCTATACCCCCAGCATTCTGCAAGTGTCTTTTACTGCTATCTTTTAGGACAGTCTCTTCCACATCCTGTTTTTACATTTCAGAAACAGATGCAGTCTGATCCGCACAAGCTGGACTTTGGCCTGAAACCTGAATTTCTGAGCAGGCCACCAGGCCCCAGCCTTTTTGGAGCCATCCACCACCCCCATGACCTGGCCCGGCCCTCAACTCTCTTCTCCACAGCCAGTGAGTACTGAGAAATGAAATCTCCCTATTGTGGCACACTCATCAAAATGCTAATTCTTGCCATGTTAAAAGGAAATTTCCCATATGCTTTGGGTTATGAACTCTCTGCAAGATGTGCCAGGTGCTATTAAATATTTTAAAATTATTCTGTATGCTTTTGAAAAAGCCCAACCCGCTGAAATGCCATACAGGTAGTAAATGGAGGAGCATCTCTTCACACAGCGATGTCTGATGCATCACAGAGATGGCAGGTTGGAAATAGGCTGTATTTCACATGTCCATTTTTTTTCCTTACTGAAACATTCCCCCACTCCCCAGCACTTACACTGTAACTGGGAATTTCTGTTTAGAAAAGCACTGCTATTTGCATAGGATCCTGACCTGAGAGCCCCCGCTCACTCATGTGAGCTGCCATTTAAGAGATGATAGTCAAGCCCAGAGCCCAGTGAATCCCTTTCTGAGTTTTTGCTAGGAAATCACCCCTTTTGTTTTGTCTTGGCAGGTGGGGGTCATCCAGCCGGCACGCCTTTCGGCCCACCACCTCACCACAGCAACTTTCTCAACCCAGCTGCTCACTTAGGTACGTTCTCTGTGCAACTAGATGTAAATACAACTCAGAAGAAACTCACATTGACCACTGAGACTATTAAAGGTTTCCCACGTGAAGACTGTTTTAGTATCCTGCCCACTTAAACCTTTACAAATTGCACATTTTAGCCATTACCCAAGTAGCAGTTCTGCATACACTTAATAGTATCACTGACAGCAGGTTTTAAAATACTTCTGAAAACACTCTGGACATTAGAGGAGTGGAGTGGCAGGGCTGGTTAGGTTTCACTGTAGTCTTGTTTATGGCCAGTCAAAAAGAATGCCTTAAGGTTAAGGCTTTGGTTCATCAGAGGTGTTTCTTTTCCTAACAACTATTTAGATGTCTGCTTTTCCATTTAAGTGAGTGGGAAATATGTCTTTAAAATCTTGTGATCTGGGCTCAGGTATGTCTGTTAGTGAAAATCAATGAATACACATTCAAAACCAGAACCACCCAAGTTAATCAGATGTTACTTCGCTTCTGAGTTTACTCATGTTGTAATAAAGTGGTCTGCTTCCTCTACAGGAACATCAGAGATCAAGACTCTAAATTGGCATTTTATTTTGCATAGGGAAGGATTTGGGAGGGTCACCAGATTGATACAGCAGACTCACAGTGTAGATTTTTCATTCTATACTTATCTGCCTATAGAAAGTGCTAGATTTGGTTTTCCTTCTCTCCGTACTGGCATTTATCAGTAGTTTCACCAAAAATTGTTAGACTTCTCCAAAATAAAGTGAGAAGAGAATTTGCTTCATAGGACTTACCTATACCCTGTATGCATTAGCTACTAAAAAAAAAAAGTATTCCAATACTTTTAGTCCATTCTGGTTTTTCATATAGAATTGGCAGTAAATATCAAGTGAATTACAAAATGTTCAAGTCAGCATGACATATCAGTGTAATAGGATATTTTATTTATATCCTGGCTATGGTTTAGGAGACATGGCCTGAAGGTGTTTGGAGCACAGTTGCCAAAGTTAATAATAGTCTTGCTAGCCAGGGACATTTTCTGAGAAAGACCATGGAATTGAATTGGAAGGGAATAAAAGAAAATCAAAGTGGAGATGTTTGCAGGTTTTAAATGAAGTAGCTACTTATGCTGAAGTGCAGCCCTCAATACCATGTATATTTTAACATCTTGCTTTTCTCTGAAGAGGAAGTTCTTCTAGTAAGACTATCTCATGCATACTGTGATTGAAATAAAGTTTATTTTTTTATGTTCCACCCCCTCACAATCACTGCTGTGTTCTGGGATGATGATGTTCAACTACTGATGGGCACAGACTGAGCTTTCATGCAGACGGAATGCAGTTGGATAATATGCTAATGCTTTATCGTCATTACCAACATGCCAGTGAGCTTCAGCTGTTTCTGTTGGTTTGCAGAGCCTTTCAATCGACCGGCTTCCTTCAGTGGTCTCACTGCAGTGGGCAGTAATGCCTTCGGGGGACTTGGGAACCCGACAGTTAGTGAGTAACCTCTTTGTTTATGAATTCTTGTTTGCTGTGTAATTCAGGATATTGAGTGATGGTGACTATTTGCTGTCCTTTTTACCAGTTGCTTAGACCACATACTACTAAAAGATGGGAATTTGAAAAGCAACCTTTTTCTTCTAAATAACAGCATTTCTTAATCATCAGTAGATTATTTTCTGTTAGTTACTCAATAGTTTGGGTTCAACACAGTGCTAAATGTCACCATTACATCATTCAGTTAAAAAATACTAAAAAAAAAAAAGAATACAGAACCTGTGAGTCTAAGGAGTTTGAGAAATTTCTCATGTTTTTTTTGCATGTTCAGAAATAGTTGTGTGCAGCATCCCTAGCTGTGGATAGGAACATTTTTTTTTTTTTTTTTTAACCTTTCTCACCGATTATCCAGGACATATGCCTGGAAAAGATCACTAACCTGCATTTATTTGTCCAGGATCATACACATTTCTTTAGATTTGGCCACTCACAAAAGTTCATCCTTTTAATAATCACTCTCTTTCTCCATACTTCCAAATCTGACATGATTTTCGTCACTTTAGTATTTTGTTTTGGTTCAGGATCAAATACAACAAATTCCATTACTTACAGTCTATGTAACAGTCATTTCCTGATGTCTCCAAAATATTTGGAATAAGGATCATTGTCACTTTTATCTTACTACTTCATCCCTAGTCAATTTTATCCACAGCATTTCCCTTTCCAATTAAAGCAGCTGTCAGATGCCTGCCCATTTTTAGGAATGAGACCCTCTAATGAATCTCTGTTAATTTCCTTTCCTTTTCCAGCTCCCAATAATATGTATTCATTTTAACTCTGAGTGCTGTAAAAGTTTTTTTGGTAAGTACCTTCACTAGAGCATACCTTTTTCTTAAACCTTTTTGTTTTCCACTTCACCATTTCAGCACCCAACTCAATGTTCGGCCACAAGGATGGCCCCAGTATGCAGAGCTTTAGCAACCCTCACGAGCCCTGGAACCGACTGCACCGAACTCCTCCTTCGTTCCCGACCCCTCCGCCCTGGCTGAAGCCAGGAGAGCTGGAGCGCAGTTCATCTGCTGCAGCTCATGACAGAGATAGAGATGTAGATAAACGAGACTCATCTGTTAGTAAAGATGACAAAGAAAGGTACGAAAGAACACTTCCAAGAATTGTCTAGTTCAAAGCTTGGGGCTCTGTTCCACTTTTAACCCTTCCCAGCCTGGCACATTGTTAAACCAGAGCTTCAGTAGAGGGACACCTGGAGAGCCGACACCACTGCTGCCTACGGCGTGACGCACTACGGAAGGCGCCGGTTTCTAACTCAGGTGTTCCCTACCGCATCTGTTTCTCTTCTCACTTGCACTGCACTTTATCAGAAGGAGCTTTGCTGAAGCAGACTTCAGGCAGTGTCAACTGAGAATGGAATCAGACCCACGTACTCTGTTATCTTGTGGGTCACATTGTCATAGGTCTTTTGAAGACTTAACGTGTAGATAGGTGCCTGACAGGATGCAAAAAAACATTATAAAGTCCATCAGATGCGTATCTGCACCTTCAAATACTTAAATAACTTTGTAAATTGGACCTTGTCTGCAAAACAAATAACACTACCTCCCTCTTCAAAAATGGACTGACCAGAGGGACCACTGATAAAGTTGTAAGATTATAACATTGTAAATTGCAGCGGGTATGTCATGTTCCAGTACCACAGTAAGTGTCAGTGCATGCGGTTCATTAAATGAACATTAATTCCCCTCAAAAATGCCACACACACATGCACTGCTGTTCCACACCTTCAGGCACATTTTTTATTCAGTGTTTTACATGGACTTGCACTCTAACATGTCCAGGCTGGGAAGGGTTAATGGAAAGTAAAACCTGGTCATATTTTTTTTGTCAGGACTGTTCCCATTATACAGTTAACTCAGTAACAATTCCTCTTAACATTTAAGTACCAAATTATAAGAATTTGCCATTCAGCAAGTGTCATGCCTTCCTTGAAAAATGTGGAGAGGCTGATTTCAGCTTTTTCAGTTGTGGCTTAATGGCTTTCCTGTTGAGTTTGCACATTACTTTACTACATAATGGCTATTTGTTTCTAATTTTTTAACATAAAAGATTATTTAGGAGATGTGCTTTTCTGACTTCTCTGTCACTAACCCAAATATACGCATTAGTAGCCTTTTCTAAAAGAAGTTATGCTAACACATTAGATATTCTAAAAATACATTTAAGAGCTTTTCTATGTTATTGTAAAATGTGAAGAGCAAGTCAAACTACAGATCTTTTCACCTACATTTTCCATTTGGAATATTTTCTGTTTGGTAGCATAGCTTCATTATTTTCATGTCTGGTGTTAATGCTTCAAAATAAATTGCTGTTACAAATTGGGGATTCTGTCCTGCAAAATGCTTAAGCATGTGAGTAGCTTTACTGGCTTGAATGGCAAAGCATTTTAGCTCCTAATGATATGGGTAGTCTTTAGAATTATGTGATTATTTCAGTTGCTGTTTTGTATTTTTCTTACGAAGTGTTCCTGCTGAAGAAAATCCCTTTCTGAAATACATTCCTTGCAAGCTGCTTTGGCATTGCCTGAACTCCATATCATAGCTCAAAACATATTTCTTTTCAATAATTTGAGAGCTTAAAAGTAAGCATCATTCATACTTCATACTTCTGCACAATTATGGCTACCAGTTTAGTACAATAATGTTTTTGCTGATCTAGTGTTGCTGTGCACCCATCTGTGTGGTTTTGAAGAGTTCTCCTTTGCAGCGTGCTCACACTGTTACCTGTATGAGAAGATGCTGAGAATCCCTTCCTGGAAACATGCTCCCTATGTAGATAATGTCTGGGGTAGTTTCTGAGCCTCCAATACACGTTCTTTTATCTTCAGTGGCACCCAGCAGGGTGAGGATGTAGCCGTGGTTCCTAGTTGAGGTCCCAGTCTTTGTTACGTATTTTAAGTTAATTTGCCCAAACAGGAGGATCTGGGCATCACACCTGGAGGTATGATTTCATTTCAAAATCATCCTGTCAGCAAGGGTCTAACTTTATCAGCCTCCAAATGGGCTGTCTAGTGAAAAGCATTCATCTGGATTTCCTCTGTTACCAGCAGAAAGCTACCTCAGAGGTACCTCTTAGCTTGACTGTTCCCCGTCTAAGATCAGTGTTAGAGTGGGGGTGCAATGAATCGCCGGTTGCTCGTGGATAAGCTGTATGACCAGTGTGCAGCAGCCCCCTCTCCCAGCTAGACAGACATAAGGTAAATCCCTCAAGATAGCTTAGGTAATATGAAACTGCAGTCTGTGAATCTTTCCTGGGTGCAGAGCTGGCTGGGGAGTTAGACTGCAATGGCCTGGTACAGTCTCCACTTTCTCCTGGAACATTGTTTGCAGTTGTGGAGGTGTTTCCTTTAAGGACTCCCGTATTCCAGCCCAGCATTAGGAAAAAATCAGTAAAAATAGCTACTGTGAAAAACAGGGTTTGTTCCTTCTCAGTGGTATGTTGTTTAAAAGATGTCAGTGAGCAATTCCATTCTAATAATGACATTTAAGTATATGTAGTCCTAGAGCATTAAAAAAAAAAAACACCCAAGAATCTATCCATCTTTCTATTAACATAAATGAGGCAAAGTACTTGGCATCAGATACTCAGTATCTTTCAGTGTAGCGTACGGCCTCAAAACATACCTTACTTGGTAATAAGTTAATTTGAGAACATGATCCGAAGTTTCTTCTTCATGGAGACAGAGGCTTAGAGCTGTTCCCCTATTATTAACCTATGGAGCCCTTGGCAAATCTGAGGATAAAAAATTATTCCCTCTCTGACCACTGAACTACATGTAGTTCACTTAAGTGAGCTATATAATCAGTAGCCTCTTGAGATATTACCATCACTGAAATTGAATGGGATAAAATTGGCAAAGGAGTATGTTATTTTGGTTGCACACATATTTTTCTTCAGTTACAGAAAATGTGTGTTATATTCTCTGAATTTTATGCATAATTTAAAAATTATCAATTGCATAGAAAATTGATTAAATATCAGCAAAAGGACTCAATGACCTCTGCTAGTGAAATAAAACAATTAAGGGTGCCCTCTGACTAGTCCCATGAGCAAAATAATTAAAAGACTATATATTGCAGAGTGCACAAGCCAGTGCTTTCCTAGCAAAGTAAAATAATTGAGTCTTCATGTTGAGAAGCCTTCACTGGAGTGCCTTGACTTTATCTCACTGTGTCCAAATCTGGAAACTGTTAAAGCAAATCCCTCAACTTCTGGTGGAAAGCAAGAAGAGGGAAATTAGCATCAGGACACAATTTCCAGACTGTGCAGGGCACAGTCAATCAAAGCAAAACCTGATACCAAGTGGTTAATTGGTAGTCAGTGCAGACCAGGCACTTCTGGTATCAAATGTTCCATCTTACAGATGTTTGCTAATGCTCACATTCTGGGCTCTGGGAGGTCTTTCAGACATGGCCCATAAAATGGCAGTTTCAACAATTGCATCTAAACACAGCAAAAGATGCATCTGGTGAGATTATAATAATGAGATTTTCCTTTTCAAAGATATTTTTTCTGCAGTTGTAGTTTCACCATCCAAAAGTAGATAGCATTAATTGTATGGGTGAAGGAGCAAGTGTCCACAGCAGAGTCACTCTGCAGGTTGCCCTTCAGCCAGCTAGTACTGCTTATCTTCTCCAGAGTGAGTTTCAACCTGGTGTTCTCATCCGAGTGTGTTCAGGTTCCACATTTCTAATCAGGGACTGCCACACCCGAAGAGAAACTGTGTAAATTGGGTGGGACTTCAGAGGACCTCCCTGCTTATCCCTCACTTACGCCTTTAACAGTACATTATCCATCTCCCCACATGGAACAGAATTTCCATGCTCAACAAACAGCATGTGTCGAACACTGAATAGATGGAGCTGTCGTTGTGGAGAAGCTCCAACTTAAGACGTCAATTGAAATCAGTGAGAGGTTAAAATCATTGGAACTGAGGAATTAGATTTACCTTTAAAACTTGGTTCATTTTAAATACGAAAGCTTTTCAACGTAGTGTGGCCCATAACAACTCCTGGTTGACACTGCTTCCAGAAAATAACTGGTGTTGTGAATGGATTCTGAATCCATTCACATTCTTAGGTTCTTGTCCACTGCCAGACAATAATTCTCTAATCTTTTGTGCAACATAAATAGGTTTGAAAGATAGAATGAATTAACAGTATTTTGAGACTTTGTAGCATTGGCAAGGAGATGCATTGGCCCTGTCCCCCTGCTCTGGTTATTCTACCCTAGAAATGGGAAATGGTGGCATTCTGAAGAGCAACTGACTCTAAAGAGATGCCGTTTTCAGAGCTAGCCTGAGTGCACATGGGGTAGATCTCTTCTGAGGAAGTCAACACATAATCTATGCATGGTGGCCACCTCTACTAAAACACTTACAACAAGGGGGTCGTTGCACACTTAGAGAAGTGCCTACCTGTTCAGAGGGATGGATTGTCACCGTCAGGACTGGTGTCTTGAGAGGTTTTAGTTTTAAGAAGTAAATTGAGTTAAGAAGTAAATTGAAAAGCTACAAGACTGAAGAGAATAGAGATAAGAAATTAGTAACGTACATAGCTCTAGAAATGTTCTAAAAAGTCAAACAAAATGTATCTATTTTCCCAAATGTATTCTTAATAGAAGCATCAGGTAAAATACTATTAACCATGAAGTTTTTTGCCTTTTTTTTTTTTTAATGAAATTAGTATAGTTTTATTTTTCTCTGTCTTCTTTACAAACAATTAAGGCCGTTGTCTTAGAAATATGTGACTAGAGCTAGATTCCCTTGGGAGCCTTCTATGGACTTCAGTGTTTGAAATCTCAATCAGATCATTCACAAAGCAGCTTTTAGGGATCTTCTTCTGGTTTGAGATAATAGAATAGGCCTAGTTTAGAGATGGGATCTTCTTCCGGCGTTTTGGGTGTGCAAAAGGATCTGTGCATTTAATGGCGCGCGTTACTAGCTTTCTGCAAAGCAATGAGTATAAAGTCAGACACCCTAGATGCTTTATTTGCAGAGTTTCTCATGCCTTCATTTTTACAATTTCTTCTAGGGAGAGCATTGAGAAAAGACACTCCAGCCATCCTTCGCCAGCACCTATCCATCCAGTAAACTCCCTCGGACATAATCGCAGCTCAAATGAGCAGATCAGGAGCCATCTGAATCCCGAGGTTCGAGAAAAAGAGAAACCCAAAGAAAGAGAGAGGGATCACTCCGAATCTCGGAAGGAAATTAATGTTGAAGAGCACAAGGTGAAGGACAACTATATTTCGGAGAAAGAAGGCCTAAGCCATGAAAGCCGAGTGGTGGAAGAGTCAAAGCAAATGCCCAGGGTTCCTTCGCCCTATGCTAGGCCCCCTGTTGTGGAGAGTACCAGACCTAATAGTACTTCAAACCGTGAGGCCGAGAGGAAGAATGAGCCGGCGTACGATAACCCGAAGAAAAGCAATGAAGTCAAAGTGAAGGAGGAGCGAAAGGAAGACCATGATGTTCAACCTGAGGGACCTCAGACTCATAGGTCATCTGATCAGCCACCACCTATATCTACATCTAATGTCCATCCAAGTCCTTTAGTGTCTATGCCCATGACTGTAGGTGTAACTGGTATACATCACATGAACAGCATCAGTGGCCTGGATAGGACTCGCATGATGACCCCTTTTATGGGAATTAGCCCAATTCCTGGTGGAGAACGTTTCCCCTATCCTTCTTTCCACTGGGATCCAATGAGAGATCCCTTACGAGATCCATACAGAGAGCTAGACATTCACCGGAGAGACCCCCTGGGCAGAGACTTTCTGCTAAGAAATGACCCCCTTCATCGTCTTTCTACGCCAAGATTATATGAAGCAGACAGGTCATTCAGGGATCGGGAACCTCACGACTACAATCACCACCACCATCACCACCACCCTCTCTCTGTTGACCCTCGACGTGAGCATGAGAGGGGCAACCACCTGGATGATAGGGAGCGGTTGCACATGCTCAGAGAGGACTATGAACATGCACGCCTGCACTCAGTTCACCCTGCCGCCTTGGATGGGCACCTGCCTCACCCAAGCCTAATCACACCAGGACTTCCTAGCATGCACTACCCCAGAGTCAGTCCCCCGACAGGACACCAAAATGGCATCCTCAATAAAACTCCCCCTACAGCAGCTCTCAGTGCCCCTCCACCTCTTATTTCTACTCTGGGACCTCGGCCTGGGTCTCCCAGAAGGACTACTCCTCTGTCAACAGAGATGAGAGAGAGGCCTCCTTCTCACACCCTCAAGGACATTGAAGCTCGATAAGCGGAGTGAGACTAAATACAAACCAGAGAAAGAGGGACAGAACATTGTAAATGAACATAATATAAAGACCTTCTTACTAGTCATTGATACAGACTGGGATTGTGACCCACTGTACAATATGTATAGACCTGAGTGCAAAAATTTTGAAATGGTTTTTTTGTATATTATATGTTGAAATTTTCCAGATCTTTTAGCCAAGTCCATATGTTCCTCGTGTCTCCTACTCTATTTCTAGTTTAAAAATGTCAAAATTTGAACTGAAGAACAAGACGTTAATCTGAATGATTTGACTAGAAACAAACCACCACCAATGTCAACCATACAAAGCTCTTTCACACTAGAAGTGAAGACAATTGTAGATATTTATGTAAAAAGATTGCTTCATGGGTTAATGGTTCATATATGCAAAAAGGGTAAGATGAAAGCTTTACTTTGTACAAATGTAAATAGATAAAATTAAGTAACATAATACATTAATACTTCTTAAACTGTGCTATTTGCAAACTTAATATTGATCAACACAGTCTGCTTATGCTGTGTTACATATATTGTTATAGACAGCTAAACCCCTTCAACTATGCAATGAATTTTAAGGCTTTTCACAAAAGCCTTTATAACTCAAAGGAGCCTTTTCAACACACAACATAATTAAAGTCATATTTTCCCTGAACAAGCTCATCTATAATAGTAACCTATTTCTCTTGCTTGTTTTGATGAAGAAACAGCCCATTAGAAGTGTAGTTTTCTGTCTGAACCCCTGCATTAAGATGCCAATGTTACTGTAGCTCATGTATTCCTTAGAACCTGTCAGGGTTAGCGATCTGTAATCACTGATACTGTAGTCATGACAGATTGGTTCTCAGTCACATTAATCTGGGTTAAACAGAGTAATAATCAAATGCTGGATATTTTCCAGAACTTTCATCACTTAACATGTGAAATTTCTTTTTGGAAGAACATCTGCTTATAGCCATTCATGTCTGTTTTTATTGCCAGTGTGTCATTTTTATCTGTACACACACTTTTTTTTTTTTGTGTTAAGTGATTTTTAGCTACATTGAAACAAATCCTACAAGAAAGCTAATACTTTTCTAAATGATGGATATGTTTTCACTGTGGATCAGTAGTTTAATTAATTAATGAACTCCAATGCAGATTTCATAATGCAATTTATTGTATTTCGGTTGGTAATAAAGTCTGTGAATAGTTAACAGGTCAGCCTTGTTGTTCCCTGATCATAGAAGACATGAAATAACATGAAGAACAAGATCCTTTTTAAAAATATGCATCAATCTTCTGAAATGTCTTTTCATAACACACTTTTTTATAACGCGTTAAGTTTCTTGTCTAAATATTTGGAGAGAATATGACTTTATCAGAGAGAATTCAATATCTTGTCTACTGGACTGTAAAATATATGTATGAAATAAAATTAGTTCCATTGGTCTTCTAGTGTATTAAAGTGCTATCTGAAGTTGTTATCCTGTTTTGGCAAAAAAAAAAAAAAAAAAAAAAGAAAAAAGTTAACTACAGACAGTTGTTTCTAATGATCAGAGATCTATTTTAGTAGTCAACTGAAGGTTTAGTTGTGAGCTTCAGATTTTGTGAACTCCAGATGTTGTGCAGTGTTTTTTTTTTCTTTTTAAAGAACAAAAGGAAAAATACAAAAAAACCCCAACCCTGAAGAATATGTACACTGGAACCGTAGTGGTAGCTTTCAGTATTGTAAAGAGATTGTTATATACAAACCTTTTTGCTGTTTATCCTGTATGTAATAAAGTCCTTTCTAGATCCTATGTGAAAAGAAAAGTGAAGCGGCTCTCAATCTTCAGCATGTTTCCTCATCAGCGAAGACTTGTGTAATGTAAATTGTGCCATGTTATTAAAAAATGTGAACTAAACTGCTAGGTGCTTCTTTGTGTGGAGTACCCCATCATTGCTATGGGGAAGAAATACTTTTTCCCCAGAGTGGCTTTTTGTTCAGAAGAAATAGGTATTAAAAATGTAAGGAAAATAGCAAGCTTTTATAAGCCATCTTATTAGGATTATTATAGTAGTCAGGAAAAAAGGAACCAAAAGGAGACTAGATACTTGGCTTGTCCAGATTCTTTAAAATACAGTGACACCTTACTTAATTAGCTTTTATTTAACTGATCAATTCATCTTTCAAGAGAGCTCCATACTTAAGTATGTGGCTGTATGTAAGCCCTTTTGTGAATTCATCCAGTTCCACCCAATCCAGTGGCATTTTTCCAGTTTTCATCAGCTAATGATACAGCTATTGGTTACTATGAACAATTTGTACATAAATATGCCGAATTTCTTGCAAATTGTGTAGTACTCCATAGTACAGCTTTTGTGGTGTCTTATTTAGGAAAAAGGAAAATGAGCTCCTCATGATAACATGATTTCCAGGAGGGCTTTTTTAGTGCAGGTTTGTGGTTTGGTTTGGTTTTGGTTTTTTGATGGGTTTGTTTTCTGGGGTTTTTGGGGGGTGGGAGGTTTAGAAGCTTGTTGCAAACACTTCAAACCTTTATCCAAGTTACTTGCACAGAAGTAACTTGTGACATTGAAATTTGCTTTCTTGAGCAAGACTTAGGAAATCGTCTCAATAACTGCAATTAAATGTATGCAGCCACGTATTCAAATTTAGTTTTGTTTCTCTCTTCAGCCCTGTAGCACCTCTGTCTGTATTCTACTCTTTCTCCCATGTAAATCTGACGAAAGTGAAATTTCCCTGAACTTCAACACTGTTACTAAGAGAAAAGAATAGGTCTTTTTCAATCCAGTTTTGTGCAAACTGTGCAGAACGTACAATAGTAGTATAATGTGCGAAAAGAGCTTTTTTCTCTTTTTTCTGCAAGGAACCCATATCTTGGTCTTCTGGATGCATGTCATAAAAAAAAGCAAAAACAAACAAAAAAAAAATTTCAACTTTCTGAAGGAAAACAGTTATAGATGGCCACAGAAGGACGCAAACTACTGGAGCAAGCTTGCACAGCTACAGTGTGAGGGGCCCCATGACAGAGGGAATAATGAGAGCATCATCTTCCATGTTCATCTCAGGGCATGGTAATAGGAGTCCTAACAGCTCCGTCAGTGTCTTCAGGGCGAAGCTGATTGTACAGACTGTGATCCTTGTCCTCCCAGGTGCTGAGCATGCTCCTGCTGATGGTCCTTAATTCCCAATCAAGTCAATGAACCCTCACTCCCAGAGTCCCAGAAAGCATTGAGGCATTTCACTCCCTCTGAATTCAATACAATGTAAGTGCCTATATGCCTCTAAAGTTCTCAGTGTGTGGCCTTATAAGGGTGGTGGTGCTCGAAGGAATATGCCTCAAAGGTACAGTAAAACATGAAACAATGCTTTTAATTCTTTTAAACTTTTTCAGATGGATTCATTGCTTTTTAAAAGTTTTATGTGAGGACATTAGCTTGCAGGTGTAGACAATCTTTTTAGTAGGGTTTTTCCATTCAAGATACTTGTTTTCTGTTTTTGAATCTCTAGTATTTAAGAAATTAAGTTTTTTTAAAGACCATGCCAAACACCACCTGTAGGAATGAAATTAGTCATAAGGGTGTTATTCTGGGGGTGTGTGAGAGATCTGAATCGTAGAAAACCCTGAGCTACTACACTTAAAACACCCAGGACCTTTGCTTTATGCTTTGGTACTCCCACCTTCCCACACTCCAACTGGTTTCCAACTCAGCAGCTTCCTGTCGCCAGTTGAGATGCCAGCTGAAGCAGTGTATAGGAAGTGATTCTTTGAAAGCAGTCAGTCCTGATTTGTTCCCAATACAGTGTTTATTTTATGCTGTGCTTTGTGCCTTCTATGTTAACTTTCTGTATTGTCATCTTTGTTTTCTTTACTAAATACCTAACTCTAATCTGCTTTTCATACCTTACCAATACTCTTTTGCCTTTTTGCCTGTCATGTTCTCTTTCATGGGTTATGATAGCTAAATCTATTATAGGCAGCAACAAATGCTGCAGACAAAATTTTCCAAGAGACATAGAGACTGTATTTTTGTTCCTTTTTACCTTTGCCTGAGCTTATGAAAATTTGTAGTCCTTGGTGGGCTAGAAGAGAGGCAAATGGAGGGTTGGGGAGGATTTTAATGGAAATACTTTCATTTGCTGTTGCTGTGCCTTGTTAAGTAAATATTTAGCATGATTCTTGAGAATTTGATCTCTAATTACTGCTTCACACATGCAGGTGACCTCTGCTGAAAGCCATCTGGGGCACTGGAGCAAGGTAACAGACTATTGGTTATATTCTATTTACAGAGGAGCTGCTTGGCTTACTGCTTTTGTTTCTGGCAAGAACGAAGTGTGAGCTGTAGTTCAAACAGTAACTCACATTATACAGGGGTTTGTTACTCTCACGGTGACTTGGTTATGTCTCACCTGGATAAACCAACTTGCTGCTTTGGACTCCAAGTGCCATCTTCGGAGGCATACCCGTCCATAGCTTCAGAAGGCAATTCGGAGCAGAATCCCAGCTTAAATGTTCTGAATTGCCTTTGACTCTTCCTTAACTCCAAATGGAGACTAGCCTCTAACAGCTGGTTCAGAGAAGTACATGCAAATGAGTGGTGAGACTATTTCCTCCTTTGTTTATTTACAGTCTTGTCAGATCTTCCTTCCTTCCTTTGCGCTGTAAGGTACCAATCCTAGCCATTCTTCATGTGAAGCTCTTTGAGATAGTCTGTCTCTAGCTACACGATCGCACTGTGCTTGGTGCCCTGACTGGGGCAAGTGAGCATCTCAGTACCGCTAGAATACAAAAAGGCCTTCAGCAGTACAAGAGACCAGAGTGAAAACTGAAGGCTTCAGTGAATTAGCCGTGGTAACCACTATAAAAGACTCCAGGTTTTTGCTAGCTGAGAAGAAACAAAGCTTCAGTGAGGTCAGACTCTGTTCTCCCTGTGCCTTGTCTCCATTTGGAGGGGCTTAGACTGTTTGCGGCCGTGGGCAAGGTGGAAGTTCCCAGCTGGCAACGCCTCCAGGCACTTGTGGAGTTGACAGATGGTTTCCAGCATGGTCCCTTTCTGTCAGCTGTGTGGTTGGGAGAAACACGTCTTTCTTTTATCCACAGGTATTTTGCAACTGAAATAATTTTAGCACAAAGACATTTCCTGGTCATAAAGATATCCCCCCCTCCTCACCTGTGGGCTGTTTGTCTGCATATAGAAGCACGTGTATTTATATATATCAAAAGGCATGCACAATGCCAGGTGCAATATCACAGGGATGAAGCTCTATAAAGCAAGGAACAGAGTATGAAATCACGACGGCACCTTACAGTCTCACGCGGCCTTTATGCTGCTTTCTGCTGAGGCCTTTCCTGTGGACTGCAACCATTGCATTTGATGTTTCCTCTGCTGGTCTGGTAATACAGAATTTGCTACACCATTAACCCAAATTTAAAAATGGAAAAGTGCAGCTGGGAACACAAACTCAAGAGTCACCAGCGTGATACCAGTCAGCTACTGCCTGAGTCATCCCAGAGGTCACCCAGGGGAAGCTGCTGCCTTAGTCACCACAAGAACAAAAAAACCCCACTGAATCAGGTAAACTGCAGTCAGTGGTGGCAACAGATGAGGAATTTCTGGGTTGCTCTTTTGTCTTTAGAAAGCACTTTTAACCCATGTTAATAATTTGCTGGGGTCCTAGATCTGCTAAAATGAGCTCCATGAATGAATGGGTTTACTTATGTATTAATAATTCAAGTACCTGAAGTATTGACCCAAGTTGATAAGGCCTCTGGTCATTCTGGTTATTGAGGGCGGATATACTGTATTTTGCCATCTAGTATGGCTTGTTTAATTGTCACTGTTGCTCAGTATTGAAACTCAGGAACATAGCATTTTTCTTGGGTGGATTTATTATGTTTCTCTACTGGAAAACTTGCATTTAGCCCTAGGAACCTCGCAATCCATCCCCAGTACAATCATCTTTGTTTCAAGACAAGAGAATAATTAAGCAAGAACTTAATGAATCGATTGAACAGAGACTATCAAAATCAACCCATCAAATACAAAATATTGCTGTAAGTCGGATGAAATGCATCCTCTGCTTTCCATCTTCAAAGCCCTTAACTAGTTTCCATTGAATCAGCAGTGGGTGGTTTGTGGGCTATTTTTGATGCAGCAGAGATTGCATTAGCATCAAAAGCTTCAAAACTAATGTGTTGGGTTGTTGGGTTGATTTTTTTTTCCTTTAAAGATAACTAAAAATGGAAATATAAAGTTCCTGGATTTTCAATGGTCAGTATTTTTTAAGTCCCTTAGTGTATTGGGAGCAAACATGGTGCATTTGGAGCTCATTTGATAAAAAGAAAAAAAAAAAAAGCATACCTCAACGAACCACCAGCTACTTGCCTTCCAAAAGGAAAGTTTTGTCTCGGTTAATACTAGAACAGCCAAATAGAGCTGGATTTATTTCAGTCTGTTACAAAAAGCTGTCGTTCTTCAGAGATACCACAAGAGGGTAGTTAAAGAGAGACTGAAATATATGTAGGCTGGCGGGATGGCTATGCTGTTTTGTGCAAGGTGAATGTAGCTGTAAATTATTTTTATGAGAGTCTGATCTGCGAGGAGCTCTCCTGTTCCCCTGTATAAATGACAGAAATCTCAATGGTGCTGTGGCTAGCAGTGATCAGGTTGACTAAGGGGTGACCTTGCTTTATTGCATTTAACGAGAGGGACTAGAAGTGGTCCATACTCAGAGCATTCAGCTAGATAAAGGCAATCGTATTTTGGAGAGTCAGGCTTAAATTGCATGGTGCTACAGTCTAGCAACAAGGCACATTGCTTATGTTAAGGGAATAAAAGATGCTTCTCTATTGCAAATAGTAGGTATGATACGAATTAGTGTATGTCAGCTCCTCAAAGCCTCAGCCTTTAGTGGGGATGTAAGTCTGTTTTTTCCATTACAAGGCAAGACCATTGTTTCATTTGGAGACAGGGAAAAAATTAATGGTGAATTTTCTGAGGACATAAATTAAAATAGTTTATTTAAAATCATCAGATCTGTCTGCTTCATACCAGCAGAAAACTTGGCCCCAATTTATTCCTTTGCTACCCTAGTCCCCTTTACCACATCAGAGGAGAGCTAACATTTCCCTGTTGCTGTAAAAGCTCTCCTGCCTCTTGCTAGGGGCTGCCTGCCTTGAGGGGCATTTCCTTGAGCAGGACCTGAGAAGCAGGCACCCAAACGTGGCCCCACATGGCCCTAGCTCCTTTTTGGCCAGGCTAAGAGCCAACATGGGTCTGGTGGAGCTTTCATCTCCCTCCCCACAAGGCCAGACCCCACACCTACCTGGCCCCCAGACAAGCCCCAGCAAGCACCTGGAAGCTGGTCTGTCCCCATGAGCATGGCCTAGCTGGTGCGTGACCAGGACCCAGTCAACTTTGGAAAGGGTGGGAGCCCTGCACATTCCGTGCTCCCAGGGCCCCTGTGGGGTGAGCCCCCGTGCAGGAGGGGCCTGGAAATCAGGACCATAAGTAACAATCAGTTAGCTGAAAGGAATGTGCTCGAGCTTGTAGGCCACAAACCCTGGGAGGACAAGGAATGTGAATAGACATCAATTAACAGGATGAGTCATGCCAAGAAAAGATAAGGGAATGAGGCACAGATGGCACCAAGGAGAAGTAACACCTTGCTGTTAATTGATGACTGTAAAAACTTAGTTAAAGTGTCCTTTGCTTGTAGTTAACCAATCAGGGATGGCCTAGTATGTAATGCTTAGCTTAAAGAACCAATCTGTTTAAAGCGCGCAGCTTCTGAAAACATATATAAACTCGTGATTGTGCACAATAAATCGACATTTGCTTGCATGAAGCAGCATCCCATCTCTCCATGGCAGCTCCCCCGCGCCTGCGAGCCTAACTGAGAAGAACTGTACTCTGCCCTGAACAAGGTGGTCCTGCCTCCTCACAGCCGGAATCCGGGTGCCCAGCTCTGCTCACCTGGGAGTCACAAAAGCGGTTTTCACAAAGCCAGGCAGCGAGGTGGGTCAGCGGTGGTGGGGTGGAGCGTGGTGTTGAGGAGATGGGGGCTTGCACCCACGCAGGCTGGGGAGGGCAGGAGCACTTGGCACCCTGCTGGCTGTGCCGCCCCGTGCTGGGCTCCCTCAGCGGCGTTACGGCAGGGAGGCTGCAGGTGCCTGGCCTGAAGGCAGAGCTTGATGGGCCGTGATAAACATCTATCATCCACCTTGCAGTGTTATCATTGTGGTTTGTTGTCAGTGGAGTCACGCTATGGTAGTCATTATGGTTTTAAATGACTCACTTTCCACTTAACTGTAGTATTGTGGCTTACAGAGCATCTGGAGCTTTGCAGCAGTAAATACATCACTGAATACTACAGCAATATACTAATCTGTTGCTCTGAAGGATCTATTCAGCAAAATATAGTCAGGGCAGGCAGGTGTGTCAGTGCCTCCCGGCCCAGCTTGCTGCTCACTGGGCATCTGTCCTAGTTGTACCACAACACAGAGCACTGGCATGGGGCATAAACACATCCAGCTGGCGACATGTTCGCGGAGACTGATTGTCTTTAGTACAGTTTCATGCCATCTGAAGTTGGTATCTTTTATAAGAAAATTATTCTTGTCAGGTGAATGTGAGAGATCCTGCATTGGTGCTGAGGCGGCCAGGCCCATAAGGCATTGGTGTCCCGGGGAACGACGTGGGTCTGCTCTGAGCAGTCCGTCCTGTCTGGAAGAACCCCTCGGGACTCCTTATTTTTTTTTGGTTTGGTTTGGTTTGGTTTTACTCCTCAGCGTGAGCCCTTCCGTTGCTGCTGGCACGGCCCAGAACCGAGCTGCAGAGGGCAGTGTGGGAGCGAGAGAAACCCGAGCCAAGATGGCGGCGGCGCTGCCGGCCCGCTCGGACACTAGAGGGAGACGCCGGCCCAGCCTGGCAGACAGCGGCCGCGGGCAGCGCCAGCCGCGGCTGGAGCCCTAGGGGGGCTGCTGGGGGCTGGCTGGCTGCTGGGGGGTTAACCCTCAAGCGCACCCCGCCTGCCGGCAGCTCTTGTGTCAGGCCGCAGACAAGCGGCAGCCAGTGCCCGCCAAGGACTGTGCTTCGCAAGTCTCCACAGATTTCAGCAGCCCTCGCCTCTGGTTTTAGACCTGCAACACTAAGTTTGAAGAGTGAGAGGAAGCTTTAGTGAATAAACCATTATGGCAAAAAGCTGGCTTCCCCAGCCTGCACACAGCCGCTCAAGTCCTTGGTCTAGTCCAGCGTGTTTGTGATCCAGCTGTTCCCAGCATGGCACAGCTGGATGCTGCAGCGGGAGAGTGGCAAGGAGCCGTGCCATCAGCACGTCTGGGGCCATGCAAGGGGTGAGCCTGTCCCAGGCAGGGAGTCCCAGCCTGGCCTGGAGGTTGGTGTTTTGCAGGACAGCGTCCTCCCAGGGCTTGTCCAGCTTTGGGGAAGGGGCTGGCTGCGGCCACACCGCGCCACAGCGCAGGGATTGGATCTGGCAGCTGCAGACGTGCTGCCTGTCCCTGCCCAGCCCGCGGTGGCCATGCCCCACGCTCGGAGGGGGGCAAGCTGGCTGCTGCGCTCTCGGCATGGCCCTGCTGCCTGTCCAAGTAGAGTCTGGGTTGGGAGTTACTTTGATGAAGGCATCCTGAGGAACGCAGTAAGTTGAAAGAAAGGATGTTTCATATGTCGGCCAGGGTGATGGAAAAATTCAGTAGGAAAAGGAGATGGTAGACAGACTGGGCTTTTACAATGTATTTATTTACTTACCGTCAGAAGGAGGCTGCCCTCCTTGATCTGCCAGCACCTCTGAAGGCCGCCCCTCGCGTTCAGGGCTGTGGTGCCCTCAGCCATCGGAAGAACAAAATGGTGGCACGAGGTAGGCGCCAGGCCGGGGCGCCGGGGGCCTGAAAGAAAGAGAGAAAGAAAAAAGCCGGTCTGGGTAGGGGACAGAGCCCCCAGCAACCCCACTCCCTTTTTTCAGCTTTTTGTCACCCGTATTCAACTTGTTGCCTCTTCCCTAATAGCCTGCTTGATTTCCCAGTTTTACCTCAGATTAACAAGGCAGGGTGCTGGGGAACGAGAGCAACACTTGGGTGAGGTTTTTTGTTTGTTGAATTTCATTAGACAAGTTTGAGTGGGAAATATTTTTGTTTCCCAGGCACACCCTCAGCAGCTGAGTGGCAGGGTGGGATGGCCGGGCAGCAGGACAAGGTGCCATCCCGCTTGGCTCCAGCCCAGGCTCCATTTCAGCACCAGGGTGGGCCGGATCCTCCACCCCGGTGTATAAAAAGGCCAGATTTTTGAAATGGCAATGCCGTATGTCCCAGCATCATGTACGTGTAGTGGGACAGGAGGGACTCATGAGCTCTGGAAACATGGGGATACTGCCAGACCGCGTAGAATTAGAGGTAAAATTTGTTCTTGCTCCTGTTGTGTGGAGGTAGATCAAGCGTGTATTGTTCTGTGGCATGTTTCTTCAGATGACTGTGTGTTTTAAAATTGTATTTCAAAGCAAAGGACTAGAGGCTTCAGGTTTGTTTTCTGGTCTAGCCTGTTCGGTGGGCAGTCTTGAGAAAGCTGTATTGAGAATCTATGCTTTCGTTTCTCTCTCTGTGATATGACTCTCCCCCTGCCCTTTCCTTTGGTAGGGGCTTTTAGGTCTGTGATTGGAAATTCTGTATCAGGGCTTTCAGCGTGGTGGTTTGTTTGTTTATTTCTCCCAGTTATATTTTGTAATACTTGTTATCAATGCAGTCTCTGTTCTGGCAGATCATTTAGTTTTATCTTTAGGTTGACTTGAATTTGGAGGGATTACAGTCAAAGCGGGCATCGGATTTGAAGAATTTTTCCATAATGACTGCAATAGCTTTATATCACTGCTAATTCTAAACTCAATGAACTTGTTCCCTCCACAGCTTTGACTTGGTAAACTTTGCTCTGAATGACACCAAGTCTGCTTGATGAAACAGTACATTCTATTTCCAGTAAATCTAGCATAGAGTAGTTGGATCTAGTCTAATTGATCATTTTAGATGAGTTTCCATGAAAATCTGGCAGACTTCTGTGTGATCACATTGGACCTTGTTTTTGTGCATGTACCTTGACAACTTTAGCTCTACCCAAATGTGCAGGACTGAATTTGCCTGTTACTGAAGAGGTAAATTATGAGTGTTCTTTACTTTCACTTCCAAAGTATCTTGCATACGAATACCTGCAGCATTTTGGGGTGTGAGCTAAGCACTTTGCTGAACCTGGGAATCCAACTGAAAAATAAGGTGACAGCTCTGCAACGCTACACTTGATGATTCATGGTTTTGATTTTCATTTTAAACATGTCCCATCAGTGAAATTGCAGTGAAAGACTATCATACTGCACGCATAACTCATCAAGACAGAAAAAAGACACTTGTAAATACATGGATTGGGGAGGACAAAAGACAAAATGTGGTGGTTAACTCTCAAATTGTGGGATTTTCTTTTATCTAGAATACTAGATTTGAGGTTTGGCTCTTGTAAAGAGTTTTGCTGTTTTCTTTTTAGCATGTGGAAGTTCTGACAGATTCTTTGGATGGCTCACGTGTTGGCAGATACGGAGTTAGTAGCCTGGAAAAATAGCTGATGTGTATAAACACAGTGCTTTAACAGTAGCCTGGGAGAGGATGTTTTATGAGGGTATTTATGCTTTTGAGGCAGGGATAGAGGCTTGTCTAATGGGGAGATGAACAGGAGACCTAACAGGAAATTAATGGGAATGATTTATACATAATAGAATACTCTGTTCCAAAATAAAAATGTTTTTAATGTAAATTTTTCAACCTGCAAGTGGTACAAAGACAGAGGCTGATGATACTTGGGGATCTTTTCTTCCTCTAGGTAGCTAAAGACCTGTTGAAGATAATAAAACTCTTTCACTGCTGAGCATCAGAGAAATCCTAGGAGTTCTTAAATTTGCCACAGGTCTCAAAAAATTGATTAGACATGATACTGAAAAAGTTGTGGCAAAAGAGCCAATTCACTAATTATGGCTGTTGCATTTTTATTCCAAATGTGGAATACAAGGGAAATGGGCTACCTGGCAATGGCACCAGTCTGGGATTACAAAGCTGTGTGTACTTTCTTTTCAGTTCAGTAACAGACTCGCAAGCTTACATAGTTTACCCAGTACCAAAATAAGCCTAATTTCCCAAACTTCCCTGTGTATATTATACATTGTATTATATCTCCATTCTGTAGATGTATGAAAACAACAAACAAGAAAAGTCACTCTTCTGGGTGGCAAATGAAACTCTTCTGATAATGTTAAAAGACAAAACAGGAAATGTCATTTTGAAATGTTCTACCCAAAATGAACTAACAGTTTCTAAAGCCCCAGACTGAGACTGATTGCCCGCAGCACAGACGGAGAGCTGGGACTATACCAGCTTCAGGAAGCAGTGTTCAGCTCTCTGTGAAGCCCAAATTTGCTGTGCAAATTCCAGAGCAAGTCAAGTTTCTCAGGGCTGCTAAGGGAAGAATTGAATCTTTGCAGTAACCAGACTTTCAAGTTCCCAAAATACTGACACGTATCAGTCCAGAGGATCCCAAAGTAGTTTCTGATGAAGATACTTCCCTTTGAAATCTGACCAAAGGCTCACTTCTCATATTTTCCCTGAGGGGTGCACAGACCACAAATTTGAAAGCACTGCCAACTTGGGTAGATGCAAGTTTCCTATGGCTGCTGATGCTGTAGCAGTTACACCAAAAGCCCTTTCAGGTAATTTATGTGTCTGCTCTGCCTGTGATGTTGTGAAATCCCTGCAGTCTACTAGGAGGGTATATGGGGAAAGTTGCCTCTGTTGTTGAAAGCTAATACATTTCCAGGAAGCATTTTCATTTTAGTTCATTACCCTTCCCCAGTGTTTTCCTGGAAAATTTTCAGCAGCTCTAATTCTACCTTATGTGCTTAGGTGGCAAATATCTCAGGGCACAGCCTGGCACACTGAATGTGTGCATGTGGTACTGAGCCCTGTTTGCAGCCGAGCTCCGCAGACCTCCAAAAGCTTAGTGAGCCTTGTATGCTTGGCTAAGGGATGTCTTCTACCATGTCACAGACAACACATCACATCTAGCTGAACAAGCTTTGATACTTTGCTTAGGACTTCACACAGCTGCAGAAATAAAACATGAAGAGGAATTGCTGCCTACCACACCAGGAGGGTGCCTCATCTCAAAGCAGCTGCTGGGTGTTGTGCCATGATGACTTCAGCTGTTCCCTGTGGGGCTATTTGCTTGTTTAGATTTGCTCAGTCTTGGATCTGAGTGACTTGTGCCGGACTCCGCGTAACGCAAGAAAAGATGGCTCACTAACCAGGTACGAAACAACCAAGACTGTGCAAAGACCCTTGTCTTCAGATACAGCTTTGCCTTATCAGGATGGGCTTTGGTGCCATTTTTTTTTCAGTTAAGTGTTGCCTAGCTTTTTCAGGCAGTGAAAAAGCACTTCAAGGTGAAATTTGATGGATGCTCAAACCAACAGCTTTGCCTAACCTTTCAGGTGAGCTTCTCCCCCAGGTGGGAGGGGAGAGAATGGGAGAAAGTGTGCAGGTGTTTGCCTATGTAGCCTATGAAAGCTACAGCTGTAGCTAAAGCTTGGAGGAAGAGGAGAGTTGGGAGATTTGTTCTGTTCCTTCTCTTACAGCAGTCATCCTAAGCCGGGTCAGGGTACAGATTAATAAATTTAGTTTCTCATTGAACCATAGAGAACAGTGGAGGACTTACTGTTACATACTGAAGACAGAACTCTGTCCATCTTGTGGAGAGTGTTTTTATTCCCAGGAGTCTTGTTAAGTCTTGGGTTTTGCTAATATCTTGTAGTATGTGTTAGGCTGGTTGTCTAATGATCAAAATGCCTCCTGTTTGTTTAGTATTTCTGTATCTCACAGACTTAAATGTGTTTTGGTTGTTTGTAGGAGAGGTTTTATAAATGGGGAATGCAGTCAAAGAAAAATGAAGTTCAAGACTGCATGGAGCTGGTAAAGGAGGAAGGGGTGAGACCTCAGCTATGGTTTCCCAAGTTCATCCTTTTTCACCAGCTTGGTGTGGGCATCACTTACAGTGTTGTTCTAGAAACCAAGTAGCCAGATGCATTGTGAGTTAGGAAGGAGCAGGGGAATGCAGAGTAACAAACAAGTAAAGCCCCAGAGCTGGTCACTTCAAGACATGAATGACTCCTGGTTTTGAGGAATTCTTTCTAATGCTACTAGTGCTCAGGCTGCTCTTTACATGAACAAAAGACTTGTCTCTTCTGGGTTGCCATGTAGCATTTTTTGCCTGTCCTGAATTCACTTAATTTTAACTTAATCACTCCATATTTTTTAAAAGTCTGTGAGAGTACCATGTTGCTGTCTCAGCAGTAATAGTGAGAAGTTGAAAGAAGTTAATCGTGCTGTGTAGCTCAATGCCTTATGGTTTATTATTAAGAATAAAGACAAGCACTCCGCTATTTTGACTCTGATGTGCAGTTAACTTAATTCCTAATCCTCTAAAGAGATGGTGTTCTTCCTAACAGTTTGGCTTCTGCCTTGCTTTCAAGCCGCACATGAAACTTAAAAGCTGAAATGCTCAGTGCTGGGAGAATTTTAATAAATCCATACATAAGTCGGTCTTCATTAGCCTCTCCTTAAACATACAGGGAGAGAAATTTTCCATTTACTGGAGTGCCTAGTTGATAATAATGCTTAGCAGGCTGTTTGTCTTGTGCGTATAATGGCCATTGACTCGTGGTGCAGTGCAAACACATACCCATGGACTGATACAACATTGGCTTAGTTGTCTGCTTTAAATGTTGGTAACTGTCTAAAATTTTTATTCCTCCTTGGCTGCTAGCTCTTTTCTTAGCCTGGTCGCCACCTCCTCCCCATTATTTTCATAGTTGCCTGTTAGATGTGAGTATTCACTGAGGGCGTGTGGGCTGTGGTACAAGTTAATAAGCTTCTGCAAAGCAGCTAGATCTTTACAATGATAGTTTTCTTTCTTTTCAGAGTATTATAGTGCAATGGTATTTAGCAAACAGTTTAACAAACTTCATCTGCAGAATGTTGGCATTGTTGTGTTTTCACTTTGGAAAAACTTGCACTTTTGTCCTTTTTCATTCTCCATCTGGGATATTTCAGCACTCCAAAAGTGCCGAAATGGCATCTGCTCAGGTTAAGTTTTCAAACCCCATTGTTTTAGAATATTGTTTTCATTGCCCCTCTCTTTTAGGTACATTTAATTTCAGCATCTTGCAATCTTCCTGCTTCACTAGTATTCCCCATATTTATCTTGCTCCACTCAGCTAATTGAATTAACGCACTTACTACATTTATTGTACAGTATTGATTTGATGATACCAATCTTCCATTCTTAACTGTAATCTCATATTTTCTCTGGCCTCAAAACAGCCTTAATAAATGCCCTTCGTCCCCTACCTTTGCGCTTAGTCTTCGTATAAAATCACAACAGTGATTAAAAGCCCTGAAGCTAATCGTGCTCTGCCCTGCCAGGCCCTGTGTGCCTTGCTGACTTCAGAAGCACTGAAGCTAAGGCGAAGGTGTTGAATAATGCTCCCACATCTCTTAATAGCTGCTCAATGCTGACGTAAATGAACTCCCAAAATCTGAGGCTTGTGTTTTTGCAAGTGGTTAAGTCACTTGGGTGCTTAGCTTTGGGGGAGGTTAAATACCTCTAATATTTGCTTGCCTGTGCTTACTCTTCAATGTTCAAACTTCTGGCAAGAGCTCAACATCCAAATTCCCTGGTGCCCTGTGAAAATCTCTGTCAAAGTGTCTAAAGCATAAAAATCTTAAGCTTTCCTAGAGTCAAGAAATGTTTTCAATGGTGCAATGTCTGATTTACTGAAATTATCAGCATCTTTCCAGAAATTGTGGCAAAACAGAACCTGTGTTGACCCTCTCTGTAAAGAAAGTCTTTTGTTCTTAAGCAGTCAGATGTACAAGTTCAAGTATGGACTTTGCAGAGATTTAAGCTTCAGGTGCATCTTTATTTTGATTCCTGAAAAAGCATCTTCATTGTGCACTGCACTTTCTGAAAAGCTGAAATTGTGTTCTGGGCTGGGCAGTGGTCTTCCCCAGCCACTCATCAAATAAGCTGAGGCTTCCTCCTACCTAACCTTCCTTTTCTTGTCTTTGTGTGGCTCTGAATGCTCTGAGGCTGCATCCACCCAGCCCTAGCTGAAGTCTTGTGTGCTGCGGAGGGGAGAGGGCATCTGAGGCTGATGCTCTGCCAGGAGCTACTTGCTTTTGGGCTCCTGGCGGTTCTCCTGTGTCCTCCAAAGCAGTACTGCAATAATGACTTGTGTTGGCACAGGGGAAATGGAAAGCAAAATGGCCTGCCTGCCCCTTTTTGCTGTTGATCTAGCATTTTGGAAATAGGGCTTGCCCCCACTCAGTGGCTGTGCAGAGGCTGATGTGCTCATACACAGAGAGTACAGTCTCCAGGTGTAGGCAGTTTCATTTTCTGTCTCGCTCTGCAGTTGTCACGGAGTTTTAAAGAATACTTTTATTATACTATGGCAGTTGTAAGATGCTTCCTTGGCTTGACAGCTTCTACACAAACTCGCTACTCTCATCACATAGATGAATTTCAGTTTCACATTCAATACTAACATTTCACTTTTCTGAGATCCAAAGCTGTAGTGTAAGCAAGGAGAGGACAACCATCAGAAAGTAACAGGCTGTAAACACGAAGTGTTGAGTGGATGCTGTCACAGGGATACCAAAGGCAGGTGCGATTGTGAGAGGACTTTTGTTTTGTGCTATTTGACATTACGTTAACTTAAATTTTAGTTCATTCCTTAAAGAAATCCTTCTGAGGCTAAAACCACAACCCAGGACAGCAAGCATCCTGTGATATTTTGCTGTCTTTTGCTTGTTTTGGGGAGTCTGGGCCTCCAAATCTCTCTGCAGACTGTGTTGGGGAGGTTATTAAAAAACAAACAAAATAAAAACAACCAAAAAACAAACCACGAAACCTGGGATCTGTGCTTGCCCCTTTCAGAGACTGGGCAATGTTATACCTCCTGTAGGAAAAGGAACAGAGGCAAAGTGATCTCAATATAGACAGTTTTGCATTGGGGTTTTTAATCCTGGTCTTCTAAAGTTTTTTTGGGGCCCTGGGCCAACCTCTCTGCTGTTGTAAACTGTGACCTGTTCAGTGCCAGTCCCAGCAGGGTTGTGAGTTCTGGGTTAGGGTTGTGCTAGGCTTACTTGCTACTTTTTGCTCCCTTGTGGCCTTTTGCATCTATGCAGCTAATGCCAGACGGTGCTTCATCTCAAAAGCTTACTGTTTCATTCCCTTTACTTTGCATCTAGTAGGTGGGTATCTAATCTGTGCTCCCAGGTGCTGCTAGAAGTCTGTTTTGTGGCAGCCTTAAGAAACCTTTGTGATGCTTTTCTGTGTTAGAAAAGCGTTCCTTGGGTTAAAGTAACTCCTCCTATCTGCAACACCTCTTCCAGCTTCTCTCCAACTCTCATGTAGGCCTGTAAACAATTTCAAGCAGTCGTGTTGTTATTTTTCCTCCTCTAAAGCATTTTCCAGATTCACTTCCTACCACCTTGCTTTCCCCAAAGTCTCACTTCCCTGGGAGCCCTGGGAAATGCTTGGCACCACTGCAGCGTAGGTGGGAACAGAAAGGAAATAGGGCAATAGGATGGGGATGGGAGCAGTTGCAGCAGCAGCTGGCTGAGCCCAGTCCCCTCTCCCTCCTCCAGCCTGTGCAATCACAGGTCATACGTGTGCATTTGGGTTTGTTTCAGCCCTCTATGGACAGGGCTGTGGAGCTGGGATCTGGGTGGCCCAGGTTTGCCAGTGGAATTTTGAAGGTGGTTGCTGAGGATTTCCATGCAGCCTGGAGGTCAGGAGGTGGCAAAGAAAGAACTTTTGAATCTAGAGAGCTGGAGAGCTCTGCCTTAGGGCACAGGAGTTGCCAAAGCAGTGAGGGCAGGGAAGACCTGTTGCAAATGAAAGAGCAAAATTTGGGGAGCTGTGCATGGCTTGGGGCTGGGGCTGAAGGTGGTTGAGCTGAGTGGTGCGAGAGCTGGCTTTTTTTGAGCCTTATGCAAGTATTTAAAAAGATACCATGTCTGGAAGAGCCTGGAGCTTGTGCATGGGGCTTAGGACAGGCCTGAGAAAAAGACAGGGCAGGGGTGCCCTCTGTCTATTATGACCCCAAAAAAAGGCTAATCCCTAATTCTTGGGAAAATCTGGTTTTCATCTGAAGTGAGAGTAAATGCTGCATTTCTGATTTGATTGTATTTGCTGTCTGACTTCAGCTTTGTTGCCATATGGGGCAGCATACTCTGTGGGGCAGGAGAGCAGTGGCCTCTGCTAGAGCTGCTGGGAGCGATGGGTTTTGAGGCTGTAGGAATGCTTGTTCTTTAATAAAACTGCTTCCTTTTGGACTGGAAAGAAAGCAAATACTAACTGCTGCTTCAACTGCTTAAGAATGTCTAAACTTCCTTTTGCAACATCTCATGTCGAGCCCCTTACACTCTTGCATGGTGTCAGTACTGCTGTCATCCTCTGGTGCTGGATCATTGGAATTGTTAGCAGTAGAGTTGCTTTCATACTGAAAAACAAAGTGTCAAACTGCTGCAGTGCAACACGAATGGCAAATAGCTTTTACTAGAACAGCTTCTTAAAACTGAAGCTGAGGGACTGTGGGCCTTTGCTTTCAGGTACGGGGCACATGCAGTGTTAGTACTAGTTGTGTGTAGGCATTTGTGTGGTATTGTGAGTGTAACAGCACATGAGAGCATTTTGTCTCAGGAAATTTCACGTGTTCTGTGGTGTGCTGTACAGCGATCGAGTCTGAGGAAATGGGTTAGTCAAAACAACAAATCCTGGTTTTAGGATGTCTTTTGATGTAAACTTTCTAAGGAGCTCTATCTCCTACATCAGAGTTAGGTTACAGAGGAAGAAGATACACTATCACTGCCACTCTGTCATGAAAGCACCTGCGTGACCCTTGTTTTCCCATTGACCACGACTGTAACCTGTAGGGCTCTGCTTAGAAACAATCCTACTGTGAGCAGCTTTTGATGCCCAGAGCCAATTCTCAAATTCTGCATTTCAGTTTCCTATTCAAAGATTGTTCCTGAGTTGTCTTTCTGCATTTGATCCCCTGAACCTTTCTCTCTTGTCTTTTTTGCTAGTTTATCTGTTGCTTTTCTAGTATGCACTTCAGAGACTGGGTGGAAATAGCTAGACTGCTGAGATTAAGTGAGGAGGGAGAAGTACAGCAGAAAAATAGCTAGTTGTATCTGCTCAACCGTAGCCATTTCTTGACAAAATAAACCTTTTTCCCCTTTCTTCCCTTGTGGCAATTTATCTCTGACTGAAGTTTTACTTACATTTATTAAAAAGAAATAAATTTACCCCAGAGGAAAGGATTACTCTAACTCGCTAATTCCTCACACTTCTTTTAAGAAACTGCGCAGTAGCTGATAGCACGCAGTTTTGGGGAGGCTCAGCCCTGGGTTGTGGCTAGCTCAGGAACTGTGAACAAATATTTTTTTCACTCTGCACTCTGTCTCCAAACAGTAGTGCAAGGCTTGTGAAATGGGAGTATAAGCAAATTGAGGGCAAGACTCTACAAGGAGCAGCTGATGTACCTTGGCTTGTTCAGCTTCAAGAAGAGAAGGCTGGTGACCTCATCGCAGTCTACAGCTTCTTCATGGAGGGCAGGAGAGGGGAGGTGCTCATCTCTCTCTCATAACCAAAGATAGAACACAAGGAAATGGAGTGAAAACATCGGGAAGGGGCATTCGGATTGAATATTAGGAAAAGGCTCTTCACTGAGAGGGTGGTTGGTCCTTTGAACAGGCTCCCCAGGGAAGTGTCACAGCACCAAGCTTGTCAAAGTTCAAGGAGCATCTGAATGATGCTCTTTGTCATGTGGTTTAGTTTTAGGTTGTCTTGTGGGGAGCAGGGAGTTGGACTCAATGATTCTCTTGGGTCTCTTCCAACTTCAGATATTCTTTGATGCTATAACATACCATTCTGTTCTTTTATGGAGTAAATATTTTGCAAGGTAAGTAAGCACATTAAACCAGCTCAGCTACCAGCATCCAATGAACATACTTTTGGGTGGATGTGTCAGTCACGTGTTTCTGAATTATGTGCAAAGAGGCTTGTTATGGCCTGGCAGCGTTCATGTCACTGGACAGAGAAAAGTCTGTTAAATTGTGTTGGTTTGTAGTGGATAGCTTTGTTTTTAAAAACTGAGCTTGTGAATTAGGTTTTGCTTCTCATCATAGCTTCTCTAGAATTTAAGTTATCCTTGGCAAGTACCTGAGGAGCATGGATGTCCTCTGGTGTAATTTAGCATTGTCCATGACAGTTGGGTATCACTTCATCTCGGAGCAGTGGAAAAGGAGAGAGCCTTTTGCAGTGTTTAACCAAGGGATTGGTGTTAAGAGCCAGATTATGATAAAAATTAGGAAAGTTTTATATAAATGGAAGTGTCCAGTTGTGTAAAAATAACAGCTAACAGGTGGCTAGTACTAACCAGGCAAATAGGAGTAAATTATGATTTGGATGCAGAGCTGTTGCCTTGTTGAAGATACCCAGCAACTTAATAAGCTCCAGGAATGTAACAAATTCCTAAGGGCCCGGTCCTGCAATGCATTCTGCAAATGGACTTAATTGAATTGTAATGAGGCTAGTTATGGACAACTGTTCCACTTATATGCAGCTCATTGCACGATAAGATTCAAACTCATGAGTGCAACATATGTTGGAGAATTACTTTATTTTTAAAAGTTTTCAAGTTCTCAGAAGGCTATCTGAACACCTTATTTATGCTTTTAACTTCATAAAGACTTGAAACCACCTTCCTGCAAATGGGCAGCTGATGAGGAGCTGAGTCTGAACACAGCCTGCAGTGGGAAGGACAGTTGAAATGTTTCCAGTGAATCTTGTAAGATGACCTTGTTGTGATCTGGCACAGGAGTGCTCCTGTTGAGAAGTTCTATGTCAGTCTTTAACTAAATATGACTGGAGAAGTACTTTGCATGAGGAAAGGATTGAGGTGGGCTTCTGGTGTTCAAAAGCTATGAAGACAATTGAATTCTGAAGGTGGTGGCACACTCTGTAGTCCTGTTAGAAGTGATTGTATTGATAAAAGATAATATGTTCTTACATCCTTAAATATTAATAGCCAAATTTCTTGAGTACAAGAGATAATTCTGAACAAAATATTTTCCTTTTATTTCTGCCGGTGTTTACACACTGACAGTTTAAAAGAACAGTAAATACCTTCAACTGTTTATTTAGAAATAAAATTGGCTATAGGGCTGACTAATACTGCTGAGGTTTGGGAACCAATTATGTGACATATCAAAGGAGACTGACAAGCACAATTCCCTGAATGGGATCTTGGAGGGAAGATGTGGTGCTGCAGCAATAACTTGTGCTGTACAATACAATTTCATCCTAAGATGCTTTCTCTGGAGGTGAGAGAAGCATGTTTTAGTAAAATGCATGACTTTATTTCATCATATTTTGGGTGGAAAGTAGGCAAAGTTTGAGGCTTCTATATTAAGAGTGAGTTGAAGTCATTTAAACTGCATCCCACAAATTCTTTTCTCCACACTGTAGGCACAGTACTTGTCCAATTCAATTTAACTTGCCCTCAGGCTTACGTATAAATCTCTGCTGAAATATAATACTATAATTACTGTCTTAACTATTTTTAAATAGGTGAAAATGACCTATCAATACATAATAAACAGAGATAACGGAATATTTTATTCATGTTTTCTGAAAGCTTCAATTATTTATATTTGGATATCAATTAGAGTTTGCTTTTAAACAGAATTCAGAGTACCAGCATTCAATTCACTTACTCTAAATTAGATGGCAGTATGTTTCACTTAATATAAATTGTGTGTGATTACTTACAATCAGTTTAAATCAATAAGTTTTTGATGGATTTTTACCCTGTGCTGTGGTTTCTCAGTAATAAATCCCTTGTTTAGTCCAGAAGGCATTGCTTCTTTTGGCAGCTTTCCATGCATTTCAGTAATGAGTATTGGATAGGCACAGTTTCAGCAAATCAGCATTTAAGAAAAAAAAAAGTCCCTATAGAGGATAAATGCATTAAAAAAAAAATCAATTTAACTCAACTACTCCCAATTCAAATGAATAGAATGCTCAGCTTTGAGAATCTTAGAGGCTGTTCTTTGTAGCAGAAACTTGTACATATCCTGGCCTGATAATTTAAAGGCAGAATATGGTCTGTAATTCAAGGGTTGGAAGCTTTGTTACAAAATCAGTGAAGGGTAGGTGCAGAATATTGTTTTCATGTTTGATTGATTGAACTGAGTCACAGGCTGGCTTGATTTGTTCCTGAGGTTGTGCCACCTATCTGCAGAAACCATTGCCTTATCCCAGAAGAGAAGACTCCTATGAACTAGAGGAGTTGCTGATCTGGAGAAATTGGTTAGTGGTCACAGTGCATAATAAAAGATATCCTGGCTGCAAAACATTTGTAGCTGGGTTTTAACAGGAGGGGGGAAAAGAGCCCCAAGAGGTGGTGGCCAGGCAGCAGGCACTTACAGATGGCAACATCCTGCATTTTGATGATGACCTTGAAGAAGGGCTTGCTGGTGAGATGGGTGGGGAAGTTGTTTGCCAGTTCCTTGAAGATGGAGGAAAATGGGGGCTCTAGAGGTGATAGAGCAGAGTGAAAGTCAGCCTGGCTATGGTACTGCAGTGGTATGAATGGCAACCTCCAGCCCCGCTTTGTTGAAGGTCCTGGCACAAAATCTGTTGGTTTAAAGCATTTACTCAGTCACATGTGGTTGGCTATAGTAATTAATTGAACCAGAGTGGAGAAATAAATTTTCATCTTCCTGAAAGAAGCTGGAAACCTTCTTCTAGGCCAGGAAGCTGTTCCCCATCTCTTGTGTGAACTCTATTCTCCAACTCATTTATGCTATAGTGTGAGTATATGTATGCTCAGTCTTTCTCCCATTTCACGCTTGAGCTCCTGGTTATAAAAGGCACACCCTAGCACAGTGTTGTTTCCCAAGACTGAGCAGACTTCATGAAGGAATTCTTAGAAGAAATAAAGCATGGAAATGAATTAGTGAAACCCTGAGCTTCAAAGACCGCCAAAAAAGTCAGGGAGCGTCAAGTATTGCAAGGTCTGGCAGTGGAGCGGCAGCAAGGGAGCAGTGTAGTGAAGGGTCTGTCGGAAGAGAGCAATACATTGTGAAACAAGCATTTGTTTTGGTGTGAGCATGGTAGGTTAGGGCTAACTTGCATAAAATCACTGAACTGTAATGCAAGCATCAGGGTTAAAGATATGTGCTATCACTTAGAATCATAGAATCATTTAGGTTGGAAAAGACCTTTGAGATCACCAGGTCCAACCATTAACCCAGGACTGCCAAGCCCACTACTAAGCCATGTCTGTAAGCACCGCATGTGTGATTTAAATACCTCCAGGGATGATGATTCCACCAGCTTGAGGCCATTTCTTCTTGCCCTGTTGCTTGTTACTTGGGAGAAGAGACCGACCTCACCTCACTGCACCCTCCTCTCAGGTAGTTGTAGAGAGCAAGAAGGTCCCTCCTGAGCCCCCTCCTCTCCAGGCTGAACACCCCCAGCTCCCTCAGCCGCTCCCCATCAGACTTGTGCCCCAGCCCCTGCCCGGCTCTGGACACGCTGCAGCATCTTTGCATCCCTCTTGGAATGAGGGGCCCAAATCAGGATTCACGGTGCAGCCTCCCCAGTGCCGAGTACAGGGGGACGATCGCTGCCCTGGTCCTGCTGGCCACACAGTTTCAGATCCAAGCCAGGATGCTCTTGGCCTCCTCGGCCACCTGGGCACTCTGCCGGCTCAAGCTCAGCTGACCATCAACCAGCCCCCCCAGGCCCTTTCCCGCTGGGCAGTTCCCAGCCCCCTGCCCCCAGCCTGCAGCTGCCTGGGGCTGCTGTGACCCACGGGCAGGACCCGGCACGGAGCCCTGTTGAACCTGATACAACTGACCTCAGCCCATCAGCCCAGCCTGCCCAGACCCCTCTGCAGAGCCCCCTGCCCCCCAGCAGGTCAGCACTTCCCCCAGCCTGGTGTCACCTGCAAAGTGACTGAGGGTGGCTCAGCCCCCTCCCCCAGATCGTCGATGAAGACGTTAAACAGGGCTGGCCCCAGCACTGAGCCCTGTGAGCACCGCTTGTGACCTGCACCAGCTGAATGTAGCTCCATTTACTACCATGCTTGCTGGATGCTCTGTTCTTTGGCTAAACGGGCCTAACTTTTCATTCTTTTCTGGAACACTTGGATTGTTTAGGAAGCAGGTGGCACTTGTCCAGCTCCTGCAGCAGAAAGGTGGTAAAGCGACTTTTAACAGCATGGGTTGCCTTCTGTTTTTTAAAGATTCTGCAGAACTGCTGGCTGTCTCGGCAAGAAATAGAAGCTGTTTGTGGCTGTTTCTCTTCAGCAGAATGAAGCGTACTGGACTGGGTGTTCTTCATCTGCTTTGCCTGCAATGGCACAGAGGTGCTTAGTGTCTGTTAATAGACTAACCCGCAACCTCCACGAACATGCTGTGTGCATGCTTGCCAGGCTTATACCTCAGGCTTTTCCCCCACTGCTTTTTTCCAAAATATATTATTATCCATGAACGTGAAGTATTATTTTGTATCTGGGCTACCTTAGTGCTCTGATTTGTAAAGTAATTGCCACTGGATCCAGACCTTGCATCAAGACTAACACCAAAAAAGCTCTTTAGGGTGTGCATGCAAGTGAATAATTTTACAATTTTAGTTAGATTTAGAAGATCATAGAATGATTTGGGTTGGAAGAGACCTTCAAGATCATCTAGTTCCATGCCCCCACAGCATGGGGAAACCATGTGCTATAATTAAACTTCTGCTGATAGGCAATTCAAAATGACTGTCCTTTGAAGATTGCTAATCCTTTTCTCTTTGTGGTATCTGTGTTAAGATCAGTTTGTAGTAATCGCAATAGTTGGCATTTCTCATCCTTGGAGCTTTTCAGGTCTCGTCCATTCAATAACCACTTGGACTTCCTGACCTGTGCTTTAAGCCACTGTCTAGGTATTCCAAGGACATAGTTTAGGGAAGAAATATGTGCATTATACTCACTCCCTTTTTCTCTGCGTATGGATACCATAGCAATTGCACAATAGCAAGAGCTACGGGTAAGGTGCCCTGTGATCTTAAACTAAGTTTCTGGTGGTACAGTGCTCAAGTGTACAAGCCTGTTGCAATGGTGCCTAAGGGTTTGCAGTTACCTTCAGCACATTTACCCCATCCAGAGCAGGGCAGATGAAAATGGTTTCTTGTGGTGAATATCTGCTCTACAGCCACACACCCACCTCTGCTTTTGTTTTATTTCTTAAAACCATTTGTGAGCGCATCGCAGTTCAAGATGACATTTTTCTTGCCTTGCCATTTAAGAAAATATTCGGGTGATCCAATGCCTGAAGTTTTGTGTAACTGTTAGCAAAATCCCTACCTGTAGCCACCTACACCCCTGCTGAAGCCTCTGGCTGAGCAATTCTGCTGTCTTCAGTAGGAAAGGGAGCTGCAGGCAGTGGCTGAATCCTGAGATGTAGTAAGGCTGCAAAGAGGTGCTTTTTTTGAGTAGGGTGGGGGAGGACATTCCCAGAAGAAGCAGTTACTAAACTTTCCACTCAGAAATGGCTGCTGGTGGCGCAGGTTTCTCTGAACAGTGGAGCATGGGTCTTCTCTCCCATCTCCCATTGCAAACTGGTGTGGAACAGTATAACTGGCACATTATTAAACACCTGAGTTGGGCAAAGCTGATCCTTTGCATTATAAAGCTGTATGAACAGACATTTTAAGTTTTCCCCCAGCCCTTGCATGTGGCTTGAAAAATGTGGATGGTTCTTGTGTAGGTAGACTTGAGCGCCTTCAGATCTGCCATTTGGAAATCTGGATTCTCTATGCCTTTTGGAGCAGCAGTTCTTTCCAGGAAGCCATCAGTATGCCTCTGTGTCACTTCCCAAATGCTTTTCATCTTCGGGTAGCTGTGGCTGCTCTTTCAGGCTTGCCAGACTTTTTAAATCTTTCCCACTGTTACAGCTGATCCATATTCCTATGGATGATTTTGCATTTCAATGTTGTGAAACTTCAGAGGGGACTTCAACTTGCTTTAGCCTTACCTTCTGCTCATGAGTCGTTTCTCAGAAGATACTGACTAAAGCTGGCTGAGTCCTGACAGGTAATAAGGTTGCAATCAGAAGAGGCAAAAAGTGCTCTCTGCAAAACTTCTTCCCCATGTTCTTCTTTCTCTGAGGAAAAAAGTGCATGTTTGCAGGTGCTGAATCTGAGCAGCAGCAGATTCTGCTTTTTCTCGTTTTCCTGGGAGAACAGGGAGTGACAGGCCAAACTCCTTTTTGCTCCCCTGGCTTGCTGGAAGAGTGGTGTGTAGCCCCGTGTCACGGGCGTGGGAATCTGCCCAAATCCTGCACGCCTGATCATCCGACAAGTAGTGTTCCAACTGAAGTTTGTGTGAAGGCAAACTGCCTGAGGAAAGGAGCCAGAGCAAATGGAAGTATTGCTCCACCTGACCCTGGGAGGTCTCTGCTTACTGCTTTTATTTTTTAATGCTTTATGAAGAATGGACAGGGAAAGCAAGAGAGATAGCGGGCCGCTCATAAATAAAATCCGTGCGTAGTTTGGAGACGCAGGCAGTTACAGTTGCATTCATTTAGTCCTAAGCTACTGAAAGTTCAGAGCATCAGTTGCAGTGCATGCAGATTTCCCTCTCTCCATCCCTAAACTGTTTCTCCTCTCTCAATGAACATGCAGAGATAGCATCTTCTGAAAATATCTTTCGGTATGTACTGTTGCGTGAGGCTGTTTTCTCCAAAGAACTTGTGGCTCCTTGGCAAGAGAGGACTTGACAAATGTGCAGTCCTCTTAAACATAACAACTGTTTTTAGAAACTGAAGTCTTTTGACCCAGAGAGGGACAGATTACACACGCATGCCTCTTCCCACCCACCCCCTTAGGTTAAATGGCAAGTAATGGATGAATTGGCGACTTGGCTTTGAGCAGTCCATATTAATTAAAAAATCTCTTTTTTTTTTTTTTTTTTTAAGTTCCTTCTTGTTCCCCCTCTCCCTTTTCTTTTGATTCTCTGTCAAGGTGATGTTACTAAATTTCTGTTGTCAGGCCAATGACTTACCCTGTGTGTGTCTAATGACCAGTGAACTTGGGTTGAATGTGGAAGCTTAGGTGGGAGTTTGTAGGTTATCTACAAGACAAAACTCCATCTCATAATGGCAGTGTTCTCAAAATGTTGGGTTTTTTTGCCACAGCTATGCTTCTAGACATTTAGCAGCTTGCATCCTGTCTCTACCCTCTGACTTAAAAAAAGGTTTGTGTGCTTGGTTTCTGCTGCAGTATATCTTCATTTCAATTGCAAACTGTGGCTATTAGTATTCCACAAATAACCATTTAGGCAATTGGGTTTCTCAGTAAAAGGAGAACTTAAAACAAGAATGGATGTGATACTCGGGATAGATGTCTCCAGAAAAGCTTGAGGTTTTGCTCAGAGGCTGTCAGATCTTGTTAGTGACCTGGGCTTATTTTATAATTGCCCCCCCAATATTCTTCACACGCACTTTTTCTGTTTGTAACAAAGGCAGACTTTGAACTTGCATTTTATTTTATGACTTTTTCCCTGTTGGGCACAGGGAACACTCCTCTTGCTTAGCTACCAAAAAGCAATACAGAATTGAGTGCTTTCTCCTGAAGGAGTTCAGTGAATAATGAACTATGTACAATTTATTTCAAGAACAAAGTGCCCGCGCTTTCGTTTGTCCAAGAGTTGATAAACATTCAGAGACCCTCATTACTGACTTTGGAGATGCACTAAATTCTTGAATTGGTGACGTAAAGAATGTACTAACTACTGAGGCTTCGGATTTCTGTTATCTTTAAAAAGACACCTGGTCCTAATGATATGAAGAAATTGTATGGAAAAGGGACAATAAGTTAAGTGTAAATATATTTACTCAACGAATGTAAGTATAGTAATTAGGTCATGTAACCATATAGTTTGAAAGAAATAATTAATGAAATAACTAATGAAAGAAGGGGTCTGTTTCTCTAACTTTCTCTGACAAGGGACCTGTTTATAAGTTATCTAGAGGGAGCGACTAAAAGAAATAAGAATAAGACACAGATGGTTGACAAGGACATAAATTAGTTCAGCCCGATAAGAACACTGCAAGCTTGCAAGACCATCACATTCCAGGCAAAGGGTGAAAAGTACACCATGAGGAAGACCTACGGCCTTCCTCCCAAAGACCACTGCCCACGTCCCGCAGACCCCTGCCCACAATTCTTGGAAGAATTTGTGCAAGCACGAAGGACTGATAAGCTAATTAACATACGAAGCAAGAGTAGGCGGGTTTAGGTAGTGATTCATTGTTTTATTGTATGAATATGAAAGAGTTCATCACTTCGGGTGTGCATAACTTTGGTGGAGCGATTCTCCCCATGCACCCAGCGCTGACGAATAAAGATAACCTCCGCTCACTCAAATATTGGTGACTGATTCTTTAAATCATGAGGTAGCCTGTGCCGTGGGAATTCAGGGAGCCTACAGGTTGAGCTGGTGAAGGCAAAGTGTGCTGGGAGGGAGCCCACTGCTCCTCTTTGGCTGTGGCCTCAGGCAGCCATCCTCTGGCTCTGTTGTCTTGTTTTCCCTTCATCCTGTCTTCTGACTCCCATTCATCCATGTCAAATAAGCATGGATAAAGCTGAATTGCTGAGTCCCTGGGACTGCACCAGGTCCCATCGGTACAGAGAAGCTAACTCTGCTGAGGAGCAGTTGGTGCTTGCCATGGCTGAGCGCGTCTGAAGAATGTAAAGGAATTTGGGATGCACAGACTGTAGTGTCTTTCATCTTACCCATGTGTTACCCTACAGGATCCTTTCTGGGTGCTTTGAAATTTTTGGGGATTAAATAGAGCTCTCCAGTGACCTCTTCACTTGCCCTCCCATTCCTGTGAGGGAAGGCATCTTGGCTCTGGACTGTTAGCGTGATGGTATTTCTACTGCAGAGAAGTTGTTTGCTTTGTTGTTTTTTTTTTTTTTTTTCTTTTCTTTCTATGTTTTCTGATAGTTAAATTGGGCTGGTTCCAGCCTAACTTCATAGCACAGCCTTTCTGTCTGTCGTGAAGGGCTGAAGGCATAATCACTACTTTCTCATTTAAATTGTAAAATTGCCTTTCAAATCTCACCTTTTCATTTCTTTTGTAAAAGTCTTCTCTGGCCTTTTGAGGGATGAGCAAACACAGTTTCAGTAGTGCAGTTTTGGAAAAAGACTATAAATTGCTCTCTGTGCACTTAACACAGAATTTACATAATCCCAAATCGTGGCATTGGAAGAGTAACTTCTACCCACCTAACTACGCTTAACTTTTGTGAAGTTGGATCCATGTCCAGGGAATGTTGGTGCTTCTGTCTCAGGGGATGTGGTTTGCTTTATTTTTAAAAGCTATGCTTGAGCAAGGTGCCCCTCTGCCTCTGTTCATCCCTGGGCTGAGCTTGCACAAGAGGGCTTCTTCCTTCATGGAAAGCCACAGTGCTCAGCTGGGAGACACCGAGGTGCATGGCAAGCACCCCACGAGCAGCAACGGGGGACAGTGAGAGGGGCTGGCAGCAGACCCAGAGCCCAGCCTCAGCTTAGGGAGCACTGACCCTTGGAGCAGCTAAGAAGGCAACAAGGAGAGGGGAGTCCCTTGGTTTATCCCTGCTCCCCTCTTTGCATGCTCACCTAGGAATGGCAATACTGGTTTCAGACCCTTTTATTTGAGTCCATCACACTTGGTGCGTTTATGGTTTTGCCGCTGCAGAATTTAACCTGCTTTGGTTTGTTTTCTGCTAAGCTAGCTCTGGAGATTAAGTGCTCTTTTGGTATTTTTTACTGTGTTCACTTTAAAGGAAAAGTATAGGCAGATCCATCGCCCAGCTCAAGTTGACGCAGGATACTGTCACATAAATCAGAGCATCAGAATGTGTTTGCTACAGAGGACGGTCTGCTTTTTGATTATACTACCGTATTACCAAATATATTGCTCTTGGGCAAATGTGGGGAACCTTTTCCTTGCTAAAGGCTATATAGACCTTTCAAATAACTTTGACAAGCTATGTGTTAAAACACACTGGTGTGGGTTTTACCCCTTATGTTACTATTGAATAATTTTGCCGTGAGCTTTACAAAATAAGTAGTTAGCTGTAGTCAGCCGGAGGGTTTCGGATTCACCATATCAGTTTCACAGACTAATAAGCTTTCTCTTAATAGTGCCTATAAAGCTGATGCTGCTAGAGCTGTAATGTCATTTCTCAACTTGATGTCAAATACTTCCAGACATGCCTGCCATGTTTTCTCAGCTGTGTTAGCCACTGAAAAACAGCCATACCTTGCTGGAAATGTCGATAATGGAGGGTATCTTTTGTAGCAGGATGGCCAGAAAATAGCCCTGAGTAGCAGCCCAACCTGTGTCGTAAAGTGAAGGGACAGGTTGCAACTGCATACGTGCATCAGGACTTGGAAGCTGGGAAAAGCAGAAATTCCCTTGTGAACAGAAACTTAAGTTTTGGCAGCTATCCTATTGGCCATGTGAATTTTTTGGAAAGAATTACATTTTTATTTTTCTTAAGAGAGTCTTGAGTGAAGTCAAAGGACTTCAAACGTGGCAAAGCTTTGCCATTAATGGCTGAGTTAATGAGGGACTGAAATGATTTGTCTTTGGAGGTAGCAGCATCTTCATCCCTGGTGGCTACTGAGGTCATGTTGGATAAACACCTTTGGGGAATGGTGTGGGCTGCAGCTGACCCTGTCCATGACAGGGGGACAGATGAGGCAAACTTACTCTCTTCCTGCCCCGTTGCCTAGTGTTCTAGGACTCGCAACTTTGAGAAGTAACAATGGCCTAATGCATCTTCACTGTACATGCTGGCTCTGACCCTCAGCTCTTTTCCCTTTCCCAAAGAGGATTTTGAGCAGTGGCAGTACATTGCATTGACTGGTGCTTCAGTAGTGCAGGCATGCCAGTCCACACCGTCAGCACTGCTGCTCGCTTTTGGAGAGCGGTGCTGAAAAAACATGTTTCAGGATCTAAGACTCTGAAGGAACTTCTCTAATTCTTTGAAGCTTTTATGAGTTTGCAAGTTGTTAAGAATAGGTGGTGGGTGAGGTCTGAAAGTGTTGTGTTGAAGCTTGTCTCCCTCATTACTAGCAAGTTATATAAAGGAGGAAGTGAGTAGGAAAAACACTAATGAAAGCATATAATAGTTTTTGCAAGCAATTAAGTAGGAGATAGCTTTCTGGCTCTGGAGAGAGTAAACAACTAGAAAATTATGGTCATTTGACAGCAGGAAATCTATTTTTTGTCACTTCTCTATATTGAAAAGATCAGTAAATGAGACTGTTTAAACCTCGATCAGTCACCAGCCCACACAGGATCACTTTCTTCTTTCCTCTTTCTTTTAATTTAATTTCATTGCTGAGATTGACAGATTCAAGTATGAAAGGCTTTAAATAGGTGATCATTCCCATCTCAAGGATTTGCCTGGCTTTTTAGTTTTCAAATCTCATTTCAGAACACATTGCAGTAAATGACATGAAATTACCAAGCACTTTAATTACTTTTTTTAAAAAAAACAACAAACCATTCTTATCCATTGCTATTGCTTACAGGCTGTATGACGCAGAAAAGTGTAGTTACTGGTGTAATACCACGTTCTTTACTTGTATTGTGTGTCAGGACATGAAGAGAAGTTACCCAGCTACAGCCGTGTGAACTTTGGGAAGCACAATGCAACTTCTAGTGCCAGAATTACAGCTTGCTGTAGGACTCTTCCTTTGAAAGTGCCTCCACATCTGCAGAGCCAGCTGTGTCTCTTGAGCTGCTTTTGCAGAAGAGAAGAAACCGATCATTGATTTGGAAATGAAGATGAATGGGTTGTATTATGTTTTTAGGTGTTGCTCCTAATACTGTCGACATTGACTTGCTGCTGATGTAAAGTTTTGTTACCTGGGAAGGAGAAGTGAAGGAAGACAGCGCAACATGGAGCAAGCGATAAATTTACAAAGCTTCTAATAAAAAAGAATGGCAATGAGGAAAAGATTGTTGTTTCTCATTGGAAGGGACGGTAGGATCTTCCCATACAAATTACCATTTCTAATCGACTTGTAGGAGAGTGCTCGCTGTGTTTTTTCTTCAGTGGTGTTGCTAGGAAATGTTGCTAGGCAACTATTCAATGACTGAACCGACCTTTAAGATAAATATATGTATTTTTTTCCCCATTTTGATGCTGGAGAGCAGACCTCTGTTTTGTCTCTTGTATTGGTGTCTCTCTGCAGTAGGAGCTATTTGGGCATGGGGGTTGCTAAATAATAGTCCGCTTAAGATTTGGCTAAGCTGTTTTGTAGGCACAACCTTTTTGTGTGTAACATTCTCAGGAGCTCAATTTCTTTCTTGCAATGTGAGCAGCAAAAGTTGGCAAATAATATCTTGAATAATTTATCTGATTAATTTTGTGATCTTTATTGAATAGATCATTGAAGAAACATTCTTCACTATTCAGGCTACACAGGGGCAGGCAGGGCAAAAGGAGAGCACAAAGTGACTGTTGGTGCAGTATGACACATAGGATTTTAAAGACTCTCATGTTGATTAGACCTTCTCGTAAGAAGTCTGGTAGCACAGCACAGAGCAGTTGCTGAGACCTATTGGGGAGTGTTTTCCTTTTACCAGCTGTCTTTGAAGCAAATCCTTTTGTCTATTATCATGTTCAAATGAATCATGCTCATAATTTTTGAATGCTTTTGCTTCTCCAAGATAAGTTGTGCCATGTGTTTTTGTTTTGGTTTGGGGTTCTTTTTGTTTGGTTTTGTGTTGGGTTTTGGTGTTTTTTTTTCCAGAGGAACAGTTTGAATAATCTGTAAGGCTGATAATTTGAGCATACTTCTACTTAAAGACAACTTGCAGAAAGCTATAGAGATACTACAGGTTTTTCCTTAGCTAAGACTGAAGTCTTAAAATCTTAAAATACAAAGACTTGCTGAGTGCATGCTGAGTGCCAGCCATGTAGGAGTCCTGTACTTTGTCTGCAGTCCTGTCGGAGAGCTGCTATGGAGCGGCAGCTTCTGCTCTGTGGAAACACTCAGGCAGAGGTTCACATACTTCGGGAGTGGGCTGTGCAGTCCCTCTCCAGCACAAAGCAGTGAAGAGGAGGAGGAGGGTCCTGAAAGCTGAGGCAGAGCAAGTTATTTGATGGCTAGGAGCTGGATAGTTTTGTTCCCTCTTGCAAACCCGTGGGTCTCACAGTGGATGACTGAAACAAGAGCATAGGGCTTAAGGCAGGGAAAAGCATGAACCCACCTGCAAGCACCTCTGAGGAGGGAAAACAGAGAAGCCACCAGCTGCAAGGAGGCAGGTTTTGTTTGGGTGGTGCACAGCAACTGCAACCTGCCACTCGCTGCATTGTCTTGCTCCCTTCTTTCCTCACCTCTACCTGGACCTGAAAAGAGCTGCAAGTGAGAATACTCACTCCCCATCTCTAAACTTTCCAGAGACTTCACAGCTGGCCCTGGGCCCATCTATAACTGTCTTGCAGGATGCAGATAGAGATCTCTTCTTCCCTATACATTGACCCCCCACTCCCATATATACTCTGTGCAGTGAAGAGACCTGATTTCTTGCAGTGTGTTGCAGACATGCAGCTGATGCAATGCTGCTTTTGAAATAAACCCAGATATCCACCACTGTCCAAATTAAAATAACCCACGTTTATTTCAAGATTTAAGTTAGCTGATAGGGATTTCCCAGTGTCTGCCTCTACTGTGTTTGTTGCCAAGGAGGATGTTGCCAGATTCTGCTTTTCCAGAACTTAAGCATGAAACCAGTCTGCCTCTATGTATGAAAGAAAGATGGACTTCGATTTATCCATCCTTTGTACAGCTTCTCTTGTAGTGGGGGGATTTACTTTGACCTAGCTGCAACCAGGGGAGAGAGTACCTGCGTCTGAGCACAGCAGTGGTGGTGAGAATGAGACTGCCAGGGAGGAGAGGGGAGCCTTGCAGTGAATAATGTTGCAGTAATTTCTAAAAGAAAGTGGGGTTTGCAGCACTTAGGGCACAGTACGACCTGTTCCTACTACATGTAGCAAGGACTTGGGATGATTAGCATGAAATTGAATTATGTGTTAATCAATCTAAGGCAGTAGTACAGCACAGAACTGACTAGCACATAATTTCATTCCTTCCCATCCCTTAAATAATAAGACAGCTTCAGTCCAAACTGGAAGGGGAACACCCGCTCCTGCACGGTCATGGGAAAGAGTCAGTGCAAGGACTGCTCTTTGTAAAGGAACAGAATTTAGATTCAATGAAGCAGCCCAGGGCTTAACTGGTGGGGGGGTGGAGGCTTTGGTTTTTTAGTATTTTTATTGGTATTTGGTTTTGACCTTGCTTTTAGCTCTATGCCTAGGAGCAACAGTTGTTTTAAATTAGGCCAGAATGCAAGTTTTAGAGGACTATGACAGGGTATTGTGTAGATATTCTATTGCCAAATTTTAAAATCTAATCGGGTTTCGTAACCTCCTAATTACAAAAAAAAAAAAAAAAAAAGAAAAAAGTCTTCTATCATAGTAGTACAAATGGACTTGTTTTATTCCTTGTTTGGAGAAAGTGTCATGGGTGCATGCAACACCTTACAGAGGCTAAAGTTTTAAGTCGTTTGTGGAAAGTCTAGATTCTGCAAATACATAACTCTCAGTACATGTTTAGTCACAATGGAATTAAAGAGTCATAGAATTATTTAGGTTGGAAAAGATCTTTACGATATCAAGTCTAACTGTTAACCCAGCACTGCCAAGCCCACCACTAAACCACGTCCCTTAGCACTGCATACACATCTTCTACATACCCCCAGGGATGATGACTCAACCACTTCCCAGGGCAGCCTATTTCAATGCTTGACAAATCCTTTCAGTGAAGAAATTTTTCCCAATATCCAAACTGATAGTCCCCTGGCTCAGCTTGAGACCATGTCCTCTTGTCCTGTCACTTGTTACTTGGGAGAAGAGACCGACCCCCCCTCGCTGCACCCTCCTCTCAGGTAGCTGTAGAGAGCGAGAAGGTCCCCCCTGAGCCCCCTCCTCTCCAGGCTGAACACCCCCAGCTCCCTCATGACACTTGTGCCCCAGCCCCTTCCCCGGCCCCTGCCCGGCTCTGGACACGCTGCAGCCCCTCAGTGTCTGTCTGGGGGTGAGGGGCCCAAAACTGACCCCAGGATTCACGGTGCAGCCTCCCCAGTGCCGAGTACAAGGGGACGATCGCTGCCCTGGTCCTGCTGGCCACACAGTTTCAGATACAAGCCAACTTATTCCTTGAAAACTTAATTTCTGGAGGAGCAAGGCTTTCATTGTCTTTCAACTACAAAATGCCATCAGTTGTTGAACACTTTACCAAGCATTTATAATTGTTTTCAAAACTGAGTTTCTATAGTTGATTTGATGTTTTTGTTTGGATACCCCTATAACATCTAGATGGTATTAGCAAATAAAACATTAATATGTATTTGGCTTTACAGTGTTAAATAGACTAACTAACTATACCATACCTCAATTCTTCTTGCAGGCTGCTGTCCTCTAAAATAACACACTGCTGTTCAAAAATTACTTTTAATTGAAGAACAGCAAAAATGGGTAAGTTACATAGCTAATAAAGGACACAAAATTGTACAGCTTGCCACAGACTGCTATAGCTTTCAGAATATATTGATTTTGCAGCATTAAACAGCCTATGTGATGCCGGGGCCTAGATTGAGAACGTGTAGAATGAATAATTTACCACCTAGAGTGAGCGAGTCTGTCTGCAGGAATAAAAAGAAAACAGCCCTGTGAACTGAGACTGTGCTCTCAAAGCCGAGAGCTTTCTTGGAAGTGGGAGCATCTGATGTTGAAAGACCTCTGGACAGGGAGGCTTGTACGTGAGAAATTCTACGCAGCAAGCAAGAAGAAATGTGTGTGTCTCATCTTGTGGCTTCCCTTCCCTTTCTGAAAAGATGAGAAGCTCTGCAGATGCATCTTTGACCTGGGCAAAGCTTCAGGTCGTCTTGCTTGGAGAAGGCAGATAAGGGCTAAGGGTCAAACCCTCGCCGCTTCATGTGGCCCTGTCAGCTTGGCTGCAGTGTGGAGGGCTGGCCAGGAGAGATGGATTACTGGCATATCGAAGGAAAACACTGTGCTGGAAAGGCTGTCTCTTGTTTAACTCCTTCAGGCTGTGGGTGCAGGTTTGTTGCTACGTGCAGGGAGATGACTGTTCCAGAGCCTTCTCTTGTTTCCTGTTGTTTGGGTTAAAGGATGGATCGGTCCCGAGGAGAAGGTTAGCTAGCCCAACTAGCCAGGCCCAGGAGTCATTTCACAAAATGAATCATGAGAACAGTGGGTATTTCCAATTCTGTGGAAACATTAGAACTTGATACTCACACAGAACTTCAGCAACAGAGATGGTTTTCCACAGAGCTTCTCAAATCATCTGCAAGGCCATTTTCTGAGAGGTTTCTGACTGTTCTGACTTGTTTACTTAATTGGGATGAAGTGATTTTAAAGGCAGCAATCCCTCTGTCCTCCTCCCTCACCCAAAGCAAAGCACACGTATGCTCTGCCTCCCCGCATCACTCTTTCCTGTCTCTTAAGGGGAGGACAAAAAGAATTAGAATCAAGGCAAGCACTAACAGGTTACAATTAACATACATTTCAAGTAAACCAGCAAGTTTTCACTTAGTATAACAAGTGAAGGAGGAAAGTGGAGGTTGATAAACATGAAATGTAAATATTCTTCTGCAAGCAAACTATGGGAAAGCACATGGTAGAGAAGTGTCATTCCTTACTGCTCATCTTCTGTGTCTCTTTAGCCTCCCTTTGCTTGGATTTATGTGAAAAATTACAATTCAGAAAGTGTTATGTCTTACTGGTCAGGTCACCAAACCCAAGGAATCTGCAGACAGGGACTCATACCCTGCTCCGCTGTTGTTTCTGAGCACATGGTTTCACTTCCCCAGGCCTTCAGTTTCCCTCTCTCTGTAAAAGGAAGCAACCTCACGTGTCTGTTCACATGTGGATCTTAAGGAAACGTATAGAAGGAGACCTCTGAAACTCAACAGCGTGTATTTGAATTCCTGGGAAGGAACCTAATACAATTTTTGATGTTTTTCTAACATTTGAAAACCAGACACAGTTAGAAAGATTAAAGCATGTGCTGTGAAACTCTGGGCTATGTAGATGTGCTAATAGATAGTAGTTGTACTGAATGGTTCAGGTTTTGGTTTCCCAGAATTGGCACTGCCAGCCTTATGTTAATTTGTGTTTTGTTCTAAGGTACAAGTTCTTTGCCATAACGTCAAAGCACATATTATTTATTTTAATTACTATTATCAGCACAAAACTTGTGTTCACTCTTCTCCTAGCTTTACTTGAAGGAAACCTCTAGTCAATTGGAGTTCTGGGATAGAATAATACCAGGAAATGGAGAGATCTTTGTCAATTACCTTGTGCAATTTGTAGGGGTAGTGATGCAGATGACGGATCATACTATTTTTTCGTGGGGCTAGCAGGCAAATGAAAATGCTTACCTGCTGGAACAGCCACCATTGCCTCCTTTTGAACCTTTCAGAGGCTTGTAAGATCCCTACAAAACATGGGTTTTTTTTCTACTATTTGAAAAAGCTGGTGCTAATTCTATTGCTGCTTGCCCAAAGAAAGTGATCTTGCTATAAAAGAGGCTAAATGTTTCCAACAGCTCCCAGAAATGAAGAAAGCTTTTTTTCTTTTTTTTTTTTTTTTTCTTCTGTAATGACTGTAAATTTGTAGAGCCAAAGAAAAAGCCACTACTTCTTGGACAAAATTTTAGGGCAGTACTTCACTTTGCTTGTTTCCTTATGGTACAAGAGCAGTAAGAATGCAGTGTACTATGAAGGGAGATCTACAGGAACTGACGTCGGAGAGTCATGTGCATGGCTGGGTTGTACCTGTTCATCAAGAAAGGAAGTAAATGACCCTTTTTGCAGCTGCATTATTCATGATCAATGGCACCTAGAACAGCAGCAGGATTTTTTTCAGTCCGAGAAACCAAAAAATCCTGAACTTGTTATTCTTTTAGTGACCCAGAAAGAATGTGGGTCTACCTGAATCATTGCAGGATGGGAGGTGTAGAGCAAATGGAAGGGAACCCACATCTGAGTCACGCACACTAGTTTATAAAGAGAGCACGTTGCTCTAGAGGCAGTTGTGTAGAAAGGGATGCAAGTTGGGAAGATTGTGCTGATAGCTTTAGTCCTCATATTCTGAGGCTGCATTTAAAGGGAAGGAAGAGTGCAGAGTTGCAAACAAGTAACACCCTTGAGCTTTACCCTCTGTTCAGTTCTTCACTCCTGTGTTCAGCCCCTTCCCTGTTGCCATACCAGCTCTCAAGTGCTGCTGCTGAATTCAGTCCTTTCCCCTCCCTTTCCCTGTTCCCATACCTTGAATGCCTGTGCTGGATTCCCCACCTTGGTACTCAGTAGTCGGACCTTACCTAGACCCTTTTGAAAATGCTGGGGTGAGGAAGCTGTGCGGGGGCAGACCTGTGTGAAGCAACCCACAGAGATACTACTGTGTTACGGGTAGAGGCTTTGCTAGCTGGGATCATGCAGGGTTGCACCAACGGGCTAAGTGACTCTTCTCCTTTTGTTTAGACCTTGAATACTCAAACCCCGGCCCCCCTGTGGGATGCAGCGGGACTAGTAAGTGCTTACAATACAGTGCAACCTTTGCCTTTTCTTTAAGCCTGCCTGATGCAGTCTGCATTCCAGCAAGAAAGTGTGCTCTGAAATTAAAACAAGTCTGTGATAAGTTTAATAGGATTCATGAGTTTAATCTCTCTTGACAAACTGAATTCATCATGATAGTAAAAGAGAGGAGTTACTAAGCAATTAAATTGTTTTAGTTTCTAGGCAGGGTATTTAATGGACAATTGGTATGAACATATTGCCTGATACTGTGTTTTAATACTAGATTATAAAATTGTTTCCTGCCAAAAACTTTCTAAATGTGGGAAGCAAGAAAATGTCTTTAAGCCTAAGAATGTTATTTAAGTATTCATAAAAGAATATTGGAAAAATGCTGGAGAGCATATTGCTAACTCCACTTTCCTTTTTAAATGAAAAGTCTTGTTAGTTGGAAGACCAAGTATTCATTTTTCTGTTAAGAATGAGAGAGGGCCTTCCACACTGGATTTACAGAGGCTTCTGGTTTTAGAAGTCCATGCCGAATCATATCAAATATATTGGTTAAAACTGAGAAACTGGCTGCAAGCCTCCAGCTCCAACATCTGTTCAAGAATGAATAGAACAAAAAAAACATAATGGCTGTGAATGATACGAGGAAGACAGTATTCTTTCATTTCTGAATAGGAGTTTTTTTGTATCACAGTAATATTTGAACACTTCCCAGTAGTAAATTAAATAATGGGGCTAACATCTGTATTCATTTATCAATTTTCAGACTGCAGAAAATTCATTTCACTTGCACAAGTGGCTCTCTTTGCTCCTGCAGCCACACACAAAGCTGTTGCATATCACATTACTGCGCCATGTGGTCAGGTCTCTTCCAAATGGCCTTTATCTGCCTGTTTGCTTTTGATAGGGTTGTTTGCAGCACTACGGTGAGAAGTGTAGAACAAACACGTGGAGGCTGTGGAGTTCAGAAAGCAGGTAGGGCCAGGGAGGCTGCCTGGGTGTAAGTCTGCCTGCATCTCTTACTGGAGCAGCACCTCCTAAACCAAACCTCTGAGTAATGCAAGAGGGCTCCCATATGCTTTGTGTTACATGAACATAGATTCTTACATGCAGGTAGGTAGAAGGAGGACAAATCTATGCTAAAAAGCACCATATTCTGTAACGAGATGCCTACAGTTATATTAGGCTGTAAGAGGGGAGAAGGCTTTGAAGAGTTGGAGGAAAATGACTGTGCTGTTACCAGCAGTTGTATCCTTCCAGCTTCAGGGACGGAAGAAGTGTAATGACCCCCTAACGGCTTCAGTAATCTACTGAATTATAGCAATGGTATACAGAGATGCAGCAGAACAAGTTTGCTGCTGTTTGTGTACTATTGAAGAGTAAGAAGTTCAGTGCCTTTTTTTTTTTTTCCTTACTTTCTCTTTAATCCTCAGGGAGAAACTTCAGTGACCTGTATCCACAGTGGGTGTAATAACTTATTATAATACATCATATTCATGTTCTTGAGTCTGTATGGAGAAATATTTTAGGAAGCATCACTAAGGAAGTTAAACATTTTTTCTTGTCTGCAAAGGACTCTTTGGCCTCTGGAGAGCATGCTTTCTGGGTTAAAAATGAGACATTTTTTGGATATATTTGGATAATGTTCGTTGCAAGACACCGTGACTTGCTTATGAATGAGCATGAAAATTAATCTTCTTCTTAAGAGGATATATAGATTAGGGGAAGCTTGAGAAATTATTATATCCTGTTTGAGAACACACCAAGTGAATAGAGCTTAATATTATTCATAATGATACATTTCTATCTGACATTAGCATAATATACCTGTATAGAAACTTAAAAATCTATTACTTCATTAGTGAAGACCAGTCGCATGTTTACTGTAATGCTTCAAACTGTCACTTTTGGCTATGGTTAAAAGTGCAAATTAGGCAGTAGTATTTTTGACTGAAGGCATCTGAATATATTGCTAATAAAGTCTGTTGTATTAATATGTCTCTCTTTGAGAATCATCTTGGGATGTAGCTCCTGTTTAAAGGCCATAGCCACACAAATGAGCCATGAATGGAAAAAGCAGGATGCGTCTGGTCATTTGCTCATGAGGGAAGAGTGGCTTCTTGGCTTCATGGATGAGCAGCGGCTTTCTCATATGTTAATTGAGGATATGAACCTTAGGATAAATGGACAGATGTATGCTTTTGTCCGTGAAAATCTAACAGCCATCTAATAGCCATCTCTGTTTAACCTCTGTCTTCTTGTGCTCCAATATTTGTCACTTCTCATGGTATTGTCAAAACAACATCTAGAGAAAACACTAAATTAAGAATTGCTTAAAATGCATTTGGTAAATGTTGAGACTGTCTTGGGTCCCGTCCCCCCACTTCTCAATAATTAACTGAAATATTAATTAACAACTCCAATTCTGACTTCATCTCATAATTAAGGGTTTGGGAGTAGCTGGGAATCTGTGATTGTTGGGAAAGCAGCCTTTAGGATCCTTTAGAGTTCGTTTTCCTTTTTAAAATCATAAACAATGTTAGTGCTGACCTACACAGCCTTTGATTTTTACTTTCTTAATCTAAATTGTTGCAAAGGTTACTAATTATACCATACTCAAAAATAAATTAGTAAGCCATCAGTAAAAATTACATTAAAAGCAACATTATTTCCCATAACATTAATAAGGACTTCTTAGGTGTGATTTATTTTTGCAACAATTACTGTAAAGTCTCCTGGAAGATGTATTTCTGTGTAGTTAATGTAATATACATGTATGCAATTTTCCATTTTAGTGCCTATTGATTGCTTCATTTTTCATCTGTCTCAGGCTATTCTTATAATTTCCTCTGGGCCTTCAGAAATGGCAGACATCAAGGGAAAATTGTAGTGGCATGCCCTATGGGAAATGCAAAAAAGCAAATAGATCAGAGTCTGACAGAAAGGACTGAGTTCAAGTGCACTTGCATCATGAGAATTTAAACTGCCTTCCAACCTTTTAGAGATCTGAAAGTATTTTATTGAAGAAACTTTGCTTTTATATCTTTTACCGGGAAGTGAATTCTAATTGTGAGTGAAGTCCTTGTGCATGTAAGAGAAGTGTGTCCATTCTGCTCTGTTTGGCAATCTTTAAGTTCAAAAGGTGAGGATGATTATTTCTCACTCTCAGCTATATCATTTGAAAACTTAGGTTCAAGTTATGGGTAGCTCAAAGAATTTATTAGAAGTCTAGTTCCCAAAACTCAGATTTGCTACTTCAAATGCCCAGGCCTGTCAGGCACACTAGTATCAACATACAAGAAAAGGTAAGTTCTCTTGCATCCAGTGCGTGTGACCTTAGAAGCAAGTGGTTTAGTTCAAAACAAGAAGGAATGCATGCACGTGCAGTCTAGCTGCCCGTAGTTAATTACTAGCTCTTCACCTTCACCTCTCACAGCCTGCGGTGGTGGTGGGCTCAGGGGGAACAGACTCTTTTTTCGGGGCAGGTGGTGCAATGTTAATTAGAGATATGAATTTACCTTCACAGCTCTGAGTAAGATAATTAAATGTCTTACTATTAATATATCCTGAGTGCCACAGTATGTAGCTCTTTATAATACAGTCTGAGATAATGTAGTTTATGCTATGTTGGCAGTGGTAGCTGTAACTTTTTGCTGGTTTAATGGTAACATGCTTTTACAACCAGTTGACAAAGAAGGGAGTTGGGTGCAGGATTTGGCTGCAATTGAAGAGCAAATGAACAATTAGAGCAAAGGAGCTGACACCTGTTGCAGCACAATCAAACTAGTAGACTGCAACAAGGCTTTACCATTGATCAGATTCTACTGTCTGTGCTGTATCTCCTTCCTCCAGAGGTCAGAGGACCCTGCTCCTTCTTCATTCTAACATGCACACACACCCCCCACCCCACCCCACACCCCTCAGGGCTATTTAACCACTTAGCAGGAATGAGCTACACCTGCACATCATCCAGGTCCATCAACCCACTGCCTCTGAGGCAAGGCCACAGCTGCATGTTATATGTGCTAATTAACCCACCGCCTTCATTCCTCTACAAACACCCAATCCTTTAAGACCGCGTTATTCTGCTGAGACCAAAGGTATTGCTTAGGGACACGGGTGAGAGAACCTCCAGCCAAACTTGTACGTAGCTCTGAGTAAATTCCTACCCTAAACCAGGTCACTGCATCCAGTCTGTACGTACTGGGGAGAGAAGGGTTATACTGGATGTTTCACCCAAACTATTTTACAAAGTGCTACAGTTTGGATGGATAGGAGTCTGGATCCAGCTCAGCCCTCTGAAAACTTTTTCAATTTTGTCACAGAAAATAGTAGCGTTGGAACCGATGAACCGGCCCACTTGTGATGAATGTAAGATTTTTCAGAAGTGCCTATGAAGGAGTTATCACACACCCAACTAACCTTTTTGGAGGGATTTGCATGCCTGACTACTTTAGCCTAATTTGAAAATCCTAGTGGCTGTAACTATTCCGTAATGAAGACCTTTGCAAGTTACATGACAAAAGTCTTGCGCCTTTTTCCTTTCATGCATTTCTCTTCCTAGTGCACAGAGCAAAACCTTGTAAAGAGATGTTTCCCTGTGAACAGTAATTTGGAGGTTGTATTTATGCCCTTCCAGAAAGGTCAGCTTAAAAACTCCATTGCAAGATTAAGCATGGGGTCAAGATAGATATTATTAAACAAATGGTATAAAAAAGTACAAGTTCAGTTCTTTTCTTTGAATTAATTTAACTCTTGATTGAATACTACCCTCTGCTCATGATTTGGCACCGTTAGTGCTTTCTACCTTTGCTATAACCTCTTCCACTGGCACTTCAGATTCAGGTAGGTCTTCCAAGGCCAATGGCTCCCGCTGTCTTGGGGGAGAAGAAAGACTTCTAGAGCTGAAACCTTCCAACTAAAAATAAAAATTAAAAAAAGTCTTTTTTTTATTGTGGCCTTATCTTCTGTGAAAGCTCCTTTTCTACCCTGATCATCCACTGGCCTTGCAGATTTTCTAGCACATTGCTACCTAGGACGTTTTTATAAATGATGTATTATTAGATGTTACAAATTTAGCAAGCTGTTCCTCAAAGTATTTTGGCCTGTTTTGTACTACCTCTATAGTCAGCCTGCAGCTGTAGTACGTGGTGCTTTCGTTTGGGATACAAATAAACTTTCTTGAAGCCTCAGTGCAGTGTTTTTATGTAATTTTCCTGCATGTGCAAGGATCATGCTTCTCCTGGATGCTCTTTTGAGGTGTATGGGGGTTTTCTAAACTTAGTTCAAGTTGTTCTTGATTGCAACAAGAGTCTCTCACTTTTCTGTTAATCCAAGATGGACCTTGAACGATATCCATGGGCCACAGCTGATCTGCATGAATAAGCATGAAGAACTGGATCCTTAGCGCTGACCAGGGCCAAGTCAAGAGTTGCTTTTCCTGTGGTTCCCTAATTAGCTTCTTAGTGAAATAGCCATTAATGGTACTGAAAAATCAGTCTTGGCATTATGCCTGGGTATGACATTTACTTGATGCACATGTGGGTATCTGATTCTCCCATTACAGCTATGTTTTTTGGCACCAAGTTTCCCTAATCTCTATGAGCACACCAAAGCCATGGCCACTGGCAGCTACAGGCAGTTGGTAATATAAAACTGTTCTTGTATTTCTCTTTTTAAGGCCTTCAAGATGCTACTGCTAGCTGTATGTGCAAGAGTTCATTTGTGTTGAGAAAAGGCAGCTGGGACAAGTGTCTCCTGCTCTTCGTACAATGCAATATCCACATAACGAGGTGGTGTGGGTGAGTAAAGTGACTATTGGCTTTCTAATTTCATATACTCAAAACCCTCTTTTCTTCATCCAGGTTAGGATCAATTTGATATAAAATACTAGATGTCCGCTGGAAGAGAGATCTTTCCAGCTAAGACTGGGGAGGATGAAGCACTATAGACCATATTTTGTATGTACCAGCCTTGAAACCCTGATCAAAACCCCTGAGAAATCCTCACTGCTTGAGCTAGCTGGGCCACGCATGTGATGCAGGTGGCAGCCAACCTTTTCAGTATCATTGACTCTTCGAATGTTCTCCACTCCTGCTGCACAATGTGCCAGTTCTAACTGCACAAAGCTTACCTGTGTTCCCTAACGTGTTATCCTTTCCCTACCTTTGATGGGCCTAAGGATCTTTGTGGTTTCATTTCCATTGTCATTTTTTAACAAACTTCCTAGAGTAGCGCACGCACGTCCTATCATCTGTTTTTATTGGGTGTGATGCAACTAAGGAGGGGATTTCTGCTGGGGAGAAGATAAGCTCAGAAGGCCTGAGGATGAGCATATCTTAACTACCATTCTGCTTATTGCTCGACACAACCTGCTTAATTTTTCAGTCACTTCCCCAAAGATGACTACAACCAAGAACCATAAGTTTGGCTATTTTTCTGAAGCAACTGATAATACCAAACACTGTTTCACATTTTTCTAGGCTATTTTTTTGCGACATTCCCTTTATTGGGAAAATGTAACATTTGTTAAAATTTTAATACACAGGACAAAGTTGCCTGAATAAATTTGCTGAGATAAGGCTGGAGCATTTTAGTGATGAGTTCGAAGGGAGGATTAAAGAGGTAGGTAAGACACACAAAATTAAGTAGGCAAACTGTGTCGTTGCTGAGCTGATGTTGCTCTTGGGAGTGTGCAGACTTTCTTCCAGCACATGAGAAATTTTATAAGGACACAGACTCAGGCAAAAAGCAGAGTAATTCAAACATCATCCATCTCTTCTAGTTATAATTTCATAGCTTTTTATCTCTCATTGAATCTAAAAACACTTAGAAAGGAATTGGTATATGTTTTCCCCGCTAGCCTGTGGTCAACTAACAGCTGAACTAGAAATCGAATTTGAGTGCTGGGTTGTCACTCTGGTGAAACACTGGTATCGGGGTCTTTGCCAAGATGAGGAGAGGTGGCCCCTGCCTGACAAAAGTGGCCCTGAACTTTGCTGTCTCGGATTGCTGTACGCCTCCGCCTGTTTCTGAGGTCACAGCCGTTGGATACCCGGCGTACCTGCAGTGTGTGCCGCTCCTGATGCTCTGCTGCCTCGTGCGTGGCACTGCGCTGTGGCAGGGAATGCAGGGGAGGACATGGGGACTAGGGGTTGTGTTGGAGCTTTTGAGCCAATTTGCTCATTTCTTTTGGAGTGGGCAAAAGGGTGAAGAAGGCAGGTTTTGTACAACAAAGCTTTCTTGCAGCTGTACTGATTGCGCTGGGAAAGCAGGCCAGCCTGATAAATGATTGTCTGAATGTCATTATTGCTTTGCAGTGGTGTTGAATGAAAAAAACCTAGATTTTTTTTTTTTCTTTTTTAGTCTACTGAATCCATTGTTACCAGATGATTTCCTGTTATGGGTCCTAAATTTATTCAGGAGATTCTAAAGGAAACCCTTGTAGCTACAGATGTGTGTCTGAAGCGTAGGCTGGTGGGGTTTGTTTTTTTTTTTTTTTTGTAAAAAAACCCCACAGTCATAAGCTAGTTAAAAATAAGTGATTTCAGTACATGAGGCAATGTTGCAATGACTACAGGCTGATTAGCTCATCTTGTCGCCTGGATCAAATTACTTACATGTAAGTAAACCATTTCTGAATCCCCCTCATCAGGTTTTGATATTATCAGTGTGGACTTAGGCAACTCAAAATGCTCACAATAAGTACAAAGAAGTAGGTATTTTGTCTTTACCCAAGAAGCAGATAAAACCCTAGGTGTGTGTAATAACACAAACGTATGTCATATCTGGTTTCCTTTTATATCTTCTTATTCCAGTTGACGACAAGAGTCAGATGTACCAGATACGCTTAATCTGGAAAAGAGTGGCAGCGGTATCAATTCTTTCCGTGCTTTCTTATTTCTTGTCCTCCTAGTACTGGGACCCACTGATCTTATTTCTCCTGGCTGCACTTCTCTGTGTGCTCTTTTTCCTATTTCTATTTCTCTGGCTTTGTGCAACTCAGTGTATATAAATGTAGTGTATATAAATGTGCACATACCTACCTTTACTTGGTTCTTCCAGAAGGAAAAGGAACTGCAATAATAAATGAAGTCTGGTAGGTGGAATGAAGGTTGAAATAATGTGGCGCAGTACGTCATGTCTGTGACTGTAGGCTACTTTGTGGTAGATCTGTGTTTATTTTGGAAGTGTCTTAGTTACTGCTAGCTTTCTTTTACCTCTTCCACACTTTAAAAAATACACTAACAATTCTCATGCAGCAAACAGAATTGTAGCACTTTATGGCTTTAAAAAATTGGAAGCGAAGCCACTTTTCCATACTGAAAACTTTGCAAAATAATAATAAAAATCTTTTTTCATCAGAAAGACAATTAAGATCAAACTACTTTAATATTTCTGAGAGGAAAAACTTGTAATTTGAAATGTTTAATTGAAATTTTCCTTTTCTTCTACATTCAGTGCGAGAGCCTGTATTTCCAGGTCATTGGTGAGTTGAAGGTTGGTATAACACAATCTTTCCTCCTGGAATTTCTTCTGCTTTGTGCAATTTCAGTTAAATTGCCCGTGTGAGTGGGTGGGCACACTCACCACAGCGGCCAGACTGTGGTGGTGTTGTGAAAGGGTGCACGAACCTTTGCCAAGCTTGGGGGGCAGGTACTGTGGTAGTGGAGATGTTGGCCGGTGGCTTGACCGGAGTTTTAACCTCAGCAGTCTGTCTCCGTGGTGTTATTCTGAGATGTTGTTCAGAAAGCATTTGCAATGAGTTGTTTTCCAGAAGATCAAATTGCAGGTGATGGCCAAACCGTGAATGTGGGAAAGGGTGGGGCAAGGGAAGCGTGGGGGTAGTTTCAGAAATGGGTCATTTGGTTTGAATTTATGTTTGGCAAATATTGTAGGGGAATTACAAGGAGGTTAAAGTCCAGTTCCTCCTGTACAGGGACACCAGTCAGGGAGAGAAAGCAGATCTTGGTACAATTCAGTGGGAGGAATTGACACATACCTCTGGTAAAGAGGGAAGAGAAATCTTTAATGCAGATGGGCTGGAAATTGCATAAAGGTATGAGACGCAGTGAGCAGCTGCACGAAAAGGGCAAGGCCAAAGAGGGCATGTCTGGGACCACCAGTTCAGCTACTTGGCCTGGGCAAGTTGAGCCAAAGCCACAAAAGCCATGAGGGTGAGGGGTTCTCTGGGCTTGCCGATGGGACCCATGCCCAAACTGCACTGCCGCACAGAAAGCCTCAGCAATACAACCACCAGTACTTGCATGTTCTCCTGGTCTTTGAAATGAATCAACAGTAAAAAGTAGATTTTTTTTTTCTCTCTGGACCACTCTGTTTTTTAAGCTACTGGAACTGGTACTAAGCAATTGAAATCATCACGAATACGACACTTACATACACTGAGGGTCAAGACACTTGTTTCTGAATGGAGGGGAGAGGATGTATTTTTAGAGAACTGTCTGTTGTGCTGGTTTATATCAAAGCAAAACTGCATGTTCACATAAGGAATAGGAACTAGAGAAGTTTTAACACGGGTATTTTGTTTGAAAACTAATTTTTCATGTTAATTAAACCTCTGCAGAGCAAACCTTATATATGACACTTGGTGTTACAGATGGCAAGGGCTGGCTTCTAAGATCTCTGGTTTGAATCATTACCCCTATGTAATATACCGTGGGCCAACCATGCATGATATTCTTGACAAGGATAAACCCAGCTGGCTCATATTAGCAGAAACCAACATTTATTTCAGTCAGCTATTGAGTGATAGTCCTTTCAATGTTGCTCTTGTTGCCAAGTCTGTTTTCCAAAGCCCCTGAGGACATTGCTGGATGTTGTCAGGAACAGTGATTTTTCACACTCCTGCCCTTTGTGACCAACTTACCATTACTTTCCAAGTGTAAAACTGTTTTCTTTATCATCTAGCAAGAACATTTCAAATGAATTCATATGGTAAAATAAATTTGGAAAGCTTTTCCTGTCTGTTCTGAAGAAAGCTGCATTCCAGACATTGTCGGATGAGAGTCTTTTGGTGCATGTGATACGCTTTTTTTAAAAACAGCTTAAGAAAGTACATGAATAAGAATGCAGAAATTCAGCTCATGGGAGCTAGAAACTGAAATGGCTCCAGGATCTGTGGGTCAGGAGGAAAACTTGGTGAATTTCTGCATATAACAGATACTTTCCTAGGGCTACGCTATACTTTTCACCCGTCTTAAAATGCAAACTGTGCACAGTGAAAAGAGAACCAAACGTGCAGTGGCACTAATGAGAAAAACAAATGGGAGGGGCAGGGAGTAAACTGATTTAGGCAGTGAAGTACCAAACAGTTGGCATTGACTTTGAGGGCACTGCAGCACAGCCTGATTTGGTGCGGAAGGGTACTTCGCATCTCAGCTGAGAGCTTGTAATCAGTGCTCTTATATCTTGCGATCTTGTTCTTGGTGTGACTGATCTTACTTACTTACTGAAGAGCATCAGGCGTCTACTGAAAATACTACAAACATGAGGAAAACTGGTTTTACAGTAACACAGAGAAATATCTAATTTAAAAAGAAATTTATTTCTTGAAGCAAGGCACTTCATTTTACTGTTACCTACATATTTAAGAAATGTACATATATGAAATTTGGGTTGCCTATAAACTTGTTGAATATGGGCTTTGCATTAGTTTGGACATGAAAGCATTCAATTGACCCTCCTTAGCATACATTACCTTAGTTTGAGTTTACTGTTATTTTTCTCTTCAACTGTTGCCTGGATTTTTGTTTTCCTTACCGATACTCGTTCTTATTCATCCTTCTTGTTTGCCCTCATAATCTGTGAGTACATTTGAATTTTATTGTGCATCCAGAATTCCTGATTATTGCATTTGACACACGTCCTGGATAGAGCTATTGGAAATGTAAACAAGGTGCTGAAAGCTGAGTTGCAGAAGGAATGTGTGAGGACTCTCTCAGCCCAGGGACATAAATCCACTCCTAGAGAGAGAGGAACAGGATTGCATTGGTTGTTATTGCCAATTCCAGGCTCCCTTCTGTCCGCAGAAGAGCTGCAGGGGACAGAACAGGCAGGATGATTTACACTTTATTCTTCTTTCCTGTTGACCCATCCTTGCTCTGCTCTTGAAGACTGAAATCTCCAGGAGCTCCTGTGTGTAAAGCTTATGTCGTCTTACAAACACAGAAAAAAAACCCCATCTGGTATAAGTGTTCATTACACGGAGGAGATAATCAGTGGCTTTAACAGAAACCATAAGGTTGCATTGCTCAGCTCACTGGATGACTGCCCCACTGTACCACTCTGTCCAGAGGGCCAGGTTAACTGTGGCCAGTTTGAAAATTATGTGCAAACCCTCTTGTGCTTGGTAGGAGGCATGCCTGTTTGAGTACTAGAACCGAGTGTGTTGCCTAAATGCATGCTACTTGATCCACTTGGCTGTGCTTCTTTATAAACTGTTTACATAAGTGTGCCCAAAATAAATTACATTCTGATTACTTCATCACTGTGAAGTTATTGTAATTGGGAAGATGGTCAGAGAAGAGTAGCTAAGAAATTAACAGGAGCCTGAAGGATCTGATTAATAAGGCAAATTGCTAGAAGGTGCTGAAGGTGAGGGAAGGAGGGAACAAAATACATTGTAAATATTTGAAGAACAAAAATACGAAGAGGGATTACTCAAGACAGAAGCAAGCTGAAACTAGAGAGGTATGAAATCAGTGCAAGGAAGAACAACATTCTTAACAGCGAGGTGTTTCAGGCTGTGTATGCAGTACCTCAGAGGGACACTTGACCAACAGCATGTCTTTAAACTGAATAGAGAAGGAACAACAACCTATAGCAGGCAATCCTTTATGGTAAGGCAGGAGGAGATGATGAGCGACTTAAGACATTACTGGCAAGAGTAGGCACTGGTAACATGGATGGCACTCTGACATTTTAAAGTTGAAGCATCATGTAGGTGTGTGAATGGGAACAAGATAGTTGAGCAGTCTAGTGCATAGACCTTGTGGAAGGGAAAAGCTGGAAGCTGTCAGTCCTGTGATTTCTGGAACAGAAATACTGCTGTCAGTACAGCTTCTAATTTCACCTTGGATTAAAGAATTAGAATTTTGTGATAGAAAATGGATTTTTTTCATTGCATATTAGATAGATACAGTTGTGGTTTAGACCTATCCCAGTTGCTCCACCGTGCAGCAGCTGTCAGATGTGTGAAAGAAGTCCCAAAACCATGCTGTGGAAGGAACCCTGCGCTCATCTGCCTCAGTCCTGCTGCAGGGTGGGACTAACAACTGCTTGCTGCCTGCTCAGCACACTTAATAGAAAGCACACTTCTAAAGTCTATCAAGCAACTTTAAAATGCAAACCAGTGGGACTGCAAATAAGGGTGCAATGAAGTTACATGGCAGTGTACAACTCCTAAGTGTTCCCTGCCCCTGCATGGGGGAGTAAGGTCTCCCACCAGCCAGGCTCCTGCAGCCCTGAAGAGCCACAGGTCTCCTCTCCCCTCCTTCAACCACCTCCTTTCAGTTAATTCCATACTATCAGGCAAGAAAAATGAAATGGATAAACTCAGGTCTATGTGGTATGTCTTTATATTATAATGTTTCTCAGTTGTCCAAATTCCTCTGCAGGAACACGTCCCGGTAGATCTATATAACTATCTTCAGTATTTAGTACAAATTCAATATTGTCAGCAAGAAGGATTGCTTACAATGCTCACATTGTATTTTACTTTTAGCGAGCCATTACTGGAGTCATGTCTTTTATTTATATTAACATGTTGCTAACTGTAACCTAATAAAGATGCAAAATGCATGAAATCAATTACCTACAGATTTAAGGGCTGTACATAAAGGAAACTTCCTCATTTCCCTTTGCATTTGTTGAATACAGACCTTGCACTAGCTTGAACATGAAAGCATTCAATTGACTGTTTAATTCCATTAATTAACTTCTGTTATCATTTTCCTTGCCCATTTACTTCAGTTTTAAAATACCTGGATCCCAGTTAGAAAATTCCCTTAAGTCATAACGATTTCAAATTATAAGGTTTATTATAAAAATATCATTTGGGCTCTAAGAGCTTATTAGTTAAAACCTATGTTCCAAGGTAATCTTCAACTTCACAGAGGGATTTCAGGTTTTTAAGAGATTTTTGTTTCTGTTTTTCATTAATTTGTAATTTAGAAAGTGTGGAAAGCCTCTGATTCAATAGAGAGAACTTTTCAAAACATGCCCAAGCTGATAGTACTTTGGGGTTTGGGGGTTTTTTGTTGTTGTTTGGGGGTTTTTGTTGTTTTGTTTTTGGTTTTTTTTTAACAAGCAAAAAGCATATTAGCTTATTTTTTGCAGTATTTTGTCAAAAATATTGAAATCTCTATATATCAGTGCTATCAAATTAGATCTGGTAGGAATACATTTTTTTCCTGCACTGTCTACTTGTGAACCAGATTTCCATAATGCTTTTTTGTTGTTGTTAAAAAGCTGCTGCTGAACTGAACTGCAAATAGTGGCAACTGCAAAGCATTTGGGAAACTTGTTTGTTGGGTGGGTTTGGGTTCTTTTTTACTTGTGTTTAGCTTTTTGTACTGGCCATGCATGGATAGCATGCACATCCAGTAGCTCTACTGACAAAATAAGCATAAATGAGTCAGTAAGAATCTGGAGATCGGTCCTGTGAGCCAGTCATGTGGAGAGTTGCTAATGCTGATGTGCTGGTCTCGTTAAGATTTCTGTGCATGCAAGTAGGATGGGTTATGTTGCTGACTGACTAATTGGCCTCTTGTCTGTCGTGCAGAACAAACGAGCAGAGCTTGGTCAGTTTGGTCTCCCAGGGCTTTGATTCCTGCCAGCCCCTGGGTATCTGCAGTCAAAGGAGCCCCTGTGCTTCCCCATGTGATGGCGTTCACTTTGCTAGGAGCCTTGCTGTCCTACTTCTGGTGTAAACTTTGTCACATTTCTTTCAGATTCCTTACCAGAATCATTTCAGGTTGTATCTCCCCAGGTGAAGCCTCTCGGTCCAAGTGGAAAAAGCCCAGCTGTCTGTCCAGTGAGCAGAGCTGGCGGACAACAGGACGTGTGCAGTCTCTCAACAGCCTGCTCTTCAAAGCTGTGTGCGTGCACATCATAGAGTGAGGATCAGGCCAGTGTGACTTGTAGCTGGCAGCAGTGTTTTAATAAAGTCCTTTAAAACTTAGATCTCTGATGCATTGAACACGCTGCCCCAGTCTCTGGGCACCTGAGCAATGTTTGAAGGTAAGGATGTGAGTACTTGGTTCCACAGGCTTCACGGGGACTTCTAGGTGTCAAATTTAGTAAATACTTAAGTGATGAGTTAAGGGCTTGGAGACCGAGGATCCTGTGCCAAACAGTATAGTATTGAGCCTCCAAGACAGCTGACAATCCTAAAACCCATAAGGGTTTATTTTTACAATTAAAAAGGCAAAAGCTCATGAATAATGTATGCGGTCAAATCAATTGTGCACATTCAAAACATCAGTTAATCACAGAGAAAGAAGCAGGCTGTGTACTGTGCTTTAATGTCTGCTGTTGGGAAATTAGGGGGGAAGAGGCCACTTCTATTTGTTCTTTGAAAGTAACAAGCAGCAACAGCAGCTGTAGTTGGCTGGGGCAGAGGCTTGTGCTATGAGATCACTTTGGAAAACAGAATTAGTAATGGATTGAAGTTGTAAAGTTACGATCTGACCCATGGCTGGGTCACCGAGCGTTTACAAGGGAAGTGCATCCAACATGCTCCTAAATGCTCATCATCTAACGAGACAGAATACAGTAATTCTTCAGGGAAAGGATGAATAAAGGATAGCAGATATGCCACACCACTCGATTCACAGTACTTGGCCAGAAAAGCAGGGTTTTTTTAAAAGGCTCTGGGGGTATGTGTATCGGTGGGCTCAGGTGGGATATACCAAGCAAGGGATAATCAAAGTTTTTATGGCTACTGGGGCTCTGTACTGGTTGAACTCCATAGCTGTTACAATGGAAACAGATTTGGGTGGGATTTTTTTGGTGGGTTTTGGGGTATTTTTTTGCTTTTGAAACCAAGTGGCTTATTCAGGCTTCCTTCATGGCAGTTATTTGTATACACTAACTGGGAATAATTTTCTAGGTAAATCTAATTTAAGCTGTCTCTCTTGCTGCTTCTCTTGGGGCCAGCTGAAACTGCGGAACCCCACAGCTGGGGATGTTGTCTCCCATTACAGCTGGAGGCAGAGAAGTCTTTAGGGACTAAGAGAAAAATTCCACCAGGACCTTGCTGCATCTTATAAAGAACAGGCTATAAGTGACTTTTCCGGTATGTGACTAAAAGTCCATTGGCACAGCAGAGAGTTGTCATGGATACTCCAACTCCAGGACACTATAAAGCCCATCATTTGCTACATTTATAGAATCTTCAACACTTTAAAATCTGCTCTCGGTACCATTACAAACCTACATCAAAGCAGGTGGTACAGCACTACAATAACCTCTTTACCTCCTCAGGCACGGTGAGGGCTCTTGTGCAAAACACTACAACGGTGCCAATGAGCCATCACCTTGAGCACCATTAGGAGACTCTTTAATGTAAATAAAGGTAAAATTCGTCACGGTTTGACTGGAGATCCCTTATTGCTATAGATATGTGACTGCATTTTTCAGTCTAAAGCATTCTGTGTTCCCTTAATTGAGGTGAGCTATTTTGGATACATGACATCACTTGATAAGCATGGACCTGCAACCCCAGAGCTGTTTTGTATGTTTTGGAAGTTGTGGTAAATGCTAGGATAAAAGGTTGACTCAATTATTATTATTTTGTTGTTGTTGAAAAGGTGTGGGGAGAAATTTTCTTCATGTTAAAGTTGCAAACCAGAGAACATAAGGAAGAGTTGGAAATAAGACCCATTATTAAAGTGCCTTGATTTGGAGTGGGTCTATATTTAATAGTCTGGCAGACTCTACCCTATTTCCCTGCTTAATTGCCAATTAGTGCAATAGGTCTCTATGCATCTCTCTAGAATTAATTTTAGCTAGGTGATGACTGATGATAAGTAGAAGCCAGGCAAACAGAGGATATGTCCTGAAAGGCAACTTCTCCCATGTCTCCTTCCCTAAATATTCGTTCTAGGAGCTGACAGTAACAACAATGCCCATGTTACTGCTCTATTGAGCAGATGTAAGGAAAACAACAAATACATTTTTTCAGAAAACTTAGCTTTCAGGCCTGGTTCTAGTAAAAATATTTAAAATTACTTCAATAAGCAAGCTGTCGAGTGCATCAGTATTCGCATGATTCCCCCTTTTCATGTTAAAAAGGATGAAATGTAACTTCTCTGAGAGCGTGGTGTTGATATTTGGTTGTCTTGAGTGAAGCAGATAGCTAATTAAGGTCTGATTGAAAAAAGTGTATGTGGTAATAATAATGCTTTCTGGCTGTAGTTAGTATGGGATAATAAATTTGTAATTAAAGGTGGTGTTTGCTTCCTGAGCACTCTCTGCCACTCTGCAGTGAAGAAATACAGCCTCGCTGGCCACTGACTGCTATGAGGGCATCTCCAGCTGCCAGAGCTCCTTAACGTGTGCATCTGGAGCCAGAGCGGACCTGTGGGCAACTGCTACAGGTGGGTTGTGCTCGACAGGTTCAGAGCCTGGCCCAGGGCAGTTGTGGCACACCGTTGGCCTTGTTAGGTGAACAAAGACGAGCATGTGAGGGTTAAAACTTTAGAAGAGCTTCGGACAAATTCAGAAGAGAGCTGTTTGCAGGGGAGGACTGCATTCCTGAGTTGGACAGGATGACCTCTTGTTGTTCCTAAGGAAAACAGAGGGGTTGAGTTGGTCCATTTTCCTGATGAAAGTGCATGTCATACTGACGTCTCCTGCCTCATCCTGGCCCTGAGCTAAGCACGGGAGGCACAGAATGCTGCAACCCTTCTTTTCTGTCTGTTCTCCATGCTGGGAAGTGAATCCAGTGACAGCATGTCGCTACAGAACAGATTAAGAACAAATACAACCTCCTCCTGAGCTGTACGTTAAGGTCTTGTCCAGGGTCTATCAGAGATGATAAGAATTTTTCTTGCAGCCTTTGCTGCATTAGGCCCTTATTTGATATATGCAGTGCGTTTTGCAGCAGCCTCCTTTATCTCGGGCTTTGTCCTGTTTCCCAGCTGTGGTGTGTTTGATGTTATTTTCTACACCCATGTGAAACCCTGTACCACTTATCCTACCACTTACTACTACTTACCACTTATCCTGTACCTCTTTATGCAGAATATTTTTCTGGTCTCTCTCTTGCGAGTGAAGGTGAACAACAATATAATATTAGAGAGGATTAGGCAGGGGGTACTCTCCCTTCATGCTGTCAAAAAAAATTGTTTTGGTGGTAGTTTTGAACTTTCAGTGCAGGAATAAATACAGGAAGTTAGCATTTCTTTTAATCATGCCTGAATTGAACTTGAATAAATCACTGATTATTTTTTTTTTTGGTGTCAGAGATATACTGCATCAAAAAAATGTGTCTGTACCATAAAATTAAAAGTAATAGGTTTGTGTACGTGCTTATAGAAAATGGTCTAGTCTTATTCAGGGTGATAGTAATAAATACTGAAAGCCATGCATCCTACTAGGAAATATGACAGACCTGTAAAAAGAACAACTATAATTTGAAGGCTCTCTGCAATAAAGCCTCCTTCGGTGTTTGGTGAATCCGCTGAGGTTAGTAGCAGTGGAGCAGTGTTGCTTTCAAAAGGGGTCAGCTTCCTGAGATTTTGGTGCAGATGCTGGCATTGTCCATGGGAATGAACCAGTGTAAAGATGCAATACCCTTTTGTAAAGCAAGAGGAAACTTTCTAAGAATAGTAACTTCTATAACATAGTTGTGCAGTTTGAGACTTTGAGGGGTTGCAGTGTTTTTTCTTGAACCTAGGAGAAACTGTAAAGCTGTCCTCGTGATGGGGTTGGAAAAGTGATTACGGTAAATCTACACTTCAATGGATCTCCGTCATTAGCTTCAGCCTCAGGTATACTAACCTTTCAAGGAGAATAAATAAAAAATGCTTAAAAGTTTTAGATATGCTGAAGGCAACACCCACCTTTTGCATAGTTAGAACATCAAAAGGGAAAGAGGGCTTGACAATAATGAAGTTTGGGAACTTGAGAAATTACAGAGGTCACTTCAGATCCCATTGGCCCCGAGGAAAACTGTTTCAAGGCACTTTTGTTTTCTGACCTTCTTTGTACGTATTTGAAAGCCACAGCTTTTTACCTGAAGTGCTCTAAAGAAGATTAAACAGCTTTTTAACATCTGCTATGTTCATAGCGTGTGGGAAAAGTTATCAGGTTTGGTTGCTATTAAGATGGATGGGTTTTTACTTGATTTGGAAAAGGTGTTTAAACATACTTTGTTTTATTTTTTTATGTTCTGATATACTCTGAAAATGAAGGGAAAAAATACCTTGCTTTAATTTGGTGACTTTCATTTAAAAGGAAATAAATGCTTTAAAACCAAATTTCACCCACATCTAGAGGTCAGTTCTCTTGCAAGCATAAATAGCAGCATCTGTTTAACAGCAAGCAGCAACTCTGCGCAGTGCTGTAGTGTAGAGGTTTATCAATACAAAGGAGAACTGGGGAAAACTAGAGGATAAAAATATAGACTGGTTGGTTGAGTTGTAAGAGCAACTAGCATTTGACAGTTGTGTGCTGAATGAAGGATTAATCTGCCTGCCTGATTTTGTATGATTGTATCCTGCCTGACACGGTGTTAATCAGAGGCCCTTTTGCTCAGGACAGAGCTACTCGGAGTGGAGAGGAGTCCTGGGACATCAGGACTTGGCATGTCCCTACTGGTCTCCATGTTAGTTACTGGGTCTGACTCACCCCGGCCTGACCTGAGACTACTGGACTGCGAAAGGTCTTTGATCTGGAAAGGAGAGTGAAGCAGTGCCTGGATGAGGGGACTGAGAGGCGCCCAGGTCTTGCAGGGGGCAGTCAGCTTGGACAGGCCGAGGAAAGGCTCCAGAAGTGGCTTGTGATTTAGGTATGGAGACTGCATGTGAGCACATCTCGGTGACACTCGTCTCCGCATGAGGGCATCTTAAAGTCAATGAACAACATGTATTGAGATGATGACTGCTTCTGAAGAACTTTGATTAGAGACGCCTAATGAAAATGGTCTCAACTGGAGCAAGCAACAAAACATAGTTGCAGCTCAGAACTGGGGAAATTGTAAGTACCCAGAGACTGTTCATGATTAACAGGACCATGTTCTGGAGAAAGGTGCCAGACCTAGGGCCAGGAGGTGCAGGTGAGAAGGACTGAGAAGACTCTAGAACTACAATTCTTAACCTTCTGTTTTTATTCTTCCATGCCATTCTCATTTTTCCTTTGGGTTGGTTTTGTTTTGGCTCTTCATGTGACCTCAGTCAGTAAAAGGTGTCTGGCCACATAGAACATTTGGAGTCCTCAGTGGAAGCCCCCTGCACTTGACATTGGCATGTTACTGGATGTACAGAGCTCCCACCAGCACGGCAATGTCAACCTTTTGGTACAACTTCAGCTCTGAGGCAGTGGAGGAGCTCGGTTGCCTTGCCAGCAGCAGTTTCCAGCCTTAGATGTTTTGGTTTTTGTTTTTCTCAGGGGACTCTCATTGCAAGCACAAAGGTGAAATCAGGGCTGTACTCTGCTCGGTTTATGAATTCCCCAGGGATCATCTCGTAAGACAGAAGAGCAGCAGACATTGAAGGGGAAATGGTGGCGTTTGCAGTATGCTCTAGCACTGCTAATTGCAACCTGTGTTGCAGGGCTCTGATTCCTTCGTGTTCACCTAAATTCCCGCTTGGGGTTTCTAGCCCGGGAATACAGGCTTCCTGCCTGAAATGGCCTCACAATCAGATCTGGAGAAGTAACTGTGGATTTTTGAACTTCAGATGAAAAGCCAGTTGCTGAATCTCTTATTTATCTGAATTTCTCTTGACTTTAATAAGAGATTGAAATGAGCAGAGGATGCAGCGATTCAGCCTGACGTTTCTGGAATTCAAATTTGCTGTTGCCTGATACACATTGTTTTGCATAAGTCAATTAGCCTGTGTTGAGGATCAATATTTCTTCCTGTTCTATATTTACATGCTTTGCTTAGAGCTTGCTTCTGCTGGGATTAACAGGTTTCCTCTTTGTGAGGTTATTCCAGTGATGAGTATAAAACCAAACTTGAGCAGAGCTTATTTGATGTCTGGGCTCCAATAAAAGCATTCTGTAAATTACAGCAGTGGTTCTCTGGGCAGGTTATCTGCACATACAGGATGCTTCTGGTGAGGAGCAGGCGGCAGTGTCCAGATGCTTTTGTGTCCCCCAGCCTCTGGGATAGATTTCACATACAGGTAGGTGGGGCTTCGAATGCCACCTTGAACTTCTTGGAATATTCATGCTGTTGGAGCCAGCAGGACTGATCGTGCTTCCCTCAACTCTAATGAATACAGCACATCAGTTTGGTGTGTTTTGTCCCAGGGATAAAAGCTTTTATAGCTCAGCATATTTGCTAAGATCTCCACTGCTCTCTCAGTAAGGAGATTAGTTGAGGAAGTAAGTTTTGCTCCCTTAGGAACTGTGGTGCTTGCCAGTTTTTAAATACATAGATGCCATTGCAGGAAAAAATCCAAATAGTGTATCAAGCAGTGATGTCTGAAACATTGTTTTATATTCTAAAAGGCTCTTGCTTTGATATTGAAGATGTATATGTCTCAAAAGGGTATGTGTATTTAATTTTTGCAGGGCTACAGCTGAAGAGAATGGCAAATTGCTAGTGGTGGCTACTATTAGTATATTTGCAGGGAAAAAACCAAACATCTTCCTAACGTAAACTTCATGCTGTATTTTCTGGAGCGTGTTAGTCACAGTGTAACAGTCTTCAAGAGAAGGGAAACAGGAATATAACCAACCCTCTCTAGCCTCAAACTAGCCTTTATAATTGCTCATCTCCTTTTGCTTTAGCTCTTGGCTTGAGTGTCCCAGATGATTCGAATTCTCACGTAGAGTTGGAGGACAGTGAAGCTGCCAGATATTCTCCTGTAGCTTTGTATTTGTCACATGAGATGTTTGGCTTGGAGAAATCAATTCCAGTTTCATTTTACTTGAAAAAGGAAATACATGCAGCACCCTGCGTGCCATGAATAGGCTCAAATTATTTCAGGCCTGAATTTTCTTTCACATTACAGTGAAAGAAAGCTCCCTAAAAACTTGGTGATAGATTGGGCTGTTGGTGCATGAGATGTCAGCTGGCACCGTGGTCTTGGGGACCTTATCCCCTGCCTTTCTGCTTCCTTCTCACAAAGAAGTAGGTCGTTGCTAAGTTGCTTCTGGTGCTGCTGTATTAAGTTCCCTTGTTCACCTCATTTTACTCTGAACTGAGTGGGAAAAGATAATTTGCAGTAATCTTCAAGGACTGATGCAAAAATCCCAGTGTTGACATGAAAAAATGAGGTTATGTGAATCTGCGATAAACTTGTGGTGCAAACATGTTGGTAATTCGGGAGGGATGATGAATTTAACAAACATGTGCCCTGTGTTTTGGTGCTGTCACTGCTACCATCAGGCTAAAAAGGTCCCTGCTGTAGCTCTGACGTAGGGTTGGCTTCTTTGAGCTCAAATTTCTTCTGCTTCTAATTGCATGCAGATACAGTATGTGAGAAATCTATATACGTGGTGGCTGCCAAGCTAAGCTGGGCTATTGTCTGCCTCCAATACCTGGCACTAACTGCTGCTCTGCCAATGCTGATGCACCATGTCCTGCTGTTTGTCCCCAGCCCCCAGGAGCTGTGAGCAATGCTCCTGCTCCTCTGTCCCTCACGCTCCTGCTTGTCCGTCCCTCATGGCAGCTTAAAAAGCTTAAACACTTCAGGTCCATGCCCTGCAAGGGGCCTTGCTGCTCTCTCCCACTCCACCACACCCAGGTGAACAAGCCCAGAATCTCCTCGCAGGCACATTTTAGTAGTTCTCTCTTACCATCCTTATCAGTAAATCTAGGTGGGGGAAAAGAGAAAGCATCTTGCTACGCCTCACATTTTTAGAAGCTGTAAATAATAGAATACAACTTAAACTTTCCTGGAAAGGACTTTGTGCAATCTGATCATTTTTCACCCTGATTTATAATCTCTGTAAAGTATCTTGTTTTCTTATAGATTTATTGTTTTCATTTGCCCAGTAATTCCCTAAGCCTGTCAGTGAGTAACATTTTTTTTAGTGTATATACAATAAAGGGCTTGGCAATTAAAAAAACAAACAGAAAAAACCCACCCAGAAAGTACTTTGAGGTTTGGTTATTCAAAAATTGCCCTGTCCCTGTGGAGTGTCTGCAATGGAGACAAGTAAAATCTCTTGGGTTTGATCTGGAGGTAGAGCCCCTTGGAGAAGGGTTGTGGTGAGGAGGAGGACGGGGGGGCTGGGAGCCAGCGTCGTGGGTCTGGACTCTCGTGCTCTCACTCTAGGATGCTTGGGAGACCTCAGCACGTTGGCTGGAAATGAAGATCTGATACCCACTTTGATCTGTCAGGTTCATTAATGTTGTGGGCATGATCCCTTAATAAAAGTACCAATATGAGACAGTTTAATTGGTAATTAAACCTGATGAGCCAGGAGGAGGTCCCTTCCCGCTGTGAAGTGCTCTGTGGCAGAAGGAAGCAATTTAAATTCCTTGAAAGACAAGGGCAGCTCAGCAAGGATGCTGTACAGAGGACAGCACAGCAGTATCGGGGGTTTAGTGGCATCACCGTTTGGAATTTCTGCATGGTTTGAGTTTATGTAAGCCACGGAGAGTGCTAGGCAGGCAAAGCATCACATTAAAATTAAAATAAAATATTCAGCCATCTTGGACAAGTTAATATGCACTAAACAAGTACATACGTGAACTGCGTAGATCAAAGAGAAGTGCTTGATAATGTCTGAATAAATGCTTCCCTTTAAGGGACTTCTGCTAAACTGTACTTTTCCTCCTAAGACACAGGTACGGGCTAATTGCAGTGCTGTCAGTCTGACAGCCTTGGGTGTAGCTCCTGCCCTATGCTTTCTTCTCTGAAAATAATCAGAGATTGCATTCATAGGCTCTTGCTCATGGCTTTTTAAAAATGACCACCAAAGTCTGCTTCTAATGAGTTTAGACATTAACAGGTACGGATTTACCTAAGGAGGAGTTCACAAGGAAGTACTAAAGATCCTCCTTTCCCCTTGGTACCAGTTGCTAGACACTCTGAAGAGCTGTGGTGTGATGTTATTAAACTCATGCATCCTCTGGTTTAGAACAGAGCTGCACTCTTTGCAGCATAGCAGGGATTTGATGTTTGTTGGTTATTCTACTTGTTGTCCACTCAAATCTGGATTAACCTATTATTTCAGATTTTAAAAAAGCAAACCCTAAAACCACTATACAGTACAAGTAATTTTGAATAATGTAAATATATATTAGACTTTTTGACAGGCCTGTGAGCATGGCTTAGCATAGGTGGATCTCTGACCATGTAAAATTGTAGGGATTACTGTTGGCCTTTCCTGGGTTGGTGGAGGATTTCCCTGTGATGTCTGTGGGCCTGGAGCATTCCTTGGTTGCTGGGGTGGGTATTAACATTCCAATGCAAATGTCATTGTGGTGTTTGGTGAGGGCATTGCTATACAGTGCAACAGTCCTAACGACTTCCATATGATCTTAATTGCTGGTTGTACCTTCTGGAGTATCCATCTCCTGTTCCTCCTCAAGGATTCTCCATCACCTCCCTTCAAAATCTAGCCAACCCCATCTCCCTGGTGTACAGGGTGTCCCGTCGTCCGTCCCCCCCCCCCCCCCCCCCTTTTTGTTGTTTGCTTATAATTTGGAGATGAGCTGTAAATACTTAAACACTGGCATGTTAGCAGGTGAACCTGTGGGCTGCTGCAGCAGGCATTGGACCCGACCCCGATGTACTGAGCCGAGCTGCAGCTATGGAAGACGAGGCTCCTGCAGGCTGAGAGGGATGGCATGCTCCTTAACATCATCACGGAGTCACCTGGAGCCAGGGTTTGGAAGAGGGCTAAAACTGCCAGTTGTAAACAACTGTAATTATAAGAAATATACAAGATATACGTTGCATTTAATATACTTAGAGAAGGCCAGGCTTTTCTATTCTTATTCATAAGATGTTAAAACTTACTTTGTGATTTGTTCCAGGGATACAAATAGGCTTTACTAGGTAAAGTGCTACCTAGTATAAATAAAGATGTCAAATAATAGTCCATAACAAAAATCCAGATAATGGGTGGAGGATGATGGCTTTCACTGTGTACCTAGGTCTCTTATATCTAATATGCCATAAAAGTGTTGTATTTTATAGCCATGGCTTATACTGAAGGTGAGTGATGTTACATTGCTTAGCCTCCAGTATTCCCTTTGAACATGCCTTTATCCTCAGCCATATACTAGCAATTGCAAAGCCCAGTAAGTTTTTCATTTAAGGACCATATGGGAAGCATGTGTGAAAATATCTCTTTGGTTGACCTGTCATTTATTAATGGCACCTTATGAAATCTATTGTTTGTTTGTCTTTGCTTAGGTGTTCTTGCCTTCCCTTGAAATTCAACTCTCCTCCTCTGGGCAAGCTGATACTGTTGTTTGCTTGCTGGGGAAATGAAAAAGATACGCCTGCTGTGGTGGGCTGACAGAGCCGGGTGCCCACCAAGCCGCTCGGTCACTGCCCTCCTCAGCAGGACGGGGGTTCGAGGAAATGTACCGAAGGGCTCGTGGGTCGAGGTAAGGATGGGGAGAGATCACTCGCCAGTTACTGTCACGGGCAGAACAGGCTCCGCTTGGGGAAATCAGTTTAATTGATTACCGATCAGGTCAGAGTAGGAGTACGAGAACTAAACCCAAATGTTAAACCCACCTTCCCCCCAGCCCTCCCTTCTTCCCAGGCTTAACCTAATCCCTGATTTCTCTGTCTCCTCCCGGGGAATGGGGCTGGGGTCAGCCCCTCACACGCCGTCTCTGCCGCCCCGTCCCCCGCACGCTGCCCCGCTCCAGCGTGGGGTCCCTGCCCCGGGAGCCAGCCCTGCGCCCCCTGCTCCCACGGGAGCCCTTCCCACGGGAGCGTCCCTCAGGAGCTGCCCCGGGGGGTCCCCGCGGGGTCCCCAGCCCTGCCCCAGCCCTGCCCCAGCCCGGGCTCCTCTCCCCATGGGCCACGGGCCCTGCCAGGGGCTGCCCCAGCGCCGCTGCCCGCGGGTCACGGCCTCCGTGGGGCTGGCAGCCGGCTGGCATCGGCTCTGTCGGGCACGGGGGAAGCTTCTGGCAGCTCCTCACAGAAGCCACCCATGTTGCCCCCCCCTACCAAAACCTTGCCACGCAAACCCCATACAATGCTGAGGGTCAAACTTCAGTTTGGGAGAATAAGCAGCAGTAGAAGACAAGGACACTAATAAGGCTCTTGCTTCTGTGAAAGTGCCCTTGATGATTCAGATGGAAGGTAGATCAGCATGGAAAACTTGACCTAGATGTTCTTTCTAAGCAGAATACTTGTATATACACATAAATATATATATAATTTTGTTCCAGGCACTGGCAGCTCTTTAAAGGAGCAGCAAAAGCTCTTTTTTTCAGAGGAATACCACATCAACAGGCTTATTTGCCTCAGCGTAGTCCCCAGTGATTAAAGCTACACCTACAAGAAAAGCTGAAATCTTTGCCTACAAGCCTTCCTCCTTGCTAATGCAGCTGAAAGACCATTCATTATCCCACCCAAGGCAGAGTTTAAAAACAGCTCCTTTCCAGACTCCCGCATCAAAAAGGAGAGATTCAGGCATGCTTTTGTTCAGCAGCAGAATCAAGTATACACAGAAATATTTTAGCCCTTCTGCATTGATTCTGTGTAGGACACCCATACTATAGGTATATAGACTATCTGTGAGTGGTCAGTTGATGTGCTTATTCAGAAATTATGCACGAAGTTGTTTTGCATTATGAATGTTTTTTAACATGAAGTCTAATTTGAGGGTTCCTGGATAGTTGATAATTATAGCCATGAATAACTTGAATATGGTTAGTTAACATGAGCTAGAGAAATGTCATTTTTATAAGCAGATTTATCAAGTTATTAAAGTTCATAGCATTTGAATAACAATTTATTAAACATTAACTTGGTTAAAATTAACCCTTTCTTGGCTCACTGCATGTATTATGTCAAAATGTACCTTTTTCCCTGGTTGCATTGTAGTCCAAATTAATGTTGTGACCTTGGAACTATAGGTCACAAATGATCTCATAAGCCAGAGTGGAACTAGGTAAACAGCATGATAACTCAAACACAGACTTGTACATGCTGATTATTCATGTGATTCAGTTCAGTGGGCTACTGTAGTGAAATTTTAAGTACGGGGCTTAAATGGGTTTGAGTTATATGTAGGTATTATCCTGGCCATTTGCACAAGAATTATTAACAGGCTGTAATATATGCCTTCAGGTTCCTGTTGCAGTACTGAGACTGTAGTTATTTATTAAGAGAAATAAAATGTATCTTTGCAAGCAATTCGCAAATGCAAGATTTAAATCCTGTAAATGGTGTTTTCTTACTCATTGAATTGCTCAGTCTGAGTAACTTCTAGTAACTTTTCCCTGCCCTGCCCCGCCTCCAATCTAAAGCTTTATTCCAAAACCCAGTACTTAAGGATCACAGTTTCAGCACTTACTGATGTAGTACATTTTGTCTAAATGAGTGGCATCGCTGACTTCAGTAGGACTCTCCATGTGCTTGGAGTCAGGTGTGCTTAAGCATCAGCAGTCTCAATAAAGCGATTTCTCGGTGTCTGGATGTCCGACTCCAAAGGCCGTTCTGTGCCTGCAGGGCTCTGGACACTAGGCCTTCAACTGGTAGCTGGAACTGGTCAGCTTAAGACCTGAAGTCCTTAATTTCAGTTATCTGGAGAGTTACTCTAGCCAGGCTGCAAAATAATTTGTATGTGGCACCTCTCCCTCTGTCAATCCTGAAAAGTGATAGCTGGTGTGCTCTGTGCACTTCTTAGCCTATTGAATTTAACCTATTGAATAGTTTCTTGTGATCCTGTCCGTGATTCCTCCTTCATCTGTACTGAAGGCAGCTTAGCAGATAAACTGAGTGAGTAGCTTTAGTTTGTTTTGGTTTTTAAAATGTATGTGTATATATAATTTCCACATGACCTACTCAGTTTTTACTTGCTGCAATTTTGTACAAGCAGAAAAAAAAAATATCTGTGTAATTTTTCTGTTCAAGATTACAAATGCTTGGTTTGAAAGCAGGTTTCTTCCACTGGGTTACCCACAAAGCAGGGATAGTCAGGCACATGTGTTTGCTCGGAGCTATGCCACATGCATCTCACTCTCCAAAAGCCTGTCTCCTGCGTGCACATGCCTTTCTTCATATCCAGCTGCTGCAGAAGTGGGCTTACAGTGTCGGAGATGGAGATGGCCAAAATTATGTCAAAGAATCCTCCTTCCACCTGATTCAAAGAATCTATCACCAGTATTCGAGTGAGAGGAGGTTATCTTTATTCGGCAGCGCTGGGTGCGTGGGGGATCGCTCCTCCAAAGTCATGCACCCTGAGAGAACCTTTCAGCCCCCTCTTTGTACAAGTCACTCATGTCTATTCCTTAACTTTCCGGGAACACATTAACATATCTCACACCTGGACAATTAGCACATTCCCATTCAAGGACCTAGTATATCTTCAAGTTAACAACAAGGGTCTCCTCAGATAAACACGAGCACACCGTTCTTTAAATAAATCATATATGGCCCATTATTCACACCTTTGTGCTATCCTGTTTCTGAACAGCAAAATGCCGCATACTGAGAAGAGAAAAGTTATGTCCCATATTAGCTGTCCTGTCTTATCTGTTGTGAATTTTCCCTGGAGTAGTTGTAAACAGCCTTTCTGAATAGTCAAACCTGTGGAGTGAATTCTGGAAATGGGAGGATGTTTCCCAGCGAGAGCAAAGCAGTTTGCAGAGCTGTGGTGGGATGTGTTCAGCCTCTCAGGCCTGTGGATCTTGCTCCTCACGGACTATGATCTCTGTGGGTCACAGTAACCTTTCTTTCTTGCCAGAACCGTCTCCTCTGTACCTCAAGTACTTTGTTTGTAATTATTATACTGCTAGTGACAGCGCCATGGAATGAGTCAACTCCATACTGCTTACACTCGGCTGAATGAAGGGATGCTGAAGGCATAATTTCTTTATTACTGAGACCTGGTTTTGAATTCTAGAATTTTAGAAGCATTTTAGAATTTGGTGCTTCCTTGTAGATATGTGTGTTTAACTGATCGAAAGCAAACACCAAAGCATCATGCAGAGATCAGAGGCACATCACTGTGGCAGTAAGTTGCATGCCCCAGTATCTGCTGATGCAGGAAAATAAAAGCAGCAATGCTCTGGTTATTTAATCTGCTACCTCCCTTCCTTTATCTTTTGTTTGTTTGTTTGTTTTTAGGGGGGTGGGGGGGAATAAATTGTTGCATGTAGTAGGTTATTTCCCAGACAAATACCAAAAATATATATTTTCCATGAGTTTTAGCCTTTCTGCAGTAACTACTCTGTAGAAAATGCAAATACACTGTCCAGGCCACGCATAAACCCACGCTGGGATGGCATCACCGCCAGTGTGTGGTCCTGGCTGTACTTCTCTGTTTCATCAACTTTCATATCCGCCTCTGCTGCCTTTACTAGGAGGCTCGAGCACATAGCCACAAGCTAGAAACTCACCTTATGTCCTCCTCATGTTTTCCAGTTCTTTGAGGCTTTGAGGAGCTTAAAGATCACCTTACTCGAAATATTTGACAAAAGTATCTCTACTCTGTGAGAAGGTAACTCCTGCATTCCTCGCCTGAAGCATTTTTCCGTCTGGCTGGTCTTTTCATGTTCTCTTTCCCAGAAAAATCACCTTCCTCCTTTTTTCTGTTTCATGGCCTGTATCCCCTGGCAAGAGGAAAGTTCAAGACCAGGTACTTACAAAGATAGGAAAGAAGCAAGGGATGGAACACAATTAGGCTTTGCATATGAAAATCTCAAACTTTATTTCCCGCTTGCATTACCCAAAGACTCTTTCCTCCCTGTCCCCCCATCTCATGGCAGCTCAACCGTTCCTCTTGCAAAGCCCTTCAGAAATAACCAGGGCATCTAGGATTAATAGGTCCACTTTAGTGTTTCCATCCACAAAATGGATATTGCTCATCTGGTGGTTATGGTCAGTGCTGATGGTTCTAAAGCTCCTTAAAGATATGATGCCATAAAAAAATTGCAAAGGCTATTTATAGTTTATTATTTTTTATGTGTAATATTTACTGCCTTTCCCTGCCTTCTTGCGTAACATAACGAATGGTATTCTGCTTCCTGAAAATGTGTGGTAAATCAATTGTTCAATGGTTTTTTCAAGTATCCTTACTTAATGTTAGTTTTCACGCACACATTTTGGAAACTATGTAAAATATGTCTTAAATGGCAGAATAAAATAAATGCCAGGGCTCTTATAGCTTTTTCCACCTGCTTTCAATGCAGACTTGCCAAACAATTTCAGTGTTTTATAGCCTGTTGCCCCAAATCAAATTCTGTGTTGCTTTTGTTTTAAGGGCTAATAGCTTTTTGAAATATATTAGTGCTTTCTGGTGACAGATCCAAGATTAGCTGTTTATCCATAGTTCCAAGAGGTATTCTATAATCTTGTGGCACAGTAAACTTTATGAGGAATTTTACAAGCTTTCATGAGTGCGTTGTGTTTTAAAATGCTAAAAAAACAGTTAAGGAGAGAAGAAAACAAAGCACTGCAGTGTCTCTGTCTGATGTTCCTCTGGTCTTTGAAGTGAAGCATTGCTGGTGAGGGAGGAGGAATGACTGCAGGAGGTATGGTGAATGAGGAAGCCGGCAAGCCAAAAGCTTTAAGCGCTGCAGAACTGGTTTACTAAAGGCAGATAGGCCTTAATATCATGAGCATCAGGCGTGGTGTAACTCTGCCTTGAGCTGAACTCGCTGGCAAACCTTGAGCATGCAGTCGGTGGCGATAGCACTGGGAGAATGACATCCATCTGATTCACCTTCACCGATTTTTTGCTTAATTTTTGAAGCAGAGTGGAAGCAGGACCTTTGGAGCACATTCCCTGCACCGCTGCTGGTCCTTCAGCAGGTGGTTCACGCAGGGCAAGGAAGAGACAGAGCAATTCTGGGGTGATGGCAGGGCAGAGGACGGCCCTGTTTTCTTGTACCATCACACACTGTGGATGTGACTTGAGGGGATCCCTCCATCCCGTAATGCTTTATTCCCTTTCTCCATGTAGAAAAGAGGAAATACCCAGGTGCTATGATGAAGCAGACCGAAGGCTCAGCACAGTGTTTTTTCCCCTTAAAAAATACTCTTCTCTGCAAGATCTTCAACCCTAGACATGGATGTATGTTCCTTCAGGGGATGCATGTCAGAGGCAGGGTCTAGCACATAATTCTCCCTCCCTCTGCTTCCTTAAAGCTGTCATATCCTTCACCCACGACAAATGCTATTGTTGGAAGGGAAACAGAAAATCTTTCTGGCCATTCTTCTGAAATGAAAGCAGCAATCCTCAAAGCCAAAAACAATCCCTTCAGGGTAATGCAGTAACTGCTTAGACCTTATGAAAACAGGCAGTTTGTACTTGTGAGGTATCAAGATTTGTAACTGTTTCATTAGGCTGGAGCTGCCTGTGGAGACGGTTGCACCTGGCAGTGGCTGGAACCGTGCTTCCCCCAGGTAGGGTGGGCTGCGCTTGGTGACAGGGAAGATTGCTCGAATCCTGCTTTTATAACTGGGGAGAAAATTGCAGTCTGTTTTGGGCACAGGTTTTGATTTGATGGAGCAACTTACAAGTTTTACTCAGCCTGGGATCTGCCTTTCTTTGCAGCTCTGGCCGTCCAGTGAGCGGTGTGAGCGGGGCGGACTTGGCTGTGGCTGGTTGTCCTCCTTCCACATTCTTGCCTTGTGCAGCCTGGTAAGAAAGTGCAATGCAGCCAAAACTCTGGTTTGTGTTGTCCCCAATCTCCTATAGAGCTTCACCTAGACATTAACGAAGGGGGGGAGACAGGGTTTTGCCCTGAATGACTTCCCAGCTGAGAATATTTCCAGTAGAAAGGAGACTCCACCCTGGAAAGAGTTGCTTTCAGGAGCCTCCACACTGGGTTTTGCAGTTTTGTGAACCCCACCTCATAAACTAACCAACCGCAGCTTGTGATGGGGAATATTTCAGCACCGTTGCTGAGATGAAGATTCAGATCTGTTTCTCAGGGCTGCTTAAAAATATGAATGTAGCAGCAGAGAATGTGGGTTTGCACAGTATTTGTGCAAGAGGACAGATCTGCCAAAGAGCTCCCTTTCCACGCAGGCACCAGCTGTTCAGAGGGGCTCAGCACACTGGGATTTATGTGCAGAGTGGAGCTCTTCTGAATCCGTATGTCTGAATATTTGATCCATGACTACCCTGAAAACTCAGCTCTGGGCACTTTGCCTGGGGACACCCAATGAATCAACAGCAAATTTGGAATAAAATCCCATTTTGGTTTGGGTTTGTGGGTTTTTTTCCCCCACCCTACCTTTCATTGAACTGCACAAGGATACGCAGCATCCTGTATTTATCTATGAGATATTGCAGAGACATGCACTCAGTATGTTTTGGCAAGTGGTAAAACAGTTGATATCCAGACTCCTAAAATAAGACAAAAGGCTACCTGACAGGGAAATTCAGTTGTTTAATTCGAAGTATAAACATATATATGTCTGTTTCTTGACCTACTTGATTTTCTACATGTTAAGAACTGCTTTGAAGTATTCTTTTTGCTGAGATGCAGGCCTCTTGAAAATTTTATGAGATGTACCTTTCAACTTCTGTAACAAGAACTGTATTCATATTTGTCAATGATAGTTAATTAGTGGGATACAGTACATAAACTGGCATTCATTAAGCAGTTGTGGCAGCCTGTGGTACCTCTTACTGGGAGGTTTACATTTTTAAAGTTAAAATTGTGCATTATTTCCAGATGGTCAGCCTACCATTCAGAATCACAGCAGGATAAAAGCTGCCCTAGTATGACTGTAACATAGTTTAAGCACAATTCCAGTGTAAGAGGTATCTTCATTATCTGAAAAAAAAAAAAAAAAAGTGAAAAAAATACATGACAAGACATGAAGAAGCAAGTCTTTGCATACACTGGCTTGTAAAACATTTATTTTCTTGGTTTTCTTTATTTAAGATGACATTCTTTGTATTTTTGACATCAATTCATGGAGAGCTTTCACAAACGTGGAAAAAACCATCAGGTGTCAGTTTTCCATTGATTTCTGTGGCTGCACCACAGCCAAGTCTAGAATATGTAACTTCAGCGCAGCCTCCATGGCTTCGAACCAGGCTCCAGCCCCAGCACTGCTCTTGGGGTGGGGGGAGGAGGGTGCAGGTGGGAGCCATGCATTGCACCCCCAGGAGTCCATGGGGTCAGAAAAGGCTTTGCATCTTGACGCTGAGCTGAATACTTGATATAAGGTATAGGATAATAAGTTATCCTTGAGCATGAGCTGTAGCATCTAGGCAGTCCTGAGAGCCAGGCTTAACGAGCAGCAGACAGAGGGGATACTCTTGTTTCTAGATCCCTTCTGCTGCAACAGAGGCCAGGTTGCTACGGGAAGCAAGATCAGGCTTTTAGGGAGAAAACTAAACCCTGAAAGGTTTTACTACATCCAAGCAAACTGATTTCTTGTCTATGTTTTCGTTGCACTATCAGATCTGCACTTCTGACAGTCAGGTGAAAGGCAACCCTGATGTTAACAGGAACAGGGATATATTTAAATTGGCTTTGGGGATCTTTGTGGATTTCTCTGCTTTCTGCTGGCATGGACATACTGGAGTGCTGATGAAGGGGCCATCAGCTGAGTGTGTTGAACTTAAGGGGCTGGTGGCAAACTGAGCTCTTGTACTAAAAGCTCTTGGTTTGATCCTGGGCAGGTTGTTTTTGTTACATCTTCATTTTCTTGGGAATTTAAAGTACACTTTTTCATAGGTCTTTAGGTATCTTTTTATTTGCATGTGTAACATGAAGAAACAATAGTATTCCCTGGCTCACTTGAGATGTTCTGAAGGACTAAGGTGATTAGGTGCTGAAATTATATGGGCCATATAGATTTCTTCTGTAATAAAAAGAAGAGGGGAATTTTTTTCTAGTCACACAAAACCCCAACATTTAAAACGTATTTTCTTTTTTTTTAATTTTGTCAAAATTTCAATGAACTTGCTCATCTCTATTTCTTCCTGCTTTTTGAGAAAGAAGCTGAAACTTTTCAAACCAGTTTTAATAAGAAAATGATCTAAGAACTACATTCTGGTCATTCAAGATGAATACTGAAGTTCAAAGCAGCAAAACTGAAGGGTAGTTGAGCTTTAAGCTATGGTTTTCATAGAGTAATAGAATCACAGAATGGTTTGGGTGGGAAGGACCTTAAAGATCACCTAGTGCCACCCCCGGCCACGGGCAGGGCCCCCTCCCCCCAGCCCAGGCTGCTCCCAGCCCCGTCCCACCTGGCCCTGAGCCCTGCCAGGGATGGGGCACCCACAGCCGCTCTGGGCAGCCTGTGCCCGTGTCACCACCCCCACAGCACAAATTCCCTCCGAAGAGCTGGGGTAAATCTCCCCTCTCAGCTGGAAGCCATTCCCCTTGTCCTGTGGCTACAGGCCCTCATAAAACGTCCCCCTCCAGCTTCCCTGCCGGCCCCTCCAGGCCCTGGGAGCTGCTCCAAGGTCTCCCCGGAGCGTCTCTTCTGCAGGCGGAACAGCCCCGACTGCCCCAGCCCCGCTGCACAGCAGAGGGGCTCCAGCCCCCCGAGCATCTCCGTGGCCTCCTCCGGACCCGCTCCCGCAGCTCCGTGTCCTCCTTATGCTGGGCCCAGAGCGGACGCAGCGCTGCTGGGGGGTCAGAGGGGGGGAATCCCCCCCCCGGCCCTGCCGGCCACGCTGCTGGGGATGCAGCCCTTGCATTTCTGAACTCAGTCAAGAGTTGAAGCCATTCTAGAAGCTTTAGAAATGCTGATCCTGAAAGATCCTTATTGATAACCATGGCAAAGATATCTTTTTAATATCCTTGAGGGAACCATAAAGCAATCTCATAAGCCAGAAATACAATAAGTTGCTTGTTTTTTCACAGCATTTCCCTGATGTGTCAGTGATGAGCTGTCCATGCTCGCAGGCTGACCTTAAGAATTCATGAAATATGAATTGAGTTATTGTAACGTAGAACTAAATATGTTCCCAAACTTTGAAGATAAAACTGAGGAAAGTTACTTTTGTGCATTAGCTGTTCCCATAGTGGAGGAAGATTTCAAGGTTGGAGATAAGGGGTTCGCTCCTTGCTGTTGAATATTTGCCTAAATTACTGTCAAAAATGAATCTGGAGGGAGCAGACAATGCACCGTCAACTTGGTAATATTAGATTCTGAAAAAAACCACCAACCCAGCTTCGTTTGCAAGCACTTACTCATTTCACATGGCCAGTAAGCTGGGGGTATGGAGAGCCCAAGTGACAGTGGTGACCCTCGCAAGGCCGGGGCCACTGCTGCACACGCGAGGTGGCCCCGGACTGGGGGCGGTGGTGCTGTGACCCTCGCTAAGCTCCGCCAGCGGGTGGGCGCACGCCCCGGCCTCCCGTGCAAGCACTTGGCACTCGGTGGAGCAGATTCCTGCGTGGAGAGAACGTTGGCATGAAAAACAAAGAGCCCATAGGCGATATGGAGGCTTCAATTCACCTGGGCAGATGTGGGAGGACCGTCTCAGGGCAGCAATTATCGAGAGCCTGAGAGAAAAAGGGAAGCCTAGCAACTGCTGAGCACCACCTAAAGCCTGAAAACAAAGGAGAAACCCAACTGCACTAACAATACTCCAGCAGAACTTGCAGATTTTGAGGAAACAGCTCATGGCTTTAAATTCAACCCTTGGGTGTTTTTTTTTGTTTGTGGGTTTTGTTGTTTTTTGTTTTTTGGTTTGTTTTTTTCTCTGGATCACGGTTTTCATACAGGGATTCCAAGTCACAGAAAGGCTAATGTATTTTAGACAACCCAAACATCTACTTTCTTACGTTGGTGTTTACAAGGCTGGAAATGTAGGTGTTTAGAGTTCTCCGGGTGGGTGCAGCCCCCTCCTTGCTGGCTGCCAGCCCTGGGAGCAGGTGGGAGAACTGGAGCTGCAGGGACGGCGCCTTTGCTGCTCGCCCTGGCCAACGCGCAGTGCAGCGCTGGCTGCAGCAAGTAGCAAGAAACCATTTTTTTCTGCCTGTTTTCCACCTACCAGAACGTGAAGAAAGTTTGCCCCTGATGCGTCATGGTGTCGTACTATCGTCGTAGACTTCTAAAGCAATCAGGATGAGAGAACTTCTAGAAACCAAGTTATTTTTGTGTTTTTAATTCTTCTTGTAACTGGCAGCTAGCGTTCATTATATTTTAAAGAGCAGAGATTTTAGCTAAAGGATTACTGTGTCATTAATCAATCCATTGAATATTCATGATTTAGAGATTTTTTTTCCCCCCACAGAAGGAGAGAAGTAATTATTTTGGCTAGCACTTGAAAAGTGTGTGTGTGCTGTTCGTAGAACTCCACTGTATGTGGCAAAAATAGAATTTTTCTATTAGACATGCGAACTGATCTTCTTCCCCCAATACTGATAAGTACCCTTTAGCTCTTCTTCTCTATTTAGTAACAATATTTCATGCTTTTTTTGTAAGAATGTAATGAAAATGGAAAAAATGAGGGAAAAAAACCCACCGAAAACCCCAAGCCCTCCAGTGGGGGTTGAGCTAGTCCTTGTTGAAACCCTGATTTACAGAGTGGGGTCTGGACAAAACTTTTCACATTTACAGCAAACTGCCGTTTTTGTGTTTGTTATTTCAGGTTTGTTCAGTTGCGCAGTGATGTGAAGCTCAAATGAAATACTGATTGTGGAGCGCGTGGGAGGCTGTTCTGAAGACTTGTAACGGCACAAAGTGTAACCTTTTCTGGTCTCCTACAGCTACACCCCGTGGTGTCCATCCTCAGTGGACTGTTTGGTCCTCATTGGTGTTTGTTATCTAAACTTTGCTGCTTTCTCCTGTGTCACCGCAGGGGAGGTATCAAGGCAATGTGTTAGTAGGTGACATCGCAACTCTCGGTGACGCGGGTAGGGTTAGGCGATTTGGGAATACAATGGAGTTCGGCAAGTCTCATGCTGAGTGTGCTAGTGGTCGCCTCTCAGGACATGCTAAAAGGGCACATAATGATTGGTGCTAATTCTTTGGGTTTTGCTTGATCATCAGGCCAAAAGTGACTGTAGGACAACTGAGCAAAACTTAAAAATCTTTCTCTGAGTAAAAGAAATTCAGAGAAGGTTGTTGCTGCTGCTAAAAGGAGCACACTGGAAGGAGTCCTGTGGAACATGCAACATGGCAAACCGGTTCAGGAGTGGGGGCTCAGTATTTTGTAAGGTTTCCCTCCACCCCCAAAAAGCCAGTGCTGATTCATATCAGGAGTTTTGCAAAGGCAAAGAGCGTGCCCAGCTGCTTCTCCTCCTGGTGAGGCCAGCAGCAAAAAACCTTTCTGCTCTGTGATGGTTTGCAGGTGGCTTGGTGAACTTCTCAGGTGATGGCTGTTTGTGTCAGCTAGCAAAGCTTCAGAGCCTGTACTGCTTAGTTCAGCCCTTCGTATAAAGAAAGGCAGCAACACCACCAGCTACCTGGGAAAGTTTTTGAAGTGAATCCTCCTGGACAGGGCAGGGGGGCTGTATGGTTGGCTGCGGAAAGCATCTGTATTCTTAATTTTCAGTCCTCATGCTAATTTCCATATAGGGCATTTTTTTTCCTACAGGTTTTTGGATGTTTATTTGGCCCTGGCATGCTGTCCTCATTGGGACCACATACCTGCAGCAGCCGGGCATCCTCTAACTATACACACCAACGCAGAGGCAGTGCAAGTTGTTGCTTCCTCCCTCCCTCCCTGCTTTCTTGAGGGACTTAATCCTGGTCCTTTCTTCTTGGGTGGAAGGGGGCAGAAATACTCTCCTTGTCCTTCAGCGAGGAGCTGATTCAAACTGTGAGGTTTTTTTTTAAAGAGGCTACAATTTTATTTTATTTTTGCATTAGGGTTATATGTAATAGCCATGTGCCAAACTTATTTAAATTTAGCTTTTTTCCAACCACTGTTTTGTAATTAAAATAGATCTTGCTGTTTCTGTGCAAGGCAACAACACTAACTTCGGTGGGAGCGTTGCGGGAGGAAGGACTTGCAGGAGGAATGGGTCTTCTTTATTTGAGACCATTTTAAAATAAGCAGCAGGTAGTTTTTCTGTTTGCACAGAGATTTCTGCTCCTGAGAGTCTGAGGCCATGTGGCTTCCCTTTTTGGCAAACAGCTCTGCAAAGCTGTGTTGTTTTTTGTTTGTTTGTTTGGGGTCTTTTTGTTGGGTTTTTTTGTTCATTTTGTTTTTGTTTTTTAATGAAAAGTGCTTTTTTGATATAGAAAAATGTGTCAGTTGACAGCTCTGGAAACAAAACTCCTCTGTTTATCCACTTGCTAAGACACCCCAGCAGAACCCCCAAAACTCATGATAAGCTTCCCCTCAGTGCCAACAAAAAGCTCTCACGGTTTTTAGGAGTTTGTAAGGTTATTCTAGCCTCATGTCACCAAAATTACTCATATCTTTACCCTTTTAGCTGGATAATAAACGTCAGCGAGGACTGACCATGTTCTTTTAGACTCTGACTATGAGTTATATGCCTGTCTGTCATTTTCAGGTTCATAGCAGGGTCCTGGGTCTGAATGCAGAAACAACGGAAGATTTCATGTGCAGCTAATACTAAATTAAAACTCCAAATCCTTTAAAGCAATTTTAGGTTTGTTTCCATGGCATTGATTTCTTTTTTTTTTCTTTTTTAAATTATGCCTTGAAGGTGAGAAGGGGATATTCTGACATCTTGAAAAGTTGCCTTGTAGGACACAGTGACTCAACGTTGTTTGAATTTCTAATCCACATCCATGTCACCTTTGGGAAAGGCCGGGCTGGCTGTGGCAGCGGGACACAGCTCTGGGTACTGGGGTTACTGTGGCTGCGCGGTGGTGGCCGAGCTCTTGGTTGGGGATACCTGGCACGCTGGGGTTAGAGCCTGTGTTGGGGATGCCGGGTGCTGGAGTGCGTTGAGGACGCGGGGTGCTGGTGTGTGTTGGAGATCTGCGTTGGGGACACTGGGTGCTGGTGTGCCTTGGGGACGCGGGATGACAGTGTTCAGCACTACCCTGTTTTCGTGTTTGAAGCATAGAAACGCAGGAGACCCTTGCTGGCCGCCCGGGTGCCAGCCCGGAGCCGTCCCCTCGCACGGTCAGGGTGCGGGGGCGGTGCGGAGCAGGCCGGTTTCTCCGGGGCTCGGTGCTGCTGCTGGGGGACAGCGCTCCCGGCCTGGGGCGGGTGTCACAGCCCAGGGCGGGGGGGGGGGGAACAGCCCAGGGCGGGAACAGCTCGCGGGGGGCCGCGCAAGGGCTGGGGTCAGCCGGGCGGCTCAAACTTTGCGCGCAGCCGAGCGTCCCCCGCCCGTCCTGGCGCCGGCGGGGGGGTGGGGTGGGGGCTGCCCGTTCCCGCCGCTCGGTGCCGGCTGCCGCGGTCGGGCGCCTCCGGGCCCCGCTCCACCGCGCGGTGCCCCGGCCTCCAGCCCGGGATTTACCGGCAGCCGGGCGGCGGCGGCGCCGCTCTCCGCAGGCGCGGTCGGTGCGCGGAGCGGAGCGGTGCCTGCCGCAGGCTGCCGGCCCTGCAGCCCGCGGCGGGCCGGGGGCGGATCCGCCGCCGTGAGCCTCCCCCTCCGCTTCCCCGTGCGCCGGGAGGGGCGGCCGGCGCCCCCCCCCCGCGTTCCCCCCGCCCCGCCGCGGAGCGGCGAGGCGGCGGCGGCGGCTCCGGGCGGGGCGGGGCGGCGGCCGGCGGGGCATGCCCCGTCCGCGCAGCGCAGCAGCGGCCCCGCGTCCCGCGGAGCAGGCAGGCGGAGGCGGCGGCGGAGGCAGGCGCGCCGGTGCCGGTGCCGCAGGGCTGCCGGCCCCGCAGCGCTCCCCGGCCCCGCGGCCGCCCCGGAGCCCCGGCGCGGGTGCCCTGAGCGGGGCATGAAGTTGCGGCGGCGGCAGCGCGGCGGCGGGCGGGGCGGGGCGGCCGGCCCCGGCGGCGCGCGCTCTGCGGGGCCGTAGCCCGGGGCGGGCTCGGCGGCGGCTCGGCCGGCGGTGCCGGTCCTCGGCGGCGCCCCCAGCTCCCCCCCTCACCCCCGCGTGGAGCCCGGGGCCGGGCCGGGGCGCGCAGCCCCCCGCGCTGCGGCGGCGTGGGATGTGCGCGCCGCGGCCCGCCCCCCCCTAGCCCCTGCAGGCAGCGCGGCGGCCGGCGGAGCCCCCCGGGAAGTTTGATGGCTTCTTTGAGGAGAGTCAAAGTCCTGCTGGTGTTAAACTTGATCGCGGTGGCTGGCTTCGTCCTCTTCCTGGCCAAGTGCAGACCCATCACGGCCAAGAGCGGCGACTCCTTCCATGACATCCATCCCAGGGCAGAAGTGGTCAACCTGACAGCCCGCGGCATCAGCTCCATCCAGGATGCGGTGTTGAAGAGACTCTCCCTCCTGGAGGACATCGTCTACAGGCAGCTGAACGGTAGGAGTCGTCCCCCTGCTCCTAACGCGTCGGGGTCCGGCACGGTGGGCAACGGTGGCAAACGCCGAGTTTGCACCCTACAACCTGGCCTTGCCCCCTGCGTTACCGAGCAGGCGGAGGCTCGGTGGACTGAATCGTGATTTCCAAGTTCTGCTTGTGTTCAGCGCTCAGCGTGCCTCGCACAGGCTGGAGGAAGCCGTGCTAACATAACGCTGCCGTTCGGGTTGGTGGTAGCGGGCAGGCAGCGACAGCGTCGTGATTTCCGCATCAAACGCGGAGGGTGCTGGCTGAGGCAATGGCTTTTACTATTCCAGAGTTGGTTTTTTTGGAAGGGAGTTTTTCAGCGGCTGAAGTACGGTGCATCATTTGAGTGCAGAAGGTCAGAGAGCAAAATGTGCTTTCTCTGATATGAGTTGAGCAAACTATTCAGTATTTCCTATGGCTGAGCATTGACAGCTGCTAATTAAAATCTCAAGTAATGCTTCTCTTTATAGCATAACAAAGGGATTTCTATTAAAATCTCACCAGGTTCAGTAGTTCTGAGCTGCAGAAAGGGAGTTTTAAAGATGCCGTATGGGATAGAGAAACATGTTGTGAAGATGCTAGAAATCTAGGTGAGGTATCTAATTAAAACACTGACTGTGGAAGCTAATTTTTTTAAAATTGTTCCCCATAGATTCACAACTGGGAATGTAATCTCAATTAAGAGTCCCGTTTATTGCTTCCAATCTCTGTAGCTTTAATGACTGCAAGTTTTTGTGTATTGGAATTAGCAGAGTTAATGTTTTTGGCAATGTCAGTGCGATTCCCTCTCTGAGTTTTGAATATGAAGCTGATGCACGACTCTGTGCCGTGTTGAACTGAGAGCTGGTGTGCGCTGGGTCTCCGTACTGAATCAGAGCTATTGCTGATTATCCTTCTGCACCGAGGATGTGAGACAGGTGCAGGAATGTAACATGCCCTTCCTGGTGCATAGTCGTCCTCTCGGTCGGTGTTTGTGCGCTTTGGAGAAGGATAGGGTACGGAAGGAGAAGTGCTCAGCTGAGTCGGAAAGTGTTATTTATATTGCTACTTTATACGCTGGCATGAAAAACCTGTCCTGCCTGTGAAAGCGCCTCGCACCACGAGATGTTGAAGCAGCACTGTTGGGTGACAAACAAGGTGAATCTAAAGAATATAAAGGGATAAGGTAGAAAGCTGGATGTTATTTACAATCAAACTGTGAAACTGGCTGCTTCTGGATACTGCTGGGGCAGAAGTTCCCAGGAGGATTTAGGGCACTTATTTAAAAAGGGGTAATAGCTGCAGTTCAAGACAGGAGACTTTATGCTAGGACCTTGGGATTGGGCAAGTAATCATGTTGCTGCCTACTGTTCCCCCAGAGGGAGAGATGAAATTGCAAGTTACTACCCTTTTCTGTGGGGATTAATGTGGGCTCCCTGCTCCAGCAAGCTCTGGGGGCTGCTTTTGGAGGTGGCTGGTGCTTGTAAGAGAAGCCGTGAGCACAGGGACGGCTCTGAGTGTGTGTCTGTCTGTAGGCTGCTGCGGGCACTCAGGGAAGTGTTAGTGGTGTAGTACAGGAGCCTGCTCAGTGCTGAAGAGCAGTCGTGCACCTGAAGACCAGGGGAGGCAGAGGTGATGGGTATGTTGCCCATAGCACAAACGTTTTCTTAGGGTGGCAGAAAGCTGAGCATGTAGATGTGACGTGTTGTCTGGCCCTTGCATACTGGCGTGATTTATAGCAGTGCTGATGAGTCTGGCTAAAAAATAGCTCTGGCATCGCGCTTATGTAACTTTGGGTCAAGTATATATTTGGTGCATGTGTTTTTCAGAAAAGTACGACGTGGCCTGTTCTCTGGGTGACACCTGTGTGTTGTGCGCTTCAGGAAGGCATGGGTTTAGAGCAAGATGTGGGGGGCCGGGTGAACCCCCGCCACCACCCACTGGCACTCAGAGGAAACAGCAAAGTGTGCTGAGACAGTCCATAGGGCTGAGGATGCGGAGGCAGCTGGACCGGCTTCCCTGCCAGAAGCTTTCTGTGCCAGAATCAGCATTCATTCTGGGCACTTAAAGAATACCTAAAGCTGAATTCCTGGTGCCCGCTTGAAGCATGCAAATACGAGCTCATTTCTTTTTTTTTTTCTTTTTTTTTCTTTTTTTTTCTTTTTCTTTCAGGGTAGGGAAGTTGAATGCTGGTGAGAAGTGCCTAACAAAACCCACCATATGCTCTTAGACAAGCTCCCTGCAAAATGCATCCACCAAGAGAATTCCCTTTCTGTTGCATAAGGTCCTGTTTTGTTTTAAATCTGACCTGTGGTTTAGCACCTACAAAATCACAGAATATAGTACCCCACCATGTAGCATGTGGGAAGGCTGCACTTCAGGGAGCATTGGGAAGCGTTTGGCCAAAGAGAGAAACTAAACCACGGTTTGGGTGCAGTCAGCTGTGGATTTCTTTCTGTATTATGGGACTTGGCTGGATTTCAGTGGGAGTTGAAGCCATCTTTAAAAAACTGAATCTCTTAAAAAAGCTCCATTCTGTAAAGATCAAATGAGCAATCTGATCATACCATTGCTGTGGTTTTGTTGTTCGAATCATGTAGTGTAAAGCATATTGGAAATAACAGCTCGCTGTGGTATGACAAACCTTATTTTTTATGTATGTATATTTATTTCTGTAAATGTTGGCCATGAAAATAAGCTAAACAAAACTGCCTTGAGTCTGGTAAAAGAACAATTTTACACAGTTGTTCCTTTTGAATGATATTTCTCTGCAGTGCCATTCTGGAAATAACACCAGTGCTCCCTCTTATTTCTCCACTGTCCTAAACGTGGTCCAGTCTGCCTCCTGCAATGACTCCTTGCTTTCCAGGTGATGCATCTTGCTGGTCTTGCAGTGTTTTCCAGCCACTCTTAGCTGGGGTTGCAGTTGCACAAAACCACATTGTCAGCTGTGGGACACTTGTTTCAGACAGTGTGTGGAAGGGTGCCTTGGGGGTGCTGCATGGGATCGGGGAGTCATTGCAGCAGACGGTAGCCTTGCTTAGTTTTCTCCTCGTTGTAATTCATAAGGTATCTTTGAGAACTGTATGTGTGCTTTGTTCTTTCTGAAAGTTTATTATTGCTCCTTAGTTCATTGCACAGGTCTTGTGGGTTTTGCTTTTTGCTCTTCTGTTGCTCTTTGCAACTGGATGGCTCCCATGGTCACAAAGAAGTGTAAAGGTGCCCTTTGGAATGAAGAGTTTTGTATGTGAATGCACTTATCTTAGAATTCAAAGGATTTTTAATTTCTGTAGTCGCTTTTATGGATGGAATTTTCTTGTTCAGCAGATGTTCAGAGAAAGCAAATGAAGGTCGGGAAGGAACGTGTGTATTTTACTTTGGGTATTAACTGCAACTTGTCTTTTTGATCCAAACCTAATTTTTTGTGTGCTGACATTTACATAAGCAAAACTTGTGGTCCAGATTATCTCCAGCTTCAGGGAGATACACAGAAATGAACTTTTCAGTTTGGCTCTATGTTTACAAAGAGAGGGTTTCTGTGCTTATATGACAAACTAGTTAGCTAGTGAGGAGCTGGAATGAATAGAGACCCAGAAGAGAGCATTCAGCTTTTGTGGCTGCCGGCTGTCGTGTGCTTCCTGGAGAGTGCTGGGCAAACTCTTCAATTAACCTAATCCTTTTCCTCTGGGGCTAATGTGGAAACCCGTTAATGACCATGAGAAATTTGAAATTGTGCTGTGTAGTATCCTGACAGCAAAGGTGGGCCAACTTTTTCACGTAAAAGTGACATATAGGATGAGTGACACGACTTGAGGAAGGGTGCAGCTTGTGTCACGAAACAGCATATAAAACTCACCATGAGACCTGCCTCAACGGGATGGGTCCCATGTCCATTGCATGGTGAGAAGCTGCTCATCTCTCACCTCCTATGAACGATGGCCTTGGGGGAGTTACCCAGGCAGCTTTTGTCTGGCTGTGTTTCTTCTTCCTTGGGCTCTTGCATTACTCTGTTCCACCTCCCTTGGTCCTCTTGAAGGTGTGCTCGATCCCACCCTGGGTGCGGGGAAAGGAAACGTTCATGGTGGTGCAGTGTGTGTTCACCCCCTCTGCAGAAGGAGAGAGGATGAGGCTGGTGCAGGCCCTTGGCGTGCCAGCCCTCGACAGGAGAAGTGTTGAGCAGTTGGACATCCACTGCTGAGGCACTGAGAGGCTGGCAGGATGTACAGGGTCCATAAGGAGGTTTCCTTATGTGCAGAGCGCTGGGGCTGCACCGATGTGGAGTATTCATCCCAGGTGGGAGGAAAGAGCCTGGATCTGACTTTGTGTGTTGGTTTTTGTCCCCATCCTTCACAGTCTGATCCCGCCCAGAAGTGGGCAGTCCCCTCTTCTAAACCTTGTTCACCAGAAGCTCTTGAAGTCAATATATAAATGATTTAGTTATTAAATAGCACTACCAGTTTGAGAATAAGATGCGCAGGAGGGGAAGCACTCTAAATAAACCCTTGGTTTGCATGTGGGGAAGCCATCTTCCATATCTACCATAGCTGAGCATCTTGAACCAACATAAGCAGATCAGTTTTCTGCTGGTCACCGATGATCTGAGGATGTGCTGGGGCCAACCCCTGCAGGGGCACGTGCAGCAGAGGGAGGGTCTTGGGTTGAAGCCCCCAAGCAGCATGAAGGCTGTGAGCTCCCTCTCCGGTGCTTGTTGGCTGAGACACGCAGGCGCTCAGCTGCCTGGGAGCCAGTGAGCAAGGAACGGTGCAGTGTCTTTCTGAATCGCGTGAAAAAAAAAAAGTATAAAAATTCTTTACTTAAAGCTAAGTATTGTCAAGACAGAAATCACTGTGAAAAGGCACTGATGACTCATCCTAAGCTCTTCTTTTAAATGTTATTTTGTAAACTCACAGCAGCTTATGTATAAGATCAGGGAGAATAGAAGCTTTTTGCAAATTGTTGTAAGCGAGAGGGCAGTGATGAAGAACCGCAGAAGTGAAGCTGGCCAGAAGATGGGTGAGCAGAGAGGGCTTTTCCTCTCCTGCGAAGGCAGTGCACAGAGTAAACTGCAGCTTTACGGAACGTTAAAGGTTGAAGAGGAACCTCAAATTCCTCAGCAGTTACATCAGCCTGTGCTCATTATTTAAACGAACTTGCATCTGTGCTTGTGCACATGGAATTATTTGCACACGCTGAGATATGAACAAGTGCATGTCAGCAGCCTCCTGCATACAGATTATGCTCTCCTCTGCTTATCCAATTAGGAAATTAACTTTGTGAGGGTTGCATATGGACATTGAGGCCGATACTGAAACACAGCCTTTTGCACGGTCTTGCTATCCCCCTTGTAAAGTGGCACTTAATTAACTTTAAACACTTTAGAGATATGTGGATTTACTTCCCGTAAGGATAAGATAATGCTTATCTTCTGTAGCACTTATCATCCTCAAAGTACATTACAAACTTAGCTAACTACTGAGTATAAAAATTATATATGTAAATAAGGCAGATTAAAAGCCGTTCTATCAGCCATTTAGTAGTATGTAATAGTGTTACACCCACAGACTAGTAATATTAAGATTTTAACAGGTAGGTATTAACTAAATTGCTAAGAAATTCTCTGATTAAGATAAACAACTAAATGTAAATAATTGAGAGCAGGGAAATGCTGTTTGTAGGCAGAAGGGCCCAAACTTTAAATGTGTTAATGAAATAAAATACCTTGTTATATGAGCACAGCCTTGCTGAGGGAAATCCTTTGATACAAGAAATGATGATTTGGAGATAAAGTGATACGCTATGGGCCTGTGACTGCCGTGTCAGATCCCGTCTCATAACCATCGGTTGAGATGCTGTTTCCCTGTCTACCCTGCTACTGTGATATTTATGAAGTAGAAACTATTATTTTATATGGCCTTGTATAGCAACTTGATAAAATTGCAACTTTAATATTTATTATATGCCTAACAGATTTGTTTACCGTATTCCCCATTAGGAATAACACAAGTTATCGAGATTCAGTACATGCTTTTATAAGTTCCCAGCCTAAAGTTACTAAGTGCGTAGCCTGCGTGGTCTGCACAGGCTCGAGACACCCAAGAGCTGCTGGCTGTAAATTATTCTTATCAGGTTCATGGAAATCAGGCCTGATACCAGTCAAAGGATGACTAAAAGAAATACTTCTTAGAGAAATAATAGAATCCAAAGATGAGGCTTCAGATAGTGATTTAGGAAGTATCTGGAAGCTTATGCATTAACATGACATTTAGTTTACAACCAGGCTGACTAGGAACTGATAGATAATTTTTGGTTTTGGTAGTTATTTGGCTTCATCATCTGAATATTCACTGTCATTGGCAATGAATGAGTAATAAGCCTCTAACACATTTGTCATGCAGAGACAACACAGGGTTCATGAGACGCAACAGCAATGACCAGAAAATAGTGACAACATAGGTATGTTATTCTTGCCTATTGATTCAGGTTTGCCTAACAGAGAAACAGAACCTTACCTCGAAGGTAAAATTTACAAAGGTAAATTTACGCTGCCAGATTAGGTAGGCAGCTTTTAGGAATTTTTTTCTAAGGATACAAAAATTTGAAAAACAGGTGCTTTACTTATGTGAATTACAGTATTATTTCCAAGCCTCAGTCTGAATCACCAGTGTGGTATTGTGTCTCCAGTAAGAGACATTTGGAAATGGATGTATTTGGCAAAACGTGGACATTTAGTGACATTTCAGTGCCAGAAGGCATCCTGCCTGGCTTCCAGCTGCCACTCCAGAAGGGCACGACTCAGCCTTCAGTGGAGTGTCACATCTGCTGGGTTTGCACAGCATCTCGGATACCCCGAGGCCTTTCGGCTGGCAGCAGGCACTGCTGAGACAACAGTGTCCCGTGCTTTGCTGTCTTGGAGATCTTCTGCTTTGATCAGGGAGCACTGACAGACAAAGTTAGCTTGAGGCATATGCTGTCAGTGGGCTTGGATTTTGGGGAGTCTGCCTGGTCTGCTCTTGGCCACCATCTTCCCTTGGTACTTCTCTTCTGGCAGAAAGCACGTGCATTTCTACTAAAAATATGCTGTACGCAACCTGTGAGCAAACTTACCTGTTAATAAGGCATAGCAGAAAAGAAAATAGAAATCAACCTTTCTCAGGTAATTAAAAAGGTTTTACTAGTTTCATGATTTATGCCACTAATCTTTATCTAAAACTGAACAATCTGGTCCAGATGTTACGGTGGGCTGGCAGACTGCCAGTTCCCAGCTCCTACAGATACGCCTGAATCCTGGGGTAGGTGAGGACGTTTTGCATGTTGAAATATTAAACGTAAAAGGGAGACATTTTTTTGGTAAGGTGTCATTACTGAAGTCTGTAAAGGGCTGTTCAAACTGAATGTGCGTAGTATTGACCGTACTGAGGGTTGACAACAGCGGTTCAGCTTCGGTAATGTATCCTAGTGGTACAATATTATTTTTCCTAAACAGTTTTGGGAGTACTAGCAACCGTATTTTCTAGCCCTCAGTCCCTGTGGTTGAATTTCTTAAAGAAATTGTCAAATGCTTTACATCTTATTGCTACAAGCATAGCTATTTCTGCCTATAAATCTAATAGCTATCGACCCGCATTCTGACATTCACTGATGGTTATCTAAAAATAATGTGGTAACGATGCAATGAGAGCCCTACGTAAAGCATTACGTGCAAGGCGAGTGCTGTGCTGAGCCTGGCTGTGCTGTCATTGAGCAATTACATACCGTGGTTCGTTCTGATGCAGTCTTAGGGCTTTGATACTTGTGTCACTGAGGAGATGCAAAGTTACCTGAAAAAGAAAGACAATTCCCCAAAATCGGGAGTGCGTTGGATAAAAATCACAGTTTGTCTTTTCCTTTTTTAAAAACCTGATGATCTGTGCTTGCATGCCTCTTGCTGTGTGATGAGTTCCTATGATACTGCCCTCCCAGGGATTCGCTCCCTGTGATTCACTCTGATACCCACAGACAGTGATGCTAAAGGCTATCTGCCATATTACAGCACTTGTTCCCTCTTGGAGCAGGGAACACCTACAGCTTCACAGGATCCGTGATATGGGAATAATAGGAGAACTCTTGGTAAACGGACTTTTAAAAAATATGGATCTTCCTAGGTTGTCCAGCCTAGGCTGTTGTGCAAGAGCGCTGTTCTTCCTGCTGACAGGGAAAATGATGGATCTCTTAAAAGCCAGGGCTGTCATACATGGTAAATCACCCCTTCTTGCTGCACAGCTGGCATGCCCTGTTGCACCCGATTACTTAATTTTAGCGCAGTAAAACCAACGCTGTGATGTGTCGGCATTTGGTGCGGAGGGAGGAAGGGGAATCCTCGGTCCCTCTACCCTTCGGTCCCCTCGGCGTCAAGCAGAAAGAGCTTGTGTGCCTGCCCGTGGCTCAAAGAGTGGCTGCGCAGCACGAGCCCCTCTCTGGGCTCTGGCAGGGACAGGCTGGGGGTGGGAAGGCAGGAGAGCTGGGCTTCGGGCTCTGCTGCCTGTGGACGCAAGCATCCTCTCACTGCACCCAAACGGGTTACAGGATTTTCTTTGCTTCCATCTCCTCTACGTAAGAGTAGGGCCTTTCTGTGTTTGTGGGCAATGGAAATCCAAATTGCTTTTCCTTGGCGTGTCTGTGTGTTGCTGAGATACAGAAAGCGGAAAACCATGACAAGAGAAAACCCAGTAGATTACCAGACACCAGCAGTGCCTCGGCTGAGTTATTTCGGGTGATTCCTCAAGGTGCAGAGAGCATGAGAGAGTCAAGCAAGGTCTTCTACCTGGTGGTCGTCAGAATTTATTTAATCTTCATTTGCTCTTGTATTTTGGGCAGCGTAACAGCTCGCCATGGTTGTGTGTGTTCTCAGAACATAAAGATGAAGCGGGAAGGTTAATTTTAAAATGCAACAATTACAATTTCTTTCTGGGTCTTTGCCTATATTACGCTTTAAATTAAATCATGAGAGCACTTGTGTTTGTGCCAAATTACTACAAATTCTTCCAAAACAATTGCTTTATCATACTCTAAAAATGCAAAGTAAGGTGAGGGGGCAGGGCCGTTGGCGAAGACTGAAAAGCCATTTTATGGTATTTTTAAAGCTTGCTTATATTCCATTATTGGGTTTAAAATAATTTTTGTTGACCTTTATGTGTTTTTAGCGTGTACCACCTTTAGTGAAGTGTGCTAGAACACTGAATGCTTTAAATAATTTTGAACATAAACCTCCTATTCTGGTAGATTTTATTTCAGTTTTTCATATTTGCACTGACAAGACAATAATAGTAATAACCATTACACTTGTCTAAACCTGTAGTCAAGGCTGGGGCCGTGTTGTGCTTTGTCCTTTGCTAAGTGTAGACCAAATGCCATAATGTGGAATTTCGGTTTGCTTGAAGTTGTTATTGATGTAATCAGGAGGGACTGGTGTCACCATTAAGGGCACCAGGCATCCAGGAGGAAAGGTTTACGTCCCGGTTTATCCCTCCAGTGTTCTGAGTGATACCGGACAACCCACTTATATTTTTTCTAATATTATTCTAAGAGTTAGGGATTCAGGTTCCTTTATGTATTTCTGAACGAATGTCTCAAGGACAGAAGTGCTGATGAAGAGCTTTATAAGTGGGACGTGGTATGAGAACAGAGAAAAAGTTGCAGATGTGTTTTGGTGATTTGAAGATCCTTGGAACTGGCGTCAAAGAGGTAGGAACAGAAGAAGTGTGAGAGGTGTTTGACTGCCTCTTATTCCTTACCATAACAAATGGCTGGAATGGATCCTCAATTAAGTGAACTTACCATCCAGTGAGATAAATCAGGCAACAGGAAGAGGCAGAAGATAGGGGGAGAATTACACCTAATGTTGTGTTAATTCCCTCCGGCTTTTGGATTTAGAAAACTCTCCGTTGGTTTAAATCTGTATTAATTATATGTCGACTAGGTTGAAGGGGAGATGCGTAAGGAAATGAAATAGCAGAGCAGGGCGATGTGCAGGTGAAGCTGGAGGGAGGGAGGGCTGCAGTGGGGGGGGGGGGGGGGGAGCAAAGGCAGGGGTAAGGTTTCATCCAGCAGCAACACGCTGAGCGGGGTGGTGCAGCCGAAGGGTCGGTGGGCTCTGAGGGCTGGGGAGGGGGCAGGCGGCACCTCCTGCCTGCCCTTCCTCGGGGTTTCTGCCTCCGGGAGCTTTACCTGCCCCTGGATTTATGGAGGGCAGCTCCGACATTTGGTTCCACATTAGGGAAATATCCACCGTGCACCTGTGGTGAAGGTGAAGGGCCAGACGGGGACCCCGGCTGTGGGAAGGAGGGGGGACCAGTTGCAGTTTGGTGGGACAGGTGCTGTTTGGATAAAACTGATCTGATCGACCCGGTGCAATGCCGGAAGGGACAGAACTGGTTTCTGAGCTCTGCAAATAGAGGTTGGAGACAAACCTGCATTATCTGGGGAAATAAATGAATAATTGACCGAGTAGACCCAGGGTGGGTGATCTGCCTTCTCTGATGTGAAGGGGGACGGTTCAAACGTGGTGCTCTTTGCTTGGTGCTTGTGTCTGAAGGGGCAGGGTGACGGCTGGATCATGCAGATGATTTGTGGGCATACAGACAGCTTTCATTTAGAAATCTGCCCATCAGGAGTGTCTAAAGGCAGTTAACAGCTTTTGCAGTGTCTTACATGGAAGGTGTTACTGGGGTCAGGTCATATTAACTTCAGTTGTCTTTGGATCAAGCGTTGAGTCAATAAGTGACTTTCTGGGGGACTTTAATAGCTGTTCTGCACAGACATAAAAGGGGTTAGACAGTAAAATGGGATTTTTCGCTTTTATCAGTCTTTTCTTAGGAAGTTGCTCAACTTCCAAATACTAATTAATGCTCTGTTCCTTCCACAAATTTTCCTCCTTACTGATGCCGCCTGTTTGATCCTGTCGAACAATATCAGACCTTGCAAATTAGAATGGCCTGACAGGCTGTGATGTGGAAAGAGGCACTGAATGGAAAGGAGTAAAACTTCGATGTCACATCCTGATTTGAAGCATCCAGCATAATTTATACTCTTTATGCAGCTGTTTGGAAAATCCTGGAATTCCCTTGAATGGTAAGCTCTGATGAGAATTACTGGGACTGCGTATCCAGAAATATCCAGCTCCAATTACAGTTACTGGAGTTGTATATCCATGGAAAGTAACTCATTCCAAAGCTGCAGACCCGGGTGTAGACACCTTTGGGTAGCATCTTTTTATGAGCCTGCCCAGCCTTTTCCATCATGGGAAACTGCTTTAATTTGTTTATAATTTTTCCAATTAGGCTAAGGTGGTCAGGTATTGTCAAGATCATGTTTTTCTTCAATCTCAGCAAACCGGTTCGGATGTTTTTGGAAATGATGTATGAGCAAAACATGTACCATTGTCCCCATGGAGGGACAAAAGCTGGTACAAATGGGAAAAGGAGTAGAGGGACTGAACTGGCAGCTCTGAAAAAATGGGGCTGAGAAACCACAGGAGAGGAGAAGGAGGGAGATGAGGAGGCTGACATGGGTGGGCAACATGAGAATCCGTGGGGAGAAGAGGCATGGGACAAGCTGTCCAGGCAGGGAGTAGCGGCCCCAGGGAGCAGAGGTCCTGGGAGCATCTTTGTTTTGCTGCAGGCATGTTTGAATGCAGCACAGTTGCTTGATGTTTTTGTTACAAGCAGGCAAGAAAAGTGTTATTTTCAACTTGATATTTTATATAAATGAAATATAACTAGAAAGATAGGTTACTTCCAGAAATCTTAATGCCAGATGTGGTTCTTGGGATATTTTTGCTCGTTTGATGATTAAAGTGTTAGCCTTGTAGAGCGTTCAGAAGATGTGTGGGTATAAAGCCAGGGCAGGTATTATTAGCTGTGTAAAGCAAAACAATACAGTCACTGTGGAAAAATTATGGGTTTTGTGCTGAAGCAGATATTTAACCTTTGTTTTTACAACTCCAGAAATGAAGCAGTTTGTTTCTTAATGTAGGCTTAATGCTCAAAGTGTATGCTGACTGGATTTTCACATCTGAATGTATGAAATACTGGGCTATTAGAATCTGTTTTAACGATCTCTTTTCCCATAACTCCTAATATTTGCCATTTACTAATTATGATGTGCCTAAGTAGTTCTCATTTGTAGTAGGTATTTTAAATGCTGCAGCTGTCCTAGTTTCAAGCTAACTGCTGGTGACTTTTTTACTGCCTGAGAATTGAGTAGCATGGGTGATTTTTGCAGGTTGGTGTAACTGCTTGCCTCGCACTGTTCTTCATTATAAAGTTTTTGATGTGCAGGTCCCCAGTGGAAGCAGAAATAGGTTTGGCAGAGGAGCAGCAGTGCTGAAGAACATGTAAACTCATGCTGAGTCAGCGAGGGCATACCCAGGTGGTTGGTGTAAGCACTTGTGGATTTGGGAGTTCCTGCTCTATTTTTTTTTTTAAATCCTTGGGATTTTCCAGCAAATTTATAATAGGGGACAGGGGGGCCGTTTGGAAGGTAACAGCCTGAGCAGCAGCTTTGCAAGCTTCCCAGGCAGCCTGTGGGGCAGGGAAAGGCAGGGTGTCTTTGTCAAGGTTCATTTTGCTGCTCCAAGGGCTGCTGTGACGGGACCATACAAACTAGTTTAAGGCCATTACTAGTTATGAGGCCGTTGACATTTGTATGGGGTTTGCGTGGCAAGGTTTTGGTAGGGGGGGGGCAACATGGGTGGCTTCTGTGAGGAGCTGCCAGAAGCTTCCCCCGTGCCCGACGGAGCCGATGCCAGCCGGCTGCCAGCGCCACGGAGGCCGTGACCCGCGGGCAGCGGCGCTGGGGCAGCCCCTGGCAGGGCCCGTGGCCCATGGGGAGAGGAGCCCGGGCTGGGGCAGGGCTGGGGCAGGGCTGGGGACCCCGCGGGGACCCCCCGGGGCAGCTCCTGAGGGACGCTCCCGTGGGAAGGGCTCCCGTGGGAGCAGGGGGCGCAGGGCTGGCTCCCGGGGCAGGGACCCCACGCTGGAGCGGGGCAGCGTGCGGGGGACGGGGCGGCAGAGACGGCGTGTGAGGGGCTGACCCCAGCCCCATTCCCCGGGAGGAGACAGAGAAATCAGGGATTAGGTTAAGCCTGGGAAGAAGGGAGGGCTGGGGGGAAGGTGGGTTTAACATTTGGGTTTAGTTCTCGTACTCCTACTCTGACCTGATCGGTAATCAATTAAACTGATTTCCCCAAGCGGAGCCTGTTCTGCCCGTGACAGTAACTGGCGAGTGATCTCTCCCCATCCTTACCTCGACCCACGAGCCCTTCGGTACATTTCCTCGAACCCCCGTCCTGCTGAGGAGGGCAGTGACCGAGCGGCTTGGTGGGCAGACAACCTTGTAGTCTGTTAGACCTCCCTGCAAAACAAAAGTGTGGAGAATGCAAAAAAAATGGTAATGAAGAAGAACTTGTAAGGTGTAAGTTAGGAAGCCAGGACTGTACTTAAAGGAAAAAGGGAAATAATGCAACTCGGAACAATTTAGATGCTCTGCAAGCAAGGAAGGCCTGTTAACGCAGTTGTCTGTCCTCCTTGCATTTAATTTTATTTTGAATTTTACCTGTTGATGTTTTTTTTTTTTTTTCTTTTTTCTTAATCCCGTTTGTCAATCACCTTCATCAGAGGCAATCCAGCTGTGACTTGACAGCTGCTACTGTCTTCTCCAGCATGTGCTGCCAAAAATCCCAGTTGATTCTAGGGCTTAAGGCACAGTGCTGTCTATTTTATGTATTTCTTCCTACATATTAATATTAATAATGCGCTTTCCAAATTCAGAAGCCTCCAAGCCTATTGCAATGATGTTATTTTTTTAAAGTTCATTTTTTGGCAGGTATGTCCTGGCAGTAAACATGGCTTATGAGCACGTTGCGGAGTATGGGCAGTGCGGGAGGGCTGGGTGCAGTGGACAGTACTCGCGTCTGGAACCAAATCCTGCAGCTCTTAAGGAAACTTGAATGTGAGTGAAAGCTTTGAATACAGGCTTTTCACTTTACATTCTGTGAAATAATTTCTTCTGATTTGGAAGAAGAGACTGTGGTGCCAGGGGTGCGATGTGCTGCGGGTCCTTCTTGTGCTGAATGTTTCCAACCAGCCACGGTGACTCCTGCATGGTCCTGATGTGGTTTCATGTTTTCTGAGCTTGTTTCTTGCTTCTTAGCCATAGGCTCCCCTTCTGCTGTCTAGAAGGCAAAACGCTGCGGCTGTTCAGGCAGCGTCAGACCCTCAGCCTCTTTCTCTCTCTCTTCCACAAGGCTAAAAAAAGAAAAGAAGAAGAAATTTTAACTTTTTTGCCTGCTCCTTCCTTTGCATGTCTCACACCTCCATGCTGAGCCTTGGCTTAAAACCGTAAGAGCTGAAACTCAAGAAGCTGGGGGGGAAAAAAAAAAGCTGATCTAGGAGTCTTCTGACTGGATCAATGGAGCAAAAGAACAGGCTGAAGCTGCACAATTGTGAGTTAGAACTTTGTGGAACATGCTGCGTCAGGGTCTTGTACCAGGCGATTATCTTCAGAGGTGCACAAGGCAAATGCTTTTCCAGTCTTAGGAAATTCCTTTATGCTTGAATTTAAAAATGTTGATCTGTTTGTTTATTAATTTTAAAACAAAACTGCTGATAGGGACATTGAAGCTATAATGAAATTCTTATGGGTCGTTTTCTTTGACTCATTTTTTGGAGGTTATTAGATAAAACCTTTTCAGTATTTGCCTTCTGTGAGTGCTGGAATTTCTTTTCAAGCCATTATTTGCATTTCCTGCAGTGTGTATGCATACTCCGTCCTGCCAGGCGCCCAGAGCTTCCTCCGAGCAGCTGAGCAGCAGCAGCCATCCCTGCAGGCTGCAGGAGCCCAGGGTGTCTGAGCCCCGGAGCAAAGCTCAGCTCCCCCCATGGTGGTCCCTTGTGTGTTCAGCGATCTAGGCTGAAATTAGAAAGAGCTGCTTGGTTCGATCAGCACGAATGTTTCCTGTGAGGCTGTATGGGGACAGCTCAAACTGCTGATAAGTGTTTAAAACCCTTTAGCCCAGCCTGTCTGGATTGGAAATTCTTCTGATGAGTGGATCCTGCCTGCATCCCTTCATATGGGTGGGTTGGGAAAAAGCCAAAGAACTCACTTTCATCATCACGGGTGCCAGCTGTGTCGTTTCCAGGGACTTCAGCAGGGTTAGGATCAGGCTTGTCTTATGCGCGTTATTAATCAGAAGGCTCTGTGTTCGGTTGAAGAAATGAAAAGGTAGGGCCTAATTTACAGGCTGAAATTGGTATGAGCTGGGCTTCTCTTACATCAGTCCCTCGAGTTTTTAGTCTAATTCAAGAGATTTTTTTTTTCTTCTTTTTTTTTGTCCCCTTGCTAGGTCATGAAGACCCTTTGTATTACATTTGCATTGTGTTATCTGTCAGGGACTTGGACTTGTAGCTATGTACCAAATTCAGAACTAGCTGTATGGCAGCTACTTTGCAATCTTCCATTCATTTTTCATGTTTCAGGGTTTTTTTGGACAAGTAAATACAGTTTCATATTTATACCCATGCCAGGAATAAATCAAATTAGTCTGAAATTAGCCTTTGCTCTTACAGTGCTTTGCACACTTCTAATATTAAGGAGATAAGGAGGGAGAAGAGCAAACCTGCTTTGAAGACGAGCTGATTTCCATAGCAGGCAGTGTGACCTACTTAAAGGGAGGGGGCGAGTGAGCAGAGTTGAAAATGGGCTCTTTATTTATTTATATAATTTTCAAGTATCTGCGTCACTGCTTCCCAGGCTGAGCCCTCCCCTGACACTCACCTGACACAGCACTGAAGAACTCGGAGCTGAAGAAACGTCGTTTGTCCTACAAGAGTCTCCTTTGTATGAAAGATTTGTGTTGGCTTTGCAGCCGGGGTAGGACCGCGCAGCTCAGTGTGGAGGCATTTGGTAGATGACAAGATTCAGACAGGGCTTTGGGGGGATGTTAATCACAGTTTAACATTTGTAGGAGATCTTCTTCATTGCTTCACTTAAATGAGAAGGAGCAGTGTGCGTTGCTTCAGGGCTCTTGAGCATCGTGTTCAAGAGCACGGGATGTTCGGGAACAGCCTTGCGGAGCGTTGCCAAACTGCTCAGCAGATCCGGAGATCCCCTGGTAGATGGGTTGGAGTAGCAGATGGGCGGTGAAGTGCTTCTATTCTTACACACTCCTGGTTTTGTAGCCAGGAGATGCACAGAGTCATGATGTGTGCACGTATGTGCCATCAAATAAACGCTGGCTGGGTAGGTGTATGGTTTGTTGCCTTTTTTCTTTAAAATGAGCTCCTTTAGTAATAACGTATGTCTGATTTGGGTCTGGTACCATCTTAGTAGGGAATTAACTACAAAACATCAATCGTCAGTTTGGAGGGCTAATGCTGCTCGTGGGGCTGGAGTAAGCAACGCAAGCGCGTGAAGTTACAGGTTGCTGCCCTGTCCCTGGTACGGTCATTTCCTTTGGTGTGAAGTCAGTGTAACGTGCACCCAGATCAGAACGACCATGGATTGCACCAGACACTGAAATGCATTAATTTATCTAGTAAAAGCTGATTTGTCAGTCCTAGTGGTTTTATAACTTTTTTAGAGAGCGAACACAAGGCTGGCCGTGCCCTGCTGGTGCTGGTTTCTGGTCTGCAAGCTGGGTTTGTGTCTTAACTTGATTCACATCATCTGTAAAATCATTTCTATATCCAGGACCTGAGTTGGGTGCAGCTCATGCCTTGCGAGAAACTGATGATCTGAACTTTCACATGCTCAGAAACTGATAGGCACTCTGCTCTTGTATTTAAAAGTATAATGATGTCTTGATGGGCAGAAGGGGAGACAAGTTGTTGGTCTGAACTTCTGACCGAGCTCTGAGCTGGTCTTGTCTGAGCTGTTCATGTTGACAAGGTTATGTAGAGATGAAAATTCAATCATTTAGTCGGAAAAGGTACCAAGTTTTCTTTGCTCACCCTGCATAGTAATAAATGTTTTGTAAGAGCAATGTGTGTCTGGTTGTCTTTGCTTCAAATCTTTATTGCTTCCAATACCCGAGTAGAACGAGATGAAAACTTCCCTGCCCTGTGGGTAGTTGCATTTCACTGGAACCATATGTTAAGTCTGCAGAACCCCTTGGGAATTTGGCAGGATCTATGAACTAAGCTAAAAATTAAGAACTGACAAGTAGGTGAGAAAAGACTGCTCACAGCCACCTCAGGGCATTAATGCTCCCATAACACCTTTGTTCTATGCAATTATTGTCCCCTGTTGCTTTTTTTAATAACATTTCTTTTTCTTTGAGTCAAAACTCAGCTCCTTTTAACTTCCGTTCTTCACTAAGCAAATCTGAGAAGTCTAGAGGAAGTCTTATGGCCCGTTTTAAAAGTCTTGTATGTTTTAAGTACCATATATAAAATAGAACTGGACTGACCCATTGCAGAGAGGAAGATCTGTCAGGTCAAGCTGATGGTGTGATGCTGCTGCTCCACTGCCTAAAACACCATGCGGCTGTGCTGCTCCTCAGCCTTCCCACCCTGCCTGCGCTGCGCAGGGGCTCGGGGTGGCTGCTAGTCCCTCCCGGGTCCGGTGGGAGGATGAAGAGGATGACTCTTAACTACATTGTGTTATGTGGAGAAGGAATGTTTCTTGGGATACTGGAATCAAGCACTTGATTGCAGTGGAAACACTTTGCAAGGAACGTCAAGGTTCTGTGGGAAGCGCAAACTCACCTGTGCCGAGGCAAAGCGGTCACAGCGGCGCCGGGATCACTGCGCGGTGGGTCCTGTGGCTGTGGGAGACCCTGGCTTCCCAGCTCGGCCGAGCCAAGGGACCACCTCTCCCAGCGCTACCAGTGGCAGAGCTTTGGGAAAGGACCACGGCAGGGCTTCTTTTTGGCTTTTATCAAGTTCTGAACTGCCACTGGTAACTCCTTCGGTGACCTCAGCTTCTGGGGAGGGGCAGTGAGTACCTCTATCTTTATCATTCAGCTTTGCAGAATTCTGTCATGTCCTCTGAGCTTATCTGCCTTCTTCCCAGGGTGGAAAGTCTTCATTTATTTAATTTCTCCAATATAAAAAAGCATCTTTAAAGTCTTTCATATCCTGTTGCTTTGTATTCCTAGATTATTTTTTTTATGCTCCTGTTGGTTTGGTTTTCACTGGAGGTGACTCGAGCTGCACCCAGCATTCCCAGTGTGAAAGCCAGGCCCAGAATAAATACGGACCGAATGCTTGTGCCAGACATTGGCAAACTGGCATCGGTATTTGCTGGAAGGTCAAAGATGTTCCTTTATATATAATTCATACTATTAATGTTTAAAATGGTCCAGGTCTCAGATGGACGGTTTCCATACCCTGGATTGAATGGTGCTAATGGTTAAAGTCCTGCTCTCTCTACTTTTTTTTCCTGTGGTGTCTTGGTGCTGCAGAAGGCCAGCCTGGGTGATCCCTTTGGTCTCTCAAAACTTTGGGCTGTTGAACAGGGTCTGTAGAGTCTCGGTGTATCAGAAAATAGAAGTAAGCTGCTTAAAGCTGAACCTGGAATGACATGGACTGCTTGAGCCACTTGTGGAACTTTAGACCATTAATTTTGTTAGTATCAGGATTTATGGAGTTCTTAGAAGCTGATGTTACTCTCCACCCTCAAGGGCGTGTCTTACCTGTTGTAGATGGGATTGCAGATGGATTTCCATCCCCACACCCCTTTTCTATGAATGTGCATGTTGTGGAAGTCTGTGGAGCTCTTGCTGAGCAGAATTTGGCAAGTCTGCGCTTGTTCCAGTCTCCATTATGCAGCTATTCCTCTTGCCCAGTGATGCAGTTCAGTCTTTTCCAGTCTTGCATGATGGATTATCTTGTTAATGTCAGAAACCAATAAGTATTTGAATTTTTTTTTGTAGCAGTTGTATTTAATATGTATGTCGATATGATGCACTTCAGATATGTGTGTGCCCGTGCTGCAGAGTATGAACAGTCCAAACAGGAATGTAAAACGTAAGACCTTTTCCAACATAATTCTGTTTCATTAAAACAAGTTGTGTCTATGGTAGGAATTTAACGATTCCATTCAGAAGGATTTATTTTAATATAATATTTTTAAAAACCCACTTTAATCTGCTGAACTCTTGGAGAGCTAGCAAGGCAGTGCTTTCCTAGTCATTTTGCCATTTGATTGAACAGTAAAACAGGTAAGTTAAGTTTTAATAAAAATCTTATATTACAGAGCACTTAGAGATTTAAGAATTCCGAAAGACCAACTAATTCATTTTGGCACAGCCCTGTGTGGCTGGTTAGAGGGGGGGTGTAAACTGAGGGGTGAGTATTTGATTTACATGACTGAAGCCTGAGCGCCGGATTCAGCTCTAGTCTCTCCCTCCAGTTGGTGCTGGTACCAGCAGCACCTGTGCTGTCAGCCAAATGGGTCAGCTTTGAGCCGGAATGATTTGCAGCCTTGGGGAGCTCGTGTTCGGGTGCAGGTTGTCACCTTGAGCCCTGGGCCACTGGGTTTGCTCTGCCGCTGGCGGGCACGAGCCAGCCCCGGCCCGAGCTGCGGCGGGATCAGTGGTTGAGGGTGCGGAGGTAACAACCGGGTTGTAGCTTTTGTCTGCCCATGAATCTGGTCTTAACCTCACAGTGCTGTCAGACACAGCAGGAAAAGGTGGGGAAAGCCGTGAAGTCCTGCCTCCCCAGCTACGCTGCAGGTCGCTCCCCGGTGGGGTGCAGCGTGCTTGAGCCCTCTGAAAACATTTGCAGTCAAAAGGTTGTTATACGAGCAGTGTTGGCGCTGCTCAAGGAAAGAGTCTAGAAATGTGCTCAGGTTCTCTGGCACTGGTATAAGGGAGAGGTTGTGAAAGGCAGGATATTGCCCAAATAAAAGCAGTTACCAAACCAGGATGCTTTATTTTTACCAGAAAGCCTGCTGAGAAGGGAGAGCTGAGAAGTGGCTCTGGTTCATGTCAGGGATTAACTCTGGGAAAGGCTGGTCTGAAAACAGGACTCGGGGATTGGTACAAACTGGAAGGTATCCCAAAAGGGAATCAAAAATCAAAGCTGTTTTATTCTTTGTTATTATAGAGCTGTCCTCAAATACATGGTAAATGAAAGCTTAGATTTTTAGTTCTGTAGCCTCTTGCCTTCAGCTGAAGGCAGTTTGTTATGGATATTGGCTTCAGATGGCTGGCAAGCCATTGCCAAGGTCTTTGGGGTACTGAACCAGCGGTGGCCATCTCTCACGGTGCCCAGAACAATAATCTGAAATCAAAGGTAGCGAGGGTGTTAGGGGATGCTGCGATCTGGTTTCATTTCAAATCTGAAAGCTGAGGCATTGGTGAGATGTCTCCCAGGGATGTGATTTAATCCTTGATACACATCTAGATGAAGGGTAAGTCTCCCCATGTAATAGCACTTGCTTTGGGTCAGCAGTTTCTCTGCATCTCACCATCTTTTCATTCAGTTATTCTGCTCTGTCAGTGAGGTTATAAACACAAGGATTAAGCCTTATGCTTTGAAACCTAAAGCATTCTGTTATCGGTTGCTCCATGTGGATGGCAGTGGACAAACTGGGCTGAAGCCTGATGATAAATACCCCGGAGTTTCTGTCCTCAGTGTTCGGTAGCTGGCAGAGTTTAGGTCCGGGGAGGGAGAGTGCAAAAATAGTTGAGCAGTGACAACGACAGTGTCCTTTTTCAGACATTCTTGTCCATGGCATAGGATAAAGACATTCCCGTGGGTCTGGCAATACAAATAAAAACAGTGGAGCTCTTGGATCCAGTTGTGAGAGATGGAACAGATGGGCCCTTGTGTGCAAACAGAGGGTGTTCTGCATTCGCTGGCACAGCAGCCACTGCGTCTGTTGTAGGAGTGGAGCTTTGATAATGCCAGGCCCTGTAAAAGCCTTGGAAAATCATATTTGCTTGAGAAAATTAACTAACTAGTTGGTTTTTTTTCTAATACATGTAAACTGACAACTTGTGGTGTTACATATGGAGGTTCTGCATCAGTGAGGCTTAGCATTCCTTCCCTCTTGCTCCTGTTAGGCTCCTGCGAATCCCTCGCGCTGAGGGCAGTGAAACTGCTCCTGCCCCTGGGGCTGCTGCCTCTGACCGCTGCTCCTGCGAGAGCACCTGCCCCTGCCCTTGTGTAGGCACTAAAGAGATGCGACAGCTTTCTGGAGCCACGGGATGGATAAATAATGACAAAACGACTTTGAGATCTTACCTTGGTGTGGAAAAAGGATAGATGCAGCCACTTGGAAAGGGTTAGCGGCTGCTGGGGTGCCTCTGAGCAAGGCTGCGTCGTATGAGCTAAAGGCGTGCGGGTGGGGGCTGGGGACGGGGTATATCACCTGTGCCTGGGGGAGGGAGAGGAGTGTGGCTTTAAGGGCTGCCATCTGCAATGAACTGGGCTTGGGGAGAGTATCTTTCCTGGGAGCGAGAGGAGGGTGCAAGCTGGATTTTGACAAGAAATTCTTGTGTCAGGTTTCTGCCTTTAAAATGATTTTGTGAGCTTGGTGGGACCTTGCTCATGGGGCTGTCCAAAGAGATGCTGGGATTGGTGCTTCCAACAGATCTCGGAGCCAGAAGAGGGGGTTGATATCAGTTCGGTGCTTCTGTTCAGGTGTGTAAATAAAGGAGCAAATGCTCTGTGTAGCTCATTGCAGCTGAGTCTTCCTGAAGGGTAAAACCCAGAGTGCTGCAACGTGGAGACCTTGAAGTGGAACATCTGGGATGCCTCAGGGTCAAAAATCCTCTCTGGGTTTGGAAGTGAAATGACAAAGAGTGTGTTGGGGTTTTTTTCGGTTGGGATTTGGGTTTTTTGTTTGTTTGCTTTGGAGATTTTCTTGTTTGTTTTGTGTGGTTTTGTTGCTGTTCTGTTTTTTTGCAGCCCCAGTGGACTGGCTTGCAGCACAGTGCTGATAAAGGGAATACAGCGGTGGTGGTGCAGCGTAGGTGGGATCTGAGTCTCAGCTGAACATCCTGACCAGTGCAATCTCCTTGCTTAAAACCCCCCAACAATTCAAACAACAAATGATGTAGCCACTTGTGTATGAAAGGAAACGTAGAAAATGATGTCAGAAGGAAAATCGACACTTAGGCCCTGTAAAATAGAGCTTTTTATATTTTCACATATCTGGTATCTGTTGTCCAAGTGTGGCTTGATAATGGGTTTAATTTGCTGCATTTTTTTGGTCTGGCTGTGGCATACCTGAGAGCTTTTGATCTGTCCCAAGCCTGATAAGCAGCTTCCCTTTGGCAAGAGGTCTCTGTGTTCCTCCCACTCTTTCTCTTTATGGCTTAATTTCTTCGGCTGTGCCACAGTTTGATTTTATTTTATGGCTTGCAGCATGAGGTCCCCAAATCGTTTACGTTTGTTAAGCAAACACCTATTTCTGGGATTGATGTTTTAATTTAATAAAACATTTTCTAATGGGGGTCAGCTGCAGCCATGAATTTGTAACGAGCATTTGTTGGAAGCCCCGTCGAAGGGCAGCGTTTAGCACGGAGCACGCGAGGGTGCTTGTTCCAAGCTTCTGCAGATGGGCGATTTGTCGGAGGGGCTTTGCATGGCTCGTGCTTCTTGCCGTGCTGCTTGTGTTGGATCAGCTGCTCACGCCTGCGCTGTCTGAGCCCCCATGTTTGCCCTTTCGTGTAATCTCAGGAACTGTACGGCACTGACATCTGTACGAAGAAAGGCATATTGGAGGCACAGTGTCTGGATCCAGCTGGAGACAGTCTCAAATGGAAAGAGCAAATACGTACGCAGAGGAGTTGAATATTAAAAGGCACTAGGGGCTGTTTCGAGGAGCTCAGCTAAGGGATGGTCTTCTGTAGCACACATGGGAGATTCAGCCCTGAAGTGTTCCAGAATATTTAGGTTGAGATTATGGCAGATGAAGGCGTTGCTTTCCCGCGTAGCCACCAGGAAGCCCCTGCAAACAAAGTGCTTGGCTTGTGAAAGCAGGTCCAGGGCTGACAGTCACGGATGCCCGAGAGCACCTCACGCTGGCTGGGGATAACTGACTTGTTGCTTAGCATCAGGCATTTCCTAACCATTTCTGAGGGTTAGAAAAGCCCCAAGACACAGATTGCTGCTCCAAATCTATGTTTAGGTAGAGTATGTGTAAGCCAGGACACAGGATTTTTGCAGAGGTCTGTGTCTAGTGAAGTTAATTGGGGTCTTGTTTGCTTGCTAAAGCAGCGCAGAGGGATTCCAGGCTGCTGGCTCTGTGCTTGGCCCTCAGGACACCAGGCAGAGCGATCTTGTATAAATTATGTAAGATAGATATATTAGTTTGTATATTCTTTCAGTATGGCCTTTCCTATCCTTGCTAATCTCTAGTAAATCAGGGTTTGGGGAAAGAAAACAGCGGCATGAAAAATCTCATAGTAACAGGTTTTTAATAAATTCTCGTTTGAGCCCTTCATTTCATTTTTCACTTTAACATGCTCTGTCCTGCTGCCAGTCCCTCCTGTTGGGGTAACATTTTAAAATGCACTTCCTTTGCCAGACTTTTCCAGATAGATTTGGGATAGAACATTAAGCATCTGATTAAATTTTGCTTTCTTTCCCCCTGCACCCTCCAAAGAAAATCCTGACTCTTTTCCAGAAGACGGAAATGAATTTCTAATGCAAGTCAGTGAACTTCTTTCACCACTGCCTTGAAGTGGTTTGCTTAGCCAGCCTCCTGCCAGCTCTGACCAGGGTATCGCTAGTCACACAGAGTGGTGCTGCCTTCCAGGGTATAAAATGATCTGTAACCTCTGATTTTAATTCCGAGATGGCTGTCAGGGACCCCTCGGGCAACAGAAGTTTTGTTGGCCTGTGTTAAATTCGAACTGGTGGCTTTAATTGGTGAGATTTTGCACCTTCCTAAGCCCCTCTAACTCTCTGCAGTCGCTTGTTTGTGGGTGACGTATCACGCTGTGCTTGCACGGTTTTTTCTGCTTTTCCTTGAGAGGTCTGTTACCACCTGGTTTGGACCATGGTGACCCAGCGTGGCAGCTCTAATAATCAACACCCATGCAACCTTGACTAGCAGTGTTAAGCTTTAAATCTTTTTTTCTGCACTCTTCATGTCTTCATGTCATCTTCCTTTTCCTTTCTTTTGTTCTGTTTTTACATCCCTCTATATACTTTTTTTTTTTTTTAATACTTCTCCCCTTTATTCCAGTGGTTATTGGAGTTGGGCTTTAGCACTGATCTACAATACGGCTTAAACCTTAGCAGATGGACAAGGGTACCCGTCTTAAAGTATTAGGGAGATGTAGCTGTCTGTAGGGGTGGTGGGGAGGAGGGAGAGGAGCAACGTGTGATGGCAGAGGTCAAGTAAAAGACGTCTAGATCTAGACAGAAAGACGCTTAAGCAAAAGCTAAACTTGCCAAGAAGTGTCATAGTTCTTTTGATTGGTTTAGGTGGTGTTGGTGCCCCAAGTTGTGTAAAATATTCTGGATGCTTAACATTACTGTCTGTTGACCAGCCATGGGCACCTGTTCTCTAAAACTGTTGTCGATCGCTTTCACCAAGAATTATGCTCTGCTTACAGCTGGAGCTTTGCAGGTAAATAACTTGTTAAGATCTGTGGGAAACCTCCTGATGTAACCATTGTTCTCTGATTGCAAGGAGTTGATGCTTTTCTGTGTTTGCCTTGTATTTCTCTATTAGGGACGTATGATTATCCTGTAGCAAGTGGCATTGCTGTGCAGAGAAATCTATGCTCAGTATCTCCAGCCTTAACCATTATCATGAGAAGAATGGATTTCTCCTTTTCTGTGTATTAAGGATATGTTGTGACATTGTGGAATCACTGCAGGAGTAAATGATGTATGAAATGAGAAATCTCTGCTCCATGCGTGCAGACACAGCCAGTGCTGTAAAATGTTCAGCTCTGATGCAGCCAGAAAAATCTCTGAAGTATTCAACATGACTCCTGGTTCTTTCTCTGGTTAAAGCATGTTCCACCAGGTTTGGCTTAAATTTCTTCCACAGGTCTTGATTGATCATTTTGGAGAGAGATGTCCGTGCAAAATGATGACACTGTTCCCCTTGAAGCCTGTAGTGAAGGACAGATGCTCGCTAGCTTGGGAGGAAGTTTCATGTTCCTTCAGAGTCCCTAACCCTTATATATTAAAGCCCTTATATAAAACTTCTTTTGTAGATATCCCGCTTCCCTCTTCTCCCCGGACAGACAGGCTGGAACTGGCAGGTGTTACGTGGAATTAATGCCCAAGTGAGTCTTGGAAAGTTCTGCAGTTTGCTGATTTACTGCTGTATGTGGATAAAGCCTAAGGCTGAGGTTAAATCTGCATCGTGACACACAGCTGCCCTTCTTCTGGGCCCTGATCCTCCTGCCCTGTCTCCCGCAGAAGAGCATGTGCTCCCCGTGCAGATGGTGTTTGCTTGAGGGTGAGAAGCTGATGGCTCATGGCTCATGCTGGTTTGATGACCAGTGTCCAAGCTGCATGTGGAAACTCAACCGTTGCTGCCAAAGGGCTCGTTAAGGCGTCACCTCCAGTGACAGTGTTCACTGGCTTGAACCTACGTGGCGTAAGATGATGGTACTTAGCTCAGACCCAGTTCCCATTGCTACTATTGCTGCTTTGCAGACTCTTCCACAATACTTCTCTGTTGTCCAAGAGAGATGGTGGGGTTTAGAGAACAGAAAGAAGTACTGCAAGAGGCGAGCATGCAGGGTGTTTGGCTCTTGCAGCTTGTTCCATGTATGTTTGGTACTGCAAGATGGGAGGGAGCATGGAAAGGAAGATGGTTACTAAAACTAAACTAATGGAAGGGAGTTCTGTTGGGTGAAAAATGCAGAGGAGGTCTTCTGAAAACTTCAAAATTTTAAATGTCAGATTTAAGAAATTTTAGAGGAAAAAAAACCCAACTGTGGGAAACAACAAAGGTTCACATCAGCGAAAGGGTGCAGAATGTTTTAGTGGTCATTTCTGTGCTTTGGTGTATGGATCAGCCAAAAGGCACGTACTTTTTTTTACACTGGAAAAAGGCAGCAACAGGAGCCTAAAACTTATTGTAAGGTAGGTTCATGGGGCTAAAAGGGTAGGACTACGTGTATTTTCTAAAACAATCTCACCTCCTTTTCTGGAAAAGGAGATTCTGTAGTTCACTGTGAATCCCTGTAAGATCCCTGCAGATAATTCAATTGGAGAACAATTTGAAATTACAAAGGACATTTTTCTTCCTATCTTTAACAACGAGGCAGAATGACTGAGAGATAACTCCCTTGGATTTGTAGCAAGAAGCTGCATCAGTGTTCCTGGGAGAGTGCCTGGAACTCGCAAAAAATGTATCATCTGTTTAGCCAAGGCTAGATGAGTTATCAATTCAACACAAACTGTACCTCTCTTGGCTGTTGTAAGTGGGTCCTTCTTACCATAGTATTTGAGATGAACCCTTTTCCTCTTCAGACTTTCTGTGTGACAGATAGGTGACATTAATCCTTGAGGTGCTTCAGATCTCCTCCACCTGCTCCCCTGGTTCCAGATAACGTTGAGGGATTGCATCTTGCAGCGGCAGTGACCGTATTGCCTCCTGCGCAGGCTGCTCTTTCAGCCCTGTGGCTGCCGCCGTGCCTCCCCTGCATCCCTCCGGCCCTGGTTCCCGGGAGCTCTCCTTGCCGTGCCACATTTAGTGCAGGGTGGAGACAGAGCGGTGCTAGCTGCTACTCTGCTGTGATGTATTAAAAATCCTGTAAATGGCGCTTCTCTCCATCAAAATGTTAGGTACGGGGATAATATGCGTACAGCTGACCTCTTGCAGTCCTGCAGACACCTTGCTCACTGTTTTTTGGCGGAGGTTTCTTGCTGCATTAGTCATGCATGGGGAAAAATGATGGTGTTCTGTCGTCAGCTTCTTAACTGTCACCCTCAGTAAGTCTCTGCCAGGAACAAATAACCCTAAGCTAGGGAGGGGGGGAAGTAAGGTGGTGGTTGTTGTGGTTGTTGTAGCACTGATGTGGCTCTTTTTGCTTTGCTGTGCATTTCAGGTGTGCTTGATCAGCTGTAAGAGCTCCTTCGGTGATTGCAGAACATGGCTGTTCACAGCAGACCTGTAGCAAGGGTACCTGGCAGTTCTTTTAAATTTTAAATCACAGCTCTATGTGATCTTCTATTGAGAAAATAGCTTTATCAAGCATTTGTTTGGGGGCTTCCAGCAGGCTCTGAAAACTGTTTAACATAGGTCCTCCTGCTGTCTCTTCCCAGGGACTGTTCTGCAGAGTTGTGGGATTGGCTCTTGTGTCTTAAAAACATCGGCAGTGCGTCTGCCCGTGCATGTTCATCTGGAGGTCGGTTCGCTTTCTGTATGGCACGTGGTGCTTTTCGTGTTTTTGTGCTGCTGTTTCAGCCTTGACATTTCTCTGCCTTTGCGTGTTGAGGACTTGTTTTTCCTCCAGCTGCTGTTTTCTGTGCTTGAACCCCTGTTCTGCTACTGTTGAGCAAAACCCAATTTAAAACTTCTTGAGCTGCCCTCTGCGTTTCTGGAGAGACTCGGCTCTTGCAGGGCTTTTACCAGCACAGCAGCCACTTGCAACTGGCTCTTGAAAGAGCATTTTCACCAGTGCCATTCCCACATGTCCTGGTTTGTTCTCCTCCACGCACTCTGTAGCAGGGTTATTGTTGTGTTGAGCCTTCTCATTGATGTTATGTAGTATTTTAACTTCTTATGTCCTCCTTGCATTGCAATGCTGTTATGTCTGCAGATTTTTTTCAACGTGATTTGTTAGGTCTCTGCTGGCAGACATAGCAGCTCAATAACTATCTCTCAGTTGGTTTTCGACCTATCCCTCTTTTAACTTTTTTTTCAAATGTGGATTTGGGGTACCAGACAATACACTGCAATGACTAATTGAGCAGCTGATGTATGAGCAGATGGGGAGGTGCCTGCCGAATGGAGGGCTGTGCACAGATGGGGTGGTGGGCCCTGGGCTGCAGCACTGCTGGGGTGGCATTTCTGGGCCTGATTAGAGATTATGTACACGTCATCATTAATAGTATATGAATTGCCTGGGCATTTAAATGTACTGTCTTTTTGGCCATTTGAATTTTGTAAGTCACGAATGCCAGACTTTGCAGAGGTGGCTACAAACACGCAAAGGCAAACCTCCCTAAATTTTTGTATAGAGTGCATTAAACCCCAGGTTATTGATTGTTCCCGATAGACCTGGATCAATTTGCTCCCAAGACCAGTGGTACCATATTTCCTTGTCCTTTAACATAAACTGATGAGAAGGTCCTTCCAGTGTCACATGGAGTGTTTGGCCATTAGGGGACAACTGATGACTTCTGTTTTGAGAAAGGTGTGTTTTATTTTTCTCTAGCATAGACCTGCAAAGGTCCCAGTGTAGTGAGCAGCAGAGCACAAGGTCGTCTCTGTGGGGCTTTTGCTTTGCTGTTTGAGGTTTTTGGTTTGTTTTCTTGTTATAGGTTTATGTTTATGAAAAGTGGTAGGTAGGTTCTTTGGTTTACACTTTTCGTCACAGTCTAATGGTTTCAGATGCATGTTTTATAGTGAAATTAATAGTCTGCTTTAAAAATACAACCACATAACTTAGCTGTGGTAATATAATAATGTTCGTAGAGAAATGTAATAAGCTTCTGGTTGAAACCACTGTGCCTGGAAACCTGCAGAGCATGGCTGTGAGCGGGAGCCTTTCTGTCTGGGTTTTGAACCGAGGAGGGGACATGGCTCTCCTGAGTTCTGCAGAATGGTTCAATAAACCTCATTTTGTGACAATGGATAGGACCTCTCCATCAGGGCAAACTGATAGCACTGGAGGCTCGAAGCCCTCCTTTAACAATGCACAGAAGTATTGTGTGGTCTGTAACTGCGCAAGCTTCCCAAAGAGATGGATGTCTTTCATAAGGGTAGCTCACAGAGCCTGATCTTTTTGGTGTGTGTGCAGGCTTGATTCACCTAATAAACCCAGCCACATGTTGTGCTGTAATTGTAAATCCTGGAGATCAATGTATTTCTTTTCCATTTAACAACTCATGAATGAATGCGGAGCCGCACAAAGGCGGGTGGTTAATGATAGTGGTTAAGCAAGATGTTACAGGCAGGTGTGGTAGTTAGATGAGGCAGCAGTCCCGTGGGTGAGTCTTGATCCTGATCTATACCATCCTCTGCCAGCAGCAGAACCTTCACCGCCTTTGTACTAAATGCCCGGGTCATTTGGGGGCATTTAGGAATTGGTTTTGTCTTCATTTTCAGGAGGGAAATCTGCTTATCACCCGTGTTTGTGGAGCGTGGCGTTTGAACTGCCTGCCTCCCTTGCGGGGAAGGAGAGGACGGGGCGAGTGGCTGCTGGCAGCTCTGCTCTGGGACACGCTGTGTGCAGCGGGGCAGGCGGGCAGAGCGGTGTGAGAGGCGCAGTCTGGTCCGATGACTCGCACGCTAACTTTTCCCCAGCTCCCGCTGCCCTCCTCCTCTGCTTAATGGCCTCACAGCTTTGTCCTGGGAAGGAGGGCAGGATTTGTAACCCACAGGAGATGTGCTGAATGATCATTACCACGTTACATCTCTACACTTTGATTCCTGGCTTGCCAGGCACATCCTCTTTTCAGTGTTTCAGCCACAGGCATCTTCTCCCCAGCTCCGCCGTGTCCTGTGAACCCTCCCAGTGTTCCCCTTAGGCTGGTCTCCTCCTGGAGAGATCTCCAGCTGGGGATATGTACTGGCACCGGCCCTAACCGGAGGGTGACCCTGTGTAGGGGAAGCACTGTGGCGGTGATGTGAACTCGTCCCTGCAGCTGAATTTGGGGTAAAGTTTTGGAATAAGGAACTATGTTAACATTTTTGCATTGTTTAAGGCTTGGGGAGCAAAGCTCAAAGCAAGGCTGGTGCGTCGCTGCTGGGGCTGTACTGGGTTAAGTTGCTGGACTCATCATTTAAATTCTGCCTGGGCTGCCTGATGTTCAGATTGTTGGATAACGGCTGGTGTATGGGCACAGATGGGCTGTGTGGTGCGTGCCGGGGGTTGGTTTCAGACCCGGTGTACCCCAGGAGCCCACCTGTGTGCAGGTGCTGCAGACAGGCACAGCTCCGCCACCCTGCGCAGACGTGCTGGGGCTCCCCGGGCTGCCAGTGCCGGGGCGCCTGGTGCACCGCACCTCCTGATCTGTTGTGCTGTCATCTATGCTAATGTTGCACTGTTTATATTAACATAATTGCATTAACATAAACAAAATATTTATATTAAAGTCATCAAGGGAAAAATCTCTTTCACCTCCTTAATCTGTCTCGCATCTCCATGTTGCCCAGTCTTTTTTCATCGTGAACGTTTTAATCTTTGCTTACATTCCTAACAAAAAACCCCGAAGATCTTGAAAGTGCAGCTCACAAGGAGTAAGAGAACTCGTACTAGAGCAGGAATGGTGTCAGCCTTTCAGGTACGGTTTCCAGAGCAAACGCTTCTGAATCCTGCTTTCTGTGTGAGGAGGAGATTTTCAAGGGCATGGCACTGGATGACGTCGGGAGGATTCAAAGGCAGTATTTTCAAAGGAATCCGTGTGGACTGAAGACCAAATTTTATCAGAAGTCAATAAGAGTCTTTTACAGAAGTTAGGCTTTGGACAGTTGCATGTGCTTAAATAAAGTTCATCAGTAGAGCTGCTCAGCAGTGTATTAAGATAAAAAGATACATAAGTTTCTGCAAGATGGCAATTCTAGCGGCCTTTGGAAAAAAATCAAAGCATTCAACTTTTATATATGTCTTTGGAAATACATTCTTTAATCTCAAGACCTAGCTTGAAGAGCCTACTAGCTTTAGGGAGCCAGTACTGAAAATCTTGGCCTCAGCCCGAGGCATACGGGTTTTGTATCTCCCAGAAAGCAAGGGCGTTTTACTGTACCAAGACCAAAGGTTATAGTAATTATAATTAATAATAGTCTCAGATTTTTTTTTTCCCTGTTGCTCTTTTCTGCTGCAGGAGGCTCTTAATACATTTTCTTAAAACAGTTGCTCAGGGGCGGAGGCTTGTATGTCAGGTTTCACCCTGGAGCAAGTTCCTCTTTTCAGCTGGAAGGTACAGATGTTCGGGGAGATGCTGACAGCCTCCTAACGACACGGCTCCTGCACGGCGCGGGGGATGACGCATGATGGTCTGGATCTTCCATGACATTGATCTGTGTGAGAGGAGAAGGAGATTTGATAAGTTCAGCTACACCAGTCATGAGTTGTTAGGCCTATTCTGTGTCTTGAAGATGAATGTCAGGAGGTACCTAAGGCAGCCCCTATTCTTTAGACTTTTGCCCTGAATTATTTAAGCATATTCATATCTGCTTTTGCACCGTGTTACATCGGTGGCCATATGACAGAGGTGCTGTGGTTTGTGCAGAATACTGAAGCAAAAACACAATTTCCAAGCTGTGGTCACTGAAGAGGGTACCTTTGTCTTGTCCACCTTTTCCATCTTATCCATGATATCTTGGTAAAAGCCACGTTTTTTCATTTGCTGTCCTTCCTATTAAATTTTTACTAATTTTTTCATTTGACCCTGTTACAGTTTGAGGTTTTTGCTTGCTTACTTGTTTCTGTTTGGTGTTCAACCTGGGTCTTACATGTTTGAGGTTAAGGAAGTGCTTAATGGCTGTACAGCAAGGCATCAGTGTTCCCTGTTTTTTTGGTTTTTGGGGTTTGGTGGTTTTGTTTTGTTTTTGTTTTGGTTTTTTTTCCAGTTGAAGCCCAGAGGAAAATGCTGTGTTGCATGCCATGGGAATACTCATGTTTTTAAAGTTAAGCACAAATGAGTAGACGTAAATAGTTGCTGGACCAGTGCTTCTGACTGTAGCGCTGCAGAGGATCTCTGTGCAGTGGCTCCTGTCCCCATGGAAGTCTGCTGGACGTATGGGATCCATCAGGAGCTCAGGGCGTGGGGAAAAGTAGTTTTAGTTAAGTCAGAGAGGAAAAGTGGGGAGAGAAGATCGAGGGTGATACCTTGGATCATGAGGGTCTCCTGTAGCCCACGTGAAAGCCTTGCTTCCTTTTAGACTGCAGACCTCAAGGAATTTACTGGTGCCTCAGAGACATACACTGCTCCTGGGTTTCCTCTCATCTCCCTGTTCCCTTTGACCAGAAGCAGAAAACAGTGCAGATGCAATGAAGCATTTCCACAGAAGTGAGCATTTTGCGTGTGAGTTGGGGGTAAGCATGTACCCAGCCCCCCATGCCTTTGCTTTGCTCCCCCATCCATGAATTATACAGCTCTCTTTAAAGTGCTCGCTTCCACGCTGAAAATGGCTCCCGGGACAGTGCTCGTCAGGATTTAGGTTTCCAAGAGCGTCCATGCAGTACCTTCCCTCAGACTTAAATTCACTTTTAAAACCCATTACAGGTCCTATTATCAAGGGCACTATTAAACCCCTCTAGCATTCATCTCTTTGGTATATAAATTAAGTGGATGATCTATTTCCAGACTAGAAGATACTATGACACCATTTATCACAAAGCTGCAGGTATCTCCGTGCCAGCAGTTAGATTCTTGGCTCGGTTTGCAAGGATGCTAAGCACAGATAGTTTCCTTCAATGTCAGCCATGGTCGCGTGTCCAGGTAAATTTGGTGTGAGTATTAAGCAAGGCTGGGCTGACTGTGCTCTCCCACTAAAATATTGTCAGTCCTTGCTGAAGGGAGTGGGTGTCTTTTTCCAGGTACAAATGGTAGCAGGTACCGTGGGGATGTCTTTTAGCCAGGCATCAGGCTTCCTTTCTTGCCTGTACGCATCTGCCCCCTATTAATCTGTTTCATTGGCCTATAGAAGTGTTTTAAGACCCAGAACCACTTAAGCACATCTTTAGCTTGAAGTTGGTTAATAGCCACAATTTAATGGGACTGTTCACATGCATAAAAAAACCACATCGGGCTACCAAAAGCACTTAACTGCCCCTTCAGCTCTACTTAACTGGTCTGGAGTGTTTGAAGTCCTTCTCCCAAACCCAAACGTTTCTTAGAAGCCCAAGGGTGTGTCACAGAGCTTTAGAGTTGAGCTCGGGGTTGGGTAGGCATGGCTGGCAGGGTTTCTTTTCTCCCCAGTGCAGGGTGCGACACGCTTTGTCCATCGGAGTTGTCTGGTTTTTATCATTGGAGGGTATTTTCCAGACCTGCCCGTTTAGGTTGTGTAGGGTGGTGTGGGTTAAGGTGCTTGCTCACTCTCACACTTGTGGGATGCCATGGGGAGAAAATGAGGGATTGCACCAGCACTTAGGACCCCAGACCTTCATCTGCAAGCCTGGGACGAGTTCCTTGGTGCATGGTCACATCGTGCACTCAGGAGGTGCTGGGTGAGCAGCAGCCGAAATAGCACTGGTGCTGTGCCTGGGCCCTTGCAATGAAACTGGTTTTTCACCATGGCAAGGAAGATGCTGTGCCGTGCCGGGAGGACTCCCCTGCCCTTATTCATCACCGGCGTGATAAATGCATCTACAGCTGCAAGGGTCAGGCGCTACAGAAGCAGCTGGGACTGCACTGAGAATGGGGACACAGATGGTGTCCGAAGCATCTCCTTCTGTGTCCCCAAGGTCCCTGATGTACCAGGAGGAAATATTATCTCTAGCTAAGTTTGTTGCTGGACAAACTGCAGTTCTGCCTCTTTCCAGCTGCCGCCTGTGACCTCAGGCAAGACATTTGGCTCAGCCCCTCATAGATCATTTGTATTTCCAATATGATTTAGCATGTAATGAAATTGGTGGAAATTGGAGTCTAAATACCCTTAGACACCTGGTTATAGGTGCTTGTCTGGAAAATCTCACAAGGTATGCAAATTGTGTGTCAGATGCCTAAAACAGAGCTTTCATTTGGCCAGAGGACAGAGAATTTTTTTGTATTTCTATATCACAGCTGGAAACATCCAGTCTGTAAAAGAAATGGATAATAAGTGGGGAGACAGATTTTTTTTTTTTTTTTCCTGGTCAACTCCTGTAGCCACCAGCTGGTTCTCTGTATACATATTTTATATGCAGCATGATTCAGTCCGGCTGGGCTTTTTGCTGTGTGCAGTGAGCTCTGTTCAAGGTAACAAACATTTGTGCTGCCTCAGTGGGAAGGAAAATGTGTTGCTTTGAGGACTTAAGCTTCTGCAGTTTGCTGTGGCACGTGCGAGCATCATGCACCGACAGAAGATGGAGTGGAAACAAGTTAAGAGCTCCCAAGACGATGAATTTGCTGATGTACACCAGTTTGGAAACGTGCAGCTCGTGCTGTGAATGAGGCTGGGGTGTGTAACAGGTTGTGATGTGCTTCAGCAATCTGACGGGGCAGTGACATGGGAGATAACTGGGGATGTGGTAATGCTGCTTGGATCCACTCCAGCAAACATGCCGCCTTGCTTCTCTAGTGCCTTTTCTATAATCTCTGCACATTGTTCACCTTTCTTATCTTAATCATGCCTTGCTGCCTTTGAAAGGCAGTACTGTGATACTATTGGTATTTTATTTAGTGTTTGTGCTAGCACACTTGCATAGCACTAGCTAGATCCGTTGTATGGTTTCATTTTTCAAGGGGTGCACAGAAGTATTAGGAAATAAATATTAGAATATTAGAAAAATAGGTATTGGAAGAACAGCAGATAGAAAAATAGAACAGATACTAGAAAAATAGAACAGATACTAGAAAAATAGAACAGATACTAGAAAAATAGAACAGATACTAGAAAAAGAGCAGGTTTTCCATGGGAAAATTTGCCCTATGAAATCACTCATTTTGCTTCTGATTCCGCTTAAGTATCATTTAGTTGTATGTATTTTAAAGCAAAGGCTGTTCTTCCTTTGCCATTGGCTGTGTGGCATTGATACTTGCATTGTCAGATCCGAAACAGTTGTGCCTCAGAAGACAAAATCCAGCGGTCTGCAACTGAACTTACTGCTGAGATAGCGTGGAAACAGGGGACGTGCCGGTGAGCTGTGGAGGGCACGCTGGACCTCTGCTGGGAGGGCTCGCCTGCTTTCCACCAAAAGCTGCAGAATCCAAAATCGAATGCAAAGAGGAATTAATAGCTCTACTCTTGCCGTTGCCTGCCTTTAATTACTATCATTATTTGTTCTGGACCGAATGCCTGAGTCCCAGCGCTGTCGTGTCTCCACTCTGCTGTGGGTCTGGTGGTGTGGGGGGCGGCAGGAGCACACGCATGGTGACACCAGGCTGGGGGCAGCTCCTCTTCCTGCAGTTGAATGGTCGCCACCGAGATTAAACAACACCCTTCATTTTGCAGCATCTTAACACTTAAAAATGTTTTCTATCCAAGCCGAAGTCAGATGCACAGAAAGGTGCCAGAAATCTGCGGTTCCTCCACTTGTTTTTTATATCTCTGTTGCCCTCCTCTCCATCTGGCTGCCTTCCATACGTGACTGTTGGCTCTGGGGCTTTCGTGTGTCTCTACGTACTCCTGGTTCCCGTGAGTGCTCTTCCTGCAGCCGTTAAGGGACAGAAAGTGCGTGGTTTTGGGGCTGTGTTTGATGGCACGTGGGATGGCAATAAGCGGTATCTGCTGGGGAGTGGCAGCACGTGCATAACCTGAATGTTCCCATGAGTGGCTGTGGTGGGACATCCACAGCTTCCCAGACCTTTGGCTTTTGAGGCTGGAATTCTCCAGACTTGCCCTGGAGGTGAATAGTTAGTTGATGTATGTGTATGCCTGTGGATGATTTTTTTTTTTTTTTTTTTTTTTGGCACAAGTAAACTTAGCGAGTCTGATTTGAAAACATTTTAACCAGCTTCTCTGTATTTCTGTAGCGATAACATGATGTGCAGAAATTACTAGAAAAAGGTCATGGATTACTTGCCTCTAACCTCATTGCTGGTGCAGGGGGAGATTCTTGCTCTACCTTTACCTCAAATGGTTTAGAATTAAAAATAACCTTAACCCACCACGGTGTAAGACTTTTGAGGCTGCTCAGCTCTTTGCGGGGTTTAAATGAAACCTCAGGGTCCCAGACTGCTGGGTGGGATTCAGAGAGGTGCCTTCGGGAGCTCTGCATGGTCCTGATGGAAAGAAAGGGGTGATTAGGCTGTCTTCTTTCCCAGGCAGCTGCAGACAGCTCTAATGTGTTAGATAACACTGCAGTTCAATAGTTGCATGCTAATACAAACCCATCTATCTTCATTTACTGTCCTGCTGCTGTTCTTTCTTTATTTTTTTCTCTCCTTATATTAGTGTTTTGGTTAGTTGACACAATTAGTTTATCAGCTCAGCAGGACTAAGCCTAGGTGTTGCCTGGTCGGGAGGCACCGAGAGGGTGCAGTGCGGATGCCCTGGTGTCAGAGAGCCCTCCAGTTGGCAGCACGCCAGTGTCTGTGTGATGCTGTTGCCGGTGATTGAACTTGGAGAGAGTTTAAATCTGTGGTCCTGATCCCTTTAGCAATTTAGTGATTGCTAAAGAGCTTTGGGCTCTTCCAGGAACCTGATATCAGCTCAGCTGGCTGCACTCAAATAACAGATTTCTCTACCTAAACCTTGATGCGGTGTCAGTAGGGATTTATTTCCCTTCCTCCTTTGGCGGTAGGATGTTGCAACTGCGCGTTGTTACTTCAGTGTGGCTTTACGGAACAGATTGCTTGAAAGAGTGGTGTGCTGGGAGGAGGGTAAAATTAGCTTTGTGGAGCTCTCGGTGGTGGTTTGGGCCATGAGGTATGTGGTGGATGATGCCAATGTATGGATTTCATTTAAATTTAACATAGTAGTGAATCATGTGGATGAAAGCATGATGTGCTTTGCTTATTTTAGACAGGGGAGCAGTGACTACGTTAGTCTGAACATGGGATCAAGCCTGAGAGGAAAAGTGACTGAATTTTCTCTTGGCCATGAACTGGGATTACCTGAAAACTTTTATCGAAATCTCGGAATTTCTTCTGTTGCTAGTAGTAGGAAACAGTACTTGATTACTAAGTCTAGGATATCATAGGATTGGACTTTGTGTACGTGTAATGATTTGCAGCTGTTTAGTATTTCATTTGACTAATGCAGAATTCACAAAAGCAGTTTTAATAAATGCCAGAAACGTGCACAGCAGGGGTTTAGTGTTGTTTTTTTTTAAACATAAAGAGCAAGTTACTTTCTGCAGACAATTACAGGCATGTAATGTATGGGGAATTACGGAATGAGGTCTGCAGTCGCCCTGTGTTTATTGCAGAGTTCATATGGGAAGCATTTGTCTTGCTGCTTTGTGGATAGACCTTCCTGTGCAGGCAGCTCTTTGGCACGGACCCCGGTGGTCCTGAGGGGCTGTGGTGCCCTCCGTGACTGAGAGCCCACACACAGCCCTGCATTTGGAAATTATTTGTGATTTCATTGCCCTGTGATCTTGCTGTAAGGCAAGAGGTAGGTGATGCTTGGGAATGTTGGATTTCATAGGCATTAATATTGACGAATAAGAGAAAATTGTGATTGCAAACACCAAGTCCAGTTGGCTCACCCTAGGAAGTTACATGAGCTTCTCTGACTTGGAAACCAAGAAAAAGGTATGTGCTGCTCCTCAGATGCTAATAAAAGTTTCCTGCTGGTAATTCGTGGGGCACTTGCCTTTCCTTCCCCTCCTACATTGTGTAGCCCAGTAGCAGTCAGCAGATGGGATCTGCTTTCCCGAATGAGATGCAGCTCTTCTCTCCAGCCTTGAGAGGGGAGGGATGTTCATTTCATAAAACACAGACAAGTGTTTAAAAATAAGTCAGCAGAGTGGCAGCCAGTGTTCGCTGGAGATGGGAGTTTTGACATTGCAAAAGATAAAGCAGATTTGGTAAAACTCTTGTTTAGTCCCTGAAATCTAACCAGTACAATAAGCAAATCCCGTTCAGTTTCCAGTCTCGAATGCAGCGTAGTTTCTGGTTACCATCTATTTTTCTTTCGCACTAGCAGCCAGAGCCCTCCGTCCAGGTTCAGGTCCGTGCTGAGGCACGTACTGAGGGTGATAAAGTTGTGCTGATTAACGCCTCCGTCCTGGAGTCTTGCAGTCACCTTAAATATTTTGCATTTATTGTTGTCATCAGTTACTTATTCCTAGGTAGCATTTAGGAAACCCAGTCATGTATCAAGATCTCGTTGAGTTAGGCTCAGTACAAATAAACAGTAAAATGACACACTGCTCCACAGACCTTTACAGTTAATGGCTTAACTAATTGCTTTAATTAATCTGCGCAAAAATTGGAGTATTTGCCCCAAGACCTTTTGAAAATTAGTAAACGTGTATTATCTTTTTTGTCTATCAGATATTCTTATCCGGCGGTTTTTAATCTCGGCTCTCCATTACAGAGGAGCAGAATAGCCACGCTGGGATGTCAAACTGTAGCCAGAAATGTTGATTTTGTCCTTATTTGCCAAAGCCCCTGCTGGGGGCAGCGGGCTGGCGCTGAGCAGCACTGGGGGTGCCCTTTGGGGGTGCAGGGGGTCGGCGTCTGCTGGGGGTGGGGGGTATTTGGGGGGGGTGCGGGGTGGTGTGTGGCACGTGTGCTGTTTCTCTGCTTCAAAAGACGTGGCCCAGGAACAATTGATTTTTGAGGCGGGTCTAGTTGAAGTGAGCACCACGTTTCTTACCAGAGTGCCTGTATTGAAAATACGACAAATTATTTGGCCTAAAGAATGCAATGCTGTCCTTCTAAATGTACCCTCTTGGGTAGCTGACCTTTTAAAAAGGAATCTTTTTTTGTTGTTTGCTTTTTTAGCAAGTTATTTTCTCGTACCTCAGACTACCTTTTTTTGACAGCCCCTTAACCATAGCCAGTTTGGAATGAAACCTCAAAAAACGCAGAGCAGAGATATTATTTTTGTGCCGTGTTTTTGTGTGCCTTTTTCGCCTCCTCCCCCCAGTGCAGAGCGTAGAGCATCTGCATGCACATATGAAGAAACCTGGTGCAAACTGCTAGTTACCTGCCTGGTACCAAAACTAGGTTTGTACCTTCGAGAAGCGATGGCAGGTACAAGTAGGTAATGGGGGTGATGTGTCACAGAGAAAACTTTTCCTGCATCTGAAATGAGATTCAGTAAGTATGCAGCTCCAAATGGTAGTGACCCTCAGCAAATTGGTAAGTTTCAGATAAAAAGGTATCTGTTTTAAGGCTTACTGAAATAAGGTGAAGGACTCCCGTGAAGCCAGACTGCTACGAAGCCATTAGCAACTTAGGTTCAGTAGTTCAGATGCTTGTTTTAATCTGTAGAAGGTGGTATGGAGAGTAATTGCCAATATTGCAGTGCCTTCAGGTGCTGTCATGCAGGTTGCAAGCCTTCTGCCCTTCCACCCAGGGATCACGACTTTGGTTTGTGATGCATATAACTTACTTTTGCTCATGCAAATTAATCTAATGGCTTGCTTTTAAGTTCATGTGGAGCACAGCAAGGCACCAGCAGTCAGATTCACAGGTTCTTTCTGCATTTCCTCCAGGGAAAGCTCTCACAGAGTTACAAAGTTAAACTCCACATTTCACATTTCAGAGTTCTGCAGTCTTTGTTTCAAGCCCAAGTGCATACCTGGATTGTGGATTGATGCCAAAGCAGCACCAGCCTCTGAGCACGTTCACCTTGGTAGTTTGGAGTCTGGATTTCTGATGGTGATATGTTTCTATCAGTACTTTGAAAACTGAGTAAGGGTGTATCCAGAGGAATAAATCCAGAGCAGCCTGCATCATGCTTAGCGTGGTTGCACAGGGTGAAAGGGTTTTGGTTCCTGGTGTTATCTGCGGGTAAACTCATGTGGTAGACTGAAGTGAGAAGGATCAGTTTTGAGGAAAAGAGGGATGAATGCTGTCAGCCACTAGATGCTTTAGTAGTAACAAACACCAATATTCCCCTCTCTGGTAGAAAGAAGGTGCTTCAGCATTCTCGTGTCACTGGAGGGTGTTTCTGAGGTCCTTGAACACGTGTAGGAGTGAGGTGCCTGAGCTGAGGGGTGGATTGTAGTATGGAAAGTGTAGGAAAAGGGAAAGGAAGGGCTGGGTGGTGCAGAGGGTAGGGGTTGTGGGTGGGGATCCAGGGCTGTGGTCTGGAAAGCCACTTCCATGGAGGCTGAAGGAGGACCATGCGCGCAGGGTGATCGTAGCAGTTCCTGGTGGTCGCAGGGAAGCAAAGATGTGAACATCTGGCATGATGGAAAACTGCACTGGAAAAGCAGCACTGAAGAACAAGTGCTTACAATACTTCAGTCTACCACGTTCCACTTTGAGAGTGTGTACTGTAAACTAAAAATTGAATCCCCAAAGATGAGTTGAGAGAGCGAGTCCCTGCTCTGCCTGTCTTTCCTTGCTTCCTGCTTGACATTTCTTATTCTCTTTGAATTGTAGATCCAACTTGCTCTCGGGTGTTGTCAAAAGGTGGTATATCCTTAATAAGTAAATATGGAGAAATGAATGTAATGCTTCTGTTTTTTCTCTTGACCTGCATCTGAAGCGGGTGCTGTGTTTTGCTCATAAATAAATAATTTCCCCAAGGAGAATGCAATCTCTGCAAACTCGAGGTGTGTGGGAGGCTTTGTCGTGGCGAACGGGAAGGAAAAAGGTAGCAGATCCTGTACGGATGGCTTTGGGAGAGAGTGGTGGAAAAGAAACAATCCCTTTCAGCCCTTGTGTGAGTCTGGGGAGACTGTGACCCTGTCCTGCTAGAGAAAGGGGTTTGCAGCTTGTGTCCCAAGCTCCCTTTGTCTACCCTGAGCTCCCAGTAAGGCCTGGTTTTCATTCCTTGCTGTGACCTTTGGCTTTGTAACCATTTTGGAGACTGTAAGCAATACTCTCCTTTCCTGAGGAAGAGCATCTTTTTAGGGCATCTTTTCCACAGCATTTCCAGGACCTGCTTGAGCAGTGAAAAGATGGGGCTGGGGATCTGGCCGCTCAATGTCCATCGCAGCTGCATTTTCCACTGGGAATCTGATTCCTGAACTGGAAAGGCAAGGAGCTGCTAAATGAGGTTGGTGACCCTGAGTATTGTACAACCACCTTTCCCCACCCCCCCCACCCCTTAAGTCCTTTAATCTGCTTAAGGGTGAAGAGGGCAGGCTTTTCCAGGTGGGTGTTAATTGCATTCCTCCCTAGATAGGTGGAGGAGCAAGAAGAAGATATAACGCACTGTTTGAGCAGTTGTGAGGTACATCCCAACAAGTCTGGACCAATTAGCTTAGGCTAAGGCTAGGTTGGGCAAATTGTTTTCTTTGACCATCTAGAAAAGCAGTCAGGTATATTTTCTCTTGTGTTCTCTTGGAGCACCAAACACAATGGGACCAAGACCCTGTTGTACCAAGTGTTTTATGTAAAGAACAAGGACAGTCCTACTTCAGGTAGCTTAAAATCTGAGTCATATATTTAGCTCCCTCTCAGGAGTGCTCTGAGCATTAATTATGTTTTTAAAGTACTTAGTGCCTGCCATCAGAGGCTCTCTATAGAAACACAAAGTTAAATAGTCACAGATCTGTGGCCTCTTAGGAATTGCTTCCGATGCTGTACGACATAACCATTCATAAATTTGCATTGATGGTAGAGAGAAAGCTCCAGTTCTCCTTCCTCGAGACCCCTGTCTGGCAAAGCATTTACACTTATGCTTTACTTAAGCACTTGAATAGTTTGACCAAGTTCAGTAACTTGGGTTTGGTAGCAAAGTACTTGAACTTAAACAGGGCTCTGCCTTCATATAGAGACCTAGACGTGCTAGATGAATTCCATATTTTTATCTTAAGAGGTACCTATTGTGCTCGTATGTTCGTTACAGTAATACATATATTACATAAAACATTTTGGATCCTTTAATAGTGGATATGGTTGGAGAATGTAGGGATGTGGTTGGAGAATGTCGATGTGTACAAGAATAAAAGCATTGCAGTGGAGAATTTCTCTCTGATAACTAAATTAACATCTTTATTTCTGTCCTTAGATGTTGCAAGTCATTGTGTGTCACCTCTATGACCTATTTGCAAAGCACAGACAGATGGGAAGAAATTTGAAGAGCAAAAGCGCTCTCTGGGGTGTCCCGCATGTCTGAGAGCGCTGAACGCATGCCAGTAAACCAGCAACAGATTGGTTCAGTCTCTGAGCGAGAATAGCAGCTGAGCACAGCCAGAACAAGTATTATAAAAGGAATTAAGTGCACTAAGCAAAACCCTGTAAAATAGACTTTCCTGACCTTAAAAAGTAACTAGTAGGTCCTCAGCTCAGTAAAATGCAGTTAGCAGGAAGAAGCATGTACACACATGCTAAGATGCATGTTTTAACTCTTGAGTTTCCTTTCTGCAGCTACATTAACATAATATTTACATGTTGGCTTCAAGATGTTCGTTCATCTTTTGGGAAAGCCCATTGTGGGCTATTTCATCCCTTCCCTAATGTGTTGGTCTTTAAAGAGTAGCTTAATGAGCGGGTTTAGGGTAGCCCAGGGAGGAATAATACGGATCGAAGGGCCCCGGTAGAGACACTTGGAAGCCCACTGAGGACCCCTCTGAAAAGTGCTGTTTCTCAGGGTACAGTCCCACGTGCCCTTTTTTTTTCTGTCCACTGATTCCCAACGTTTTTAGCATCTTGTCTTAGTGGTGTGGCTCTGCTTGGGGCCATGGGTTAAAAATACCACCCGTGCTCGCCTCCTTTGCCCCCCACGCTTCAGGAGTGGGAGCAAGGGGAGGAGGAGGGAGCTCTTGGTTGCCCTGGTCAACCTCTGTAAGGTTTTAGAGCCTGACCTGGTACAGCGCTTTGGTGACAGTCTCCAGTTTTCTGCTGTTTCCTGTTCCCTGGCTCCCAGTAGCTCTGCAGAGGAGGTGCCGTGTACACAGCCCGTGTGCTGAACATGTAACCTGTCACGTAACCATACAGCCCAGAGCGGAGTAGCCAGCTCTGTGTTTATGATATCTGCACTATAGTTATAGTGTGGTATCTCTTCTTTTCTTTTCTTACCAAATTGCAACGTTTTATGCCTTTCCAACAGGCTAATCTATAGAGAGAGGAAATGTTTTACGAAAAGGAAAACAAGAATATGCATTAAAAGAAACCATAAACACTAACAGCTTGTTATAGAAACACAATCTGGAAATAACAGATTCCTTTTGAAAATAAAAGTGCAAAACATTATTTTTAACCTTTGAATGGGGTTTAAACAACATTGGCTTGTGGTTTTGTGGGTTCTGTTCTCTTCCTGTTTCCACACTTGTTCCTGTGGTTCTGCTCCTGTTCCCGGGGCAGTCCCATCCCTGCTGGTGTAACTCTAGTCATGGTTTCTCTGGGGGCAAGGTGGTTTTAAGAAATTCTTGTTTCCCCACCTTGGGCTGTGTAGTCCTGTGCTGGCACTGAAGCTCAGCATCCCTGTAGTGTGCCCAAGCGGCAGCTCTGCCGGGATGCAAAAGAACTGTGATGGGGGTGGGAATGGACTGCATTACCTAAAGAAGTTAAATTTTACACTGGAGCATGAACACAGCAATGTGGAGTCGAACAACCGTTAGTCTGACCCTGGGTTTCTGGCAGTGGCTGGAAGGAGCAACTACCTGGGGATAAATAATTTGCAGAATGGCCCCACAAGTCACTGCATTGGTGCAAACAAGAGGGGCGGTGTTTTGCTGCTGAGGACAGAAGAGTTTGGGAACTTCTTAAACTGCCTGTACTAAAGAAGAGGTTATAATGAGCAATATATCCTAATTTGCCTTTGTGCTTTCTGATGCTTGGGCTGGATCTCAAATAAGGAGATCTCAGTGCAGACTTACAGAATCATGGAGCGGTTTGTGTTGGATTAATGATCATCTAGTTCCAGCGGTTGCTCAAAGCCCCATCCAACCTGACCTTGAACGCTTTCAGTGATGGAGCATCTAGAACTTCTCCGGGCAGAAGAGCTGCTCCTGCCATCTTCTCTGAGCCGGTCCTGCACATAGGCACGTGTCCTGCCAGACTGATTTCCAGGCTACTCAAACAGGAAAGGAAGATAGTTTTACTTGCTTGAATTGCAGTCTACCTTCTAAAAATAAAGCTGCAGACAATTGCTTAATTCATCACCCAAACGGGCTCATGGCTGACCAGCATAAATATGCACGATTGCTTTTGCCCTTGGCCTTTCTCATTCAAGCTCCTGGGCCCTGAGCTATCTGGTAGGGACGGAGTCAGTGTGTGTGGGAACAGCTCGGGTGCTTCGGGAAGGTCCATCAAGTGCAGAGCTGGCACTTAGGTGTTTGCTGAATCAATACCCCATCAGGTGCGTGGACCAGGGACCTTGGCTTTCTTTTGAATGGTGACGCACCCTGAATTGATCTTCAAAGTTACTGGAACAATGTCAGATGTTTAATGTGAAGTCCTGCCATGGTTTGTGTTATATTACGTTGGTACGCCACTAATACAGACTCTTCTTATGATACTTCATCAGTTTTTAGATGGCTGTATGTTACCTCGTAGCAGATGTATTGCTGGACAAAGCTTTTAGTCTTGCTCTTTAACCTTGCTGCTGTCAACGTGAAGAGAAGCTGTGATGTTTTGCTCCTGTACAGAGCATCCCCCTCTCTCAGAGCACCCACAGCAGCAGCTGCGTGCCCGGAGCCACCCCGCTGGCCCCGGAGCCCACCACTGGCCCTGGAGCTTCAGCAGGTGGCTCCCAGGTGTATGGCAGGTGTATGCTCCAGGTGGTGGAGCAGCCAGCCCTGCTCGTGTGGGATGAGTCTGGTCTTAAGAGGGGAAAAAGGCCAGACAGGCCTGGTGGGAGAGGCTTGTGGAGCATCTTGTTGGCAGCCACTTAAGTGACCACTGGTGGAGGTAAGGATCCTTGAAAGAAATTGAACCTGGATCACTGATGCTGGAGTGCCTCACCAAGAGGGTGCGTTTCAGCCGTACGGATCTAGCTGTATTGCCTCTGAATCCAGCTGCGTGTCCCGGGATGCTGGGCTGTGCTGGGGCAGACCTGCTCTGCTCTGTTGGGCATCTGTTCTCTCTCCAGTTAGGTCTCGTTACTTGTATCTGGTCATGCTGGATGTTCTATAGATTATTTTCCCTCTACCCTCTCTGAGAATATTTGCTTTCTTACTGTTGCCTGGGCATGACGGTTCTTTGTGATGTTTTATGCCAATATAAAATAACAGTGTGAAGATGGCTTCAGACTGTTCTAAACACTTCATGGAAATATGTTGCTGTGTGTTGGTGGGGAAATGATTGTGCCTGAGTCCCAGCAAGTCCCAGCAAGACTGAATCCTTGAAAGCAGGTCTTAGGCAGGGCTTAATAAAGTGATCTCTCGAGTTCAACATCTTGAACGTGGATGCAGTGTGCCTGGAGTCAGCCGTCTCGATAAATTATCTTAGTGATATTCTGGAACCCAATTTTCCTTTTCGTTATGCATTGTGATCTACTACCTTTTGCTTCCCCCCTTCTCTGCACTCAGTAACACAGGTATTTCCAGAATATGATGGTCCCATATGTTAGTCAGAGATACAGATTTCTATTTGTGTCATAACGTGCATGTGGGATTGCTACAACACATTCGTTACCTTTTCTGCAAATAGACTTCATCCATCCCCCTCGCAGATCCAAGTCTACTGTCTGGAATTGCAAGTCAGCTGCTGGTGCTGCATATGTCACTCCATTACTTGGCAACTGCCTCAAATACATCAATGCCTTGCCTGCGAAATACATATATATATATTTGTCTTTACAACGCATGTGTCTTGCACCCGCTGGTGTAACGATGTGGCTCATGACAGCATATTTCATCCCCAGAAGCACAATGCACTGCGTAGCAGTCACCAGGGTCCCCTTTCCCGCGGTTGATGCAGGGATGCTGTGGGGTGCGGACACCAGCTGCTGAACACTGTGGTGAAGGGGGGCAGAGCACGGGGGAGCCGTGTCTGTTCCCTGCTGAGGGTGGCAGGGTGTAATTGGTCATTTTGAGACAAACCTTTCACAAATGTAAGCCGTCAGCCTCTTGATTATAATTTCTTATTTGAAAGGGGGAGCTCCCAGCATCAGGGCATCTCCCGGGGTCTTTTGTCGTGCACACTTGGGAAGAGCGTTGCTCTAATTAAATTGCCAGGAATGCTTTGCATGTGTCCAGGGTTTTCCCTGGGATATAAATCACCTTCAATCTTTTGTATCTGAACAAGATGTCTATACATTAAGACTCCCATTGAAGCACTGCCTGTTCTCCCTGCTGAGCTGCAAAGAGCTTTTCCTAGCCTACGGTTTTTTGACTCTAAACCAGTTCTGTTGCTCCATCCTGTCTTTTCTTCCGCAAGTTATTCTAGAAATATGAAGCAGAATGGTAGACGCTAACATCTTCAGACTTTTGGGGAGCATAGATCTACATCCAAGCTTTTCTACTAGTTCCAGGTCTTAGAATTAACTGAATAATTCCTGCAAACTAAACAGCTTCAGCCAGTTGTAGGCCTTCTGTTATTTTGTGCCTGAGGTGAATTTTGATCGGGAAATTATCGCTTGGAACCAGAACTTGGTGGTGTAATGGCCTAAACAGGGTGAGACTGGCTTTGAAATTCTCCTGCTGTCTGTGTTCTCCTTGCAATGTGCTGATCCTCCCTCTGGCTCTGAAGGTAATTTCTCTGTATTTCCATATAGATAAGAAAACTTCAGTTCTGAATATGTGTGTGTATGTATGTACATATATATGTGTATAAGTGTATATTTATGTTAAAACACTTCAAACGAGTCTTCAGACTCCATGCAGTGTGCCTGTTCTCTTCTCCCATCCTTTCCATAGAGTGCAAGGTAGGAAGAAGCCTTGATGTTGTCTGACTGTTCTGATAATGGTGTAAGCGCAGCTGTGCTTAAATCATCCTTGACACAGGTGTTCATCTAATCTATCCTTAAATATATTTATATTTAATATATTTAATACTGAGGAGTTCTGCCCATGGCTGGGCTGCAGGAAAACGTGTACAATTCTCACACACCCACCTGTCACAAGTATTTCAGTGAAATCTTAATGGTCTGTTGGACAAATTCATCTTAGTGAGAATTATTCAAATCATTTTACATACACAGGAGCTTTTTTTAGAGATGAAATATGTTGGGTTACAGGTGAAATATGCTCTATTGTCAGTTGGTCTGTGCCTGGCTAAATCCCCTGCTTGCCAAGCATGGGCGCAGCAGCATTCGTCTGCTGCTTTTTTTGAGTTCACATCTGGCATTCAGCGTGAAGCCAGAGGCATGAAACTTTCTTGAAATCATCTGTTGCCAGTCGTAGTATTTTGAACCAACAAATCCTTTGCATGGCAAAGGACAGCAAACAGCTCTGCTGGATCCTTGCAGAGAAGGAGGTGTTCAGGTCAGCTAAAAGTGCACTAGGAAAGTACTGTCCCAATGGAAGGTGGTGGCATTAATCCTTTAGTAAGGGGGGTTTGTTGGAAGCCCACTGCAGCACCTGGTTTTGGGGACGTACTGGCTTTTGATAAGTGATCAGCCCTGTGAAAAACATACCTAGCATGTACACTGAATGAAATTGTATATTTTCCACTGGATTCTAGTATTTAAGTTAATAATCATAATAAAAAAAAAATATTTGGCTTAGTTTTCTTTTTAACCTAAGAAAGTGATCTCTTTTTCTTCTAATCCCTTTACCACTATTTCTGGTTTCCTTTGCAAGAGTGTAAGGATGCCTGGGGAGGCAGCGGGAGCAAAGGAAGCTGCCAGAGCCGGTTCCATTAGGTAGTTCCGAGACGATTTCCATAGCTCTTTAACAGTGCGTGGTTGCATGTTGCATAGGTGTAAACCTGTAGTCAGAGGAACTTGCACTGTTTAGTCTAACAAACAAAAGGTCTGAGCAGAGACTGGGTAAAAATTGTGTAAAAGCTGCTGCACGGAGAAAAGAGAAAATCCCAGGTCTCGATTCCACCAAAGCTGCAAAGGAAAATTGGTGCCTCTTAGTCTGCTAATTGCCCTTTTCGTTAATGAGTCCTCCCTTTAATAGTCTGTATTTGCAGCAATCAGCAGGACAACACTAAAAACTTCAGCAGTTTTCCATAATTTCTAGCGTTACCTATGGCATTTCGCCCTTCGGTATCTATTGTAGTTTCTCATAAAATACTCCTAAAAGCCTGGCTGTTGTATCCTCTCTTTCCATCTTCACTGCGAGGTCGCGCAGAGGCGATGTCTGCAGCATAACACACGGCGTGTATTAGGCTCATTTACTTCATTGGTTTTGTTTTTTTTTTTTTTTTTTCCCTGAGTCAGATATTTCACGTTAGCCTTGAAATCTCTGGCTGAAGTGCAGCAAGCAGCACACATCCCTAGAAGAGCCGTTTGGGCTGGGAGATCCCTGGTGCTTAGCTTAGTAAGAGCTGTACTTTTCAAAGAAATCTACTTTAATTTTCTCTTTATGCTTCCCTTATTTTTCAATACCGTTTCAGTGTTGATTATTTATTCTCGAGAAGGAAGCCTTCGTGTTCCTCTTCCCTGTAGCAATCTGCCTTTCAATCCGAGCCCTACGTACTCTCTAACTCGTGCAGCAGGGTGACATGAACAAATAAGGATGCGATTAAAACATCTGCTTTTCCAGAAATCTTTTCTATATTATTTCCTCCTGTTCTTTTCCCTCCTCCTCCCTCGGTGTTAAGGCTCAGGACCCCTGTTTCTCAGAAATGCCTTTCAATTCCAGATGCTCTTCCCTAGCCTTAGAGGTTTCTTTGGCCGAGGTTTGTCGCGATGGGGTTGATGCTGTCCTTCATCTGGGCTGACATGTAGCAGCAGAATTCTTTTCCACCACGCCTGCTGCCTGGGAGCCTGTTTGGCTGGTGCTGTAGAAATGAAGCCTGTGTATCCCGTTATGTTGTATTTTACCAAAGGTTTTCTCAACCCTAGAAAACTCCTGTCTCCTCAAGAATTATACTGCCAGTTTAAGGAGAGACTAATATATTTACTATAACCGTACTCAGCCTGGGAATACTTTTGCTGTAGAGATTAAATTTTTTTATCATCTTGAAGAAAACCAACTCTTTTTGGGTCCCCAGGGGATCTGTTGTCTGGCCATTTCAGCAGGAGTGGCTCAGATCTTAGCAGCTCTAGGTAGTGTCTTTTTTTTCTTTCTTTTCCTGCAATATAAAGAGCAAAATGCTCCTTTTGTCCCAAAGTTCAGATGTGATAGGAGATTCTGAAAAAAAAGTTAAAAAAAATCCTCGTTTCTTTTCTAAGGTACTTGTTGGGTGAATGTGGTTTAAGGATGAGCAAAGCTCCGAAATGTTTAGAACTCTGATCTACACTGAACATCTAATCTTGATGCAGCCGATTACCATCTCATGAGCTTGAAAAATTCACCGGGGAGTGAATTCACTCCAAAGAACAAGCTTTTTGTGTTGGGGATTAGTGCTGTTGATTGCGATAGATAGGATGGAGCAGGCATCAGGAGAGGCTGCTTTGGCAGCGGTTCAGCGCTGCTGCTTTGGTGCCTGCCCAGAATGAGAAAGGATTTGGTCTGTGACCTGGGAACACTTCTGACTCTTCATTTTTTAGCCTCATTCTTTAAGGAAACAAGCTGATGGGGTCATGCTCGTGCTCTTCCTTGCTTGGTGTGCCTCTGTGTGTAACTTCTGGCTCTTCTGCGCCAATTTTGAGCAAGTTTGGAAAAGGGCCAGAGGTTTCAAGATGTGAAGATGCTACAAGCACATCCTAGTAAGAGGCCACAGCAGAAGGCTCTGCTGGAAACCAGCCCTGGATGGTTGTGGTGGGGAACCAGTGGCTTCAGAGGGGATGTCCCCTTTCTGCTCCTGTGCCACCAGAGGCACTTAATCATTCATTTGCAGTGGACACAATATGAGAGATTGCTTGTCCTTTGAGACCCAAATGGCATTTCCCTGCAGGCTGTGGAGGGCAGACAGAAGATGAAGGGAAGCCTGTATGTGCTGTCTCTGGAAAACTGCAGGCTGTAGCTCTCTGCTCATGCCGTGGGCCAGGGCCCCGCTGCAGGGACTGGGAGAGGTGATCTGGAGATCAGGTGAGCCCTTACTTAGGCTTGGGAAGTGTGTGGGTGTCTCTGTGCCCCCAAACGGGGGTTAATGTGAAGCCCCGGGACCTCCCTGCTGAGCAGGAGCTTCCCTTGGGTTCCTGCCTGGCTGAAGGGACCACAGGGGCCGGGCTGGGGGTATTTTCTGAAGTTATAGCAAAGGCATCTCAAGCTTACAGAAATGCATCCTTTTTTTTTTGTACAGCCCTAAATTGGGGCAAATAAAAGGAAATGGAAGAACGAACTGACTGGGCGAGAGTCTGCTGTAACCGTTTGTTTTCAGTCCTGCTTCTCCTGAGGCATCTTTCAGCCAGTTGGAAGCCGATTTCTTCCTCTTCTGTTTGGCATGAATTATCTTTCTTGCCAAACATTACTTGAATCTTGCTTCCAAGTGCTGTACACCAAAGTGACACCCCAGCTGCACAGATGAACTCTTCTGACAGCCCGAGCTGGAGGATGAAATGTTTAACCAGCACAGGGTCAGACACGGAGATCGTCCGTGTCACATCGCACCTGGGGGTGCTCGAGGTCTCTGTGACTGGCCCTGCGGGTGTGTTTGCTGGCCTGGCTGGCACCAAACGCGAGGGTGATGGTTTCACGGTAGTGCCCTGCCCAGCACCTATGGATCCATCACCTTCACTAATTCCTTTGGGTAAATGACACGGATTGATCGGTACTTACTGAGAGAGCGTCTATAGTAGTAGGAGGACCGAGAAGTTCATATGCAGAAATAAGGGAGTGTACTCGGTGAGGAGAGAGAAGTGCGTCCTGGGGTGTGTTTGTGTGTGCCTAGTTGTTGTGTTTATGGTCTTGGAATAAAGCAGCTAATGGCATTAAAAGCTTTTCAGTCAGATCTGCTGAATGTAAGTCATGCCTTGGCATTTCTCTGGTGCTTCTGTGGTCAACAGAGAGGCTTCGTTTCAGCAGGACCTTCATTTTGCCTTGTCACAGCAGAGCTGCTACCTTGCGACAGCCAAGGGCACTGGGGGCACGGATGGGTCCCTGTTGGCTCTGCCCATGTCGTGACTGTATTTTGGGAGAGACGGTGTGTGCACCATCCCCTTGTGTATCTCTGTTCCGTAATAAGTCCACAGATGGGCGAGTAACGATGTCCTTGTGCTGGCTGGCAGCTCGCAGCCTGCTCTCCCCAGTCTGCCTTGCTGGTGGGTGAGGGTTGGAGGTTTGGCTGCAGAGTACACCCAGTCTGCAATTTCAGTGCAGCCAGCTGAATTGCTTGGCAGATACATCCTTGCTCCCAGTATCTCTGGCTGCTGCTAATACCAGCTCAGGTTCAGCAGGCTGAGCAGCGTGGAAGAGGCTGGTGTAGCTCATTCCTGTAGTTGTGGGTAGTTTGAACATGGAGAGCTGGATTCCTCATCTCTAGTTGCAGGTACTTTATCGAGATGCTGTAGCCGGGAGCCCAGTTACCGTAGCTGAGGCAGAGGTAAGAGACAGATTCAGACCCTGTGGTGGATGAACGAGCCTTGGAGGGACCAGTCCTTCCCTGTTGACTTCAAGTGCGGAGCTCTGGGAGAAGGTGCTGCTTCGGCTGTCTGAGTTAAGCAGTCACAGCCTGTTGGTAATAACCCGAGCTTGTGGTTTTTAAACCTGCTTTAAATGGAGCAAGGTGCCGTGATGTCGGTGGTTTGGGTACCCCACTGAGCGGGACCCCCAGGTGCTGCTGCCCAGCACCAAGGTCCGCGGTCCGCAGAGCCTCTGCCAGCCCTAACCCAGCTCAGAAACTTCCCACTTCAGCCCTTCTGACAGATGTGTAGATTCAAAGCAGCAATAGCAAAAGCACTGGGGAAGTGAGAAATGTGTTGAAATGAAGGAAGAAAGGGAAAATGAAGCTTTAAAAGCAAACTGGTAGATCCTGAGGGTGCCTATGGTAGGGGTGTGAGCGTGCTCCATGCTGCAGGAGGAGCTCATAGCTCTGCGGCACCGTGTGTCTGGCTGAGAACTGGCACTGGCAGACAGTACGCATGTGGTACGGATTTTGGTGGAAACATTTCATGGGGAAGGTGAAGAAGGAATTAAAATTAGGAAGTGAATTTCTGTTAGAATGTGTCTCTGTTATAGGGGTACAAACCTCTCAGCTCATGAACTGAGGAAGCTGTTTTGCCTTTCTGGGTAACAAGCGGCACGATCTAGGGTACCCTAAAGGAAATATATGCATCAACAGCTGCACTGGTCTGGGGTAGAAAGGTCTGATTTTGATAAAGAAAAAGACATTTTGAGAAGAATTGTCTCTCCATGAGAATTTTTTTTTTTTTTTAAATACTGTTGTAATTCTGTTGGAGCCTATGTCTGCAATGAAATTGGTGTATCTTCTCTCCGTAAGCAAGCTGAACGCTGAACCGTGTCCCTCCAGCCTTTTGGGGCTAGGGGGTTCCCAGAGTGATCTGGCCTTCTGCAGGCCAGAAAGGTTCAGCTTTCCCATCTTTGACTTGCTCCTCTGGCTGTTGCAGAGCCTAGGGATGGAAAAAGGCTGCTTGGATGGCTAATCCATCCCCGCATCCCAGCCAGCTGCTCCTGGCAGTTAATTTGTTATTATTGTCCTCAGATAAAATCTGACCAAGCCCAGTATGGTCAGAGGGGCTCCATCACCACAAGCTCCCTAGCAGGGAAGGCTGTTTAGAGGTTCCTTGTCAGAAGGAATAATAATAATGATAATTCCTATTCGTGTGCTTCAAACTGTGATGTACATTCACCGATGATTTCCTTACTGCCACGCAATGCTACTTTTTGATGGAAAGGCTGTTTAAATCTGTTTTGCTAGATGGGCAGACAGGGCTTTGTCCAGGGCAGTGGAAATAAGTGGTGGGTTTGGGGGCTGGACCACGCTCATCGTGCATGACCTCGAGGTCATCGTCCCTTCTGAAGCAGCAGTGGAGATGACGGTCCGTTCTGCTTTCAGAGTCAGGGCTCTGCCATTAAACAAAGGGGTTTATACCCTGGTGTCTTCTTTATTTACAACCCCCCCCAAACACCACCAATAAAACTGAAAACCAAACCAAAAACATCCATCTTTTTGTTGCTGTTGTTTCTGTGAAAGAGTGTGAGTCTCTGCTAATGAAAAACATTAAAATTTCAAGTGTCCTGTATAACAAATAATCAGTATGAACTTGGGTTCCTGCAATCACCACCAAATCATCAATATAGCTCTTTTTGTGCTGCTTGTTTTGAACTTTGCCTGTTTCCTTCAGCTATGCAGATATAAATAAATAATTCCCCTTGATAAAGGTCTGGGAATGCTATACTTAAAAAGATAAGAAGAAAGCTTTGAGGGGAAATTGGTTTTAAATCCATAATATTTGTATGTTGTTCCCTGTTCATACTGAGCAAAAATTTGTTCAGCTGGCAGTTAACCAACCCTATTTTATTTTTATTCTGGCTCAACTTATTCTTTTTCTGGGAACATCTAACTTTATGTGTAATTACCTCTCTGAGGGTGGGAAGGATGCCTAAATGACCTTCTTAAAAGCTAAATAAATGCACAACTGCCTGGGAGAGGTTATCAGTTGCAAGCTGGTGGCAGAGCTGTCAGGAACAGTGTGCCTGAGCCATGAGGAATTTCAAGACTTAACTCATTTTTCTTCAAGCATTGGGCCAAAGAACTAAAATTTGAAATGTTTTCAGAAAACCAAAACAAAAGACCCTGAATTTTCAGATTTTTGGTTTTTTTGATAGCTTGGAAATAACAGCGATGAATTTTAAGTGATGGTGTTTGCTGTTTTTTTTTTTCTCTCGAGGTCTGTCCAAGTCACTTGGTCTCATTGAAGGCTATGGTGGACGTGGTAAAGGTGGGCTTCCAGCCACCCTGTCCCCTGAGGAGGAGGAGAAAGCAAAGGGACCACATGAGAAATATGGCTACAACTCCTACCTCAGTGAGAAAATTTCACTGGATCGTTCCATACCAGATTATCGTCCAACCAAGTAAGTACCTGTTGCTCCTGGAAGGAGTGCGCGTGTTGAAGCGTCATCTGAGAGCCAGGAGTGATGGTTGCTTTTCTCATGTGATACTGTTCGCTTTTCCCTCCTTATTGTTCGCAGAACCATGCTCAGTAATGAGCCACCGATGTAGTTTGGCTGAAACTGAGAACAGTTCATAAAGCTGATTTATTGGCGGGGGGGCGGGGGAAGAGCATTTCTTCCCACTCTTCTCTCTCTTGCTGTTTATTTTCCTAAAGCAATACGTTATTTTGGGTGGTAGTAATGCGATCAGAAGCTGGCATCTGCTTTCATCAGCAAAGGGCTGTTCACTGAGCTATTGGCCTTCGGTGTTAATTATCCTGTAAATATGTGCAAAGCTTCTCCCTCTCTCCCCACTTGTCAGCTCCTTCGTGTCCCTGCAAGACCTCCGGGGCTGTCCGGCTGCCCTCCAGCTTCTCCCAGCATGGTCCTCCTCCTGGGATGCTGCTGTGGGGTTCCTGTTGGGGACCTGTGCAGATGCCTTTGGTGGGAGTCGAATGGCTCAGGTGCCAACATCCTTCCTCTGCTGGTTCCAGAATCACCTTTTAAGATGATTGTGATGTTTACCTGCTAAGCACCACAGAAGAACAGACTTTAAATGAGGTGCCACATCATTTTGTTCGGAGTATGAGAAAAGACATGCCTTAAGTTTATCTTTATAAAAGTTAATTTTAGATATGGCCAGTGGAGTGTTCCTCAAAATAGGAAGGTGTCAGTTTGTCTAGGCCTGGAGTGAATTCCCTGATAAAAAAATGAGCTGAGAGAGATTTAGATTCTGAAAGGATATGTGTCCGATGCCTGTGTCATCAGGGCAGTGACAAAGCCATTGCCTGGCATCTGCAAACGACTGAAAATCATGCAGCAGGGGGATGCAGCTACTTGTCTCCAGCGTACTGGCAAATTGTTAAGGATGTGAGAGCATGGAGAGCTTTTGTTTCTTCACTTCTTTGCATGCTGCATGAATTTCAAGCAGCCACTCAGAGTTTCCAAGGCTGTCAGCCACTGACAACAGAAATATTTGGATGAGTTTTCAAAGGAATGGCGGCCCAGCCTCCAATTCTGCTGCTACAGTTTGTCTGGACAGAATGAATTGCAGGTACAAATTGCACCTTTGGCTAGATGATATGCAAATCCCGCTACAATGACAAATCCTTGAAGTGAGACCTTCTCTAGCAGTTACCTGAGCCTGAGCTTCTTATTTTCATTTCTCATCCAGAACTCTGACTTCTAGCAGAGCCAGCATTACTTTGTGAGAATTAATTTGAGAAGTAATGTTTTCTCAGATCTTTGGGGGAAGAGAAGGATTAATTCTGACATTTTTAGGTTTGCATTTATTCTTCCTCAGTGCCACTATCCATCATTTCATGGGAGGATGGTGGAGAGGATGGAGCAGACACAGCAATTTATTAAAAATGCACCATTTTGGAGCTGGGCTAATACTTTGGAGAGAGAATTTGTGGGCACTGACTGCAGCTGCATAACTTAGTGCCTTTTATCTAGATAAAAAACTTCAGGAGCATGTAACATGTTTTGGTTATTGCTGCTTTTTTTTTTTTTTTAGGGATCAATTGTCTCGGTATTGTAAGAGAGCAGTTGGTCTGGTTGTGAAATAGGCTTGAGTTTGATGGAGGATTTGAAAAGTTTTGGCTTTTTCTACTGACTTCAAGATCATTCGCTATTTTGTGCATGCGATTTTATGGCTGATTTTATGAAGGGTTTAATACAAACCATTTAAGTCAAGTATCCTGGTCTCTGATTAAAATGGATTCAAGTCAAAGGAAATTAGCCTGAATGGTTTTGAAATTGCTGCATTAGTGGGGAAAAACTGTTGAAAACCCTCCAGCTGATAAGCATTACAAAGCATGTATTAGTTTTAAATATAATAGTGAAGCCTGTTTGGTTCAACTGAAGACTGTTCAGCATCCAGAATGCTGATGGACTTGAACTGTTCCTAGCAGCCGCTGTTGCTCATGTATTCTTTCCTTTTAGTCTTCTCTTTTTAAAAAGAAAGATTAATATGGTCAAGTGTCACTCTCCTGAGTGCTGAGCTATGCTGGATCAGACCTCTTTGTCCTTTTCCTGCCCCCTTTTTTTGTGGCTGCGGCCAAAGCGAAGGGGAGTTTAGGGGAAATCTGGCATATTTTGTAATCTTTCTGTATTAGGCTCCCTCCACCTCCTGGTCAGCATCACTAAGGGTTCAGAGGCGCAGGTGTCCCTGCTCGGAGTGATTTGCAGGCAGATGTTGGCAATGAGGAGGCATGACGAGTCCCAGCTGGTGGCCTTCTGAGTTGCTGCCCGGAGGCAGCAGGAAGGATAGAGGTCAGTTTCCTTGGAGAAGGTGGTCCAAGAGGTGCTGAATACAGATGGTGCTTGGGAGAAGGTGAGCGCTGTCCCAGGAGTGGGGGCAGGGTACCTTGCTGGTCTTGATGCAGGGAACTGCAGCATCTCTTTTTGTTAGTTTGGATTATCGCCGTTGTTTTGATAATAAAATGCTGTTTATTTAAGCGTTTTTCTTAAAAGATGAGGTTGCTTGCCTAGACTGGAAGGTAGAAAGTCTACCCTGCTCTTCACCACTGGAGCAGTACTGGGCTTTGTACTAGACTGATGCCCCCCAAAATGCTGCTAATAGTATGGATACAGGAGATGCTGTGTGTGGTACTGATCCCATAAGGGAGCTGTGCCTGTAAGACCTTAGTCTTGATCTCATTAATACTGATGTTTCTGATCCTGGCCTTCTGCTGAGCAGGAAAGGTTGGGTTGGGTGTGCTTTGTCATCCGCTTTTAGAGTGAGTCGGGTTAACGGTGTTAAGATTTCGGGTGAGCGAGAAATCTGCCCCTTTGGCTGAAATGAGGGAGGACTGGTGTTTTGGTTCCAGGAGCCTTCTTTTATGTCTTGCTGTGGAACAGTTGCCTAATGAGACGGGCATAGGCAGCACATTTCTATCTTGCTTGATTAGGTTTTTGGACTTTAAGATGAGATTCTTGCGTGTTCTGGAAAACAATTACTGCTTCTAGATTAGAAGGACCCAAGGCGCTGCCTGCAGACTGCGGGACTTCTACACAAATCTCCAAAAAATGAGCCAGAGAGATTTTCTTCAATTTTCTGCAAAAACAGTGAAGGACAAAGCTGATCTGTGAATTTTGTTATTGATCAATTCACAGCATTTTCCGCTTGCCTATGAAGACTGGCGGGGAGGGGAAGTTTAAGACATGTTGCTTTCTTCATTGAAAGTGAAGCGTGTTTACGTGGGATCCTGGGGGCTGCTAACATTCCTGGCTTTGATACTAGATTTTATGCACCTCTCTTTTATTCTGTGATGTATGATTTAATGGGAACCCCTCCTGTGTGTGGCAGGAAAATAAAAATTGCTGTGTTAGTTCAGTGTGCCTGTCCATTTTATCCAGTATCTAATCTCTGATAGTGGAATTACCAGATGCTTCAGGTTGAAGAAATCATATTAAGGAAAACTATGAAATAATCTGCCCATCTGGTACGTTCTGTCTTCTCTATTCTCTCTTTTCAATCCTATCTTATATAAATGTGGAGTTCTCATTATCTCTTTAAAAAGTCTGTTCCTTTCTGGAATCCTGCTAAGCTCCGATTCAGTGGTATTTTATGGCATTATAGGATTAAGGAGTAGATTTAAGAAAAATAATACCCACAATTGTTAGGACTGTTGAATCATTTGGGTGAAGATGACACACTCCTGCTGCTGTGAATCGCTTAACAGCTGTTCTTGTACAGGCAAGCGTCAAGATACTAAAGGGAAGAGGAAAGACAGTGGAAGTGATAAGCTTACACTTGTGGAAGTTGCTTATCACAGCTTGATTTTCAGGTGTTTTGAGGGCTTTCTAGCCAGCAGAGCCTGTCCCTTCCTCCTGCCGGCCCTGTGGGTCCTGCACGTGGGTCAGGCAAAGCCTGGGAGGACTTTGGCAGCGTGTATCAGGAGCAGAGTCTGCTTTTGTGTTGTATGCAGCATGTCCCCGGCAAAAAGTTTGCATTTACGAGCTGGACCACATGGCCTTAGAGCAATGTCCTGGGTAGAGCTGCACCATCGCTGGAAGCCATTGCTAAGGATTAAACAGTTACATATCACTGACTTGATTTTAATTTTTCCCAGTGGTGTGTTTGGGGGTTGAGTCAGAGTCATTACACTCAAGTGTCTCAAGCGGCTGAATCACCCGTTTATTTCTGTAGCTGCCTTCCTTGGGAGCCGGGGAGCAATTGGGCTTTTTAGCACCATCTGGCTTTAGCTGCTTTTATTACCTGAGAGTCCTGTGTTGCGGCAAGTTGAAAGCCTTTCTTTGGGGTATAGTGGAAAAGACAGAGTTTTAGAGAAGGCTTCGGGTTGTTCTTTGACAACTTAAAGGTATTAAATCCGTTCTTGGTTTATTTTTATTTCAAGTAGTCTGTGTGTGTCCTTTGGGGGTGCTCAGCGTGTACGTACTGGGTGCTAGGACATACTCTGGGGTGGAAGGAGCCAGCTGTGGTGGGAGACACTGCTCCCTTTGGGGTCTCTCCCCATCCCTGGAGAGCCTCGTGCCCTCTGCCACGGGTCTCAGCCTCCGCCTGGATTACTGGGATGTTGCAGGGCCAAAGAATTGGGTTTGGGTTTTATAATCAAAACTGAATACATCTTTGGAAAGTCATGGATGTGGATGCCACTTAGATCCATCAGGGCAGTCCAGGAGGATGGGCCTTGGAGACCTGTAATTATCTCCCTCCTGTGAGACCACACGTGCCTTCACATCTCGGCTGTGCCGGACCCCAGCCATTCTTGTCCCATGCTGGACGCTGGCCATGCCGGCTCTCGGGGGCTTCCCCTGCAGGCTCCAAGACTGGCAACGTTTTGTGTCCTGAGGCTCGACCTGTGCCCTCTGCTTGGCTGCAGCGTGGCTCAGGAAAGTTTGATGTGCTGTCATATTTACTTATTTTCCTGTGAAGAAGGGCAAATCTCTTCCACTGTGGAAATAACTAAAAAGACCTGGCTTGGCACGTGCCTTTGTCTCAGTTTTCTCTCATGCCAAGATGCTGAGATGAGATGATTTCTTAGCACATACCATGACATGGGCAGGAGACTGCCCTGTGTGCTGCTTCATACATCTGGCACCACATCTGCCTCAGCCTTTTTTTTTCTTCCCCAAAACAGAGGTCATACAACCTCCTTCAAGCTTTGCTTGAAACAAAATGTTTCTTGCCTTTCACTCCGCCCAAACGAGCGTATTCTTTTTGGGAGACATGGCTGAGATCTGCGAATATTATTGCAGCCAGTGAGAGCGCTCTTTATTGGTGGTTTCCTCAGTTTTTTTATAGCTGGAACATTCCTGGAGCCGCACGTTTGCGGTGGTGTGGCAGTTACTTGGTCACGTCCTGCCCCAGGGTGTTTAGCCAGGCTTGATGAAATGAGTCTGAGGAGAAGGACAGCGCTTAGGAAGACAAAAACAAACTACTTGAATTATGCTGGTGATATTTGCTGGGAAAAGATTTCATGAGTTTTTATTTGTAACCATTGCTGTTTATTGCAAACAAAGGAGGTCAGAAGAGCTCTTTCTCTCTTGCATGCACAATATGTGATTTTACCTTTTGCAAAGAGGTTTTTTGGTTGGTCTTTATTTTTTCTTTTTTTTTTTTCCAGTCTTACATACAAACGATAGCAAGGAAAAGATCAGCAAGACCTAGTGATTTTTCTTCATCAAATAACTGAAGGAAAAACTAGTGAGGAATCAAGACACTGTAAGAAGGAAAAAAACTATGGCTGTTTCAGATGTGAAATTCTGTTTGGATAGCATGTGGGAGGGTATTAAAAGACTTGCATTTCCAGGAAAAAGTCAAAGTTAGTTGTGCATCTTCTCTCCTACTAGATAGTTGTGGGTCTGATCCAGCAGTATGTGAAAAACTCTTGCCCTTGGGGTTTTTTTTATGGCTGAAGCCATGTAAAAGGAAAGGTAATGTTTTCAAATACTTGGAAAGGTGCCACCTGAACGTTTTCTGGGAGAGCCAGTAAAGAAATCAAGTCATTGAGCATCAGTGTCAAAGGTCTGGCATAAAGGAAATGTGCCTCAGAACAAGGCTCATCGAAACTGGGTCCGTTTCGCAGTTAGGAGACAGGTTGCCAGATGCTTTTGGTCTGTGCGTGCCACCCTGCCCGCTCCCTGATCTCTGCGTGGCTTTGGGCATTTCTGTTGTGCCAGGCTGCACATGTTCCTGGTGCTTTCCAAAGGAAATGCTTGTGGTTGTGCCCCATCTGTCCCCTCTCTGCTGTGAAGATGATGGGGGTAGGAAGGTACTTGCAAACCCAGGTTCAGACCTGAAATTATTTGTTTTTCCTTTCTCTGGCATCATCAAGGGACGTGAGCTCTGCAGAGCCACCGCAGCTGTGCTGGGCCTGCAGGTGCCGCGGGCACCGCCTGCCTCTCCAGGGACGGTGCTGCAACTTTGGGTAATTTTTGAATGATTTGCACAAGGAAAAAGCTGCTTTAATGCTGCGTTGCTTTTCCAGGACTAATACAAACCAGCGTGCTATTGAGTAAATGCTGGTATCAATCTTTATTCTGCAGCGCATACCAATGTGCGTGTATGGAGATATCGTTACTGACTTCCAGTCTTGGAAGTCCAGACTTTTTCTTGAAAACTGGGCAAGTCTCTAAAGACAGACTTTTCCAGCTGTGCTGGGTTTTTGCTGATTAATTTTTACACCTGCTGCTGTGACCTCTTAGGGGGAGCCAGCTGCATGGCCCGGCACGGGTGGTGCCTGGTACACGCGTGCAGGGAGGCAGTGCTGGTGTGACTGGGGGTGATGCGGGATCACCCTGGACCTGAAGGTGTCTGACTTCCTACTGAAAAGTTCAGGGGTTCATTTTTTTTTTATTGCTGTTCTGGATTTAGATAGGGATGCAGGCCAGCTTTCCCTTCCCCCCCACCCCTTTGAAGTAAGGCTGTTGAAGTACACTCGGACAGCTGTGTATGAGTCAGTGTGTCAAAAGCCTTCGGTGCTTAGAAGTCTCAGTGTCTTCTTTAAACTCGGTCGCTAAGAAAGTGCTTTTAGGAAAGTAACTCGAGAGTTTTGTTTAGTAGCTGTTATGATACTCTCCTGCTATCGTTCTGCTGCATAGTGTAATGTTGAGCTGATGTGGATTGATACACATGGTAGCTATTTTTCTTTTTAATGCAATAGATTCCAGTAATTGTCAATTTTCCCTTCCTGACTAAAAAATTATTCCCTATTCTTTATAAGTTTGGAACATGATGCTTCAGGGAAGACTTCTATGAAGTGTGCTATAAAACATTTACTAATGTAAACGTAAGTATTAAATGCATGCTTTGGCAGAGGATGGGATTAGTATAATTTAACAACTTGCATTTGTGCTCTTCTGAACTCTGGCACTGAAAAATACCTGCATTATCATAAATACTTCTGACTAAACTATACTTATGAAAATAAATGAACCAAATTAAGCTTTGGATACACTTCTTTTAAGTTGGCTTCCAAAGCAATCAAAGCTTGCGTGTGCTACCGATCTGCTGCCGTGTGTTGCAGAGGGCTTTTCTGTGGCAGCAGAAGCGTCTCGCTAGGTTGCGTGCTCACAGCCAGACCGGGCAGTGTGAGTCAAACCCTGGTGTCCTGACAGCGTCGGTCCTGAAGGAATTTATTTAGTTTTCCAGCATCCAGGGCGATCTGGTGTGTTGGGTTGCTGCCTTCAGCTGCCGCTCAGAACGTCCGCAGCGGGCTGGGAAGGGCAGAAGGACGGGTGACCCGGACAGGGCTGAGCTTCTGCTGCGGTCGATGGCTTGTTTCAAGGGACGATCACCCACAAAGCATGAATCCTTTGACATAAACCAGTATAACTATATGTTTGCATAGATTATAAAATAGTTTGAGTTTATTACTGAATTGTTCTCCTTCTCGTCCCTGCTGTCCCCAGTCGTGGCCGTTCAGTAAACCCTAGGCTGAGGAGATCTTGATGGCTCTTTTTCTTCATACATGTGAGATAGCTCGTGTGCACGGGGCGAGATGGGTAAGTGGATATGACAGTCGTAATTGCTCTGGCTTTTATGTCCCTTACGTCTGCCTGAACCTAACGGCTTTATTACAAGAGCCTGTCACAAAAATAAATCAGCTTTGTAGATAATTTCTTGTTAGAACTTGTGACTAAGTAATGTGCATTTAGAAATGCCTGCATGTCCCTAAATATTTACATTGTGATGCATATTTTGTTCCTCTAATCCTAAAATATAAGGCATAGTATTTCTGAAAAATTAGTTACTGGAAATAAGGCAAGTGCTTTAAAATCAAGTTTCCTGTGGATATGTGGGGAGTTTTACAGCTTTAATGATCAGAAATAGTTTATGAGACTCTTGTGCTCTGAATCTATAAGCACTGAACTGTACCAGACAGCAGTAGGTCTGTTAAGGTGTTTGGGTAATAGAAACTGGTTTGCTTTTCTGTGTACTTCATAGGGTAGACACAATTGATTGAATATTGATAATCCCTTTTGCAAGAAGACATGTGCAACTGAATCAGCAAAATACAAACGAAAATAATCATTAATGAATGGAGCATGATTGGGAAGTGGCAATATGAATAGCAGTCGGAACACTTGATTTCTTTTAAGCTTGTTCATAATCATTACAAAAACCAAATGAAGATCAATTCATTTCCTGGTGAAGCTTTATTTTTATGAGGAGAACAGGAATGAAGCTCGTTTGGTATCAGTAGCTTCAGTTTGTGGAATTGCTCGTCACCAGTGCAGAAGGATATGTTTTTTTTTTTTCCTTTCCTATGGATGTTTAAGGACAAAAAGCGGTGCAGGTATGTAAGGAGTAGCTGGGTAGCAGCGCATGTGGCTGGGTTAAGGAAACCCGAGCAAGCTTGAACCTGCCTGTGTGTATTCACATGTGCTACGTGCGTGTAGACGGTGGAAGATGGTAACTTGATTTACAATATATTGTATTTCAGCCGTGGTGCTGTGCAGCCCAGTCACGAGTAAATCATTCAGTCCAGTCCGTGCTCCACTGATAGACAGGGATTTACCTCCCAGGTTTTCCGCTGCATCAGGACGAAGCACGTATTGGTTTTCTGTGGCAAAGCAGAGCACGTGCTGGGCCAGGAGGGAAGCAAAGCCGAGTCTCGGGTGTGTATTTACGTGTTGAGTTTGGCTGTGCAGGTTGGAGAAGATTTTGTGTTCGGTTTTGTGGGAAGTGTGTGAAAGTCAGATGGCATTCCTAAGGTGAGGAGGAGAGGGAAGAAGGCTCCTGAATTTTCCTGCTGTGTGGTTTTCAGGTGTACATCCAAACCTGTGGTAAATGACAAGTGTAGGGAAGATGTAAACTATGTGTTTCCATATTGTATGTGTTCCCATACAAGTTTGCTGTTTGTGTTGTGTGTCTTCTACTCACATCAAGTATATCATGGCCAGTGCTGCCTAAAAATGCATCTAGCACGAGGGCTGTACTTACAACCTGAAGCTGCAGTATAGATCTATCTCCTTTGGAGGCTCTTGGTGGTGGCAGGGTAAGAAAGGAGCTGATGCCAAGTGTGTCAGGCTTTAGATATGCCTGTTAATGTCTCTGATGTGGCAGCAAACAAATCTATAGCCTTAAATCATGTTCTCTTTGTTTAAGTAATAGTAAAAGAATTTCTAAAGTGTCGCTAGGTGTTGTCACTTGGATCCCTGCAGGTAAAGGCAGGCATTGTCCAGCCATAACAAAGAAGATGATACCCAACTCATGGGGCATCTGCAGCTCATCATTGAAAATGACAGAAGTGTGTTTTGGGTTTGGGTTGGTTGTTTTTTGGTTTGTTCCTTGTTTTTTGGTTTTCTTTGAGGTGTTTTGGGGGAGTGGGGGTGGTGGTTAAGTTAGGCTTTTTGTGTGTGGTTTTGGGTTTGGGTTTTGTTTTTCTTATTTAATCCTGTAGCAATTCCACTCTTTTTTGACTGATTGTATTGGGTTGGATCCTTCCCTAACCTGCTTACTAGGCATTTAAATGGTGTTACTGTTTTGTGCTGGGCTAAACCGTATGGCCTTTCTCCTTGTGTGCTCAGGCTCTGAGTTGGTTAGCTTTGTCTCCCAGTTTTGTCTCCCTTGTATTTTGTTTTGGCAAAGGTGGAGAATACAACCTGTAACATTAGAAAAGCCATACAGGAGCAAATTTAATGATAGAGTAGCAGTGGTGGTGTGGATCTTCATCTGTGGAATAAAGGGAAACTTCTAGTGTATTGGAGTGAATGCTTAGCCTTTTGCATGTATTGCAACAACAACAACAACAAAATACGCTTGAAAAACTAGAGTACAGACAGTGTGGCCAGTTGCTGCTTTTGAACTCTTACCACTGCTTGCCTATGTGGTCGTCAGGTTTATTAACCTCTCCATGCTTAATGTTCCCTGTCATTCAGGGGGCACCAATATTTATAGGCAGTTAATTGCGTTCAGTTAACTAGTACCTGAAATTGGAATGTGAGTAGAAATGCAAATCAAAGTCAGCCTCATCCTCTGTTTTTTGACCTTTTTCATATTGCTTGTGACTTGATTTTTTGGTTTGGTTGTCCCCCCCCACCCCCCAGCTAAGCAGTACATATCTCTGCTAATGTTGTGCTAGCATGACCAACTGGTTCATGGCAGTGGTGAGCAGCCGGTGCTGCGGGGGTGGGCTGGTGGTGCCAGGGTTGCAGAGCTTTCCTTTGTGACTTGCGCAACGCAGACATTTGCTAGACGGGGCTGAGCAACGCCCCTCTGCTGAGGCTGATCTAATTCTGACAGAGGTTAAGTAAACTTAGACAGCGAGGTCTGTACATAACGGAAAAGATTTAAAAACTTCATCTTCCCAGTTCATAAACCCGTCAGCAGAGTGGATCTGTTATTACAAAAAAACCCTCCCTATCTCTACAAATCCATTGTGCCTTTTAAGTTCATCATTTTTACACTGGCTGTTCCAGTGATGGCATCGTTTCACCCTGTGTTCCAGGCAGCACAAGTGTTGGCCACTTTTCTTATTCATTGCTCCAAGTATGTGCTGGGGATGTCAACATCTTGAGTTCCCATGAGATCTATTCTAGTAAGCCACTCCCACGGTAAGGCTATATACCATGGGTTTCATTTTCAGTTTGGCAGGCAAGGCTTATAGCAGGGGCGGTTTTATCCCAACGTACCTGAGCAGGGCGGTGAGCTCCTTGGTAAGGCTGGCGGCTGTGATTGCCACCCTGCCGTCACCGGCCTGGGGGCTCTGATGGGGGCGAAGGGCTCGCTTGCCTGGACGTGCCCGTCTGAACCTTCAGGCAAGGTCTGCTCGTGATCGAGGGAGGGAAAAGGCATGTCCACCTGCCCCAGAAGTAGCTGCGTCGGTCTGCTGTACCATCGGTGGCATGCTTACACAAAGGTGGAGGGATGGAGCACATCACCCTTTGGCGGTATCTTGGCATTGACCTTGAAAGGCAGCTTTGACTTCTGCCTTCGACTGGATGTCTCTGCATGAGCCACATGCAGTGCTGTGGCTGTGCGGTGCAGCAGACCCCGCCGACAGGGCATGTCAGAACACATGCTGCTAATTTACAATTTGACATTCCTGCCTTTCATCCGTCCAGCTCTGAGTACTTCCAGGCTTTCAGGTTGTGGTTGCCCCATTGTCGCGGAGTCAGCGTTCCTCTGCTTGGCCAGTCGTTCCTCGGTGGGGACGCGTGGGGTCTGCTCAGCAGTTCGGTGATGAAGTCGAGCGCAGACCTTGCATCACTTGCTGGCTGCTCAGGACCCGCGCCACGTAGGAGGTGGGGGTTCTTCTCACTTGGGTGTAGCGATGCCTGCCTTTGTAAAATGCTACAGGCAGCCATTCTCAAAGCCCCTTCCTGCAGTCCGTGCCTATTTGACATAATTCAGTGTTCAGCTATATCTGGAGGGGGCTGTTTTAAACCATACGGTCAAAAAAGTGCTCCTCAATTTCCCTCCTGTCTGATGCGCTGTGCCTGGAATGACGGAAAGGCCAACGGACTGGCAGAGCTGGTGCAGCAAGGACCTTCGGTTTTTGTTCCTGAGCCCTGCTGGCCTCCTGCCACCTTGGGGTTGACGACTTAATTTCTTCATTCCTTTGTTGGAAGCGATGATAACGTTAACTTCTGATGAACATGATGTGGTGCTTAAATCATTGATACTTTAGTTAAGGGGAGAGCAGCCTCCTTCTCCCGAAGACTCCTGACAGAGTCCCCAGTTCTGCTGGGGCTGTCCAGGCATGGCCCTGGGGGAGGTGTGTTCACCTCCTTGCAACGTAACATGGTCATGCAGGGCGAAGGCACCGCTCTGTGTCCAGCCCTGCCCCTTCATGGGGTATTTTGTCACTGTGGGACTGATAAGGAGCAGACAAAGAGCCCGGGGGCTCTGTGTCAGAAGCAGGTACAGTGAACGTCACTGCTTGCACTGTCCTGAAAAGGGTGTCGCTGGCGATGGGCACCCATGGAGTGGCTGTGGGATTGTAAACCACAGTGCGTGTTAACCCGCTCTTGAGACCCTGCTCCACCCAGAGAGTCCTGGTGCTCTGTCTCTGTCATGGGGTAACACTGTTGGTACAGTGTATTTGGGGGTGCTCTGAAAGTGCAGTTTTGGGAACCAAGGGGTTGGAGCTTCCTAGGTGCCGGGAGATGAACTGGTAATTCTTTTAGTTGCAAGATGATGTTTGCCCCAGCTTGTCTTTGTAAGAGCTTAGTGAAACAGTAATCTATATGATAGTAATTTTGGGGAGAATTCCACTTAACGTGCAGAAATTCCAACCAAGTAATCTCTTACGTGCCCTTAGCTTTAATGTTGCAGTTCCATATATCATTTTAGGAAAGGCATTTAAAAATGCATGAGCTTATTACATTGAACTCTCGCTCTGCTGCTGCACCACATTTTATAGGAAAATGTACAAAATCCTGTAAAAGCTGTGCCAACATAGTTGAACACTTTTGTAACGCTAACAGTATTTTTAAGGACACTAAGTAACAAGAATCATTTATTCTACTAATCAAAAGAATATTTGCCTATTTAAATATTCAAACCCTCAAGCCTCATACAAGAATAAAATGTCAGGAAGGGATAAGCTCCTGATAAGCACGTTAGCTGGATTTATTTTGTGTGATGGCCAGCAAAGAAATGATTAATAACTATACATCAGGAGCCAGATTGGGAAACTACTGGGTGCTCAGAATTAAAAATTGTGGTTGGGGAGGGGGGGAATCCAGTCACTGATATGTAGGAGGGGAGGAAATCTTTGAAAACCTGCTATCAGGATCTTAAATTGAAGAAGTGTGGTCTCCATAATTGGAACCACCAAATTCTTTGTCTACTCTGTCTTCTACAGGCATGTAGGATCTGGGTTCTGCTGCCCATTTTCTTCCACGGTACAAGTGGCACAGATTTTCATGCCTAATTATTTCTGTCTGCCCAGTTCATGAGTGTTTATTATGGCTGCTCACAAAAGAGATGGAGAGGGTTCAGTAGGACCCCCAGTAGTAGCAAAAGGGGTAGCTTTGTAGGATGTGGGGGCAATATGGAGCCCCAAAGACTTGGGGCATTCTGCATACCATGGTTGTTTAGCCTTCTCCATTGGTAGTTCCTGCTGTTGGAATTTAAAAGGACGTGTAAAAGTGATGTTACCTTCATGCAGTGTGGGAGAATCGTGGCTTGACCAGCCCTAAAGAGCATTTCTGCAAAGGTGAGTAATGGTGTAGTATCAAAGCCAATGATGATGCAGCTATTAAATAGACACACTGGTCACCATCCAGCCTCAGCACCCATCAGGGCTGGCACAGGGGGCTTCTGCTCCTGCCACCCTCTGCCACGTGGAGCAGGAGCAGCGGGTCTAATACCGGCACGTGGCCATCTGTGTGTTCCCTAACTTAAGAGCATACCACAGTGCTGTGTGCTCCCAGAAATTATCTGATACGGTGCTGCCTCATCCTTACCTGTGCCAGACCTAAGTCAGACCAATTTATTTGTTCCAATGGCTACAAAAAACCAGCCTCCTGTTACTTTGTTGACTTTTCTCTCCTGTGTATGTTTTTTCATACTTGATGTTCACCCAAAGCAGAGCAGAGCCCTGGCCGTCCTGCTTATAACATGGACACTATATGTAGTGTCCCCTGTACACTGGGTTAGGGGGATGGGGATCTTAGTGGCTTTGTGCTGGAGGAAGGGCACAGAGCAATAGGTAGCCCAGGAAGGGCTGAACATCATCTGGGAGAAAGTCAGAAAAATCTTAGTCTAATCTGATACCAGGGTTTTACAGCAGCCTTCTACGTTCCTGCTCTGCCAGTAACTGTCTTTGGGGCAATCACTCTCCCGTGTCTCTGCAGCTGTCGAGCGGTGACCCTTCCTGCACTGGTAGAAGTGGGAAGCTTAAAGCCTGCGCTGCTTTTCAGTCTCCAAGGAGGACGTGCTACTTTCTCCTGACAACAGTTACCTTGCACTGATGCTCAAAGTGAGCAGGAATTAGTCTCACCTGGTGCTGTCCTTTGGGGTGGGACTGTGTTTTGGGGATCTTCAGCACGCTAGTGTCCTTTCCTGCTGTGCGCAGCATATAGGAGGGTTGCTGGCTTCTCTTGGTTATTGAATGTAAGGATTTGGTAAAATCCCTCTCTGCTTTGTAGAGCACTAAACGGAGTGCTTCAGTTACTCATTAGGTGTGTGTTTAAAAATAAAAAAGCAGCTATGGGGATGGTAATTGTCCTCTCCTCAGGCTCTGATGTGGCTTCTGCTCTTTGGTTTCGGCACCATGGTCTTCTCCAGGACCCCATGTGCTGCTGATTCCCTTGTGATGTAGGGCACGTTTGAGTGCTGCTTTTATGAGAAGGGTTTTTTTTTGTTTTTCATTGGCATTTCTTGAACTTTCTGTTTGGCTTCACCTGTCTTTGTGTTGGCATCACTTACAGTAAGGAACTGAGCTGAGCGTGGAGTCGGAAGGGACCTTCACAGCAGGGGTTGTGCTGTGGTGGAGATTCGGGTGAGCGCTTTGGGGCGTGCGTTTGCACACCGAAGGGTGAATGGCCAAATCCTGCAAGCAGAACTTCTGCCTCTGCTCCAAACCAGAACCTCTGCTCCAAACCAGAACCTCTGCTCCAAACCAGAACCTCTGCTCCGAACCATGCCTCGTGCCTCGGGCAGCACTGGGGTGGCACCAGCCTGGAGGAAAACGGCTTGTGGCAAAATGTTGTGTCTGTGTGGTTCCATACAATGCAAAAATATGTCTCAAAACAGATGGTGAGACTGTTTTACCCAAGTGTTTTAAGGCACGGTGGGTGTGAGGTTAGATTTTTCTCTACCTTGCTTAAAACTGTGATTTAACCACATCATCAGTGTTCTGGGTCTGCAGCAGCGGATACTTTTCCTTCAACAGTATTTGTCTAATACCTCTTTACCACCTGATAGTCCTCCCAGTTCATCTCTGGGTCTTGACAGACAACCTCTGCACCCCATTCCTCACTTGGAGGGATGGCTCCAGGGGACTCCAGGGTAGAGAATAGGCATTAAGAATGATTTATTAGAAATATATCAGTAGGAAAATCAGGTTTACTGATGGATTGTTTTCAGATAGCCCAATGAAGCCTGTTTTTATTTAGATCCAAGTATGACCTTTAAAACATTGGACATATTTGAAAGCCAAGGCACATCTGACCAAAGCAGGCTTTTCAAATTTATGGAGTTCTGCCTCCTCACTGCAAGTGAGGACAGCTATACTTTCTGCTTAATGGTATTTAATCGTCACTTAAAACTTTGGTAGGCATATTTATGTTGAACTGGGGGGAAGGAGGCAGTAGAAAAGGCACAAATTAGGGAAAAGTTGACAGTCATGAAGATTTGAGGTTCTGTGCAAAATAGATGTGTGTGCTGTCAAGAGTGGATGGCCTGAGTGAGACGTATCACGGAAGGTGGAAGATAATTTCTAGAGCCAGCGATGAATATAATCTTTGATGCAGCCCCTGGGATTAGCGATTACTGGATCTCTCAGCATTATCAGTGTTTCTGCTTTGCAATCTGGGAAGGAAAGCAAGTTGCAGGTCTGTCTGTCCAGCCCCTCTCTGGACCAAACTCTGTTGCTCTTTTTTTCCAGAGGATGAGTTCATGGTCCTGTTGTTGGTGGTTATGGACTTTGAAAGAAAATAATGTGTTGCTGTATCTTCAATTAGATTGGTGGGTTTTTTTGTGAAAGGTGCTACTGGACAGCACCTTTCATCCATCGGAGGAGGCGCACCGCGCTCCAGCTGTCGAGTCACACTGTCGGCGTGGACATCCACCGGCAGCTCTGTGCAAGCACGGCTTGGTCTGCAGCTGAACCGTCAGCCACGTGAGTGCCTGTTCGGCCCTGGGTCAGTCCATGTTCCCGGGTGTTCGTAAGCTGCACTGATTAGTGCTGATAAATGGCTTGTATTGGGACAGTAAAGGTGCAGAAACCACCTGAGTTTGGCTCAGTTGCCTGATACTGGACAGTGTGATGCTGGGTGATTATGGCAATAGCTTTGCGCCCCAGAAGACAGTTGATACGTATTAATTGAGTAATAGAGTGGGATCGTGTTAAATCTCCCTGAGCAGGAAGAAGTGTTTTGTAAATGTTACTTGCCATTTTGTGGCCTCTTTGTGCTCCAGGAGTGCTTGCTGTGGTTCCAGGCTATTTTTCTGCTGTGGGATCACAGAGCAGTAAATGATAGGATATCCCTTTTCTGTTGCTGGGACAGCCAGTAAACACCCTGATCTCACTTGCTGCACTGAAGAGCAGATTTACAGCTCTGTGGCGGGCATAAAACAAGCGATCGGGGGATTCAAAGCCAGGCTCCTGCAGCAGACAAACATACTTAATAGCAAAACTGGGGTGGCTGGTTTGGGTTTTTTTTTTGGGGGGGAGGTTGTTGGTTTTGTGTGTGTGTGTTGAAATCAGTTTTCTTGATTGATACGGCCTGGTGTATGCCAAGCTGTCAGCATAAACTCAGCTGTATTTCTCCTTCCCCCATCTCCCCATCTAATCCTTCATTTGTTCTGAATGGCTTTGGACGTAAAGCAGTAATTGCAAGGAATTCACAGTAAAAAATATCCTCCATTAATATATTCTATTTCATATATTTCCTTGTGTGTTCTCCTGATTGCAAACTTGGGTTTCATGTAGAGTAAAGGTTTTGGACCCAAGAAAGGTGACAGTGTGCGTAGCCCAGTGGTGCCATAGCCCCTGCGCCCATCCGCCACCCTGGTTCCCTTGCGGGGCCGGTGGGGAGGACACGGGGAGCTGCTCCGTGGACAGGCTGGGCAGGGTTTCATGCTGGGTCCGGTATCTGTGGTTGGTCTGTCAGTCTGTTTTTGAAGTGAATAAAAGACGTGTGAGAGCTGTGGACCAAGGATGGAATGAACCCCCTTTCTCCCCAACTTAAGGACAAGTGACACCTCTCAGTGAGAGCTCAGCGAGGTGCTTGGATGCCGAAATGCCAGATGCCGGGAGGTTTTCCCAGCCTCTTGAAACTTGGTTTTGTGAGCATGATTTAATGGGACGTAGTCAAGCATGATTTAATGGGACATAAAATGCCTCTTACTCTGATAACCCATTGATCTAAATGAGAGACAGGAATGTTAGGTATCTGTTTCTTTTGGCTATTGATTCCTGATATTTTGATATAAATCCTGCAAGCAGGTGCCAGCCTACATTTAAGTGGAGAGGGCAGGCTTTAGCGGGGAAATGTTATTGTGTAACCTGCGCTAATTAATTTACAGCTGTTGGCAAGTAAGTAGTGTTCTGTGCCATACCAGTCGAGTGTTTCTCATCTAGCAGAGAGGGGATTGATTGCAGGGCATCAGCTGCAGCCTCCTCAGTTGTCCCCGGTCAGGCCAGGTATCGCCCTTCTGTGCCTGGGGCCTGCGGCTCTGCCTCAGGTCCACCTGCAGGTTCAGCACCTGGAACATGGGCAGGAAAAAGTGTCTGAGGCAGCCTTTTGGTAACGATGGACAAGTGAAAGTGGGCAACTTTAAATTTAAAACGAAGTGCTGGTCTTTAATCCCATGGGTAGCTAGTCACTGACACCAACAGGAATATGTTGTGGCGGTCTATCCGTTGTATTTTATTTAAATTCAGTAGTTTTCAAATGTATGGAGCGTTCCCTTGAAAATCCCAACTTCCTGGACCGAGGCTTGTTTGTGGGCAGGCCAGATGCGGTGTGAGCTGAATGTTGGAAATAAACCCTGAGATTCTCCCCTAGAAGATGTTAGGAGCTGCTGCAAAGGTTTTCCAGCCTACGTGTAAGATATGGATTTGCTTTGCTGTTAATTCAGGTTTTAGAAGAGCTTTGCAAAAGCCTCAGCACATGTTTATTCCTAGAGCTTCTTGTCTCCCGTGTGCTGCTTGGTCTCGAGCTCCCCTGAGAACCTTCTGGAGTATCACATTTATCTCATTAATTTGCTAATCCCCAAAGAGACCAGCCCACGGTCTGAGCTGAGGACTGCAGCGGTGCTGGGATCCAGTCCTGGCCCCATGTGTCCCTTTTGGGATAATTAGCAAGACCTGAATCTGGAATTTGGAAGTATTTTGGCCCGGGATCTGAATTTTGAAGGTAGCCCGGTGAGCAGCCAAGCGCTCTCTCGCCCGAAGGCGGTGGCTGTGGGCAGAGGGGGACATGTCCCTCAGGTGTGGGCTGATAGCCCCTGCATTGCCTGGGGCTCGTCCCCCAGCCCCTTGTCCCTGCCCCAGCTGGGCCCTGGGCTCGGTGCTGGCTGCCCTGTGCCGTTCCTCCACGTTCCGCTCGAAGTGCTGGAGGTGGCGGAGGTTTCACGTTATGTGTCTTCCCACCTCAGGCAGAGAGCGCAGCCCCTTAGGGCTGGAGAGGTGCTGGGCTGGGCTGCGGGAGGTGGATGGGGCAGAGTTCTGCAGGCTGCAGCCACGGGCAGCCTCGTCTGCCGGCGGGACCCACAGCGTCCTGACCTGCCAACTCGCCGTGGGACAGTAAATCCTCCCAGAACTGCTGTCTCAAACGTTTCTAAGAGTAAAACAGTCAAATCTCTTTGCCTCCCCCTGTAAATGGTCTGAACGATAAGGCTGAAGCACAGAGTCCAGGTCAGTCCCTTTTCTATTTAAAATACTTACAAGAAAAGCACCGAACCACCGACCAACGAAAACCTCACTTCCCACCTTGTGTACTCATCATTCTTGCTATTTCTAACAAGTTCTCTGCTGGCCCTTCTAATTATGTTTGAGCTCAAGCACTTTTTTAAAATTATTTTTATTTTCCTTTTCCTTTTTTTTTTTTTTATTTTTTTATTTTCCCTTTCTCTGGCCGCAGGAGAGCCCTGGTGTGCCAGGTGTTTCTCTGCACGCTGCAGGAATATCTGCTGACAGGTCAGCTTGTCCGTAGCAAACTGCTGTGCTGGAGCCGGGGGCTGGAGTCCGCCAGCACGTGGCTGCGGGCAGAGCATCACTCCACCCGGCTGCTTTTTGCACAAGCAGCTGAAGAGGACCTGTGCGAGGAAGACTGACAAACTTGATGTTCATTTGGTTTTAAATTGCTGCCTTCCCATCGCCTGTGGTTGCAACCAGAGCCACCTGAGAGCACGGTGTTCGTGCAAACCCTTGCCTCCCCGCCACCCCCCACCCGCCTTTGGAGAATTGCAGCTTTGTGCGTATGAACAATGTGGGTATTTGACATGCCCACTCCTTCCCCGGACTTATCTCTTCTCCCTGTATCTTTGTTCGCCTGTCCTCAGCAATCCAGGAAGGAGAACCCTGATAAAGAGTGGTGCAGGGTGAATGCGAATGAGTGGGAGATGAACCTCAAAGGGCTTGGTTTGGATTTTCCTCCAAACCTCTTTGATCATAAATTGAGCTCGTTATCCCCCTGAAGCACGCCCCGGGGGAAGGCTGCCCAGAGGTGTGCGATGATTAAAAGGAAATACTCTTGCTGCTGTGACCACCTTCTCTTCAGCTTAGCATGTATTGACGTGTATGAAAAGCAGGTTTTTAATCTCTGAGTCAGTTTAGTTTGACTCCCATGGCAGGATTTCAGGGTCAATTGTCACTTTACCCCATCACGACTGTTCGCTCATTCTAAAGAGAGATCTTCCCTTTGGAAGATAGTTTTCCGTATTCGGCATGCTCCCTTTTGTAGAGAGCTTGGCTTGCTTTAGGGTAAGCAGTAGTTAAATCAAGAAATACAACCTTGTTTTTATCCAGTATACTTGCTTAACTAGAGAAGATTCATAAAGAACCGTGTTTCTGTGAAAATCTTTGTCTCCCAAGTCTCATTTTGGAGTCTGAAGAATGCCTGCTGTTGCCTGAGAAACACCCAGCAGAATTAAATACGGAGTCGTTCTTGGGGAGTCAATGAGCATAAAGCAACCCTGGGATGATGTCGTTTGTGCGTTCGGTCTTTCCTTGCTTATCTGGGCAGGATTTACTTGGTAAATGCTCATTGTAATTCTGCGAACACTGCTAATGTTGCATGTCTAATCTGTCATGAATGCGGAGAAGGGAGCGGGGTGGCTCATTTTCTTCCCTCACACACATTATTGTAGGGAAAGCCGGAGAGTTGGATTAAATTGTTTGAAGTATTGGAGATTGCGTGTTTGCTCTCTGCGAGTACTTCGTTAAGGTTTGTTTCTGGTGAGGATAAAGTGTGGCCTGAACACGCCGCCTGTACGTCGTTGGGAAGGATGTGCGCTCCCCGGGGAGCTGCAGCTGCCTGGGACATCCCTTCCACGTGGAGCTGCCCTGGCTCTGCTCCGTGCTGAGCTCCATGGGCTCAGGGTCTGGCGTGTCGGTGGAACGTGAACCTGTTGCTGGCAAGGGACAGAGCTGGTGAGGGTGACCTGAGAGCTCCCTGCGCTGTCGTCCCTCTCTGACACCCAGAAATGTGTCTAAGCAGATGCCCAGCCACAAACCCGGCCCGAGTTAAGCAATTACTCCTGAAACCCAGATCAATGGTGGCAAGTTTTTGGTTTTAACCTGTCTATTCTGGCTGTGAAGTACAAAGACACCAGTCCATGGCAGTGCTCTGCTGGGGTGCTCCAGACAGATATGTATTTAGAAGTATCTGCAGAGAGAGCTAAAACATTTATTAAGACCATTTAACCAAGAGTCATTTCATATTCATGTCATTCCAAAGCAAATGGGAAGAAAATTCACAAGTGCCGTTTAAGAGCAAGGCTGGCTTCTGAGCACCAATTAATCTTAAAACAAAACAGGAGCGAGCAGTTTCACGTTAGATGGTAAAACCATTTTCTCTCCTCTGGAGGCTGGTTTTCATTACCCACGTACACATGGGTGGTGTCCATGTGTGCCCAGCCTCAGCCGTGCGACGTGTAGCTCTGCACGCTGCCCTCAGTGCTCTCGGAGCCCGGAGGAGGCTCTGGCGCTGCTGCCTCGTCCCGACAGCCCTGTGGACCGCGGGTGGCACTGGCTGTGCGAGGCGGGGGGGATGTCGGCATCGTCTGGCACTGCTCAGTGTGTGCCTGGCTCCAAACGCTGCGCTGCGTGCTCTGCTAACCATGCCTCTCTCTCTGCCCTTTGTGCTGCAGGTGCAAAGAGCTGAAATACGGCAAGGACCTACCCCAGATCTCCATCATCTTCATCTTCGTGAACGAAGCACTCTCTGTTATCCTGCGGTCAGTGCACAGCGCGGTTAATCATACGCCAGCTCACCTCCTGAAGGAGATTATCCTTGTGGATGACAACAGCGATGAAGGTTAGCGGCACTGGGATCCCAGATCTCCAAAACACCCAGAGGGCGTTTCATTCCTTAAAACCTGGTGGAGCAGTCACACTGCTTTGGGAGCGGTGACGCTGCTGGGAGGTGTGGGGTGTGGGGCGTGCTGGCCGCCACACCAGCTTTCTCCTGTAGCGACAGTGGAACAGCATCAAACCAAAGTCAGAATCTGAGATAATTATTGATGGAAAGTGTAGCTGAAAGCTAGAAGGCTAAAAGAAACCAGAAATAATCTTACCTTTAACATTCAGAAGTTGTGGTTTCAGTCCTTGTTTCTCATAACAGCACTTTGGTTGCAGAGGTGCACCCCGAAATACTTAATACAAAGTTGAGGGACAAGAGCCCAGCGAGCTACCCTGCACTGGCCCCTGGCAGGGGTGTGAAATGAGACTTTCTCTGCGCGTGCCTCAGTTTCCCTATCTGCAAAATACCGTCCAAGGCTTGCTAAATGGCTGGGCCCCTGCAGAGGCCCTCTGTCCTCTTAACATTATGTTTTTGATATGAGAAGGATAAATAAAGAGGCAGAAGAGGAAACAAACACACTCAGTGTGCTCAGGTCAGGCCGTGACAGAATGCGGAAAGGGGCTCTCTGGTTTCCCACGTTACACACGTGTCGTTTGGTTCCACCTGCTCGGTCACTGCTGTGATCCCTTCCCTGCTGGTCTTGGTAGCACAAGGATGCAGGAGGTGGTTTCATGTGGAAGCATTTTCAGACCGAGATTCTTCCAAGATTTTTCTCCCCCTCCAATATACAGTTGGAGAATGTCATTATGGTAGTTAAAATCTTAATGAAGAACAGCAAATAGTTAAGTTAGTCTGATTACTGCCTTCTTGATTTGTACTGCAGGCTTTTAGTATTATTTAAAAAAAAATAACAGGCATGTGCTGTGGATGTTGCGATCGGAAGGGAAGAACAGGGAGGGTGTGGGACGTGGAGAGCTCATTTCCAGAGGGAGCCTGAGAGGTTGCTCGTCTGTCTGCAGTGAGATGAGATGGTATACAGCAAGCTATTCAAGCCTGTAAAAATAGGCACTGAAATACCACAGTAATGAGCACCATAGAAAGCTGATGAATTATAATTACCAGTAAAAGAAACAGGAGGGCAGCTCCTCAGCTGATGGAAATCACAGCAGCTCTAGTGCAAAAGCTAGCATGATGTGCACCAGTGAAGCTGTGGGATTTGGAACTGGAATGGTTTGGCTAGCCAGGAGAAAGTGCAGGTGATCTGTCGCTGCAGTATTTAGCATTGCCCAGTGCTTAAGGGGTTCAAAATTTCAAAATGAGATGCTGCTTCTCAAAATCTTACTGTATCGATGGGTTGAGGGGAAGAACGCTCTTTAAGGGAGAACCCACTGGTAATAATTACTGAGCTTCTCTACCCATTGCCATGCACAAAGAAACATGTTTCTGAACAGCTCCCACCCATCATTCAGTATGCAGCACTGAGGCTAATACTGAGTCAAGGACTCTGGAGACACTATTGAAAAGCACAAGACAATGAAACAAATCCTTTCAAAAAGCATCGCCCTCCCAGTAAGCCGAGCCTGCAGCTGTCGGTGAGGATGCAGAATGAAATCTCTTTATCCACTGCTGAGATTGCAAGGCACCAGCTTCTCCGGCAGTCTGCTGCGAGGGCTGGGCTGGTGCTGGTGGGGTCTGGTGGTGGGGCTGGATGATGGCAGGGTGTTGACAGGGCAGGGAGATAGGTGGCCGAAGCTTGCAGCGTGTTCAAGCATATCCCTGAGCCTGCTTTTGCAGGCTGACTGAGCTGCCTTGGTTGTGTTGGAGTGTCCTGTGGCACCCGCCTAGCCAGGGAGGCAGATGCAGGGAGCTGACCCACACCGAGGGACAAATTCATGCGTCACATGCAGGAGGTGGGAAAATCCCAGCCTCCTGTTGCACCTAGGTGACGCGTGCTCTGGATCCCAACAGAGGATGCATTGGTTGCATCAGGATTGCGAGTGCCCAGGGTCCCTAGTGATGGGCCGGGACTGGGTTGTACAACACCTGAACACCAAGGTGGTTCTGTCCTCAGAAACCTTGTAATGGAAGCATACAAGGAGGGTGGGTGCCAGGAATGAGGTGATGCTATTAGCTGGTAGGGTTAGTTAGAAATGTCAGTACTGTGCTGTTGAATCTTTGTAGGCATCGTGACAAATGATCTTTTTAAGGAGGGGTTTGAAGGACGATAATGAGGTAACTTGGCAGGTGTTTATGGAGAGCTCCTCCCAAGCGTGTAATAATCTAGTTTTCTCATGTAAAAGAATGATACAAACCAGAATGTCTCTCTGGGACCCATACATTTGCTTTCTGCATCAACAAGGAGCTTCACTGACAGCAAAGAATTATTAATGGTAATAACGTTGTCATATAGTACCCACTAATGGTAGGAAGTAATTGTGAGCAGCAATAGCAGCATCATATTGTTGATGCTTTAGATATTAGAGTCATTGTAATACGTACATTTGGCTTCTGCAGGAAAATAATTACAGGAAAATAGTTTCTCGTGAGTTCTAAGATTTAGAGATGAATCCTGGAGGATCAAGCGTATGTGTTGAGCAGAGGATGGGGTTGCATGGATGCAGCTTTTGTGGTTGTGACTGAGCAAGGGAAGGAATGACTTTAGCCTCTTTATGAGCAGCCTTGAGTGTTGGAAAGACGATTTCTGTGGGTGTATGGCTCGTTGCTGTAGCCCGGGCAGAGCCTTTGGAGGCTGGGTTTTGTACCCCTGAAAGGATGGTGACCTTCAGAGAGCAGCAGCTGGCAGCTGGCGGGGTGTGTACCCCACGGGGTTGTTGTTCAACACTTACGTCGGGGCTTCACATCGTGGGGTTTCTGCGTATGTTTTGTCAGGGAGCACTTTGCACAGATGTGAAGAGGAACTACAGCTCCTAAGGGTGATGGAATAACAAAGCGTGTTCCCAAAGCAAACATTAAAAGACCTTTGGGATTTCCAAGTCAACGTAAAGTCTTAAAATTAGTCCCAGGGACAGAGGTAAGAGCTGCGCACCCCAGCTGTTACGTGCCCTTCAGGTGGACCACTAACTAGTTACACAGACACGATCAAAACCTTGCGGTGTTTTGTGGTTTTCAGACTGGAACAAACTGCTTCTGAAGACTCAGTAGACGCTTGCTCTTAGCTTTGTTGTAACGTGGTATGTACAACACCGCTGCACAACAGAGGAGTATACAACGAGAGATTAAAAAGTTAATAAACACAGTCATTCTGATTCTTTATATCTGAGCTGTAAATAGATAAAAGATACCAATGTATTGTAATGGGGAGGAAAAAAATTCCCTCCTTGAAGGAAGAAGCTTGGGGAGTTGTAGTTTGAACCCCCTTCTCCCTTGAGCTGCACATTATACTTCATAAAGACTTTTTGAGGCTGCTTTTGTTTGTGTTTGTTGCAGGGGTGTAATTACAAAGCCGGTGCACAGGTTGTGTTTCTGAGTGATAACATATTTCCTAGGTTGTTGAAGGGATGCAGCAATGTGCCCCTGAGATGTTATGTTATCTTGCAGCTGCACACTTTGTCTGAGTCTGTTGCTTAATCATCACCTTCTTTTTTTTGTTGTTGTTGCTGTCTGCCTTTTAGTATTTTTAATCTGGGATAATATCTCTTTGAAAAGCAAACCTCTTCGTATAAAAGAAAACCTTTGGATAAAAGACTTCTTAAAGGAGCTGGCTACACTCAGGGAGACACGCTATGGGTTGTAATTTACCTCGGTGTAACATATTAGCTGTGACTTGATATATCGCTTTCTTGGTTTGCAGCTCATTTCAACAGCAACAACAGCAGCTTGTGCGCGCGCTCTCTCCCGGGAGCTGGCTCACTTGGGGTTTGTTTGTGTTTCGAGGAAGGTTTTAACAGAATTGCAAGAAGCCGAGTCATATCTCAGGTTTTGCTCGTTGCTGCTCCAACCCAAGTACCTCCTTATTCCAGCTGCTCTGACTGAAGATGGGTCGCTTGGCGCAGCCGCCCTGGTGCTGCCCCAGTGTGCTCAGGTCCGAGGCTTGCAGGCCCTGCCGGGGCGAGGAGGGCAGCAGACCTGCTCCCCTTGTCTCTGTTTAGCTTTTGCTAAACCAAACGAACCAGAGCCTTGGAGGCAAGTGCACCGAGTGGGGACCAGCTTTGCCTGTAGCCCTGTATGAGAATGGATTCATGCACCTGCTCCCCATGCCACCGTTTCCTCTTCAGTGTTTGCAGGCAAAGAGCTTCAGAGACTCACCCAGCTCTGAGTCTCGCTGCAAAAATTCTCGTTTTCATTTGTTGCCTGTTGAAGGAGTTTCTTTTATGAGTTCGTGCTGCAGCAGTCCAACCCACGATGGCTTTGGTGTTTCAGGCAGGCGAGGGTGTGGGCAAGGGGGGGCTGGTGTCTCCCATGGCGCTGGCACCCTCCCAGCCCTGACTCCTGTGTCCCTCAGCCTTCAGTGTTTCTGATAACAGCCTCGGGCTCTGTAGACTTTTCCCACCCATCTCAGCCTGGCAAACACAACTATGTTTTCCTTAGGGGTGTAGAGGAGCGGCAGTCTGCTCCCAAGGACCACCTGGGCATCATCATTCAAGAAATTCTCTACTGTTGGTTGTTCCTTGGGCTCCTATGGTGCCCTTGGTCTTTGTTCTTTCCTTTGTGCAGCAACGGGCAGTTCCCACCGTTAGTTCTGGGGACTTCAGCGGGATTTGGGGAGATCTGGGCAGGGTTTGCAGTGTGGAGCACTGAGCAGTGGATGTTCCCGTGGCTGCGTCTGGGCTGATGTCTGTGCGTGGTTACTTCCAGTGGCATCAGGTGGTTCAATTTCTCTGGCAGGCCTATTTCCCAGACAGCTCGTGTAGGTGACAAAATACTTTGTGATAGATAATGTAAGTCACTGCAGCTGTCAGATTAGTTTTTTAATAGAGCAACAGGTCTATTGGATTCTAGTTCCTTGGACTTGCCCTTCAGTGAAGATTGATACGGACAGATAGAGAACAAAAGGCAGGATTGAAATTGAACCTGCTGGCACTTTCAGTGGGGTTTCTCTCTGCAAACCTTCCTTGGAAGTAGCTTATGCAACAGCAGAGACCAAATGTTCACGAGGACTCCCATGTACAAATACGGATTGCATCCTTAATAAACATGACTTAGGAATTACACGGGTGTGCTCTGAAGGGTGGTGCAGCGGGCTTGCTCAGAGGCTGCGTGAGTGTGGTGGCCGCAGGGTACAGAAGAGAAAGGAGTCTCTAGATTCCGTTGCAGTGCTTAGTTTGGATCAAGCTGTGGGTTGTGTAGGTCCACCCACTCGGATCCCTCATGGGTGCGTGGCCTAAATAAGTGATCCTTGGATTAAGAAGGCTGAAGGTGAGCTGGGGAGCCACTGCTCTGCTCCCACCTCAGCTCCTGACCTCCTTTGTCATTACTTTGCATCCAGAATTATTATGCATATGATCGTCACGCCAAAATTGTCATTGGCTTAGGATCTAGTATATATCCTCATTTTCAGCAGTGAGCTGAAGGGGTGAAAGCACCGTTAGGACTCTGTGGAAGGCACAGATGAGAGAATGGCAGCAAGTTATCTGGACTGTGAGATGCTTACTCCCCTGCTATAGTCTGCATGAAGCCCTTGAAACAGCAGATCCAAAGGCCAGGTTGCCAGTTCATGTGAAAGCTGACTCCCTTCAGCGAAGGGTATCTGCTGTTGTCCGTTAGTGCAAGTCTTTTAATTCCTGGCATACTCCTTCAGACCTCCCAACCTTCCTATTACAGCCCTGGTGCGTGCTGCAAAGGTACAACAGTCGGGAGTGAAATATTTCTTAAGTTCATATGACAGACGAAAAGCTTTACTGCTACTGACCTTAATGCAGCAGCTCTCCGCACCTTCGGCCTGAAGCCACGTGTTTTTGGATAACGCACGTCAGAGCTGCCGCGAGTTGTTTTCCTGTTATGCTGACGGCACTCAATGAGCGGGTGCTGAGTGAAGGAGAACGTGGGGTGAAATTAGGAGTGACTTCAAATGACTTGGATTAAGATTAGATTTGCATGTGAGTTATGATTTCCAGCCTGGCAGAGCTCATGTGGAAGGAGCTGAGCACACCTGGTCCCATGGGATCAGTGTCTTTGGGGCCGGGGAGCTCTGCCTGTGCGGCTCTGCCTGTGCGGGGCTTCCACTGATGCTTTTCGCCGCAGCCAGGTCAGCCCTACTCGGTGGTGAGGGGAGGCTTGAGCCAAGGCTTGCTGGATACGTGAGTGGGAGTTCTGCGGAGCATTCCTGGAGACTGGCATTTCGCTTCTGTTACCCAGTACCAGATTTTTCACACCTGCATTTCTGGAGGTGCTGAGAAATGAAATACAGAGCCGCCCCCGTCCCTGTGCCTGCTGGCTGCACACCCAGTAGAGTGCCAAGTGTGTATCTCATAATACCAAAATGGTGCTTGGCAGCCACTGTGCACCATACCCCGCTCCTGCGGAGCTGCAGACCAGGGCGAGAGGCTGGCACAGGCCAGCACAGATTTGCGGCTGCCCTCTCTGCCCCCTGCGCTTGCGCAGGCACCTTACACAAGCGGGTTCTCACCCCAAAGGCACATGCTGTGGGCTGAGCCAGACGGGAAGGGAGGGCAGGGAGCAACACCTGGAAATCTGTGCAAGGTTGTAAAGGAAGCCCTTGGCGAAGAGAGGGCCTGGAGCTACTTTTCCCATGTCTGGTTACTGCTTTCCTCTCTCTTGAGCGTTTCTCCACTTGGGTAGCAGCCCGTTTGGGACACTTTGTAGCGTGCGTTGCGGGCAGGAGAAGGGGCACTCTGGCCTCTGCTAATGAATGGGGTGATGGGTCAGGATGATGCTAATCATAAACATCTTCTTGACCAGCCCTCCATGGTCACCTCGCACTGTTTCGCAGGTGCACAGGTGTGCTGTACCGGCCTTCATGCTCCCGGCACCGGTGGGCGTCCAGCATCCTTTCAGAAAGGAGGAGGATGTGGCTGTGGCTCCCCAGGGAGTTTCTGACCAGCTGCTGGTGACACAGTGTGCTGGGCGTAGAAGTCTCTCAGGCTTCACTCTTCGCTGCCTTTGAGACATGACGTTACAATTCTTCCCTGTTCCACTAGAGCTATACTCTCTTTCAAGCCACTCAGACAATTGCCATGGAGATTTTTCCTGTTTTTCTTCAACTGAGATGAAAACTCCAATTTGAAAGTTGTTTTAATTGTTCAGTCTAGGCTGTAATGCAGTGGTCTGCAACATTAATGACTTACCTTCTGACAAACCCACGTGAGATGCCAGCACTATGCTTTTGGGCTTTCATCTGTCAAGAAATCTGTGTCTCTGTCTCCTTAAAACCGTTTGGGAGAGTTGTTATCTCAATAAAATACTGTTTTTTTCACCGAGTGGCTCAGCATGAAATGGAAGTTGCTGAGTGATGTATGTATGTGATGCAGATGCTTTGAATTGAGGAAGGGGCTCATTTGCTTTATTCTTTTTATTCCCAGTTCAGCATAAAAGTGAAATTAGACTTTTGGGAAATTGATGTGTGAGGGGAACCATCCCAAAAAGGCAGCCTGAAGAAAGCACATTTTATGTGCTTGGAAGAAGGCACGGAAGGGAAGGGAACAGATAATCCCTTTTCCTTTGATGATTTCTCGGGCTGAGCCCAGCAGATGGGACTTGCTGTTTGCTCTTTTGCTCTCCATGGCCACGTTTCCTTCGTGTAGGAGCCCATCTGTGCTCATAGCTCATACGTCTCAAGTATTTTACCATGTGGATTATATTAATGGTAGCTTCCCCCCCGCTCCCTGCCTTGAGAGTGAGTATGTGTAAAGGGTAGTAGACTATAATTTGGGGTCACAGACCATATCTTAATTTTCTGCTGTCCTGGAGCCTCATACAGATAAGAGACATTCTTGGGAACTGCTTTCACGGTGTTAAGAGTCCGTGTTGGTACACAGTGGTATTGCTTAGCTTTTACAGAGTACTTCTCATCAGTAGATCTTCGTGCATTTAGCTGATGCACTAGCAAGTAAAAGGATCAAGGTTTCTGGCAGAACACTAGCACTTTTCCAAATTGTTGAAAAAAAACATACTAGTACTTACCCCTTATTGTAACCTTTCATATGCTTCCACATTCGAAGTCCTTTGTGTCTTTTATACTCAACACTTGTAGCAATAAAAAAGTTTAATGCTGGTAATGACTGCAGGCTGACAGATCCATTACCTTCACAGCCATAGAACGTATATGGGCTCAGACAACATAATTAAATGATCAAGTTTCCAACGAACAGGAGCTAGGCGGTATGAGGATCTTCTGAACAAAGCCGAAATCTCTTTCATCCTACCATAAAAGCAGGGGGAATTTCGACTTTTCTGGTGGCAGGCTTGGAAAACATATGGCAGATGCCAAGAACTCTGGTATCTGAGTAAAAAGGATAGTGAAGCTCATACACAGTTTTGATGTAATTTAAGTTACTTCAGATGGGTTTTGCAGCATTTCTAGCAATCCGTTCAGCTAAAATCTCCATCAGGAATTCAGAGCACTAGTGTCTGGCATCCATGGATGACTTCTTTCTATTCTTGTGTTTCAGTGGGGTGATACCTAGATATTGCAAGGTGATCTAGCTGGCCTCTTGCTGCCCTTTGCCTCTAAAGGGCTCCTTAGTTATCCAACAGCAATGCTCTTGGCAGCCTTGAATTTCTTTTGTAAGGGTTGTGGTCAGTCCAGCATCGGGGTGGTCATTTGCAAGTCATCATTGATGAACCCTAAATTATTATATCCCTCCCAGTGGTGTTGAGAGCTGTGTGGCTCTAGTAAGTTATGCTCATATACATCAGTAAAGTGGGTTTATTTTAGGTGAAAACTGTTGCACCATTTCAATGGGTTCTCTGGCGCTTCTTCTCTAGAGGAACTGAAGGCACCGCTAGAAGAATACGTCAATAAACGGTACCCAGGCCTCGTGAAGGTGGTGCGCAACCAGAAGAGGGAAGGCCTTATCCGAGCTCGTATTGAAGGCTGGAAAGCTGCCACTGGCCAGATCACTGGGTTCTTTGATGCTCATGTGGAATTCACTGCTGGCTGGTAGGTGCTCAACCTTAAGGTCTCTGTTAGAGCGTGTAGGGTGCATTAAACAAGGGACAGTCCATCATTTTGTAAGGATGTGTCTGCAGATAAGTCCGCTCATTTATTAATCCTGTTTTCTGTAATGAATGGCCACTGATGAGATGCGATGGGAAGGTACAAGGAAAACCTTTCCTTGCCCTTGTTTTCTGTAATCCTTTTCTCTTCCCTCCTTTTATGTGTGCACACTCCCCTGCCCCCTGTTTATATTTTTCAGGTTGATTTCCCATTTTCCTTAGCCTTAAATAATTTCTGTGAGTTTAAAAAAAAGCCCAAGCAACAATGGATTGAAAGAGAAAATATTTCTTGCTTCCTTGCCTTTTGCAGCTGGACCCCACTGGGGAAGGCTTGGATGGTTTAGATTGATTTGTTTCTTCTGCAGCTGGGAAATGAGTTCAGAGGTGCAGAAGCAGTGAAAGGTGTTTCGCAAGGATTTTTTCAGAGGTTCAAAACATTTGAGTTCCAGTGGCTTAAGTTTGAGTCTAGAACATGAGAGGAGCCTGACAGTGATCTGATTTTTTTTTTTTTTTGCTTTTCTCTAACCAAGTTTAAAAAGTAAATGGTCCATGTTCAGAAAAGTGGAGGTAGAAGATGCTAACTTGTGTCTAATTTGAACAGAGAGTAACATCCACCAGAAAAATGCTTTAGCAGCTTCAAACAAGTTCTGCGCAGTTACGAATTCTTTGTAACAACAATGCAGCTGAAGGGTGTCTTTAAGAGTTGTTTCTTATGTTGATATCTGTATTCCCAGCTAAATGTTCCTCTCTTCAGGTCATGAAGTCCTCACACCTGATTTTATTGAAACACAGAGAAAGCTCCCATTTCCAGACCTCTTGAAACATCTTTTCTAGGGATAGAGAGTGAGCTTTTCTGCAGCGTGGGCTTGACTGGCACTGGTGTTCTGCACCAGCCGCTGTCACTGGGGGCACCCAGAGCGCAAGTTACTCCTCGTGCTGGCAGCCTGAGCCCAGGGCAGTCGGTGGCTCTTGGGCTGCAGAGGTGAGGGTGAGCACCCCCCCAGCTCTGAACACATTCAAATGTCCCAGGGGTGAATTTTGTAGCTATAGTCCTCAAACTGTGTCCCAAGGGAAAAAAAGACCCTTCTGATAGTCCTGCTTTCAATACTTTACCCTGTTCTGCCTAGGGTCGCAGGTTGTTTTATTTTGTTTTGTTTTGTTTTTTTAAATTATTTGGGGGAAGACTGGACTAGTTAAAGCATGGTTTAAGCGAAATGCATCTTTCATGACCTTGCTGTGCAGAAGGGAAGTTTTTGAGCCAGGCTTCCCAGCCTGTGGATGGTTTTCATGCAGGATGCCCACCCGTGCGTGACAGCAGAGGAATCCGTGTGCAGTTCCCCTGCAGATGCACATCACGCCTGTGCACGGGGTAACTAGCCAGGTGGAACAGGAGTATGTGAGAGCAGCTGTGTTGCGTCAAACCGAGAGCCTGTCTAGCCTGATGTTGTGACACTAACCATAGCCAGAAGCACGGGAAAGCATAAACGGGCAGGGTTAGGATGTACAATATTCCTTCAGAGCATGCTAGCGAAGTCAAACAATTTGCAGATGTGAGGCAGACATAGTGTCTGTATATTCAGATACCCCCACTGCATTTCTCTTGAGTTTTTTCCTATTGAGCCCATGTAAACCTCAGGTATTCACAGCACCGTTGGGCAAAGGTGCTCCACAGCTTAACTACCCGCTGTGGAAAGAGCTGACTCCTTGTTGTCCATCCTGAGGCTGTTTCTTTGGATGGTCTGTAGCTCTTGGATGGAAAGTCTCCAGGTGGTCATTGAGCACCTTCTCTGAGCTGCTTTTGCCTGTGCAGCTGGCCCATGCTGCAAAACTGAAAATTAAATAGTTCAGAATATGGAATTATTATTCAATAACGCCTTTTTAAACCAGCACACCAGAGAAAACATGGCATAGTAGGTCTGCAGGCAAAGATATAAGGTCCACTTTCAGAGGCTTTAATTAATTTCCACAGCTTAATGCCTCTAGTTTGTGAAGATAGTCCTTTCCTTGTGCTGAAAGCTTCAGCTGGTCCATGAATTTGCGTGGCCAGCTGAGCAGGAGAGCGCTAAACCTGCCCAGACCTCCAGGGCTGCAGCTCCTGAGCTCCACGTGTGGCAGCTGCCCCCTGTGCTCCCGTGGCAGCTCCACGCCAGGGACGTGTCCAGGTGGAGCATCTCCCTTGTAGCTGACAAGGCTGGGCAAGCCTTTCAGAAATAACCTTTTAGACTTGGTAGCATGACTGCTTTGCCTCTGTGCCATTTGCACACGGATAAAAGCCCAGATGAGTGGAAGGGCGAGGCAGAGGCTGGCGTGTTGCAGGAGAGAGGGATCGGTTATTCCCTTCTATTGACTGAATGGTGTCAGGAACGGCTCTTTTCTTATCCTCATTTAAGTGCACAAGCTGTACGAAAGCTACGGTGTTCATCTACAAATTACGGGAGAAATTAACTGTGTCTTCCTGCGCTTTGCTTCTCTTTACCACTCAGGGCTGAGCCGGTGCTTTCACGAATTCAGGAAAATCGGAGAAGGGTCATTCTTCCCTCCATAGACAACATCAAGCAGGACAACTTCGAGGTGCAGCGGTACGAGAACTCTGCCCATGGGTACAGCTGGGAGCTGTGGTGCATGTACATCAGCCCCCCCAAGGACTGGTGGGATGCCGGAGACCCCTCGCTGCCCATCAGGTACATCACGGAGCCTGGGGGCTGTGCGCTCTGCGGTGGTGGGGTGCAGCAAGGCAAAATGCAGGAGGATAAATGAGATGCCAGCCTGGGGGGTTGGATGTAGTGTCATAACGTGAGCTGGCTCAGAGAGGCTGGAACACATGCCAGGAAGGGTCTTGCGAGGATGAAGGGATTTGGAAAGGGGTATTATTTGGTAACAATGTGCAAAACCACTGGGGGAGTATAGGAACTGTGTAGATTTGTACAGTCTTACGTTTAACTGCATATGACAAAGTCACTTCACCTTAATTACAGCATTAATTTTTGCAAGTCATAAGGAATAAGGTGATTGATTATTCCTGTGTCATGAACTGAGCCTGAGTTCACAAAATACAGCACCGTTTTGGTTTTTGTTTTTTTTTTTTCTTGAATAAAAAGTATGTTTCCTCTCAGGCCAAACTTTGTAAAAATGTATCTCAGGTTGTCCAGCCCCTCCAAACTTCAGGTGTGGGACAAGCCCATTTGGACAAAACTTAAGGAGGAGAGGGAATAGCTGCGTGTGGGTGGGAGACGGGGGCTGCTCAGTATGCAGAGGGCAATGACCTCCCCTTAAGAGCCCCTAAGTACCAGAAGTGACACTTAATATGGAGAAGGCTTGTCCTCGGGCATATAACAGATGCATAGAACCGTTGTGGTTGGAAAAAGCCTTTAAGATCATCAAATCTGACCATTAAACCAAGACAGTTTTTACCCAGTGGAGAGTACGACTGTCCAAGCCATGAGCAGCCGGTTTCTCCAGGAGACACTGTGGGAAACGGTGCCAGAGGCTTTACTAAGGTCCAGGTGGACACCATCCATGGCCTTTCCCTCATCACTGAGTGGGTCATCTTGTAGAATGAGGGGAGGTTCATCAAGCAGGACCTACTTGTCATAAGCGCGTGCTGGCTGGGCCTGATGCCCCAGGTGTCTGGCACATGCTGCATGATGGCATTCGGGATGGTCTGCTCCATGGCCTTCCCTGGCACCGAGGTCAGACTGGCAGGCCTGTAGCTCCCCGTATCCTCCTTCCAGCCCTTTCTGTAGGTGGGCATCACATTTCCTAATTTCCAGTCCACTGGGACCTCCCCGGTTATCCAGGACTGCTGGTAAATGATGGAAAATGACTTCGTGAACAGTTCCCCCAGCTCCCTCAGTGCCCTTGCGTGGATCCCATCCAGCCCCAGAGACCTGCACGTGTCTTAAGTGGAGCGGCAGGTCACTGACCATTTTCTCCTGGACTATGGGGACTTCATTCTGCTCCTTGTCCCTGTCTTCTAGCTCAGGAGGCTGAGTACCCTGGGGCTAACTGGTCTTGCTACTGAAGACTGAGACAAAGAAGACATTAAGGACCTCAGCCTTTTTGTCACCCTTTGTTCCCCCCTGCATCTGATAAAGGATGCAGGTTATCCTTGCCCTCCTTTTGTTTCTGGTTTTTTTCGCTTGTATTTGTAAAAACATTTTTTGTTATCTTTTAGAGCAGTGTATATGTGCAAATTTGTGCCTGATCTGAATCCTGACCCAAAATATCTGTGCTTTGGTCAATGATATAATCCCTGGAAGCTGAAATGGGATCTATTCCCATTTACACAGAGACCTGTTTTATTCCTTTGGGCTCCCTTGTTCCAGACAGCATATTCAGCTGTCAGTGGAGGAACTGACAGTTTATTCTGGAAAGGAATCAAGTCTATGAGCAATAAACAGTTATTTTAACCAAATGCAAGCTGCTGGCCTTGTTCAAGGAGGGGCTGAAGGACTGGGGTATACAGGAGGTGAGCGGAGGCGTTGGGAAGCCCTCAGCAGCGCGGTGCTGGCAGCGCCCACGGCAGCCCCACTGCGCTGCCCACGCTGGTGCCTCTGCAGGGGGATGGAAGTGGAGCGTCTCTGTTGGGAGATAAGCCTTTCTTGGCCAGTGGGTGTAAAAGTCAAGAAAGACTTGCGAGGAAGAGCAGCCTCTTTTGTTAAACTGCTTTAGCTGGGAGAAACCAGGCAAGCTTTGCCGTGCGGGATGTCTCCTGCGGCTGTGACAGCAGCCTGGGAGCTTGCTGCGGCTCAAAACCTGTCAGGCAAGGGGCACCAAGGAGGCTGGACCCACCCAAACCTCCTGTTCTGCTGTCCTCCAAGAACAAGATTTGAATTTCAGTCTCCGTGGGCTGAGGGGAGCGGTTCCGGGGGGCGAGCTGCGGCAGGGGCAGGTGGGGAGGGACCGGCTGCCTTGTGGCCCTTGGTGCCTGGTGGCAGGTGAGAGGGGCAGGGGGGAGAGGTGATGGACTGAGGAGGGCGAGAGCTATGGGGAGCCGAAGGGGTGAGTGACTGTGAAGAGGCAGGGTGGGCAGGTCAGTGCCTAGTGCTAGGAGGATGTCATATTTTTAAGATGATTTAGGCCAGGAGTGTACATGGGGTCACAGGGATGCTGGATGTTACGCACAACTCCAGATCTACCGACATGCTTTTTTTCTTGTTTCAGTACTGAGAGACAGCAGGTACTGCAAGCAAGCGGTGCCTGGAGGTTTTATGTGCTTCTAATCCCCTGCTGTAGGAATGATGGGTTTGCTGTGGGACTTGTCTTGCGTTGGGCAGAATTTCGTATTGAGTTGTTCTGGTGCTTGTTTTACCTTTTAAAAAAAATCCGTGCATGGTGCTAAAATGTGGATATTGAGCCTCGTATTTCTGCTTTTAAGCAGAGTTCAAACAGTTACTGCTTAGGAGGAGCGGGAAGGTGTGAGAGGTGTTGCTCTGGGGTTCCTGTAATCTTTCTGCACCAGTTGCATCCATTTTCATCTCTGATGAGACAGCCTAGGAGCAGCTGATGTGTGGGGAGCCCCATGGCACCCACAGCCTGGCAATGCCAGGGGTCTGCCTGCTGGGCTCTCCAGTGCTGCTGAGATGAGCCACTAATGAATTAGAGATCAGAGGAGGCTTGTGGAGACACCTGACTGGCAGCAGCAAGGATGTGGGACCTGATCGTCCACTCTGACTTTGTTAAAGGCGTCTGTAATGTGGGCATGGGTGCTGGAGGCCGTGGTGCGGGGGACTCGGGGCTTCAGGGGAACCGGGAGGGGGAGGGGCACTGCCTCCAAAGCGAGCTCTGGGAGAGGGCTTCTTAACAGACCCAGCAGCCTCCCAGCGATGCTAAATAATTGAACAACATACTAAAATAACATTGTTAACATGCACTGGGGGAAGGATTATGAGAAAGATAAATGGGTAGTGTCCACAACAAAAAGCTAATGAAAAATACTGTCTCATTGCATTATGTTCTGTAACCACATACAGACCAGAAATAAATGACTACAGTTATTTTTTTTGTCGTATAGTGCTATGAAAACTGTACACTTTATAGCAATATTTGTGTGGAAGGGATACTAGTGCAGTGCTCCATGTAATTAGGCATGGGATTAGAGGAAATTCTGAAATTATAGTATACAGAGGTACATTAGTTTTTTAGAAGCTTTTTAGGATAGAAGAGTGGGAGCAAAGTAAAACAGTTCATTCCTTTTTTTTTTTGGTTTTACTCTCTTTTTTTACTTTTGGTGCGTAGGGACCATGGCAGCCCCAAGAGAAGTTCCCCAGCCCACGAGAGCCACTCCAGCGTGCTTGTGAGCCCTGGTGTGGCAGCCTCTACCCAATACTCTGCCGTGGAGACTGGAGACAGACAGCTGTGTGAATGTGTTTGGAGACAATTTTCTCTCATGGATAATTCACAAGATATAATTATCCAGACAAAAAGAGCTGATGGCATGAAACCCATCTAAAATATGGCCCAGTCTCAAACTGGCTCCAGGCTCGTGCTTTATCCAATAACTTCCCTTGCAAGAAATAGTCTCTCTCGGTGCCTAGGAGGGATGCTGACGCAATACCTAGGCTCTGTAATACATCTTCTTTTGTATTTATTTTTTTCATTAACACTTAAAATCCTGATACACAAAGGTACCCTCACTCTTAGCACTCAGTTGTGCGTGCATTTCCCAGCGAGGCTTCCCTTGCCAGGCTTACAGACCTCCTCTGCCCAGAAGATAAAATTGTGATTACAGCATAGTGTATCATGTCTAAATTAGTTCTCACAGAAGGCAAGACAGTAAGTGACATATGAAATGGCCATCCCATAGATCCTGATCTTCATCAGTACAAGCTCTCGCAGAGCTGTTTTGATTTCCTAGTTCAAATGGTGCTAACGTGTGTGTATAAATGAATACGTGCTTGCAGCATTATGTATCTGGGCATACTTTGCTCCAGGAGATATAGCCAGGATATAACCAGTCCTTTGTTATTAATGATGTACCTTGCTCAGGGTTTACTGAGAGTCTGGAAGACCTGTGTGTCAACAAAAAAAGGAAGAAAGATGATACTTTCCGTGTGAGAGGTCCAAAAAAGCTGTTTGGAAATGCTGTGAATTCCGGATCGATGACCTGATCTGGACTTGGGGTGTCCCAGGGTGGGGTCTGCCTTCTAATGATCTCTGGGAATGATTCATTTCCCACCTGGCAGAGCGTGAGGTTTTGGGGGGCTTACTGGGGCCCCGAGCCTGCCCAGTGGTGCAGCACTGGTGGGCTGCGGACCTCAATGCCAGCAGTTTCTTCTGCCTGACTTATTTAGTTCATGCTGCATCAGGTTTTGTCAAAAAGCAGCTTTGGAGAAATTGCTGATATCTGGAGGATTTACAGCTAGATGTGCTGATTGCACTTCGGCTGCAAGACCCATGATTTATAATTACATATGTGAGATATTGATGGCTCCAGGGGTCTGATTCTGGAAAACAATTAAATGCACTCTTGCATCTGTGTCTCTTCAAGAAGCCAAGAAGCAAATGGTGCATATTAAGCAGCCGTGAGGATTAGGAGCACTTACCTGAGTGTGGAAATTGGGGTCGTCGCACTTTTCTACTGGCAGTAGTTCATGTATCCCACCAGAGAGAAAAGAACCTCGAATCTTTGCTGCTTGTCGATGGTTTGTGAGTCCATTGACAGTGCTGTGACCCCACAGTTCCCAACTGATAGATTATTTACAATATAATGCGTTTCCTGACTTTCTCTTTGCATTTTCCACACTTGACCGGGCAGATCGGTTGAGTCCAAGAGGTAAAAGCGCTGCTGAATGGCTCCATTAATTAGCAGCGACCCCCTGTAATGTGTTGGGGCTGAAGGAGAAGCCCTCGGGTGACTTCAGAGGTGACAAAAGCGGCTCTTCCCAGGCACACAGTGCGTGAGGCACCAGCTGGGAGGCAGCTCAGGGGTTAAATTGGGCTTTGGATGGGGCTTTGCTGCAGCTGTTTTATGTGACACTTAATCTTTACTGATGTTGGAAGACAAAAGCTCATTTAATTAGTATTAAGTTCACCGCGAGGAGGAAATCGGTTCTGAGAGTTATGGATTGTAAAAGAATAGAAAGGCTGTTAGGTTTGGGTTTTTTAAAGATTAAAATAATTTGAATTAACCCACCCAATTACCTGTTATCTCAGCCTCACAAATGCTAATGAATTTGCTCTTGCAACGTACTTATGAAAGAGCGAACTCTCATCTCGGTTGTGTAAATGATGCGGAGGTTGAGATGGAAAAAAATCGGAGGGGTTTTGGGTTATTGAATGCGTCAGGTGGGTGGGGGGGAGGTGCCTAATTCTACTGCTGAACAAAATGCTGGCGGTGTTTAATATAAACCGTTCCCTCAGTCATAGACTGCAAATGGAGTTGAGGTCATCTCCCACTCTGGTTGCTGTGCATTTCATTTTCAGTAAGACTGGAGGTATTTGTGGTGATTATTATTGTTACCTATGTTTATATGTATTTCTATTTCTCAATATATATTTAATTCCAGAAACCACTAGCTATTGTTTTTCCTGAGTGCTTCCAGCAGCCATCCATCCCGTGATGACTTTCAAAAGCACAAAAAACTTGGGTGTTTTCTTTATTTTAATCAAATAAATGGTGTGTTCTTTCCTGTTTTAGTATAACCACTGAAATTTCTTCCAGGAAACCGTTCTACACTCTGAAACGTTTCTCCACACAGGATATGCACAAACCCTGAAAGAGACACAGGAGTAACAGAGCTCTCGGGAATAACCTCTGCAGCGATGTGAAATGATGCAAGTGCATCTTCACGTCCAGAACAACGTGTTCCCTTAGCACGTCTCCACCTTTGCAGGGCTAAGCATGATACAGCAGCACATCAAAACCTCGACAGATAGGTTTAGACAGGTTTGCTTAAACTAGCGCAGATATTTCCACCAACATTTGAGTACTCAGTGTGGCAGTTTACCAGGAGCCATGTAGCAGCTCAAGAGACGTGGCAGACTGTTAAACGTAGGTGATGCGAGCAAAGGGCAGAATTTCAAGGATTATTTCTTGGGTTTCTGTTGGTTTGTTTTGAAAAAGCTCAAACTCCCAAGAAAACTATTTGTACAAACTGCTGAATATTTTTAAAATGAGTGCTTTGTGACTTAACATCTACGAACTGCAGGAAGATTCCTGTTTCTGTATGAGGGCAGCTGTGAAATGTTCCCACTCTTCTGGCATACCTGCTTTGGAAGTCAAGGGACAGCTGATTTCCATAGGAGCCAGACGTGGGGCGGGCAGGGTAACTTGCATGTGGAAAGCTCACCTGGTATGTCTGGGAAGATACTTGTGTGCAGGTGTTCGCTTTAGAGGGACTGGATGTGTGTGAATGTCACAGCAGCTGCAGAATGCTTATGGAGCTCTTTAGCAGCTTCATATAAAATTTAAATCAAATGCAAAGATAAGATAATGGTACTGGTGATCCATCTCAGTCTCTAAAGCCTCTTTTCTCACACAGCTCACAGAAAGCAAAGCTCTGTGTTGCCCACCCAGATGTTTTCTCTTCCTTGAAGCCTGGTTCTCCGGCAAGCCCTGTCGGGGCTGCAGTTGCATGTCCCGGAGGTCAGCGTCCTCTTGTCGGGTTTACAGCAAAAATCCCCCTGGCCCCCAGGTACCTTGACCCAGACCTCAGCCCAGCATGGGGACAGGACGGATGTTCTTCCACAGGCAAGGTTTTGTTAGTGCTTCTGGGAAGAGAGCTTCTAGAAGCATCTTCTTGTGTAAACGTCTGAACAAGTCAAACCCCATCCATCCGTAGTGTGGTTGCTGGAGACTCGTGCTTCCAGGTACGTGGCTCTTAAGGTTTGGTCACTCCAGGCTGGCCTCTGAGAACTTGAAAACAAGCTAACAGAAGAAGAAATAGAGGGATTTTTTTCCATCAGTGTTCAATTTGGGGCAGTCTTGTTTGGGCTCAGAATCTAGGAGTGGGAAGGTTTAGGTCAGAATCGTGACCTCAATAACTTTGTCATCCATTTCTGGATTAAATTAAAACCATCAAGTGCTTTACCACCTTCAAAAGTACTTGGACAAGAGCGTTTTCAGTTTTCTCAGTTTGAGTTTTCCTTTTAGTCATGAGTTATATATAATTTTTTTGTGTGTGTGATGATTTGAGGCCACAGATTGAAAAAAAAAAAACATTTCATTGACTTTCTTGATTTTTATTTTGAGGTTCACTTCTCCCTGATACCTTTAACCCACTGTACAAAGTGACTTCCACTCACTAGCATGCTAATTTTAAGCTCTTAAACTTCACAGAGATTCCCTGTGGTGTGAGATACCTGCTGTGAGCTTTGGACGTTTTGAAGCTGAGGTTGCTGGTGTTGAGCATTTTTACAATAAATTCTTCATCTGGTCATTTTTAATATTACGTAATTTTGTGCAGAGCATTAAAGAAGGGTGTCTAATAATTTGCAATAGTGTCAGGTTTTACAAGACGAACAGATTTATGTGTCACTGCTTGAAAGACTATCAAGCCTGTGCTTGAAGGTGCTCCTGAGATACAAGTGTACGTAACCAGATGACCAACAGTCTCCACGCAGCGTAGTGCTGTGTGTTGTTTCAGGTCTCTCTGTTTTTCTAAGACTGTCCTTGGGATTGCAGATGTTGGCTGCACCCAGAAGCTGGGGCTGACCCAAACCCCACTTGAAACACGTCGAGGTTCCCCCCAAACACCAGGGTTTGGGCATGGAGACCCTACAAGCCACGTGATTTTTGGGTGAGCTCGAGAGAAGCTGCTGGAGCAAAGGATCAGTGTTTCTGGTTTTGCAGCTTCTGAGCATCGTGGCCGATATTGTCGTCGTAGATGCCAGCGGGTCATGGCATGGACACAGCGGAGGGACCCGAAGGGGCTTGCACTTGGCCACTTTGGCCAAGTGACCTTGAGAAGGCAGCATTTGTGCGCTTTTTAGGTAGACCATGCTGGAGCCTGGAGTGGGGTTTGGGTGGTGCCCAGAGAAGGCTGTGCTTGTGCTGGGGTGGAGGAGCCCCCATCCCTTGAATTCAGAGCCTGGGGCACATTTAACCCCTCCTGCAGCCAGGAGCCCTTCACAGCCTTGAGTGGGAGCTTGTTTTCATTGAAACCGCGGCTCTTTGCCAAACTGAAGGTGTTACTGTAGGTAAAACTTTTTAAGTCCTCCAAGCACTGAAGTCAAAGGGGGCTTCTTCCTGAAAAGCCTTTAAAAGTGGGCAAGGGCCGGTTAGCCTGCGGGCTTGTCCCTGCGGGAGGTGACCAGGGGGTGCAGGGCAAGGGAGCAAATCCTCCTTCCTGAGGGGAGTCATAATTTATTGGTATAAAATGTTAATGTAACCAATCTCTATAAAGAAAGCAAGCTGACCATACTGGAAGCATTTGCCTTTGTATTTTTAAAGCTTTGCACAAGGGAAGTATTTTGATTAAAAAGAAAAGAAGAAAAAAAAAAAAAAGAAAAAAAAAGCATGCTCCTGATTTGAAAAAAGAAAAGTCACACTATCAGAACTTTTAATCTGAGCCCAAGTCACAAAAACAGCCTTTTCTGATGTCAAAGTTGCTTTAGAAAAGGAAAGAGTAAACAGGATTTGGCCTTTAATTTGTGAAGGGTTTTGATTTTTCAGAGGCGTTAAAGAGACAGAAAAGATGGGTATTGAATTATTTAACAATTTCTAGTAGAATTAAGCTTCAGACAGCCTGTTTTCACTGAAATAGTCTTATGAATAAAAACAAAAACAATCTGGGGCAACACCAATATACAGAGCTCATATCCCGCTGACTGGATTGTTTCAAAGTAGTCCATGAAGTGGTTTTGCAAGTCAAAGCCAAACGGTGCCTTTTCTGTGGTCTGTTCACACTCCCCCTAGGAGAAAGCTGCCGTTGATGGATTATACAAACGTCTTTTCTCTCTAAATCTGAAACTGAGGGGAAAATATGCAAAGAGGAGTTGGGGGAATTTGGCTCTTTGAATGTCTTTTTTGCTTTGGCAGATGGCATTTAAGTGATTTATTGGCCAAACCCAATCTATTCTCGTTAAGAAGCAAGTATTTAATGACTTTGGAGGTGGGTATTCAAAATAAAGAAGTGATAATCGAGCGGATTGCGCTCAGTGACAAAATATAGCTGCCCTTCATCAGGCAGACTTAAAAGAGTGTTTGAGAGCAAGTGCCGAGGGCTATGATTTTCTTTCATGTGCACTTTAATTCACTGTCCTTTTCAGTCAGTGGCACATAAATAGGCATAGTTTAAATTAAAAGAAAAATAGATCCTTATTATCATATCCATCGGCTGAAGCGGTGTTTGATGCCATGGGAGCTCCCAGCTGCCTCTGCTTGGGAGCAGCGGAGGATTTATGAACTGCCCTGCTCTCTCCATGCCCAGAGCTCTGGCTCGCTGCTCTGCCTTGGGTCGCCTCGACCTTCTCGAGGTTAACGTGCTGAGCGCTGGCATGGTGCTTGTACAGCATGTGCGCCTGCTGTGGGAAGCGGGGTTGCATGTCACGGGTTTAAAGGACAAAGCGTGTCGTGGGGGTTGTCCCTTAAACCCAGGCTTGGGCAGCACGGGGCGGGTGGCCACGGTCCCATCTTGGGTGCTCACCTTGGACACCTGTGGCCATCGCACGTGCCTCGTCGCCATGCTGGCCAGCCCAGCCAGCCGTGGCCACCTCTTCACCCCTGGTTCCTGGGGCTAACACGTTGTTTTGGGAATCTGCAAGTGGAAAGAGCTGGAGAAGGCCGGGTTTGTGAGTTCCTGGTGGTTCTGCCGCCGTCACTTGTCCAGGTCACTGCTGAGCCTGCCTGTGTGTGGTTTTGGGTATTTTAAAATTCTGGCATTTCGTTTTGGTTTCTTAGAGCTTCTCAGGGAAGCTGGAGGTACCACTGCCAGCTGGGCTGTGTGGAGGCGTTTGCTTTGCGGTGGGATAGGATCAAGGCCACAGACCACCTTGTGTGGGGCAGCAGTCCCCTGCCTTGCTGCGGCATGTGTGGGGCTAGTGGGCTAGTGTGGACCAGCAGCTCCAGAAACGCACAGTTGTGGGATCCTGAGGACCTTGGAGGTGTGGAAGGACGTCTGATAAGGTGAGAGTCACACAGGGGGCAAAGGGAGGGGATAATGTGGCAGGGCACAGTTGTAGGTAGGGTGTGACTTGGGGGCAGCAGAGGGGAGCGATGCTGTGGGTGTTCTGGCGTGTGTGAGGGATGTCCTGGCTGCCGGCTCTCTCCAGTCAGTCACCGTTACTCTGAAGACCGGACTTTCCTGGGAGGATTTGTTTTACAGTTGGTTCATGCCTGGATCAAGCAGCACCTTTGAGAGTGCTATGAGCTGGGTGCAGGTTTGGTCTGTAGCAGACACTGCTCTTCTCCGTGGTGGGCTGTGCACATGCATCCTATGGATGGAAGAATCGCTGCTGAATGCCGAGCTTTGAGAGAGAGACTGCTTGTCTCTGGAACAGTCCCATGGCCCCATCATTTGTCACGGGAAGTGACACATCAGAGAAGCTCAAACTTCAAACTGAGCATTGCAGGTTGGAATAAAGAAGAGTTTTGACAGAAGGCTGGCTGTTGGGTTCCTGGAGGCATGGCACTGCAGGGTGGTGGTCCCCCACCCCCATACGCATGCAGGTGCACCCACCCTTTCCCTACCTCCTGGTCTTTGGGGAGGAAGATGTGAGAAGTTGGTGTTTGCTGCCTTTGCAGCCAGGCTGGTGCTTGCACGGCCCTTGGCAGTTACGTGTTTTGGACTCCTTCAAAGAACAGCTTGGGGACTGGCAGCCCATGGTGTTGCCTGTGATTTTTTTTGCATTCATATGTCAATGAAAATGCGTACGAACACGTTCTCATTGCTGGGTTTTGAGGCTCCAGACTGCAGCTCTCCCTGGTGCCTCTCCATGACAGTGTGCCGTGACTGCCGGGTGCCTGCCTGGTGAGCCCCTGCTGCGTGGCAGCTTTCGGAGGAGCATCAGCTGTGCTGATCCTAACGGGTCTGGTGAGGTGCTGGGTTGTCACTGCTCCTGCTTCCCCTGCCATGAGCCCTGCCACTTCAGCCCCTGCGCTTGAATCCTGCGTGCAGGGAGGGTGAGGTGGGGGACAGTCCTCACGGCACATTAAGGTTTCCGGGATCCCCAAATCAGAAACCGACTGTGCATCCAATCCCGAGAGGATCTGGGCAGAGCAAAGGACTGTTCGGGGGAAACAGGAGGCTGGGAGCTGTTTGCTGTGATTAGCTCTCTGGCCAAGTCCCTGCCTTGACATGATGGTTGAGGATGTTGGGTTTCTCTGTGCTGTGCGCCGTGGTGTTTAATGAACACCTTTCTCAGATCCCAGTTGCCTTGTAGCTGCTCTGCTCCTTAGAAGATGAGCAGGTACTTGCTAATGAGCGTCAGGCTGGGGTTGTTCTTAGCGTAATCTGACTAGTGCTCACTTTGCTCCGATTAATGCCTGGGCAAACTCCCATCTGTTCGAGGAAGGAGGGAACTGGTTCAAGTCTGACACAGCAAAGAAATGAGTTGTCGGTAAGGAGGGCTGGAGGTTGGGCTCTGCACCGGGCTTGTCTGCCTTCCCTGCAGCCCATCCTGGCCTTCTTTAGCCTGGTCCTTCTTCAGCGGTAAGAGTCTGGCGTGGTGTCTCCGTTAACCCAGCGCAGCCTGCGGCACTGCCTGCTAGCACCGCGTCACTGCTCGGACACCAGTGGAGCATGGCCATCTCCTTCCTTACCCCTTCTGTCACTCTCTGTGGTTTCCCTTCAGGAAAAAACAGTTTTGGAGTGGGGGGAGACATGAAGTGTTTAAGCGAACGCCTTTCAGTGGCTTTGCATGGTGCCATAAGACCTCAAAGATTTTGTAGTTGGGGCAAGCTGGTCTGTGATGGGAGAACTGGGCTGAACAGGAGGTTTCTGCGCTGGGATAAGGTGGGCTTCCTGGCTCGGCATGGGGTGGGCTCCTCCATGGTGCATCCGAAACAACCTCCACAAGAGAGGGAGGTTCAGGTTTGCTGCTCTTCGTAAATTCTTCCTGAAGTCCCTACCTAGAGGTGCTTTTAAAGAGCTCTGCTCTCTGCTAAGCGTTAGATTGATGTGTGAAAAGGCAACCGTCCGTTCTGTTACCATTGCTGCCCCCCCCCCCCCCCCCAGCTCTATTTTTTCTTTGCAATTAGAAAAGCCATCAATCATTTTCACAAATGCACACCTTATAATTGCCTTCTCACGCTCCCTGTTTAGCATCGATGTTCTTGTCAAGTCCAGCCCTGGGAGAAAAGAGCATCCTGATAGGTTTCTCAGAGCTCGGCAGAGATTCTCCATAAATGCAGTTTCCACGTGGGATTTAATGACTCTGTGATTTCCTGTTTCTGGCTGCTTTTTTAGGGGAAAGAAATAGTTTTGGTTTTTTTTTTTTCCTATTACAATGACAGAAATTTTTCTTTAGGTGTGGGAAATGATCTAAGGCAGGGTGCCAAGAAGCAGTTTTGTGAAATCCTCTGTACAAACCTTGTGTAGGCAGAAAACCAGAAGAGTTGGAGAACCGCAGTCTCCAGGGGAGGAGCTGCTTTGGATGTTGGAACTGGTGGCGGTCCTGAGCGGGGCTGGAGCTGAACCATGGAACGTGTCGAGAATGGTTGTTGCCAAAACAGAGGCAGAAGCAGAGGCTGGCACCGAGAAGGGGTTTGGGGATGCAGCTTGTTATGTTTTTCTCCAAGTGTAGAGGGAATTGGGATGTTCCCTGGTGCTTGGTGGGCTGTGTGCACTGGAAGGGCCGATAAGACAGATTTTGATACGAAGCTGTTCAGACAGATTAATTCATGCAGCAAAATGGGTGTGTGAAAAGCTGCTCCTGCCTGTGTGTGTTTGCATTGCGTAGAAAAATCAAACAGTTGGTCGTAAGAACGAGTGCTGCCATTATAATGTTTATTCTATCAGCTTGAAAAGCAGGTGTTAATTTGGTTTATAATGGAGGATGGGGTGGCTGAGAGTCGTTCTCCTGAACATTCCTTTCTCTTCTCAGTATCGCTGCAGCGTTCACAGTGACATGGGGTGTCGTAATGCCTTGCCTTTTTTTTCAGTGAAGGAAAGGGATGTGAACACTTGGTAACTAATGTTGTATCAGCCCAGTGGTTAGGCTTATCTTTTTGCTTCAGTTGACAGCTGTGCGGGTATCAGCCCAGAAGCAGGCTGAAAATACAGAGAAGAAATAAACGGCATGAGCACTGGGTTTTGGCTTTTTTCTTTGTCCGTAGGCATCTGTACGTTTATGTGGGCAGTCATGAGATTGTCACCATTTCTGAGAGAGGAAAAAAAAAAATCTGTTTTGTTTTTAGATGGCAAGGTTTTATGGAAGGTATTTCACCTTCCTCTGAGTGAATTTCAGGATCTAGATCTATCTAATCTACGTGATGTTTGGTTTTCTTCACACTGTAAAGCTCTCTGTCCACTGCTCAACAGATGTAATGTTTCCACTATAATTCCGCTGGAAGAAAATGTGGTTGTAAGGAGAGAAAAGCAGACATTATGCAGTATTGCTTTACTGGTGGGGAACTGAGCTCTGACTGAAGGATGCTCTAAAAATAAAGTGGAAAGTGGAAGAAGAGGAAAGGAGAGATTCCAGTTACTTTTGGAACGGAAAGGAGGAGATAGGGGAAGCAGATGGCTGGCTTGCTGCTAGCCATGGTGGGTTGTTCCAGCTGATTTTGGGATGGGGACTTGCAGTTATTGCCAAGGAAAATCACTTGGGCCTTCATGAGGACAAGTATAATAAAAGATTAATAGTTTTCCTGGACTGTGGCACCAGGCTGATGGCCTCCTCACGTCCGGGACAGCAAAGCAGCGATCAGCAGGGACTCTTAGTGCCGCACGTGGTAAAATTGTTATGGTTGGGATTTTTTGGGAGGTCTTGATGTAAACCAAGGAGCTTTGCAGACCTATTAGTTACCGGGGCTGTACAACAGTGGCACATTTTCCATTTTAGCAAGGAATAGCCTTGTAGAAAGACAATATAGTATGTCTTGCTTTTTTTCCAGTGATCAATCCTTCTCTTGCTGATTTATGGGTAGCTTAGTCAAGAAATCCCTGCATGTCTAGTAAAATAGGTCCATTTTTAACTGCGAGGGAGCATTTTCTTTTTATACAGTAGTTTCTTTTTGTGCTTTTGTGAAATAGACTTTAATACAGAAATAAATCATCAGAGCATTACTAAATTAAAAATAAGTATAAAACCAGACAGTGGTGCCAAGCCAAGGTTAAGCTTGGATCAGGAGATCAAATTATAGTTTCATCAGTCTTTCCTCCCACTCTTTGCTTAATTTGGTACTTAAATGAACTTAATAACCATTTCAAATATATGTACACCCAGCTGCTTTGAAGAGTCTCCCGGTCCTCATGTTCTTATTTTGGGTCACGCGCATCATTGCACTAATGTGCTATAACTGTACTCCTAGATGCCACAATTTATTTGGATGCAAAAGAATTATGCTTGCTTGGAGCAGAGATTAACATCAAGTTTACCTATCTTCTCTGTGAAGCAAAAGAAGTAAAGGAAGCATTTTCAGTCTGTCGGCAGGTTTTTGGTTGGTTTTGTTTACTCTCAGATCTGTCCCCTGGCTCACTTTTAAAAAGTGTTGAATTGACAGCATCGTTAGGAGGAAAACTTACCACCAGTAACAGGCAGCTTGGCACTTAACAGTCTTAAGGGACAAATTGGCAAAGGTATATAGGTGCCTAATGATTTACTGGAGCTGCAGAGGATTTATGAAAATCTGTCCAGAGTATGTTTTATCCCTCGCAATCAGTCTAACCCAAGAGACCTGAGTTGGTGTTTCTAACAGCCTTGCATTTCAGAAACATTTTGTCCCTTTCAGAGGCTCATCTTTAATTACTCTGCACCTCTGTTCCCATCAGTTAAATGTATGTGATGATATTTTCTTCCCGCTTTTCCTTTCTTCTACTGAAAGTGCAGTGCAGCAAAAACACTCAGGCATGTTTTCTTAACTTGAAGACCTAACCAGGGATGTTTAAATGGCGCTAAATGTGTTAAACAGCAAAGTACTTTGCTGAATCGTGGCCACTGTTTGTAATGGCTTCTGTACAGGTCTTTTTGCTGTTTGTTTGCCGTAATCTCAATCAGTTGTCTAGATGCCATTGCTAAACAAATGAGATGATAATTAACATAGCAACATCAGAGGAAGTTGATTTTCCATCTGTAATAAGGATGATGATAATTAAACATGCATGACCTCATTGGATTGAATAAGAATCAATTAAAATTAAAGCTTGTTGGCAATTCTTTTTCTCGTTCAGTTTTTTAAAGGAAGCAAGAACAATATAACAAGTCCTAATGAAAAGAAATTGGGCTGATTTGCACCCTCGGTATTGAAAAGTGAAAATGTTTTGAGATTCGTCAGGGCTGGAATATTTAATGGTACCTCCCCCACCCTGCCCCAGCCTGGTGTAAATGTCCATTTTAATGAAGTTTTTAATTTTTGGGGAAAAAAGAAGTTAAAAACTTTTCAGCTGTTTCTAATGATGTTTAGCAAGACTCAGATCAAACATGTTCAAATGCTTCCTGAGTGTGTGTGTCAGGGGAGGCATATTCCACAGGCGCTGTGGCCAACAGGGCGCATAAATTAGTTTTATAACACATTTTAATTTCATATGCATCAGTGAACAGCACAGTGGAGCAGTTTATTTTCAAGGAAAATGATTTATTAAAGGCAAATTGCAGAGATAAGACAAAAAAAAAAAAAAAAAGAAAGACAAAAAAGGGGTTTTAAGTTGGAAGCCCCGGTCTGGTGCCCGAAGCGAGAGTTTGTGATGCCCTCACCCTCGGCCCGAGCAGTGGTACCCAAGAAGGCTCCTCTGGAGCGCAGGTGGGAATGCATTGGGTTGAATTCCTTCTTTTTGCCGTTTTTCAAAAATGACATTTCAGTGGTGCTGTAGCTGTTGCAGCCAAACTTGCCTCAGGCTTTTGGTTTTGGTTTTCTGAGAGCTGTGTAAAACTTCTTATCTGGGAGCAAGATGCAGCCTGGTTCAGTTCAGAGCAGTGACCTAGAAAATGGGAAACCAAAGCTTGTGTGGTCCCAGGTCAGTGTTCAGTGTTTTGGGATATGCTTCCAGGCCTTTTGGTTAGAGCTCTTCTAATCTGTATAATTTATCAAACATGAGAAGGGGTTGGAAGCAAAATACAATAGCTGATGCTGTGGTGAGGATGCACAGGGCATGTTCTGGATTCAGCTGCTGCTTGCTCTTTTTGATGTCCTGGTTGAATATCCTGAACAAGATATTCAGTGTGCTTGCCCTGAGATAGTGTTGTCCTTTGGTCACCTTTCCCCACTCCCCAGGAGAAAAAAAAAATATCCCATTGTATCCAGTGCAGAGTACAAACAAATGCTGAAGTCTTTCTTTTTCTCCTCTTCTGAAAGTGTTTTGTTTCTTGACTGTCACCGTAATTGGTAATATGGAGTGTGTGGTAGTACATGTGTGTGGTGGGAGGTAGCTGCTTAAAATCTAGATGCGGTCCCTTGTGCAGGTTGGGGTTTGGTACTTGGCTGCACTTGCACAGGGGATGTTTACGATTCGGATTCTCAGTTCACCTCGTAACACCTCATACCTGATGAAGAACTGTCGCACTACACCATGTCTATGTGGGTAGTAGTCGTGACCATGGTGTAAGCCATGTGTTGTCTTGCTTGAGCATGTATGATGTGTGACAAAACAGTATTGTGGCTTTTGTTTTAATATGTCAATTTAAACTTATGTGTGTCCTAAATGTTTTTGTTCATCTGTCATTGGTATCTTCTGTGAATGTGGAGAAAGTTTCTGAGGAAAACGGTAAGATGCATCTCTGATAGCATCAAAGAAATAACCTATCTTAGACTAGCAAATTTTGGGTTTATTTCATTTACATCTCACCCTGGCTTTGTCTCATTTAGGCTTCATTTCTGCAAGATGGGGCAGTTTTAACTGAACGCAGTGGGTGTATTTTCTGTTATCTTTATAGACTTGGCTAGGGATGCAGAAACTACTATCCACGGGTATCAGATTAAAAGGGGTTACTAGGGATGCAGAAATCGCCACCAGCTGAGTTCACATGAAGGCAGCATAAAATGCTACACACTGCTCTGAACAATCATGCTGTCTTTCCATGTGCCAACCCCCATCCGCTTTCTTGTTTTATTTGGCCATGAAGCTGCACATAAGGCAGCTCTTGCCAGTGGCTTTCCAACTGGGAAGAATACTTCCAAGTTTTCTTTTAGGAAATCTCTACCCACTTTTTTTTTTTTTTAATTATTTTTTAATCACACACCATGTGAGTTGTTCATGTAAGTTCCTCGGGTTCAAATCCAGCCTTGGGTAAGCAGCAGGGCTGTGTGCATGCTCAGCACGCAGGGATATGGGGGTACACTACAGCACCGCGCTATTTGCTGAACTGATGCACAGTTTTAGTGGGGAAAAGGATAATGAAGAAGGTGTTCTCCTAGCTGTCTGCTCCTCATCAGGTGCTTCTCTCAGTGATGCGCATGGAAGAAGGGTTTATCCGTGGAGGAGCTCCTGTGCCAGACCCTGTGGGCTCAGTACGTGCTGCAGCCCGCGAGTGCAGTGCAGGGCCCCCTTGCCTGTGCCTTCCGCCTCCGTGCGGGGGCTGCTGTGGCTGAGGGGGGTTGCCCAGTGGGGTCAGCACATCTCTCACCTGCTTCTTTGGTCTGACAGCAGGAAAAGAAGCTTCCTTTGGTTATGTCCATCTGCTTCACTGTTGTCTCCTGTTATCCTCAGGTCAGTAGGTTAATACCCCAGCTCGCGTTGGGTCGCTGCCGTCGCGCGTGACCTGCTGAGTGACTCTTTTCCGTGGCTTCTGGGATAGAAAAGGCCAGAATTGACTCAATAGGAGAAGATCTGCAGTGCTGGTGGTTAGGAGAGGGGGGAAAACACTCTTTAACTTGGAAACTGAGTAAGTGTTGCTGCCGGAGTTGCAGAGAGACAGTGGAGGTGCCGGGTGTGCCTATCGTCACACTGCTGTCTTCTTGGAAGCGGAAGTTAAACGTGTACATTTGAAGTGGGTATTTATAAAACATAATGAATTCCATTAGAGCTGAGGGTTACGTTGGGCTGGAGGCAGCAGCCTGATCAAAGGACGAGGTTTAACATCAGGGCCTCCTACTGTTCATTAGGAAAAATCTTGGAAAGAAGTTCTTTCTTTTGCCTTTTAATTGCACTATCAAGGCCAGTATCAAAAAGGCAGGATGCAAGTGACTGCTGCTGCCCAAGATGCTGTTATAATTAGAGTACTCCCTGAACCTCATCCAAACTTACAATGTAGTATCAATTCAGGTTAAATTGGGAAACTGAGCAGAAAATTGCTGTCTGGTGTTTTGAGTGGGTTTTGCATCTTAACATTATCTGATATTGGATCATTATGTACTGATGCAAAATGCCAACAAGTAATGGCACGGCACTGCAAGTAATGACACTGGGACATGAGAGAAGGAAATAGTGAGAGAAATGTAATTTCTTACGCGGTTTCATGAAATAAAGTCAACTCAGGTACACACTCGTTCAGATTAAATATAATGATCTGTGTCTGCAACCGAACTCTGCTGGGAATGCATATCTATAAGTTGAGGAGAGTAGGGGGAGAGTTGCCATGGAAATAAAACCAATGTCATAGTTGCAGCACGTTGTAAATGGCTCATGTGTCATGGCTCATTTTCCAGAAGAAGCGGAGAGAACTGGGAATTAAGGGGAAACGTCTTTAAATGCTTGCAGCAAGAGACGTCTGGGACTGTGCAGGGACGGCTTAATAGGCAAATGTTGGAAGTCCTAAGTACTTTGTGGGGAGAAGGAAGCTGCAGGTACGTCTGTGACAGAGCTGCAGCTCTCATGTGCTGCCTAATTCATTCTCCTTCCTCCTCCTGATGGCTGCTCTCCGGGGCTGCTTCCCTCAGGCTGGCACGGGACAGTGTCAGGTGAAACTCCGGCGGTCTGGCTAGGCTTCACCTTCCTCTTGGGAAACCTGGCTCCCTGTGCGGGCCGTCGAGGTTTCCCTCAGTTTTAGGGCCTCTGAAGTCTTTGGCAGCCCAGTTTCCTTCTGCTTGCTTTTCTTTCCTTGCTCTCTCTTGTTCGCTTTCAGCCTGCAAAGGAAACCTTGGGTGTCTGCGGTGGGTTTGTGTAGGAAGAGAGTTTGCTGCAGTTGCGGAGCAGTGCCTGTTCCTTTCCAAGTTGCTTGCATTATGCCAAATGGTCCAGAGTTATTGTTTGATCTAATCCCTTAATTGAGAATTAAATTGTTCACTGTTGTGTGAACTAACACATCGCTTACTTTAAAATTGGATGAAGCACTCAAGGGTATTTTTCTTATTTTTCTGATTTTGGGGGGAGTAATTTCTTCACTATGCAAAAATAAATGAGGCTGCTAGACAAACAGCTTGGGTCTTTATAGCCTCTCTTTAAGTAATTACGGTGCAATTCAGGCTTCTGAAATAAGAAGCGAACAATAAATAAATGATTAACCTATCGTTATGGTATTGAAATCTCTATGTATTTTAACAAAGTCCCATTTGCCACAGTGGGTAAATATGAGCAAATGCATATTTGAACATGCAGCATAGGAGTGACATGGGGATCAGGGGATTTGGTGCCAGAATCCGTGAGGGTTCACCAGCTGGGGGCTTGCCTGGCTCCCTGCGCTTGGGTCAGTTATCTCTGTTTCTGGTATCAAGAGTTTCTCTGTGCTACGGGTGTAACAGCCCTATTGTGGCTGGGGTTCACCTGTGTTTGCAAAGGGACTTTCGGGGCGTGCACAGAAGTGGCACTAGCTGGAGGTTTTCTAAAGACAGGTCTGTTCTGCAGAGCGATTTCTAAATGCAGGGACACGAGAGCTGACCAATTCTTTGCTTTGGTGTAGATGGCAACAGCGCTGGCGTATGTAAACGAGTGCTGAACCTCAGACACGGGGTAATTTGGTCTGCTTTATAGAAATGCGAGTATATTCTCAGCTGTGTGAGACCTTGTGTCATAGCACAGCCCCCAGCTGGTGCCTCCAGATAGTGCGTTTTTAAAGGTGTGGACAAACTCTGCTGTTGAGTTGAAGCCCACCAAGCAAGTGGGGACCCCTTGACCCCGGGTTATGGACCACAGGCGCTCCTGCTGCAGAAGTGGGAGTGAGGCAGAAGTTAACACAGAGAGAAAAATACGCATCTTCCCTTTCCCCCCTATCTTCTACTCCAAGCGACTTGTCAACATCAGCACCTTGAGGTGAAAAGTGAGTAAAATCAGAATGTAAGTCTTCGGTTCCTCCGCTGTAATAATGATGCTCTCATTTTTGTCAGCTGAGAAATGCTGCCTTTCTGCCAAATCCCACCTGGGTGTGAATGGTGGGGAGATATCCCAGAGCTGCAACTCTGGGTCTAGTTTATTTTCTAAAGCAAGGTGATGCTCCTTAAAATTAAGTGTCATTTCTCTTTTCTTGTTGATGTATTTCCTTTAACAGCAAAGAAAGGCTGCAGAACAAAATTGAGTAGAGTTTCTACTGAATTCAGAAACACTGTAGTGATAAATATGGTTCTGAATAAACCTCCTTGTAGTCACAAATCAATTAATCTTTTTTTCCCCTGTGCACTCCATCCTAAGGATTTACTTTTTCATTGAGGTTTTGCTAGCTAGTGCAGTATACCTAATTCTTCACCTGGATAAATAACTAGTGGCATTTTTATTCTAAAGCAAACCAGCATTATCTTTCTTGCTGTGTACAAGCGAATGGAAAATAACCTTTATTTTATTTATTTATTTATTTTCCCCAGAGCAACCTCCGGTGATTTGTAGCTTAGAATAAAAGAAGAGTTGAGGGCTTGGCTCTGAGGAGTAGCGCACTTGGTCTCTGAAGCCCTGGGCAGTGTCAGGCTGCTTGAGCCCTTCGGTGTGCCATTGCCCCTTGGCGGATGGTGCTCCCTGGATTCTTATGGCAAGGGCTGTCCCTTGTCCCACTAGTCCTGGCGAAGGTGGTGGATGGAGGCATGTTTGCTCTTTCTCCACCTGGAGCCAGCCAAAAGCTGTGCGGTGAGTTCAGTGGAGCTTTGTGTGAGCTCGGCAGCTCTGGGCTGAGCGGTGCAGCGTGTGGGCTGAGCTCGGGGCAGGGACAGCAGGCACAGCGTCCCTGCGATAAGCAGCGGAAGCACACCCTGTCTGATGGAAGCTCTTTCTTCAGCCTTCTGCTTCTCTTAAGTGAGGTAGGAACAGAGACTGAAAGAAGACTAGGCATGCACAGGCGGCCCATGTCTTTCTGTGGGAATCCCATGCATTGCCTCGGTGACACCTGGGTACCTGGAGGCGCAGCACATCCTCAGCACAGGTTATTGCTTGTGCTGCTTTTTAAGCAGGGAGACAGTCTGTAGTAAGTCCAAATGGTGACTTGCTGGCTGTGTGGGTTGGGATTTCTGGTGGAAGAGGTGTGTGCCTGCGCTGAGGAGCTGGGAGGTAGGGCAGAGCTTGCTTTGAAATGAATCAGAAAATTAACTTAACCAGAATGGGAGGATTGCTGGCTGTATCCTGATGTCTGGCCTGTGTCAGCTAACTGCACTATCCTGTACAAGAGTTTCCTGGGGGCAGAGTCTCCTTGTTAAACCCTTTTTTCTGCTCTTCCTCCTCCCCACCCCCCACCCTTTCCCATGCTTGCACGTTATGATCTGGACTCCACAGACCTACCTCTGTTCCCTGCAAAACACAGGGGAGAAACGATGAGAAATAATCTGCAGTGTTGTCCTTAGGCTAAACTTTAAAAACTAATTCCAAAGGTCTTCTGTATGACCAATTTAATACTAGATATGAATGTGTATTACCGAACGGCTTATGCCTTTGCAGAATGAACTCTTCGGATCTTTAGTGACTTAATACTTGGCTTCAACAAGATGATGAGCATCATCATCCCGCAGCCTAAAAATGGAATGGTGGTTTAGTTCTCTCTCCCGCCCAGGTGCTGAAGGTGAAGGATGCTGCAGTGCCCCCCTGTATGCTGCTGGGCATGGTGGGGGCAGCCAGGGACAGTCAGCGTGACAGTCTTGGGGAGTGCTAAGAGGCTGCATTGGTAACCTATGGATGGAGGATTTGTGTTCTGAGTTACGACATCACCTTCGTTTTGGCACTGTGGTTGTCTTACAGAAATATTTCTAAGAGAATGAGGCAGAGGAGTGGGAAGCTGGAAGCTGGATTGTAGAGCTCCCACGAGCTCTTCTTTCATCCCTTGTAGATGTGAATGTTGATTGAGTTCTGAAATCCCGAGAAATAGAGCTATTTTAAATCTCTAAAGAGCTCTTCTGCTCTGCAAGATTGTCTCTCATTAACATCCAACATCAAGGATGCTCCCTGAAAAGAGGAATCGTCCGGTATATAAGTGCAGTGGCCCATTAAAGGTCCTGCTTGTCTTGTCCCCTGCAGTTTATGATGGAGAGATTTTTTCCTCCTCGTTCTGGGTGGGAGACAAAAAAAGGCAAGGGAATACTAATGACTTGCAAACGCTTTTTCACAAGTCATGCAAAGTGTTAGCCACTGGACATGATCTTTGTGGAAAGCTCCCTGTGTTAGACCTGGGGTTTTCCCCTGCAGGGTCTGGCTTGTTAGGTTTAACCAGCAGATCACAGAACTCGTTTGCTGCCTGTTAGAGGTGGCAGGGAGTGAGGTGGGGCTGGAGGAAGGCAGAAGGATGCAAAGGGGCCGGCTGGGCTACCTTTGCAGTCTTGAAGAAGTATCCTGTTAACAGCAGTGTGAGTCATAAAAGCTAAAATTAACTTATAACAACATGAAACTGTGTTAAAATGACGAAGTTTAACAACTGCAAACATTAGCTACGTTGAATAGCAAAAATAAGCCAGTAGCAGATGGTTCATAAATGCATTTAATTGGCTGTCTAAATGGTCATGGTTTAATTTACTGATGGCAGTTGCAGGCCTTTATTGTCAGCTTGACCAGCTGAATCTCATTTTGGTCAACAAGCTTTATCTCCTCCTCCTTCTTTCTTTTTTAGCCCTGGGAGGAAGGAGGAGTGTTCAGCATTAGCTCTTATGTGTAATGCATGCACGTGGTTGTTCCCTCCTTGACCTGTTGATACTGTGGTGGATGTTTTTTCTCTGCATCACAGTACTTCCTATAGAGGTCCCAAACAAGATTAAACATTTAATAGGCATGCATTGAATACGTAGCAGAAGCAATCCGTGTTGGAAAGGCCTTGGAGTCTGAAGAGCTAGAGGAAGGTGTTTACAGGTGAAGTGAAGCATGGGAAGTATAAGTGGCTCACCCAAGGCCATGCATCAAGCTGTAAGGAGGATATGAATAGAGCCATAGGCCTGTACCCTGAGAGCAAAACACTAATTCACATCTTCTCTCAGCACATTTATTTGCTGTACCAGCCTCCTTTAGACTAAGCTCTCTTGTAAGGTGGTGTGTGCACTCTGTCTTGCACAGTATGAAGCAGAAAAGAAAGGATCCTGCTGAGAAAAAGTGCATTGTATTCTGTACCATCCCGTGGAAAACCTGCCAAGGTATGATACAACTTCCTAGCACATCCGAGACCATGACCTTTAACATCCCAAATCTTGAATGGATCCTGAAGAGTGATGCAGGTGCTGGATAGTCCAAAAATACCTCAGCATTGCTAGTAAGTAGTGGCAGTCCCCAGGGCTGACCCCCACCGCTGGTGTGACTTGGCAGGTGAGCACCCCCGATGATGGCATGGCATGAGTCTCCTGCTCTTTGTGGCAGGGCACTGACAGCAGCAGGGTGATGAATTCGGAGCCGCTGAGCCCGCTCTGTGTGTATAATTCATGAGGCTCGTTTGGTGACAGTTTGAAGGACATCCCTGTCACTCCAAAGCCAGATCCCTGGGGCTGTCGTGTCGTGAGCCAGCTCCAGGGAGCCTATACGTGGTTTTGCAGAGCTAAACTCTAAACTCTAAACTGTTGTTAGAAGAGAAGCTGCATGTGTAATGGATGGGGCAGTTTTCTCCTGTGTTAGCAATCAGCTGCAAAGCACGTGTGAATGCTAGTGCAAGCCATCCAGGGATATTGGTGTTTCACACTTTTTGCCCCTGTGGCACCAAGGGAATCCAGTTGTGGAGCAGAGAGATTTTTAACAAGCTGTGACAAAGTGTAGTGAGTTTGGAGTGATTTCATCCAAAGCAAAGGCTGCCTGGACAGCCACAAATACAGCGTGGCTTTGGAAGGAGGGAGGCACTACCACTGTCTTCCAAAAGAAAGTCTGTCTTCGGGAAGGCTCTGGAATAAATGTCTACTCAGTAACCACAGGGCTGGGGTGGTACATGTTTGCAGTGGCTTGAAAGTCAGTGGTTTGGGGTTTGCCCTGGCACACCTAGGACTAGCTGTTGGTTGAACATATCTTTGGGATTGAAGAGTGGCTTTGGAAAGACTTGGGAGGGTGGAGTGAACATAGGAAGGGCATGTGGTGGGATATCCCCATGGCCCTAAGGACAAGGAGGCCTAGGTGGCCTTGCCGCCACTTTTGGGAGCTCTGGAACATGTGGAGGTCACGACGCCTGGCTGCAGAGCTGGTCAGGGTGGCTGTTGAGTGTTGTATCAGGGCCCAGCCCCAAATGCACAAACAGCTGGGAAAAAACATGAAAATCCAGGTTGCTACCTCTTCAGGTATTTTGATGACAAAGCTTCCTGCTGCGTTGCTGAGAAATAAATAGTCGACCAAATAAGTCACTTTGTAGCAGTAACACCCCGCTGTTGATGTTGAGCCTCTCCTGCGGGATTAGGGGAGCTAATGGGATTGCAGAACCGTTTTCTTCATTTCTCATAGCAGTAAGAGGAGAGAGGGGGTCTGCCCCATATCGTTGTGGTTCATGACTGTAGGCATCCAAGTCACATTTGAAAACTGGATTTTGGTTCTGAAGACCTCTAAGCTCTATTGAGTGATTTGCTTCAGTGAAACAGCTGAGGTTTTAGGATGCAATTGCTATTCACTGTGAACCAAAACTTTGTGAACTATTATAAACTGCCATTCACTCTAAATGAAAACATTTATAGAAAATTAACTTCTCTATAGACAACTACTCCTGCCCTTAAACTTTAAGCCATATCCCTTGGTTTTCTTCCAGAGATCAATATGTTCTCATCCAACAGCAGAGTCTTTTCTGAGTGCCGCTGAATATTAAGCCTCTGAAACAAGAGAGGGGGAAATAAATGAGGCAGTGAGGTTGAAAATGCATCTTGACAAGGAGAGCTAGACGATCCCAGCAGCTGAGCTGGGATGCTGATAGACAAGAGGTACTGAGCATCCTCATCACATGAGGTTTGGGTCTGTGGATCTGTCTCAAAAGTTAATGATCAGCACCTTGCAGGATTTGTCCCTTTTATGCAGTAATAAGAATCAGACAAATACTGGCATATTTATCTCCTTCCTGAGATTTCATCAGAAAAATGGGTAAGTTCTGAAATATTCACCATATGTTTCACACTTGGGCATCAGGCTTTGCACTCTCTCTTCCTTGCCGTTGGGGACTGGAGTGATGGAGCAAGGGTATGTTCTCAAACCTGGCTACCATAATCTTCCTCCTTTGCTCAGCAACTTTGAAACACTAATATTTAATGCAGTGTCTTCCCATCCTTCTGCTGCTATTCCCCCCAGACTTTTCCACCCACTTGTGTAGTCAGCATGTTCTGCTCCCCCTCGCATATGGTGCGCATAATTTCCCATATATTAAAAACCAAACGCAGGAAATATTTAATGTTCCAATAAACATAACAGTGAAATTAGAAACATCAAAATATGAAAGCTACTGAAAGGGAAGGGAATTCTACCCAGGAAATAACAAAGGAATCTGTCTGTAACATGTCCTGTTGCATTAGTGAGTGGTATGTGGATGGAGCTCTTGGAAGAGCTGTGTATTTAATCATGGTGACTTTGAACATCTGGCTTTGGGAGAGGGAGTGAAAGAGCCTGGCTCTGTTGTCTTGGTAAATGCCTTGCAGGTATGGGAGGCTATTAGCAGGTGTGTGTCCCCAAAGCCTTCTCCCCAGGCTTAGCCAGCCCTGTTCCAGCAGCCGTCTTGGGGACCTCTGCCAAACTCAGCTCCCCATGGGCCAGTCCTTCCCTTGTCCTTGAGCCCCAGCACTGAATGATTTTTCAGATGTGACCTAACAAGTGCCCAGTGAAGGGAGATAGTCCTCTTGGCTGCTGGCTGTCGCTGCCAGCCCACTGTGCTGCAAGCCTGGGGTGCTGCTGGGGTGCGCTGCTGGTCAGCCTTCTGTCCCCTGGGTCCTCCTCAGCCGCGCTGCCCCCAGCCTGTCCTCGTGCACTGGCTTAGGCTGCTCCAGGTGCGGGGCTTAGCATTCTCCTTTGTGACTTTCCTGAAGCTCCTGCTGGCCCTTTCCTCCTGTCTAGGTCCTCTGCATGGCAGTTTGCTGCTCCTGGAGTGGTTGCTGGAGAAGTCACCTTGGTGTTAACCAAGCAAGAAATTTTGGGATGGGCAGTCAGAGATACATGCTGTTGCATTTGTAGGGTCTTCAAGTACTCTTGGGATGACTCCAGGCACTAAGGGCATCCATGCAGCAAGCATCACATGAGGTTGTTTTCTAGCAGCTGTCAGGACTGGTCAGCCAAGCTCTGTTCTCCGCAGGGACCTTTGGGCCCGCGACCTGCTCAGTCAGACCCTGTAGCTGGCCATCGTTACTGGGGAGGTTTAGCAGAAAGGGCAAAGGAAAGCAATACAGAGGTCATTTCAGTTTCTCGTGAACAATGCCCCAAACCAAAAAGCTCCAAAGAATATTAGATCTGAGATCTGTTCAGTCCTGTTACTATCATTACTGTTTTTTGAAGGTTCTTCAGTTAAGCAAGTCCATCTTACATGCTTCCAACATATGGCCTGAGTAAGTGATTGCCCTATTTATATCCCTGGAGTTTTGTCAAGCATCTGTTTCAAGCACAGTGTGGCAAGCATGAAATTTTTGGTCACACAAACGCAGTGTACTGTATGTATTTGTTAAGGATGCAGATGTGATTTTTAGGTCAAATGTCTGGAGCGAGCAGCTTTATACAGTCGTGTTGGTGGTTGCCTGTACCTTGAATAATGTTTTTTGTTAATCCTGGGACAGGAGTCCAGTTGTCTGTACGTGATTCTGTGATGACAAGGGGAACGGTGGGCTCTGTTTTCCCAAGGTGCAGTGTATTTGTTGGCTGTACGTGACCTTGGATCCAGCCTGCCTGGGATGGGGGCTTTCAGTGCAGCTGAATTATTTTGGAAACGTTGCCGCTTTGTTCTCGAGGTCCTGATTGTATGTAGCTTTAAACTAGCTGAGTGCAGTTATTGCTGCTGGTCTAATGCATGTGTAATGTGAAATGGTATCAAAGGAAAGCAGAAACGATGTGCAGTTGGGATAGCATTACTCTCTTGAATTAACCTCATGAGTGTTGCTGAAATTCCTTGATCAGATTGCCGGTTCATCTGATACGTGCTTTCTTCTCAGTTCAGTCATGTGTGGAGCAGCACAGAGCTCTTGTGGTGGTTCGAAATGTCAGAAGTCAAAATTTTGATGCTGGGTTTTTGCCGAAATGTGTTTCATGGAGAACGAAGACAAGGTCCTTTTCAAGAAAGCAATATTGGAAAATCCACTGCTGCTGTCTTTTTATGACCCACCATAATGCTGTATGTATTGATTGTTGAGGCATCAAGGATACTGCCTTACATTTAAAGATATATAAGAAAACTAGTTGCCTGAATCATGAAGTTTTATAAGAATAATCATATTTAATGTACTGAAACCCCCATGCAGCTTAGTGTCCAGCCTCTGTGAGTGGGTGACAGGGTACCTGTGAAAAGCAGGAGTAAGGCAAGCTCAGGATGCTCTTTTTCCTCCTGCCTTGTGCTATGAGTGACATTGGACTAGGTTTGTGCCTCAACCTGGGTATTGAAAATGTGCCACTATGATCTGCTCTCCAGAAATCCTCAATATTAGCTTTTCCTTGTTCTCTGTAGCTCCCCAGCGTCACTTATATTTCCAATAACCTTTTATTTTTGTAATTCCTTGTGGTATGTTCCTGCCTTCTAGCATCTTCTCTGTAAGAAATACCAGGTAAACTATTCTCTACTGAACCTTTTAATTCCCTGGTTCGCTTCACAGTATTGCACTTGACCTGCTATTTTTTCCTTCTTTTCTTTGTTGCTTGGGGAGTATGGAACTGTGACAGTGGAATTTGCTGGCAGTTCTCATGTTCCATCAAAATTCCAACTATTTTTAAATCCCTTTCCTGGGCACTGGAGATGCAGTGCAGATGCTGTGCAGTGAAACACTGGGAGTGTGTTCGTGTTTTTGCAGGGTGTTATTTTCTGAAAGCACAAGTGCCATTCTCACTGTCTGAAGTCTTTAGTTGTATTCTATATAAATTTTACTAATAAAGGTATTATAAATTATATTCCCTTTCTTATCCTCTTTGGTCGATGGAAAGAAGTCTTATACCACTAGTTTTATTTTTCTGAAGTACTGTATTAAAGTGCATTTCATGTTTGTATAAATGAAAATGTCGTATTTTACAAATGGAACGTATCTAGTTGTTTTGCAAACTAGTATTTGCATGGAGTTAAGTATGCATCGGTGTGTAATATTAAGATCCTTTAGAAAGAAAGATACTTTAAGTGGAGACTGAAAGTTTTCTGGAGGTTTTAGTTTGTGATCTGTTTTACCTGAAGCTTCTTGCTGCAGGTCTGAGGGTCGGCTTGTCGTGCATCTTGGTGTGGATTAACTGGTCTTTGCCTGTGCTGGGTCATCCCCCGGTGCAGCCTGTGTGCCAGCCATGTCCCCGCAGTGGCCACGTGCTGCCAGCGGCCTGGCTGAGCAGGCACTGGTGGGTCGAGCGCTGCTGGGACAAGCGTAAAGCCCCTGGGTTGCTTGTGTGAGAGTGGCTTGCAGTCCCTGTCCCCTGAGCTCCACCAACAATCTGCTGGTTTGTGCAATGAGCCCACATTGGTCCTTTGAACATGATGTCTTGGGAAAGATGACTGGGGGTGCCGAATCCCTGGTGCTGCTGTGTAGGTTGTTCTCATAGTGAATTATTCCCTGCCCTGGGCGGGGGGGGGGGGGGAAATAACCCACCCCCAAAGGCAGTCTGCTCCAACCTCACTTTCTTTTTAATTCTTGCTAAGACATTATGTGATGCTTATGAGAGAGCCCCAAGCAGCTAACTCCTGGTGTGGGCGACAAGGGAGCCTTGGGGACAGGTTTCCCTGCTTTGGGAAAGCGCAGGTTAGCTTTCCCTGGCTGCGTAGAGCGCTGTGCAGGACAACTGCTGCTCACAGCTCATCAGCTGGCAATTTTGAAGACCACATCATTTTCTAAGCCTGGTGTTAAGTTCTCAGTGACTTCTGTGTGTCAGAGATTTTTGTTTCTGTCATTATTTGATGTGAAGGACCTGCCCGTGTCTTCTTGTGAGTGCAGCTGAATGAAAATCAGGCTGTCATCTGAAACAGAAATGTCACTTGGGGGATTTTGGGGGGGATTAATCTCATCTAAAATCAGTTTTCATGTCTGAGAGGCTTTGGGTGGCCTTCTTTAGTTGAAAAGTTTAGTTGGGTCTTTTGTTTGAATTAAATACAGCTTTTTAGATTTTTTTGTGTGTGTGTGTGAAAATGGTTGCCCGTCTCTGTCAGTAAAGTTTACCTGCTACTTGCCTTTTGATGTTGACTTCACATAGGTGTTTGCTGCTAGATGATGGGAGATGGAGATGTAATGCAACAACAGAGCAACAGGCCGGGTAGTTATAGTCACAGTGGTTGTGTTGCCGTGGATGAAATAAAACCAAACTGGTCTTGATAAAGAGCAGATTGAGAGGTTTATACTGTATCTCTGGATCCTGCCTTCTCTTAAAGCCACCAGAGATGACAGTATAACCACAGATACTTGGGGTTCTGCACGTGTCTCTGGTGTTTGACTCTCGGTGTGGTTAGTCCCTTAGGAAGAGGAGGTTTGTGTTGGCTTTTTCTCATACGGCATCATCATCTTCTAGCTGTAGGCCATTTGCCATCTCTCGTAGCAGTGTCTTGTTGATTGTTTATATTGTCAAAGTGGGTGGCTGATAAAACTATAGAAAATTGTGAAGCAGCTGGTGTTTTAATTAGTGTGTTCCTTATATAGCGGATTTGCTGCACTGATTTCATTCTGACCGGGCTCAATGCAGAGCCGTTCAGTTGGTTGTGCTGGACGTTTGATGGAGTTGTGTAACTGAGATCATGAATTAGCGTCATATGTTTCTGCTTTAATTAAAACCTGCAGTTGCTAGAAGAGGTGGGGCAGACACAGAGGGCTTAGCTTTCGTACTGAAGTACTCTGTCAAAATCCTCAACATCATGGCTAAAACCCTGTACCTCACTGAAGCTGACTGCAAAACTCTATCTCCTCTTTAGCCAAGATTTTCCATTTATTGAAGAGGGAGGGGTAAGATTTCAGCCTGGTATTGTTTATTGTTGCAACAGCTCTGCTGTGGGGTGTGCTGTGCAGAAGCAAAAGCATGTATCCAAGTTACAACTCCTACACGCTGTTTCAGTCAGCAGAGAAAGTCACCTTGTCCCTTCCCCACTTGGAAGTAGCGAGCTTCCAAACCAGGACTGAGATTAGACCTCAAGCCTCCTTCAAGTCTGGATGCATTTCAGTTTGGCTGTGATGTCTATAAAGCAATAAAGGAGCCTCTTTGCTTGGAAGAACTTGTGTTCAGAAATGCTGCTGAGAGGTCAGTTGTTCATGTTTGGATGGAACCCATTGCTGCTGGTGTGAATCAGCTGGTGTCAGCAACCGTTGCTTAAATGTGGCTTACTGTGACCAAGAGTAGGTACAGCAGATAAAATGCTCTGCCTGGTGTATTGCCTGCTACAGCCTGCACAGTGTATCTGCCCGCACTGGGAAATATTCAGGAAAATAATGGAAACAAGCAAGTTTTTAGGATCTCCTCTGCAGGAATAGTTGCGATGCTGAATTCATGCAGTTCTGACCACAGAGCTACACAAATGTTTTCCCATTAAATAATTACTCTTGGCAGTTTTTCTGAAGCAGTAGGATTAGGATTTCCTGCTCTTGAGTCCAAACCCGGTGGATCTGGGGGGCGGTGAGGCGGTGGTGGGGTACTGCCTCTCCTCCTGCATCGTGGGATCCAGCGTGGGAGATTATCTGCCTTGAAGAGAGAGAACTGTGTGTTATTTTTCCAATCAAAAGGGTCTAAATCGAAATGCAAAAAATAGGTTGAAATAGGCGAGTGGTAAGCATGAAAATAGTCTCATTATAACATGCAGGGCATGGAGGATGGGGTGAGGAAAAAGGCAGCACAAAAGGCTGTTAGCCAGAGCACCAACCTGTTTCTTTTCTGTTTAGTTTCAGCTTCCCTTAAAATTCCTGCTGTTTATCCACTTTGCCCACATGGGAACCAGAAGCTTTCCTGCTCTTTTCTGTCAAATTAAATTAATGGGGAGAAAAAACAACCACACAGATGCTCTAAATCCCAGGCTAATACTGCAGAGTTTTGGCTCTTGCATCTGATTCTCAGTGTGGTTCAAAAGCAACTCTGGAGACTCTGGGGCACTCAGAAAGGCAAAAAAGCAACGATTTTTGTGTTTAAATTGAGAGCTCAGTTTTTCATCCAGTTCTGGAAGGTGAGATGTGATATCAAATCCTGGGTTTGTCTGTGATCTCGCTCTGCATATGTGTGCATGTATGATGGGGCACACTTGCTGCAGGCAATGCACAGGGATTTTCTACTGACTACGTTTGCCAGATGAGCTTTTTTTTTTTCTAAAATAATTGTATAGAAAACTTTTTGGGAAGCTTCTGTGAGAGGGAAGAGTCTCGCCCATCTGCAGCTCCCCGATTCCAGCAAACCACCTGGGAGAGACAGAGATGGAAACCCAGCTGCTTGCACAAAGCAACGTGCGTGTGCTTTGGTGATTTGACTTTTCTGGGGGCAGTTTGATTTTTCCAAGATCCCTTGAAGTCTTCTCTCTGCCCTGAAACATTTTGCAGCCAGCACAGGACCTGGAAAATATCTCCAGATCAAATGGCCCACCCGCTTAAGGGCAGAACCGTTGTGTCCAGTGAATGCAGATAGGATTTTTGTGCAGGGGAATAATTAAGGCAAAGTTGCGACAGTCGTAGCACAACAACAGCCATCTGCTTGCTTTTTGCTCATCATATTTTCAAGTATGGAGAAGAGCCAAGGGGAGAGTGAAATGGGCTTTTGGCTTTAACCATATCTGAGATCCCAGATCACCCTTCTGTAAACAGCTTTGGTTTCTCTCTTTATAGGCAGCTCAGATCTTCTCCTCCTGTCATTGCACCTCTCTGATAGCACCTGCTCTGCTACTGTAGTTCCTCTTCCAGCACTTTCTTTCCTTTTCTTTATTGTGACCTGGATGGCTGGGTTACAAAGGATGCTCTTGTGCTCCAGATTTAGGGCTGGACTCATAGTGCCACTGGGAGTTTTGCATAAGCGATGCTATGTGCTTGGATTTGTCTTTTCTCTTAAAAACTGTTGGAGGGTGGGAGAGTTTTGCAGCCTTTCAGGTGGATGGAAGCAGTTTTATCAGTATTGAGGATAATGAGCTGTTTTGCCCTCACCAAAAGCTGAGGCTCTGGATCCAAATAAGAGTGAAATATGTAATGCCAAGGATCTGAAGCTGTTGGAGCTACTTGTGGTTGATGCCAAGGGTGTGTTTATGGTTTAGCTGAGTTGGAGCCTATACAAAGATCAGGAGTAAGCACTGATACTATGGGAAATACATATTTTGGACTTCTTTCATTTAGTCATCTTTTAATCGGAAACATATTATTAAAGTAGATACTGCTTGCAAGACAAAATTTGCCAAGCAGTATTTCTAAATGCTGATGGATGGATAGATGTTTTGTGAGAGCAAAGTTTTGGTTTGTTTTGTTTTTCTCCAATATGGGAGATGCTGCCAGCAAGACAGCTTGTTTCCACAGTGTCTTTTGCTGTACCGTACATGCCCTGTTAATGCTGCACATCTGCAGGCATAAAGCAGCGATTTCTAAAAACGTGTATGCTCTACAGTGTTTGGTATGACAGTATTCTTTTACTTTTTGAAAATTGCTAGGCCAGAATCTCTAAAATGTATCACAAGACACCAATACGGTTTTAAGTGGTGCTTTTGATTCACAGTAAATTCTTCAGCGAGAGCGTGCCATGCACAATTTAGTCTCTCAGCTGTTAAAATGTCAGGTTCTTGCCTCTCAATTAAAGCAGGGATAGTAAAGTGGGACCTCTGTAAAGAGGTTCTTCAGCATAGCATTAACACTGAAGTGTTTGGATGTATTTCATGTGCAGATCATGAACCTTTTCATTATACCACTTGTCCCTGTGTAGCTTTTGTACAGCTTTACCCACAGCTTCGGAAGAGTTTGGTTTTGCTGTTCACTCCCCATTTCTGACTCCTTAACTTTGCAACCTGCTGCAGCTGGCTCTGGCAACCAACAGGTTAGAACTTCCCTTGCCTCCTTTGCTATTCAGTGGTCTGTCCTTAGACTGTTGCAATAAAGACATGCTTTTTCTGATTAAAGGCAAAAGTGGAGTGGAGGTGCCTTTGACTCTTTTTGGCATGTGGTACTTTGTAGAAAGAGAGGGTATAATTGTTTTTCCAGGTAGTAAATCTGGCAGTGATTCCAAGCACATGCCTTTATTTTTTGTCTTTCCTTCCCACCGTCGATTTTGCACAAGCAAGAAGCCTCTGCAAAGACACTTTGAAAATGCAATTTAAATTAATACTCATTTGTCCAAGAATCAGAAGGCAGTTTGGATTAGGTGGTGTGACACAGTATGAACTCATTGCAGCTGTTGGTTTAGTTCAACAGTATTTGAATTTGCAGGACTCCGCAGATGATCCACTGATAAAAGTTTCCCCTCCAATCCGACTTCTTTTCTGGCAGTTCAGACACTGACATCCACTCCCTTCAGTTTTTTCCCAGACCGTGGATTCAATCACGAAGTCTTGATTTGTTCAAAGCCTGCAGCGTGTTGGAGATCTGCCAGGGCAAACTGCAGATCCTTTCCCCTGAGGAGCCTGGTGCTGCTTAACTTTTAGGCAAAACACAAATAAAAATCAGCCTTTTGGCCACAAGCATATTATGGCATGGGACAAATGTTTCGTTAGCAAAACAGGAATGGCACAGCACTTGGGATTCCCTGTGTAAAAATGTCACCTTTCTCTAGAAAATGGGAGCAGCTCCCTCTCTGCTCCCAGCTGCGTTTTAATGCACCAAGCTACAAAACCCTATTGCAGAGCTGGAGGACTCAACCATCCAAATGCCCCTCCATCCAACCTGTACCATGGTGGGTGATGGGCAGTCCCCTTTGCCTCCTGGAGAGGAGCCCATGGCCATGCCAAGCCTGGCGTGTGGGGAGCTAGCCTTCCCTTGGCTTTCTCCCTTTTAGTCCTGGGACCCTTGTTGCCAAATTGGTTGTGAATTGCCAGAAGGCACCTGCAAAAGCATGGCTGAGTGAACATTCCTGCTGATTTCTGCAGTCTGACTGTGTATAATCAGTGAATGGTGTCATACTCCTTGGGATGACAATTTGAAAGGGAAAAAGGACCCATTTTCCACATTTCTATTGCTCCCTGAATGCTGACCTCAAGCAAGCTCCCATCATATGAAGTGTACAAATTAATTCCTGGCTCTTCAGGTCCAACTCTTCTTGGGCTGATGCTGCCTTTAAAGATGGCTAAGCCCATTCATCCCAACTTGTGCAGTTGCCTAATTGTCAGGTGCCAGAGAGCTCAAACTGGCTGATGATGAACACTGGCTGCTTACGTGAGCGACCTGTAGACCTGTAATTCCAACACCTTCCCACCCCCCCCACCCTCCCAGCCCCAAACATTGACCGTGAACTCTTGCTGCCCCAGGAGTTAGCTGAGAGTTTTGCCAACAACTTCAAGAGGGCTTTGAATTCAGGTTCTCCGAATCAATACATTTGATGTTTGTTTTTGGGGTTTTTTTGTTGTTTTTTTTTTTAATAAAAACCAGAACAAACTGACTCGGGGTAGGTTCATGTTGACTGTGCCCCATTCCAGCAGAAGTCAGTCACAGGCTAGACTGTTGTGCTTAGGCTTTGAGCTTTGTACCAACTTGAAGTCAGTAGATCATCTACAACAATTTCATTGCTTGCACTGTGATCGGCATCACTTCACGCCACCTTTTTGAAAAGCTCTTGTGTCAGAAGTAGTGGCCACAACCTGTGCGCATCTGTGAGAGGAGATGCACAGGGAGTTAAAATTTTCATAGGTCTTTTGATGTGATAAATGTACCTGGGGTGGGATTTCTGCTTTTGAAACTGTTGGCCCTAAGTTGTCTGTCCTTTAAGCAGGCAGTTCGGTTAAATCCCTTTGCAAATATTGGGACATCAGATTTGTGGTTGGGCTCTGCTGTAATCCAGATGGAGGTGAATCCAAAACAGCCTCTCCACCTCCGAGTTTCCTTACCTGGCAATCATCTTTACTGAGTTTGCATTTACATTTCAATACAGTTCTTCCCATATTCATTTTTCTTTTCTATCTGCTTCGCTCAGTGTTTAATATAAAATAAACCCCAAACCCTGAGAAATGAGAATGACATTTACTATTAAATGCTGGAGGCACGAAATGTATCTGTTATATTTCTCAGGAATTGTGCCTCTGCGCTATGGATGCGTGAAGGGTAAGATAAACCTGAGCGCTGCCCTCCCTACGAACAGGCTCATATCAAGTAGTTGTCAAAATAAATGCATTACTCAGCTGCTGTGAGGTGCTTACAGGCCTATTTCAGTGCACTCTCATTTACCCACAAAGTGAAACTGTTCCATCTGTCAATAACCGTTACTCACGTCCCTGTTCTTAGTACCAGCCTACTATGAACGTAAATGCTTTCACCCAAATTCTGTCTGCAGGCATATACATGAAATTCCCAATAACTTCAGTCCTCCTGAATTTTTAACTTCAACATCCATTACAGTGATATATCAGAAAGCAACACGGGTCTGTGCAAAACTAATAATGAGGAGCTCAGTCATCACCCAATGCATACTTCTGATAGCACCTTGAATTTAGTGTTTAGGAGGAATTTAGGTTTAGGAGGTACTTCAGAGTGTTTGAAAGAAGACTTAAGACTGGTTAGTGACTTGTGGTTACACTGTAGGTTTGAAAGCGACTGCAAAATAACCCCCTCAATGGCATTAATCTTTCACTGCCCTTCTATTCCTGTTGTTTCTTAGAGTCCAGCTGGGCTGACAGAGACTTGTGCTCTGTTCCTGCCTGGCAAGGGAATTACTTTTAAACTCAACTCTACTTTGTGACAGCCCAAAGTTTCATTTGTGTGTTTGTCCCCAGATGCATGGGTTTGGCTTGCAGCATCTTTGTTACGGTCAATGATTCACCAAGAGAGGTTTCTGTCTTGATTTCTGGGGTTTGGCTTGAGTGCTTAGAGAATAAAAATGACGTTTCAGCCATAAACAGAACAGGTTTTTTTTAGAGTGATGCTCACCCGCATGGCCCTCAGAGCCTGTCTTCATATTATTACCACCTTTAAAAAGTCAATTTAACTGTAGATTGCAGTTTCTTTCGTTTTTTATTTGATAGTCACTTGAAGCAAGTTTAGGAGCTGGAGGAGTATTTTGTTGTAAGCGCTGCATTGGAGAAATGCTTTTTGGGTTTGTGCAATTAATGCACCAATATCTTCCTTGTGATGTTGCTTATCTTCATCCAAGAAGGGTGAAAAGGAGCCATGCAGTTGGGATGGGACCCAGCCACCGCGTGGTGTCTGCCTTCTGAGCCCCTCTGCTTGGGCTTGTCTGTGTAGGTGTGTATCAGTGCAGACTTTGTGTCGTAGATGGGGTGGTGGCACAGCCTCCAGTGCGGGGGTTGGAAGTAAGCAGCTTGGCTCATGTTTCTGTGCGGAGCTCATTCCGCTCCACCTGAAGAGAAGCTGAGAACAGAGCCCCTGAAGAGTGCTCGTTAAGATTTGGGAGCTCAGCACATTAAATGGGGACACTGATTTTCCTGTTCTAGGGCACAACACTTGCCCAAGTCCCGTTTTTGGTACCGAGAGGTCTTTGGCAGCTTGGACCAGAGGGAAGGATCGGGGTGGTTGGATCCTGATCCTTCAGCTCCAGCTCAGTGCTTTAACTGGGACACAGCTTGTTGCTCCATGGGACTGAGTTGTGTCTGAGGCGAAGAGAAGTTTGTTTACCTGTGAAATTTATTCACTGTGATTTTTATGTAGGGTGGAGAGAAAAAACAGGACTGGAAGTCAGCTGCTTTGCTGCCCTTGAGGGAAAAAAATACTCGCATTAAAAAAAGAAAAGTAAATAGCATGTTTCTGTTAAGTGCCTGTTAGTTATACTTATTACATCTAAAAGTAATTATCGTTTAATTAGCAGTCTAGCAGAAGGAGATGAAGTTGGTTATGTTGCATTTATTACTGATAGCAGGCAAAGGGTCATATTCCTGATGAAGCCATTTCTACAGCATCGATTTGGAGTGGCCCTTCGGTGAGTGTGAGCATCACCACAGGGCTGAGCCCACCAGGTCTGGGGGTTGCAGCAAGCGGGACGGCAGAGACCCAGAGGTGGGGCCACAATACGCCCACTGCAAGTTTTCCGTAATTGAAATCTACTTTGTCTTTAAGGAATTCGATGTTCCCGTTTGAAGATCAGTGGGAGTGGGATTAGGATTAGATATCGGATAAGATGAGCGTGTGCAGTCTTTGTCACCCAAGCTCTGGTCTCCATCCTAGGGATTTTTGAGGATAAATGTTTGGTCTCTTTTTTTGCTTTCCCTTTTCCTGCACCAAACATTTTGTTACAAGGCAGGGGTCAGAAGTGCCAAAAGATCCTGCGTTAGAGGAAAACAAGTACAAGAAGTCTTTCGCCTTCATAGAGGTGAAATCCTAGCGTTCACCTGCTCTCATGTTGCTGGGATTTTTGAAGTGGTGCAAATGCAATTCCTTAAACCTAGCCTATATAAAAACATTGTCTTCTTGAGGAGCTGGGAAATGTTTTAAAGGTGTTGGCTGCTTAGCTCTTAAATCGAAGTATCGAGGAGGACTGGTGAAGGTGCCTCCCATTCTGCTCAGAGCTGCCCAATGAGGTGGATTTCAGTCACTGCCAATTAGCAGAAATGAGGTTTTAAGCTACTTCTGGCAAAACTTTGAAGCCAGTCCCTTGTATTGCCCTGGGGAGTTCCGCATCTCTAAGATGATCTGATTTGCATAGACAAACACTGCTGTTTTAATGAAAAGTTCATGTGGGATTGAAAACCCCTGAAGAAACTGTTCAGGAGGGTGCTTGCCACTTGCATTGAAGAGGTGACTGACAGTTGATAGTAGGAAGAGACCGTGACGTGCTGTTGATTAATCTTTAAAGGTATGTGCTCTCCTTACCTACCCCGCGGTAAGAAACAGCAGCTTTCCTGGGCACGGTGTGGTGATAAGCAGCGTGGGGAAGAAGCTCAAATTTCCTCTCACCTCCCAGCTCAGATTAAAATTGCAGACTGCTTTGTTTTGCTAGAATTTTGTCTCATGTTGGTTATGTTTTAACTAACGAGATATGAGAAAACATCTATTTTCCTAGTGGAGCCAGGGCTTTGTGGCTTAGCTCCTGGGTTTGATTACAAGATGTACGCTGGCTGGATAATTTCTGTGCAATTAAAATGTAACAACAATCTTCAGATCTTTTCTGAGTGTAAGACCTTTAGGGGACCAGTTATACAGGAAAAGTAAAACCAGGTTAACTAAATACTGCGCTGTTCTGACTCTTCATCTGTGCTAATCTGTGCTCCCTTTTGTATTCTGTTGTGACGTGCAATAGCTTTCCAGAAAGGGAAAGTATTTTTCTTGTATTTTTAATGCATTTTACAGTGGCTTCCAGTATGAGCCAGTGCATATATGAAAATCATGCTCTGTTTTATCTCAGCCTCCGAATCTGAGACTCGGCATTGCCTCTCCTGTAGGACTGTCCCTAATAAATCACTATGAGCGATTACTATTACTTCCCCCAATTCTGCCTTTTTGAATAAATGGGATACCCTTAAGGGTCCAGTCCCTGGCGTACTGATGCTTGCAGAGGAGCAGTTGCGATGCAGAGGTTTGTGGGAAGGAGCCTCTTCCCCCTGTGCTCTCGGGAGGACCGGGGCCCATTGCTGCGGGCCAGAGGGTTCACACCAAGTGTGAAAGATTGGGTTTCCCCTGAGTGCCTGTCTCTGCAACTGCCACCAGGAATAGCTCTGCAACTGCCATTAAATTAGCTAAAATGAAGTGCCATCTTTTAAGTATATCCCAAGGGAGAATGCTGTTATTGCAGCTATTTCCTCAAAACCATTCCTGAGCAGACACTGACTCCTATTTGAAGGGTAATTTTCAAATTGACTTTCTCCAAGGTGACTTATTTAGGGCTTGTACTCTGAGACTCAGAGCTGCACACCTCAAATGCTGTGATGCAGTGTTGCTCCCCCGTGTACACAGAGAGCACAGGACCAGGGCCATTGGAGCTAGCACCTCATGCTGTTGCCAGCACTTGGGTAAATGATGAACAGCCCAAAACGCCTTCTGCAGATTCTCATGACCCTGATCGAGGCTCCCATCTTAGGGCTCTTGGTCTGGAAGGGTTTCTCAAGGTTGGTGTCTTTTGCTACGATCCCAACAAGATGGCTGTGGGGAGATGGTTGGGCAATTGGCACATGGCCTAAGTGTCTTCTGCTTCCAAGCAGCTGTGGAAATAGGGTTGTAAGCCCTGATCCATGTAATGGAGACCTTTTGGGCTGGAGTTTTACATCAGCTGACAAAATGTGTGGAGTTGTGGACGATTAGTACCTGCAAATGAGCATTTTGACAGTCTGTAGTGGCAACTTTCTGTACGAAAACTCCTGCTACAAGTGCTGAAGAATCATGCGCATGGAGGTGGGTGCTCAGGCATCCAGTGATTTTTAGTGCTGGGACATCCTTGACTTTTCTAGAACATACAAGGAAGGAAAATGCGTTCAGGCAGTGACCTCGGCAGCAGTGTTTATCCTGGCAGGGAACTTTTACAGTTGAGCTACAGTCCTGAAGCTTGGACTTGTAAATAGAAATCTGCTTTAGGCTTGTACGCTGTGTCTTAGCACACTGTGGGCACCATAAGGGTGTGCTCGCTGCTGGTGGCTTAGAGCAAGGCTAGAAACAGCAAATTGTGTGTGCAATTCCTCGCTTATAAGGTTGTTAACTGCCAGTGCTTTTCTCACCGTAAGTGACTTCAACTTAGGAGGTACATGGCAATACATAACAATATACAATACATAACACCATCAGTAGTTACATACATACATAACAGTATCAGTATTTAATTCAACAGCTCCAATGTGGAAGCCACTAAACTGATTTATAAATGCATTTTCTCAAGAGCATCCAGGTATACTTATCTGACAGATGAGGAAACAGAGGTACAAAGAAGTTAAATGCTTTGCCTGAGGTCCCAGAACGAGCCGCTTCTTGACGTGGAAATCGGAGTAGGCATACAACAGTGACAAAGTCAAATCTATCTTGAGCAAGGTCACAGACATGGGTAGACATAATAGGTATTTTAATAAATACATAGTTTTCACAGCTTCTTTGCCATTAAAAGTTAAAGTCATATTAATCTCCAGTAAATTCAGAAAAGGCATTCAATTCAGCATCTCTTTTATGTGGTATCTCTTATTTTAATTTGTTTCACAGATTCCATAGTACTTAGCAACAGCAGGAAAATAAACCCATTTGAAACAGACAATTAACCAAGGTCACTGGGGCAGGGAAACTAGAATTATTCAAGAAACAACTATTGCAGATGCCATCCCGAGGATAATATTAAGCAAGGTATGCTGCTGTGGGCTAAAATGCTGTTCCTTCATAGAAATTTTATTACATTCTTGTGAAAGGCATCCAGCTTTTATCTGCCCAAGCCATTACGCAGGCAGTGAAGGGAAGCTGCGAGCATGGCTCCTGCCTGACTCCGCATCTGCATGTCGATGCCCCGCCGTAGGAGGCAGAGGGATATGTATTTCTCCTTTGGAGATGTGCATCGTGTGTGACATTAGTTTTGGGCTTTTGCTATCGGCATCTCGCCCTCGTGCGCTTCTGTGAGCCACCTCCCGCGGCTGCCCTGCCGCTCAAACGCGCTTCCATTCCTGCAAAGTTTTCCTCAATTAATGAGTTCAAGTTCACTTTTAAAGCAAACACCGCTCCGTAGCACGCACCGGGGCTGCGTTGGGTTTCGGGGGAGGCCAGGCCGGGGCGCAGGGGGAGGCAGGGGCTCCTTGTGGTTGCAGTCGCAGTCAGGCAGCTCATGGCGGGGAGGGCCGCCAGGGCCGGTGCCAGGCAGCAGGTACCCAGGCCGCTGCCTCGCCCCCGCCGGTGCCTCCTGCCTGGGGCTGCAGCCCCTGTGAGGAGCAGGGAAGGGAGGCAGAGCGCGGCGGTGGGCCAGGGCTGCTGGGGACACGCAGGCTGGGCAGGGCCGGGTTTGCCTTGGGCCTCTGGTTCGCTCTGCCTGGCGCCGCCATTGCCTGGGCGCAGTCCCCTTTTGGGGAACGGGCCACTTCCAGCTTCGGGCTCTGCCTGGCCGCTCCATCGCAGGCCCCAGCAGCCGGGTCAGGCTCCGCAGGGCAGCCCCCAAGGCTGCTGATGGTCACCAAGCTGAGTGCAATTGAAAAACAAGTTGGAATTTTTAAATCATTCAGTTCCTCTTCCATTTCTCTGCCCCTAAAACCTGAGGGACCAGAGGTTTCCTCTGTGGCTTTGCGGGGGGACTGGCTGCCACAGCCCACGAGTGCAGCATTGCCCGGCGATGGCGCAGCCCCAGGTGGCCCTCGGCAGGCTTGGCGCTGCCTCTTGGCCACCAGGGCCATCCTGCAGCCACCTGCGCCTTCCGCAGCAGCCAGCCCAGCCGGGAAGGCAGCCGGGGTGGGAGGGCTCCAGCCCGGAGCCCCCTCACGGGGCAAGTGGTCTCCCAGCCCCTGGGTGCAGCTTGTGGCCGGTGGAGCGGTGGGCCAGGTGGTCCCTGCCCCATGGAGCTCTGCTGCCTGGGGACAGGCTGTGGTTGACCCTGCCTTATGGCTGGGGTGGACAACCCACAGGGCCACGTACTTGTGTTTCATTCCTGTGTGTGTATTCTTTTGCTATAAACTTGTGTTACTCATCCCGGTCTTCATTCTGCCACAGATGCAGAAGCACAGAGGTGACGGCACTGATGTGTGTTTCTGTTTGCAGTCAGGTCCTTAATTTCATCAATGGCCAAAAGAAAATCAAGTGTTTGATCATAGAGTGCCATGTAAAAATAAAGAGGGTGTTCTTCCTTACCCTGGTATCATCAGGGAAATAATCGATAGGCCACTGTTTAAAGCCACGGGCTTAATTTGACTGAATTTGATAATCTACCTGTAATTTTCTACACATTACGAGCTGGTTAAGCCTAAGGCACAGAGCTGAGTGTCTCCCGGCATTGGCTGCTGGGGCACTGACTCCCACCAGCGACCCCCGGCTGAGCAGTGGGGGTGCAGGCGGGCATCAGCAGTGGGAAACTGCACGTTTGGGATGAGTCCAGAACATCAAAATGAAAATAAGAAGTTTAAATTTGGTATGTGAAATGAGGGATGGCAGGTTTGAGAGAGGGACAGATGAGCCTTTCTAGGCAGGTACAGGACCACCCCAGATGCACTAAATGCGGCGCCACGTCTGCTGCTGCAGTGGGGTTGCGTTGCTGAAGGTGAGCAACTCCATGACTGAAGTTTATTAAAAACAACAGCAGTTTAATGGAAACTGGACACTCCAGCAGTTCTTAAAGTATATTCTCAGCCTTCTTGCACTCAGTGGTATGACTGCTAATTATTTTTTTAATATCTTTTTTTCTACATATTTTATAACTTATGCTTTAGTAGAAAATCAGAAGCAAAATCCAATTGTGTAAGAAAATTAATTTCCTTGAATTGAAGAAGCAATCTACTTGAGTCTTTTTAATCATTAGATGATAACTGTGCACTAAAGAAAGGAAGACCATTAAAGTAACTTAATAGACTAGGATGGACGTTTTTCTCTCTATCTTCTTCATCTTTATTTAGAGATTCATGCTGAGGATATTTCATAAAAGATGCTCTTTCCTGACCTTTCATCGCTTGCTGTATAGAGGAGCCAACCAAAATAATGGCAAGGGACTAACGCTCTGGATTTCTGGATACAAAACCAGTAATTCTGCTAAACATCTCCGTTCATCCCTTCCTGCCAAATTCTGCTTTTCCTTCCTCATTAAAGAAAGAATAGCTTTCGGGACAAATAAAAATGCATTTAGCTGAGCTGTGTGATTTTTAAAAAACAAACTGCGTTAATGCTTTTAATTAAGGGGCAGAGGAACAAGAGGCTTTATCAGCTCTTTGTCTGCAGGCCATTATTTCATTGTGGATGGGCTATCTATTATTGTAAACGTCCACCTTTTTGAAGGATTTACTACAAAACCAAATGGTGTTTTTATTTAAATTGTCGAGCGCCGCTTGATTCCTCATTTATTTAATATGGAGGCATTGTTACAAAGAAGAATGTAGCACTTAATTTGTATTGCTTGAGGGACCTCAGATCCGCTTGGGAACGCTGCTTTGCATGCTTCATGGTATTGCGTGTTGAAAACAGAATGTGCAGCAAAACGAAGAAGAGGAAAATTTGAAGGTGAAGTTCCAAAATCCCAATCAGGCTTTTCCAAGACCATTTTGGAAAGGATTAGTGACTCTGTGGTCTATAAAGTGAAGTCATGTTGTAAAATAATAATGAAAGAAAGCTTTATTGGGGTACAGCTCCAGAGCATGGCTGTTGAGTGCCTTCCAGTTCAGAAAACCTTGTTTACCTGGTGTTGAGTTCCCAGTGATCCACATTATTGGGTCAGAACTTTCACCTGGACTTTTTTCTGTCTTTAACTGTTCCCTGAGTACCTTTAGCAGACCTAACAGGTTTTGACTGGAGAAGTCAAAGGTTCCCGTGCTCCACCATGCCTATTCCCAGTGGAGGAGATGAACTGGGTTGTTCATGCTCCGTGTAAAATCAGAGCAACTTACCCTTCCGTTTAATTCCAGGAGGTAATCTAGGATAATGGAGCTATTAGATTTGGCATCTGTAATGTGGTTATCATTTCAGAAGGAATTGTTTCTGCTAATGGCAGTTAACTTGCTACAAATAAAGCAATAGAATTGAAATCTTAAGTACTAGAGTGGCAGCAAACCATGAAACATTATACCACTTATTGGAAGGAAGGCCAGCCTTGCTGTCAGGGAAGAAATCTATTGAAAAAAACCTCTGATGGATTCCAATTCTAACTAATTTAATATGGCAGCAGTGTTCAGCTGTTCTACCAGTCTATTAAAAGTATTAAAATGTCCATAAATAATAATACCTATGTGACTAGAGGAGCTCAAGGGTTTCGCAGAGATGAATTCGGCCGGCTGTTGGCAGAGCCGAGCCGTGAGGTCCTTGGGGGTCATCGAGCCCTGTGGCTGCCTGGGGTGCATTGGAGACCCCAGGAGCTCCTCTGGCACACAGGGACATTTTGTGTGGTGTGGATGGAGAGGCTGAGCGTGGGTCTGATCTTTGCCATCTGTAAGTTGTGTCTTGGGTATATGCAAGGGTGCTTTCCACCTCTGCAAGCCCGAACTGCTTAGTTCAGCCTTGAGCATGCTCCGCAGCATGGACAAGCTGTGAAACGTGCTTTGAGCCAGGATTTTAGGGCCGCTGTTAAAATACACTATCCCGTTGCCCCATTTCTACCTCAAGAATAGGTTCTCTTGGGAGAACAGGCATTTCTAAGTGGTGTGGGATTTCTAGATAGGTGGGCTACCGTTGGTGCTACACCCTGCAGGTTTTCCCCAGGCAGCACAAGGCAGGTGTCCCCTAGTCCCAGGCAAGGAGCGGCAGGGGTGGTGGCCATCCTGTCCTGCATGGTGGGGTTTCTCTCTGCTCAAAGCTTTGAGCTCAAGGTGGGCCGGGGAGCCCCACAGCTCCCCACAAAAGCAGATTCTGGCAGTACCTTGGCATGGATTAGCTTTAAAATTCATTGTCTCCTCCCTGCTGATCCCTCTAAGTGGGTCCTTGGGGTTTTTTTTCTTTCCAACATGGATTCACATGGAAGCAAGTTAAATGGGAGAACGGTTTTTATATTTCTATTTTAGTACAGAAAATATCCCAGGGGGTAAACTTTCCATATACCGTAACTGCAACAGATTAGTGTATCCCCAAGCTGCAAGAGCATAATGATATGGTTTTGTTCAGTGCCATGCTCTGTGGCAAAGTGTAATTTTATGGAGAGGGTCACAAGTGTTTAACCACTCAAAAAATGTCCCCAAATGTGATCTCAGCTTGTGTGAATCAGAATAACATCCTCATCTCAGGGCAGCTGTATCAGATGGAGATCTGGTCCAGTGTTTTGCAAGGTAATGAGGGAGGGACAGTGCATGTGCATGTTGCAGCCCCAATCGTTAGCAAACACAACCATCTATTATGTCCTTGAAATTGCATAGTTATTACAGATTAACCCCTGACAATGTGGTTTTCTTCAGTCTTTCTGCTATTCTATTGATGTTTGTATTATTATTACCACCCTCATTTTTCTCTTATCATTTTCCCTGAGCAGACAGAGCGCTTGGCTGCTCTTGCCGGAGGGGGAGCTGAGCAGTGCTGTTAGCTGGAGGGCACAAAGTTTTGCAGGATGAACGTGACAACTTGATCTTTTAACCCAGAGCTCTGTTGATACTGGTGAAACTGGGCAAATGACACAGCAGATGTTTCTGCAAACAGTTGTCTTGACATTATCAAGGACTTGCTTCTGCAGATTCGCAGTTTAGCTTGCTGCTGCTGGTTGGTGATGACTCCTTTGTGATATATTATAAAGATCTGGATTAGAAACCCTTTTTCACAGGATACCATAAAAACTAGTGTCTGTCCTGAAGTCTACACTGTTACTAAATGTGTAGGAGAAAGTAAGAAAAAGGAAATGCCATTATTACGTTTCCTTTGCTTATGGGGAGTGGAAACCCAAAGAATTTGTGCCCTTGCCCATAGACACACCAAGGTGTTTGCAACAGAGCCAAGACCTGAAATCTTTTTAGTAATTTAATCCCAGGAGAGCTCTTTCTCCAGTCTATACACAGTGAATTTTGGACAGTTTCATTGCAGTGGTGAAACGATGTCTTCAAAGACACAGAGCTCACTCATTGCTGCAAAGTCTCTGGGATAACCAGAGGCAGGAAGCATATGGAGCCAACAGGAACTCAGCAGAAATTAGCCCTCCGTCCATTAAAAATTGGAAAATTTCAATAATTGTGCATTATTGTTGTTCTTCTCTTCATACAGGACACCGGCGATGATCGGTTGCTCATTTGTGGTGCACAGAAAATTCTTTGGAGAGATTGGGCTTCTCGATCCTGGGATGGATGTTTACGGAGGGGAGAACATAGAACTCGGCATCAAGGTTTGTGACACATTTGCAAGAAAAATTGCACCTGTTTAGGGAACACAAAGCAACACTTTAACAAGTTAGCATAAAGCTATTAGAATGCTTCAGGGAAACAGCACCAATGTGTTTTATAGCATTTTAATTTAAGTTTAAGGGGGAAAAATTACTTGCTTTTAGGGGTGTGTTTTTTTTCCTTGGGTTCTTATCTGTTATTCTTACTGTCTTATTCTTTTGTCTGACCTGATGCAAAAAGCTACTGAGTTGAAATAGCATGCCAACCAGAACAGGCCCGGGTCACATTGTCACACCACTGCTCTAAGTCATAGGTATCCTAAATACCAAGAAAAGTGCCGTGCCGTTCTCGTCACGTGAACAGTTGTAGGGGTGGGGGTGGGACTCTTGTGACTCTCTCAAGAGGACACAAAGCCTGAAAATATTTTACAGGCATTTAGCATCTGCAAATGAAATATGTTCATAAACAGGCAAAACTTGCTTATAAAAGTGAAACACTAATAATTAGCCATGTTTTTAGAGCTGCTTCAGTGCATCCGTGCAGACATTCGTCATTACAGAATCCACTGTGTCAACATCACTTGATTACTATGTACAATATTAGATGTGGCTTAGTGATTCAAGTGTTTACATACATCAAGTGATTCATAAGCAATGAATTCAATGTTCAGAAGCAACTTGGGATGGTGAAGTCTTTTGAGATTCTTCCAGGCATGTTTTAGAGTAAAGCACTTGTACGTTAACAAGCTGATAGGGAGAGGCTTGAGACTTACAACTGGAAAATTGAATTGACTGTGCTGTTGTAAAAATGAAAAATCATTGTTCAGCTCATAGATTTACCAGAGGATATTTGCTTCTGGCAAATCAGAAGAAACTTAAGAAATCCATTGTTATTGGCTACAGGGAACAATAATCTCACTTAAACCAGGGATTAGAAATTAAAGGCTTTAAATATGCCACATAGCTCTTCTCCATATGAAGTAATTATGGCACGTCATCATGCAGCTTGCTGCATGGGTATGGAGAGATCCTGCTCTAAACAAAGCTTCTCTTGTGGTTATCCTTATTTGCTTATTTGTGGGATTTTTTAATAATATCATTGTGGAACGAGTCTTCTCACAATCAGTAAATCAACCCATCTGCTAGGTTTTGGGGGATTTCATGGGAGATTGGCTTCCTAACTGGAAGAATAAGATAAATGTCTCAGGGACAAGTGATGAGCATATGTCCTCTTCATTTTCACATGCTGAACTTTTTAGAAAAGCTATCTAATAAACATCCTTTTAGAAATAAAATAATCCCTATCTTCCCCAAGTGACTTTCCCAAGCTTGCATTTCTAACCCACGTTTCCCTGCTGTTTGCATGCTCATATGCTGTGTGTTCTGGTCAAGGTTTTAAAAATATTGTTGCTTTTCAGAGCCAAAATACTTAGTAAATCCACCTCATGAAACTGCATAGAAAGAAGACATCCAAAAATCAGTCTTTGTGCAAGGGTCTTATTTAGAGACCAGGAGTTCATAGCACATCAGTTCTGTTTAATAAATGTTGGCCATTGTGTATGCAGGTCAAGTAGCTCATACGGAGAGTGGTCCCGGAGAGATGGTGTGTCTCAATTGCCACATATTTAAATTCCATTTCATAGTAAGATTTCAGTTATAAATAGTTTATCCAAGGCTAGTCATCGCATGTGTAAGGAAACAGAGTTGTTACGGATTCAAGCAGATGTCAGGTCTCAGGTGGATATATCTGGTTCTAGTTGCCAGCCCTTCCTTGCGTGCTTGCAGTCTGCCATGGCTGGGGTCTGTAGCAGCCTTACCATGTTACCAGTAACGAAGGACTCTGTATTAATAAAATTGTTCTGAGGATCAACTTGAACAGAAAATTATTAGGCTTTTTGTGGGTGTTTTGCTGTTTTGCCTGGTGACTGCCTGTAGTCAGAAAAGTAATTTGGTGGTTCCTTGTTTGTTCCAGTGATCCTTGGATGAGAATAAATACAGAAAGTATTTATTTTTTTTTAGTGATGGTGAAGTTCCATCCTCTTCTGAGAATCATGTGACATTTTTTAAAAATTATATTCTTGTATTACCAAGAATGTTCAAAGAACAAAAATGAAACGATAAACCTGTTGAGGCTATGAGAAGGTCATGGAAAACAATAAGGTGTTTCAGGCAAAAGCACAAGCTAACTACATTATGGTAAAATTGAATGCAAGTAATCTGAATAACAAAATGAAATAAATAATTGAGAAAGCTGGTCTGTCCAAACCTAGAACGGCCAAGGCCATATACTGTACAAGTGTCTTGTTTTATTAATAAGCTTCAACGATTCTAAAGTAAGCTGTATGGCACCTATGTGTGGGGAAATATATGGGCTGTATGTTTCAGTTGCTGAATTCAGTTAGCTAAATGGGAAAGTACCTGCGTGAGCCACTTGAAAAAATAACTCCGTTACTCACGTTCACAGAGGTGGCTCTGGGCTCGCTGCTCTCCTGTACGTGCTGGGAAGCATCCTCGGATTGCTCAGATAATAGTAATAAAGCCATTAAGCATGTTGCTGCCCCAGGCAAATTCCTGTTCTGCTTGCGGGGTAGCTTTGGCCCTGACGAGGGGAACATGCTGTTCTCTGGATTATTCTACTTTCTTTTATTGCACTGGAGTGTCTCCAGAAGGTTGTGCTTATTCACTCCTCTTGTCCCTGATGTCCACTACTTCACTTCCCGAGGCAGAATTGAGTCTAATTCTCCTTTTCTTGGCAGAGAGCAGAGAAGTGTTTGCTATGCAAGGCAGTTTAGGTTAATACTTCAACTGAGGGGTTTTCAGTGTGCTTTTTTTTCCCTCTTTTACTCCCCCTGCCCCGCCAAGTGTGCCATGCCGTTGAATTACAATAGTGCCAGGTCGTTCTTACAGTGTTGACAGCCATGGGGACAAAACATTTGGTCTGTCCCTGCGTCCGTAACTCTCCCCAGCAGACTTTTTGGGGAAACCAAAACCTGGTGACCAGGCGGTGCTAGTGAAGGTGCTGGAACCAGGGCGTGTGGAGACATCTCATACCTGGTCTCAGTCTTGCTACAGGAACAGGGAGAGCAAGCGTTGCTCCAAGCTGCCCGTCCTGGGGAGCGTGTGGGTGCTGTGCACTGTGGACCACAACCTGGCCCCTTCCCCAGGCCCAGTTTCTGCTGTTGGTCCCAGAGAGCATGACCTGCTCTCTGAGCAAGCCTTGAGCCAACTCTTCTAATACTTTGCTATACCGAACAAGTTTCTGTTCTGATTTTATAAACCTGGTGTCCAATTCCAACAGCTTGAAAGTGTTGACACTGCTGTGAGTCCCCACCAGTTCCATGTGTGAATTTTGGCACTGAGGCTTCTCTGACCATCTCTGCTCCTTCTGTTGAAAATTTTTCTTTTATTTTAAAACTGTTTGTGGCCCTGGTTTTTAGTGACTATGGGACTAAGTAGGAAGACTGCTTTTGCTGTGCGTCTTGCTTTTTCTCTGCAGGGAGGGTTTGATGGGTTTTCATGGTTAGTCACAGACATTCACTAAAGATGCTCCATAAAATCGCGTGTGTCTATTTGAATAAAGATGCAAAAGTCTATTGCATGACTATTGCCATGATTTCTAAGCCTGGGATGGGTTACAAGGTTGTTTTCAGAGTATTTTGTGCTTCTCTCATGCATTGCTAATTAAATTTGAGTTGTCTTTTAAAGATAAATTTAATCAATAAGGAAATTATTACTACTTTGATGGTATCATTTGTACAAATTGTCACTTGAAGAAAGCAATTAAAAGAGAATGCTTATTAGCTGATCCATCCCATACCTTATTTGTGTAGTAAGAATCGATTATTGAATTCATTAAGAAAAGCACAATTCAGGGGTCCCTTTGAGGTTTAATGACTGACTGGAGCTACTCTTTACTATGGATGTTAAATTGTCTGAAGTTTGGGTTGGATCTTTTCAAATGATTTCCAGAGGAAAAGCATAGCGTGTCCTCTTAATATTCAGATATTTTTTTCCCCAGATTTGTCATATAAATTCATCATGCCAGGTTTCTGGTGCTGCCAAGCCAGCAGTTGCATGCGTGGAGCAAGCAGAGTTGCACCCCTGTGCATAACTGTAAGGGCTGGGAATATGAAGCTTTGAAAATCAAATGGGTACAACAAGAACATTGAGCATATTGTTGTTAGTGGTGATTTCTTTAATAATTGGACTCTCATCCTGCAGCTGCCTAGGCACAAAAGGGGCCTCATTGCACTGGCAGTGACATTGATCCTCTCCCAGAGGGTACCGTGCTTGTGTACCCTTCAGTCTTTCAGAAACCCTTAAAATAGATTAAATAGCATTTTAATGGTACAAATCTCTTGTGTGCGTTTCATCCATGAAGGAGCCCATTTTGTTTATATGCGTACGATTATTCATGTGCTGAAATATTGAGAGGGTCAGGCAAAAAAAAAAAAAAAAAGAAAAGCCGTCAAATAGGTATATTTAAATTCCACAAGGGAGCTTGACTCTTTCTGCATTCAGAAAATCAAATCCTTCCCTTCCTGCATACATTTTCCATAAAATTATGGCTGTATCCTTTTTGTTAAGAAGAAAACAGTGAGGGTATTTAGAGCAAGCGGTTCTTCTGGCATCTGTGGATTTGTTGCATCTGAGGTGAGGGATGGGCAGCCTCTATCCAGCCCTATGGGAAGCAGAAAATCCCTGCCATGGGGTGCTGGGTGGGAGCAGAGCAAGGATGTCAGGGCAGGGCTATGAGTCATGAGAAAGATGTTTTGATTATTTTATCCCTGCTCTTTTTGTAAAAAAAAACATGCTAGCACAGGCTTACTTTCCCAGCCCAACTGGGAGCACAGGCTCCAATGCAAATACCCTATGTCTTTAAATGACATTGTGCACGTCTCTAAAATGGAGAGTGATAGACACAAGCCTAATGGGGAGCGCATAAATATCAGTGCTGGATGGTGTTTGGCTGGGTTTCTACCTGCATGAACCTAATATCTAAAGAGTTAGTGCCTGTCATCAAAATGTAAAAATATCCCTGGTTAGGGTGGAATTTGTTTTTATAATGTCAGCCAAACGTGCAGACATGTAATATCAGGTGTCACGTTTTGACTCTGCAATGTGTGTTACTGCTGTCATTTGAAATGGTGTTTTGCCAGTGCTTTTTGTTTGATCATCTTCAAATGTCTCTCTCTCTCAGTTCTTCTGATTAATATCTTAAAGTCTGGGTGTAGGCAGTACCTGAAATCCCTTTTTAACCACTCTGTCCATCAGCACCTGGGCATGATTTCCAGCATTCCTCCATTGACTGTCACATCTGCTGGCTTCGCCGGCCGCTGCATGATGAGCGTGCATGCCGAGGCTTGCAGGAAGCGGCGCATTGGTGGGATCCATGAGATCTGCAATGATGCATTGTTACATTTTTTATCACTTCAAAAAACAGGAAGCTGAAAAGCATGTAATTTATTCATAAAGCTTTATTAGCTTTGTGAGGGTTCACTGAAACACAGTAGTTAGGGTTGAATCGAGTTTCTCATGATGTGCAGGGTTTTTTCCCCATCTACACCTAGCTTTGCTGAGACAGAATTAGTCATGAAATTACGACTGTGGCAGTGAAGGGGTTTTTTGGAAAGTGTGGGAACAAATCAGCCTGAGCTTCTGAGGGAAGGATTTTGAGGAGCACAGATACACTTTGCTGTGAGACGCCTCCCAAGCTTTATTTAGAGCTTGGCTGCAGGAGGTGTCAACGCGTCTGGTTGCAAGGAAGGAGAAGAACAAGCCTTTGACTAGTTGAAGGCTTTGGGGTAGAATTACCAGATATCATTTGGTTGTCACGGAGTATGTACTGTTCAAATATCCACTCTTTTGACATTTCTGAGAATTTATACTGAGGAACTGCAACCTATGCACAGTTGGTCAGGTGCAGATGATGCAGAAGTCAGTGCCAGTGGTGGGGGATGCTCGAGTGGGGCTGCTGGCAGGAGGGGAATGGGATGAAACTCTGGGCTCACCTGTCAGGGAAAGAAATTTTTGAGTTAGTGCAAGCAGTTTGAGAAGTTAGAGGCTAAACCATGGTAAAAAGCAACAGGGGAAGGCAGTTTGAGAAGTTAGAGGCTAAACCATGGTAAAAAGCAACAGGGGAACCAGTGAAGCCCTGGGAAGTTGTATTTAACAGACACAGGAGTTAGTTGGCCCAGCCTGATCTGCAGGATGAAGCTGCGTGGGGCTGGAGTGCGTCTCCCTCCTCTGTCTCCAGGCACAAGAAGCCTCACGGTAGCATGGAGCAGCCGTAGCAGTGGCTTTGGTGCAGGCTATCACAGGCCCACCAATGGCTTGCCAAGACCCTAGAGACTGCTGCAGTTTAAGAAAAAATAAAAAAGAAAAAAACAGAAACACAATCCCCCCCCCAAACAACAACAACAAAAATCCCCTAGGACCCAAACTTGCCAATAATATAAACTCAAGACCAGCTTTTCAAACGTACTTTATGAGTCAGGCACCAAAATCCATGCAGAAATTGGAGCTTAAGGCTGTTTCCACATAAAAATCAAGTTAATCTGAAACAAAATAAGAGGCAGAGTAGTACTGACCTTGGAAAAGGTCTTAGAAATATAGCTGTAGAAATAGCGATACACAGGTAATGCATTACCTTTGTGTACAGCCACAACATGTTTATTTGTATGTGTATCCCTGTTAGAGAAGTTGATTTTTCTCTTCAGAGTGATTGTTGTGTGGTTGGAAGAAATATTTCCACCACTGAACAATATCCAATCACTGCCTGCATTTATTTTAAGAGCAGGAATCAGTACAAGTACAAATTCAGATCCTGTGTTTGGCATTTTAGTTGTCAGCTCAGTATTTACTGTAGGTGCTTGAAGATGCTTTATAAGAAGCGGCGGTGTAGTTTTCCAAACGGGTAAAATGCTTTTCATCACCACTGCCTCCATGGAAATGGAGCTGTATTTCGATTATTTCTAAACGGGCTATAACCTCTGTGCTGGGAGCCAGAGAGCAGCTCTGCTCTTAGCGCCGCAGTGCCTGCGCGGCCGGCAGCCGGCTCTCCTGGGGAAGGGGGGTTGCAGGCAGGCGGCTGCACAGCTCCCGTCTGGCTCCTTCCCCTTGATAGAAAATGATTTGTCATCCCTGCCTGTTACCTGCTGACTGATGGGGACAGGTAGAAGAGGGGGAAGGGACCACTATTTTCACCCCAGTTGATTCTAGTGTTTTTACTGACAAGTTTGGTTTTATGCTGACAAGACAGTGATCATCTTTGCTGGGAAACATAATAACTCTTTTCGTGCAATAGGCCGTGTGTTGCAGTTGAGGTTTACTGGTAAGATGAAGAAATCCATTTTAGGGCTCAGCCGTGCCTTATCTTCACCTGAAATGTGGCAGGTGCCAGCTTTTCACTGATTTTTACAGGATAGTTGCCTCTGGCAAGCAGTGGTTAGGGATCTGCCAGGCGGCGGTTTAACATTCTGGGTCATGGTCAGAGTCCACCCTCATCACCCTGGGCTTGGGGCTTGGGTGGAGAAAGCCAGATGTGGAGAGCAGCCACAGCGTCTCCATAGCTAAGGGGGCTGTGGGGAGCAAGGACAAGTGGCCGTGCAGGTTTGTAGAGACTTAGCGAAGTTTGGTTTATTTATACTTTTCACCAATGGATTTTAGAAAATGGACCCTAAATCATGAGCGAGGTTTCTTCAGTGCTCATCTTTAGTCTAATTGTGCTCCTTCTGAACAGAGCCATTCCCATGTTGCTCTTTCCACTGAATTTTGTGGCAATTTCAATTTGAATATACCCTGCTCTAAGTTTTGGACCACACTGATGTTGTCCAGTGAGGTTGCTCCAGGGGCTATGGACATCGAAGACATCTCCAGTATCCCCAAGACAGATGGATTTTTAATTTATATATGTTTTCTATCACATGCTGTGTTTCTTGGGCATGACACCCATTCCACAAGCCTTTAACTTCTGGGCTTCCAGCTTTCCATCCTCTGTGGAGAAAGATGTGGCAAAGTCTTGAGTCTCCACATTTTCACCCTTTCCTGCGTGTTGCTCAGGGGCACATCCATTCCTGGCCACGTTCTGCCAGTATTTTATGTGGAAATGCCTGAACGCTGCTAGGTGTGAGGTTGGGGCGGGGGCTCAAGGTGCCTCACCATCCATGGTTTGTATTATGGCTATTGGGATAAAACACGGCAGATACATAGCACCAGCTGCTCTGACATTTGCACCCGTTCTGGGCTCTGTTGAAGATGTTTGCATGACAGATTTCGGTTATCTGGCAGTCCTGGCTTTGATGCTCAGGCAATGGTTTCCCTTCAACCCCAGACATACCTGCAGTGCCGCCCTGTGTCTCAGCCAGCCCACCCTTGCTGTTGCAGGGAAGACTCAAGAGGCTTTGCTGTGGCAGCTGTTCCTTGCCTGGCTGGGCAGGGGTGCCGTGGCACACTGAAATACGGCATCTTTGCAGCGTCTCAGCAGGCATTTTAAGGACTGTGTGGGTTGGAGGTTTGTTGTGCTGATGTTCACCATAGGCTGCTGTGTCTGGGAGGTGAAGGAGTTGGCATGAGGAATGCCAGCGGGCTTGGCACAGCCATGCTTTGGCTCTCAGCCTCCGTGTTCTTGCAGGGAAATAAATTACTTAAGTCCTCTTAAACAGCAGTGATAGGTGTGAGTAGCTGAAGAAGGATTCCCATACCATTTCAACTGACATATTCCCCTCTGTACTGCAAGGCACACTGGTTTGCTTCTTTATTAGCCCTCTGGGCCCTGCTGAGTGGAACAGCTGTGGGACATCCCTTCCCGTTCCCTGTTGCCTGGGCTGTGGTCACGTTTCCAGGACTGAGCACTCATTAATGTGGGGATGATGCATGAGCTGGAGCGGTCCCGGCTGTCCGAGTGCCTGGCAGCTGCAATTTGGTCAGGAATTGCTGAGATGTAGCAAAGTTAGTCCCCCTGAAAGCTGGTTTTATAGCATCACTCCCTGGAGGACAACTGTCCTTTAAAGTATTTCTGGGCGTCTGAAATAATAACTCTCTGAGATCTGCTTTTTCCTTTCACTCTTCACTATACAAGGTGAGCAGCAGCACATTTACTCTGTGCATGTGCCTATGGTGTCTAGGATATAAATTACTCTATAAAACAAAAAATAGGCTTGTGTCTTCCTAAAAACCAACTCCAAGCCAAACTGAACTTTGTCTTCTTACAAAAAGCACGCTTGGGAAATGCCAAGAGAAAATTTGACATGAAATTACACACCAACAAATGAGGCTCATAATAAACTGAGATGAGGAAATGAGGTTTTTTTCATCCCATTATATTCATAAAGCTTTCAGAAAGCTCCCTGTTCGTCATGACTGCAAAGGCAAGGTTATTTTTTTTTTGTCTTTTCATCTGTCCTTTCTTATGAGAAGACTAATTTGTGATGCACTTGCTAGGGCTGTGGGACATGCAGATCTCTTCCCCATCCCATCCAGAGCCACAAAGCTGATTTTATCCCTCTTGCCAGCCTCCAGTGACCCAGGCAGGGCAGCAGCCTCAGACCTGGGAACGGTCCTGTCTCATAAGCACTGAGTGTTGGGTTTTTTCAAGGGTAAGGCACTCTCTTCGTTGACTACAGATTTCTCTTAGGCTTGGGGATTGTTCCTGGTGAAAATGTAATCAATGCCGTTACACTCCTGTGATTTTCAACCAAAAAGCTTGTAGTTAGAAATTCCCAAGCAGCTCTTGGTGTGTGTAGTGTCTCTGTAAGGCTTTGCAGTCATCCTCTCTCAAGGACTTTCAGGTCAAACCTGTTCATTTTTACAAACGAAAACACTGTTTTCCAAGAGTCCCTGCTGCAATCGCAGCCTTGGCTCTGAGAACTGTTCAAGCTGTATTACTTTTTCATCTGAACTCCTCACTGATACAGAACGCAGTTAAAATGCAGCTGACAGCCTGATGGTGATGGCAAGAAACAGAGAGTGACTGCATTTCCCTGCGTATGTCTGTCCCAGCTCTGCCAAGTCAGCAGAAGATTATAGGAACAGTAATGGTATTCATGACCAAATATTGCCACAGCCTTGTAGTGAGGCCAGTTTCACTCCTGAATTAAGGCAGGCCTTTCTGTCCTGCCTCCTGCGCTCACCCTTCAGGCATCCTGGTTTTGCTGGAGGACCCTGCATCTCCTCCTGGACTCCTTGAACATCCAAATCCTTTTGAGGCAGGTATCCTACTCTTTGGGATTGCTTTATAGCACTTTATTTTATTTCAGTATATGGCCAGGTTCGATGGGTTGTGCCATGTTACACCCATTCCTCCAAGGAATTCATTCCAACATGTTTGTATGCCAGTCAGCTGCCTCCTGACCTTTTGCTTTCTGGTGTTACTGGGCATGATTCACCATTGCGCTGTCACAAGCTCCAGCATGCTGTGAGTACAAAGCAGATGTAAAAGACTTAATAAAGATTATTAACAACACAGTGGTGCCCAGCTCTGAATGTCTCTGCCTCTGGCAGCCTGTGCTGTGTCCAGCCCATGGCTTGCTTTGATCTAAACGATCCTGTGTACTGGAGCTCACTTTGCCTACTTTACTGTATTCAGGTAGCTTTTGTATACATGAAGCTCATCTCATGTTTAGAGAAGGTGTTGGCACCTTTGGATTGTAGCAGGATTAATGGCAGTGATAAGTAGCATCAGATTGGTGGTCTGCTCAAATTAGTTGGCTCACTTCTTCCACTGCTTTTCCAGTACTGGCTGACCTGAGTGACTTCTTTGGTGTGATGAGGAGGAGAACATTCCCAGCAAAATTCAGTGGGAATTAATCCGTTGTCTCCTTCAGCCATCCTGGAAAATCTCTTTCCTTTTGTGACTGGCACTGAATGCATGTCCCTCGATGTGATATCACTTGAGACTTGCCCTGTGCATCATTGAGAATAACAGTGGATGTAACTAGACATGATTTATGTTTCCCAGTGCATTTATCCTTCAGTCTAGTGTGTCCTTGTGTGATACTCGATGGAGACTGCAGAGGTGGTGCTCTGTGGGGCTCATTTTGAACAGCGTTCGCAGTCGGAGCTTCCTGTAAAGCGAATACTATCACAGCAGTGAACTTTCTGGCTTCCCTGTGGCACATTTATTATTCATAGGAAGCCTATTGCCTCATGAATGATCTAATCGCTGTGACGCACCACTGCCATAATGCATAAAAGGTAGTTAACCCCCGTAACACTGCACAGTTTTCATTCATCTCCTTGACTGCAGGGTTTCTCAGGAGTCCCATGGCAAGGGGAAATGTCACAGCTTGACCTCTGTGTCATGGGCTGCCTCCTTGGCAGCCTCCTTGCACTGGTATGAAGCTGCAAACCAAATACCTTCCTCACATTTTGTAAGAGTTGAGGTAGGTGACCAAAACTTCCTTGGCTTTGCCTAAAATTGTGGCCACTAAGGTATTAGATACCATGGAACTGAAGTATATATTAGGGTGGTTTCTGCAGTCAGGATTTTAGCAATCTTTTCGGCATCCTTTCTCTGCCAGAGCTGGATAGAAGTCGCTGGTACAGGAAGCTGGTGAAGGCAGATCAGAGAATAAAAGGAAATCCACCTTTGACTAGTCAGGCTGTGATCCAGCAGAGCACTTCACTTTCAAGCACCTGGGCAGTCCTCTTAATTCCTGTGGCACTACTGTGCCTGCTTAAATGTCAGTGCTTCTTAAGTGCATTTCTGGATTAAGGCCTCTGGAGATGAACCTGAGCCAGAAGGGTTAATATTTTCAAAACACATTTTTTCACTGGAAGGTGGTGTCATTTCTCATCCTTCCACCCCTTGCCCCCTCCAAACAGTTCTTCCATTTTATGAGCTAATTAACTCACCTAGCTTTAAATACAAGTGCATCCTTCTTGGATTTTGTCATGTGTCACCACCTTCTAGAGAGTTATTATATCTTATTTGCACAGAAAATACTGGGAGAATACACCAGGAACTAAGCTAACTTGTTCATTGAATAAATTTATACCTAAAGCTTCAATAATAACCCCATTATTTCATATTCATCTACAGACACAAAATATGTATTAATTAACTGAAGTACTGCTAGTGGGCATATGCAAATGAAGTGGCATTAAGCAAGCCAAGATCACCCCTTTTTTTTGCGTTTTAACTTTATTAGGAAATACTGCTTTGTGCTGACCGCAATTCCTTATTATCAGATCTGTGCCTTGAAGCTCAGTGCCAGGACCGAGAAGAGAATCAGAATTTCCTAATGCTGCAGAAACTGCCGCAAATAATGCAGCTCATGATGAAGAATTCATATATAATCCCATAGAGGAGGTAACTGTTTAGATCTGCCTCGGGCACAAAGAACCCAAGTTTATTTTTGTAGAAGGTACTTCATTCTGTCAAAGCAACAGAGTTAAAATGAGAGAGACAATTGGGGATAAATTCACATTTGGACTAAATATATCCAACTTAGTAAGTAAGATAGGAGTTTAAGCCTATAGCTCTGCTTTTCCAAGACACAAGGTGATAGCAATACCCAAAGCAATAGATAACAAAGGATTTTCCACACTGGCCTGCTCACTTTAGGAGGACGATGATCCTTGGTGTTGTCACCCTTCCTTGCTCCCTGGGGTGCCAGCTGCCAGAACGCCAGGTCGAGCAGCACCTCCCAAGTGCCTCACTCCTGGCCAGAGTTGCTGGGGATGCTCCTGGTATGTTGGCTTTTGAGTGCTTCAGGTGTTTGCCCAGCATTGTGCACATCCCCGTCCTGCACATCTCCCAAACCACGGCAGGTGGGTACCTCTGCAGGAGAAAGCACAGTAATAAACAGTCTCATTGCTGACCTGTTCAGCTCAGCAGCCTGTTTCCAGTATCTTTTATCTTGTTTGTTGCTTTGGCGTCCTTCAAGCATTGATTGTGCAAAGGGCATATTTTTATAATTGCCTAAAGGGTGCATTTTGTTTGCTTTCCAGATGAAGGATCTAGAGCTGGATATTAAATGACGAGCCAGAACTGTGGGTGGGTGCTGTACCCTTTAATGCTTAAGAGCTAGCATTAACATTGGTGGCAAAGACATTGTGAGTGGTAAAGAAACTCCTTGCTATATGGTCTTTTCCATGGAGAGGTGTCGATCCACCCACCAAAGGAAGGTAACTGTTAATATTCTCCTTTTGCTTATGGGGTCCTGTAGCACAGCTGTGTCTGTGTTAACCCCACGCACTCAGTATGCCCCCTGTGCCTGCCCATTTTGTCTCCGGAGCTCAGGATGGAGAGAATTGGTCCAAATTCCTGGGTTGAAACATCCCTCTGTGACTTTCCTTGGGTTCCCTGTGCTGGCAGGACACACATTCCACCCCCACCCCCTACCTCTTCCCAGTCCTCTCCAAGCAGCAGAGAACTTCAGGAGAGTAAATCTAAACCCACACCTGAGGCTCAGCTGTCACCCCTCTGTTTGGTCTGATTTGGTTGGCTTTGCATCTGTAGAGCTACAAATAAATGAAAGAAAGTTTGTATCCAGATGTAAAATGTTTCCTCTCTCCTTCCTGGGATTTGAGGTTTAAAACCATATAAAGATACAGAATTACGTCTGGTTTTCTATTCATAATTTTGACTTTGGCCATTTGTACTTGAATCTACGTGTGGGTCATCAGAAAGCTCATGATCCTTGCTGGATTTTTCCAGGACTAGGAACCTGGGCTTTGGCTGTGAACATTAAAAGAAAAATAATATTCCTATAGCTCTGGTTTCTGCTCAGGCAGCTCCAGATCTTGTAACACCTCACCATCCTGGTGAAATTGGATTTTGGCGAGCTTTGTTTTCTCCTTAGCTGTCCTTGCTCCCATGGCATATCCAGTGGGTGCTCAGAGGTGGTGAGTCACAGGAGATGACACATGCTGCCTGCCCCAGGGGTTCCCCTCTCCCTGCTTTAATGGCCACGACAGATGTCTCCATTCAACAGTCTGAAAAACCCAGAGCTGGAAGAAAATGCAGTTTTGTGATCTTCCAGCTAGCTCTTGCAGTGAGCTATTCTGACAGCACCCAAACTCTTCTGTTCCCACCAAGAACTCCTGGCAGCCATGCCCAAAGCCACAAGCAAGGGGCAGTGTGTGGCCTTGGCACCTGGAGACCAAGAGATCTTGCCAGAGCACCCAAAAGGGTGATCAGCCACATTGTCCATCCCAACCCCCTTCGCAGCTCTTGCTACCTACATTATCAGAGGTTTGCAACTGCATTTCTAGTCCAAGATCATCACAGCCGCCAAGTCCCTGGTAGTTTTCTTGCATTTCTGCTGCCCAGACAGGGAGGAGCTGCTGCCCGGTGTTGGGGTTGTTGATGTGGCACGGCGATAGGTCACCAGCTCTGCTTGCTGCTCAGCCTTACTCCTCGCCTGCCCATTCATCCCACGCCATCCTGTCAGAGCAGCGGCATCACTTCTCCATTGCTTCACTTTGATAGCAGGCATGGATAGCCTCCCATACTGACCATATCTGCTTTACTGGGACTTGACCTCTTGGCCAAAGGTTTGCTGATGAACCCCCCCCATGTCTCCTTGCAGGGCTCCCATGTTGGCTGAAAATGCATGTCCATGTGCTTCTGAGGCCATGAAGCAAAAGCTTCAAAATAAAGAAGACTTAAAAATTATTAAGAAAACAAACCTGTTTGATCGCTGCCTTGGAGGTCTTAGTTACTGTGGTTTGCGAGAGCTGCAGGAACAGCATACAGAACTTCTTAAGCAGGGCATCTCAATGATAATTTTTGCTGACAGTCAAAAATCAGCCAAGTGAACCATTTTAAAAGCCTTTCAAAATCATTCATTTACATCATCTGCTGCTTTTGTCAAATACACGAAAGAGTGTCTTGTCATGTCTTTTGTCTCATTTTTACAAGAGTTATGTTGTCTATTTAGATTATATTACAGGAGCAAACAGTTGTTCAGGGATTATCATTTGTGTGATACAAGGAGAACATTCAAGAACAGTAACAGGATGATTACCTCGGCTGAAACTGGCATTAAATATTACTTTTTTCTACTAATGTACAAGCTTAACAGTAGCTGAAGCTGCATCCAGTGTTGACTGGGGTCCCCAGTGCAAGGACAGGCTTGTGGAGGAGCATTTCTGGTGAGTGAAGTGTGCTTTTTGATTTGGCCAAGCGAGGCGAGGGACCAGAGGCAGGTATGGGGTTAGCATAGTGTGAAGGCTCTTTGTGGAGCAGGTTTTGCTGTTCTGGTTTAATGACCCGACCACATGGAGCTGTGTCCCCTGGTGACTAGGGAGGACAGGAGCCATGTGCCCTGGAGGAGGGTGAAGGGCCGGGGGGTGGGCTGTGAACTGTGTGGGCAAGACCCCAGCTCCCTTGAGAGGGAAATGCTTCTGGCAAAAACCTGTGTTGGTGGGATAGAAGATGTAGAGACAGGGTGTGCCGGTCTCATTTGCGTCTTCCATGGCTCCAAAAGCTGCTCTTGGTAGAGATTTACACACCAGGCAGGGAGCTTGGCTGTATATTCTGCTTTGATTTCAGCTGGAAAGTATCTCTTGTTTTTAAATTCTCTGTTGTATTTAAAAACATTTGCAGCAACTGTATTTTTATTTTTTGTGATGGACACTTCGATGCCAAATTGCTCCTCTCCTCCCCTTTTCCCAGCATCTTTCTGAACAATAAAATTGAGAACTATCTACTTAAAAACTGAGCACCCTGGGGGAGCATGTGCCTGGGCTGCTTTGATTTCGTTTGGGGGGGGGAGCGCCTTGTTCCTGGTGTAGCGGTGTGCATGTTTAGTGGATTTGCTTGACTCTTTCTGTGACATGTGTAAAAGGAAAAATGTGTTTATTGGTATCAATTTTAGAAGACCTGTAATGTTTAAGAGGGCGATATGTTCACTGCTTTTGAAAATGTGATATGAAATGGGAAATTGTTGGTTTTGCTATCTTTGCAGAAGTTTTCTCAGCTTTACTGACCAGGCTTGTGCGGTGCAGTTATAATCCAACTCCTAAAAAATTGAATGCATAATAAAATACCGATGGCATGTCATCATTTTTGGTTATATTACTGTAACTGGTATATATATCTAAAGGCAATCATCGCTATAGAGGAGGGAGGAAAATACAGAGGGAGCTTTAAATTTCTTTAGACATTGAAACATCTGAAGGAGGAACTATAATGGTAATATATAATAAACCTCTTTTTTTATCTTCTCATAAAATTGTATCTCTCTTCCTTTTTCTCATAAAGTTGATCTGACTTCCAGTATGCAGGTTTCAGAAATAAATCAATGATTAACTAAACAACAGGTATTCATAAAATTCCTTGTTTTATAGCAACATTTGAAGTAGTGCACAGTACATGCTCTTCAAGCAGATATACACACCTTAGGTACATTATTTGAGCTGTAGATAAATGAATAGGTATGTCTGGTAGAGGTTGTGTTCAGTTGGTACTTATGCTGGTGGTGTAAATTCATGTAGGTTTATGGAGAGAGAAGAACAATATTTTTTTATAGCTGTAGGAGACCTGGCCCAAGGCTGAAGAACTTTGGGCACTGCGCTGAGGGAATGATATTGGTTCTGGCTTAGGAGTACATCTTAAGGGGTGCAAATGAGATTTTTTTCTTGGATTTCCATATTTCAATTCCAGTTAAGAGTAAGTCCTGAGGCATTTTGGGACCGGCTGCTTTCATTATTGGAAAGCTTCACTGTAAAGGAAAAAGGAGAACTTTATTCTAAATGAGCAGCTTGTATTAGATTATTCTCATTGAAAGCATTTAGCTCTTGGCAAATATGTATCATGTAAATAGAACAGACTGTAAAGAATATCTGTGTGGTGGGTTGACCTTGGCTGGATGCCCAGTGTCCGCCAAGCTGCTCTGTCACTCCCCTCCTCAGCAGACCAGGGGAGCAGGGAGAGAGGAAATAGAATGGAAAAACCCACTTTTTGGTGAAGATAAAGACAGTTTAATGAAGCAATAGCAAAAGTTGTATGTGCAGAAGCGAAGGAAGGCAGAAGATGTTATTCTCTACTTCCCATCAGCAGATGATGTTTGGCCGCTTCCGGGGAAGCAGGGCTTCAGTGTGCCTAGGAGCTGCTCCGGAAGGCAAATGTCATAAATAACAAATGGGCCCCATCCTCCTCCTTTCTCTTAGCTTTTACATCTGAGCAGACGTTATACGGTATGGAATATCCTGTTGGTCACTCTGGCTCAGCTGTCCTGGCTGTGCCCCCTCCCAAGATCTTGCCCACCCCCAGCCTACTGGTGTGTGTGGGAGGTTGGAGAGGCAGCCTGGATGCTGTGCAACACTGGTGCGTTATCACCATCTTTCAGCTGCCAATACAAGCACAGCCCTGTGAGGGCTGCTGCAGGGCTCAGCCAGCCCCAGTACAATCTGATAATGTCAACTGAAGGGCATGAACAGCCCTTTGTGCAAATGCTCTTGGTAATCACCTGGAAGGGTCTGTGGCACTTAGGAGTAAACACACGGGCAGGTTTCTCTGTTAGCATTGCTTCAGAGGCGTTTGGTACTTTAAATATAGAAGTATTGTTATGGTTGACCCACGTTTGATACAGGGTCATGCGTGCCCACTGATTTATCTGCTGATGTCCATTTTTTGCTCTGTGAAACTCTGTCCTCTCTGTGGGGAGTTGGGGATTGGCATTTCAGTGGCTTATCGTGGGCAGCTCCTGAAAAAGTCATGTCTGTGTCAGCAGCCATGAAAACACTGGGATTTATCAGGAAAGGAGCAGAGGGTAAAAGTGAGGCCATTGCTAGAGCTGCCCACACCCTGACCATGCTGTGTAGCTCTGGAACCTCAGTCTCAGAAAATATTTTGAGTTGGAACCAGTTCAGAGGAGGGCAGTGGGGGTAATGGAGGGTACGAAAGAGCTCCTGCACTGGGGAGGTGCTCAGCGGAGAGGGAGCCTGGAGCTTGGGGGGGGGGGGGGGGGGGGGGGATGAGGGAAAGCTGCAGAATCAGCAGGGCCACAGAGCAAGCAAATGGAGAGTTGTTTTTTCTTGGGCCCTTCCACTGGGACCTTCCATTTCTTCTCTTCGCCAAGCACTGGCTGTTGGTCACATCCAGTTTCACTCCCTTCTCAAAGACCTAGGCCTGAATGTGGCTGAAGGGAAAGAGAGGACTCCTGAATGTGTTTCCATCTCGTCGCACTGTGCGTGCAAAAGTGGTGCCACCGCGGACGCACCTGGCTGTGGCCACACGATGCTGCCGGCTGTGCTGCCGCAGCTCTGGGCTTCTTAGTTGAAGAGTCTCCTCTTCCATCCCTTGCTGAGAAATCTCAGAGGGGGGTATGTGTCCTTTATAATGAGAAGAAAGAGTTGGGCACTCGGGGTGATTCATGCTGCTTAAGTTTAACTCCTGCAGTGGGCATAAATGCCTTAGGCTGGATGCCTGCATTTGGGATCGCTGAGAAGAGCTGCACCTTGCGGTCCTTATGTCACCTCTGTTTGCGTGGCCTCGCTTCACAACTCATGTATGTTCATAAGATGACTCTGGGAAAGCCGTAAAGTACGGAAGATGCGCACAAGTTTACAGCAAGTGATGTCCAAGTTGTTTCTGCACCCTGCCACCGGCTAAATCATAATATGCAGGGGAAGCGCTCAGCAGCAGGAAGGATTTCTCCTGACAGAACAAATCAGCTCAAAATCTCCTTGCAGGAGAGGTTAAGCACAGCAGACCCAGATCTGTCAAAACTACACTCATTTCATCATCAAGGCAGACAGTGTCCTCCTTTCTGCTGTTGGGAGTGTGGTATTTGTTAGCCCTTTGCCCCCTTCTTTTCTCAGTCCGTGTCCTTTAATCACCTGTTAATCAGATTAGTGTGCCTGACTTCATCCTCCTCATCGCTGCTGTGCTTGCCAGCCCATCTGAGCCAGTTAAAAGTCAGCATTGGCAGGTATTACAGATTTTTCTATTTGATTTTTTTTCCTGCTGCTGTTCCTCGTTTGACCCTTCCTTGTACATCACTAGTAGAGATGCTCAAAGATGATATCTGCTTCCTTTTGTGCGGATACTGCATTTGGCACTCGTGTTCTGCAGCAAGGGCTGATGCGTCAGCGCTTTCATTTCAAACCACTTTAGGGAGGTTTAGATGGGCCATAAAAATGTGTGCTAATCTGAGAGTTGATGTACAGGTAGCAGGGACATGCACACTGGCATTGATGAGTTGTGGAGATGCAGCTGACAGAGTAGACATCTCAAATGCATCTTCTGGCACTGCTGTTATTGCCAAAATTTGTTTTTTTCACATAAACAGTGGGTTGGAAGGAAGATGAACAGAATCAATGCATCAGTGGCGCTTAGGTGAAAAAAAAAAATCACTGCAGGAAACATTTATACTGTCAGGAAGAGCAGCTTTGAGAAATCATCCCCACCTTAGAAAATATGTTTCTTTTCTAAGGGTGATTGAAATGTTGCTTTAAAAAAAGAAAAAGGAAAAATATTGAGGACACGTGAAGCGTAGTGACACGGCTGATATCTAACAGTCCCGGGGCTGGGTCAAGGAGAGACAGGTCTTGGTGGCCTGAACACCTGCAGTACTTGAGAAGTCTGAAGCCAACAGACACTGTGGGGCTGAACTATCAATGTGAAGCGGCTCCTGCCTTCCAGCGAGCAGCATGACGGTCAGTCCGCTTATCTTAAATACTTACCAACACACTGCATAAGCTAGACACTTCACACCTAAGAAAACCAATTGCTTCTTCTTCCCTGTTTATCATCTCGGATATAAGTTTAACTTTCTAATGCTCCTGTGGTGCTGGAGCACCCTGTGCCATAACTGGTGCATCCCCTGTCTCCGGTAACTGGCCCTGGCCCCCTCAGGCCATCAGGGTCCTGGGGGTGCCCTGTGTGGGGCTCCGCTCAGGAGGACCTGCCTGTAAAAGGCTCATTCCCAGACTGTCATTATCTACTTTTTCTTTTCCCTATCAGTTTCTTTGAAAGGCGATGCTATTTAAAGACAGCAAATGTTCCTCCTGAGCATGTACAAATATAAAACATATTCCATGACGTCTTGCCTTGTGGTTCGGGCATGTTGCATAAGAATCACTGTTTAAATTATGATGTCCTGGAAGTGGCATGATCGTATCCTGAAGAAGTGAGCTAACTTATTTCACTATAAACATGTGCAGGACAGCAGGTAATAACTGAAATTATTAGAAAATACCCACTTTTATGCTCTCGTGCCTTTTGAGCTGATCCGCAATGAATTCCCTGTAGGTAGAAAATGGCAACTCCTTGATGTTAGCTAAGGGGAAATCTTAACATATTAAAAAGAGTAAACCCATCTGGTTTTATGAGTTGTGCAAATATAAAAAAGGCAAGTCTTTATTCAGGCATTTTCCTATTTCTCTTGTTTCGTCACCACAGTAGGTAGAAATTTTCCGTTGGAATGGGATGCAGTATCTGGATCTAGGGATCTTTATTGCTGCTATGGGCATGCCCTCAGAGTAGAGTGTTGCTTGAATCTAAGAAAGCACAGAACACAAGTTTATTGCTGAGAACCCATTTGATGATGAAATAAGTGATGATGGAAATGCGATGATGAGCATGATGAATTCCTAAGCATGGAAATACAGGGCCTCACATCATGCGAAGAAATCTGAGCATTGAGAACAAATCCATAGCCATCGTTCGTTCCAGGGCAGGAACGTGCATCCAGCGCCAGCCTCTTTGTTTTGCCCCGCTGTTCTCCTTTCCAGATGCCTTCAATAGAGAGCAGAGTGAGATGCAGACAGGCACGTGGTTTTCCTTCATGATCCAGTTGTCTTGTCCTTGTGAGAGTTGTCCTGGCATTCTGCTGGTTGTGGTGTAAATGTTTCCAGTTAATTGATTCAGGTGACATTAGCCTTGCTCTGCTCTCAATATTTTTGGAAGATGTATGATCCTGCCGACTCATGATACAAAAAATAATCCCTGTGATTGAGGATGAGTTAATGGAGTATTTGAAAACGTGTTTTCCCTGAGTGTTTCATCACTTTTCTGTTTTGATGATTGCTGCTGCTTCAAAGTAATGCTCATGGATGGAATCTGAGTCAAACCACTGGTCCGAGTGGAACTGAACCTTTCTTTTGACAGTGTGATCGATGCTGATGGTAGTTGTAAGAGTTTGCAGTTCTGTAGATCAGATTTTCTGTGGGAGATACGCAGAATCCTTTCTAAACCTGTGATCTGGGTACAATAAGGGATTTGGGTCAGACTTGGAACTTACTGAAGTCTCCAGTGCTTGCCGGTTTCTGTGAAGTTTGACTGGGGTCTTCTCCCAGCTTTGCATTTCAGAGGACCTAGGCCATGCAGAGCTGTGGCACTGCCACCATCCAGGGGCACATGTAAGACCCCCAACATCTCCTCTCTGGACACACCATGTTGCTGGAGCACCTACACTCTCAGCCTTTGCAGGTGACCAGAAGATAGTGAGGATCTTCCTGGGATCAGTTTACAGAGGGGTTACATGCAGGGCCTGGTGTCAGTCCGTGGGACCGCAGCACAGCGAAGGTGCATCTTGGCCAGCGTGAACAGCCGCCCGCAGCTCTCCCCAAACCGTGCTGCAGCACACGCAGCCCTGCTCCTGGGCTGGGCTCCCCTGCTCCCGCTGCCGGTCTCAGAGACGCAGCCTGATCAGGTTTTCTAAAAGCACTTTTCTAAAAGAACCATAGAATTACCCAACAGTTTGGGTGGGAAGGACCTTAAAGATCACCAAGTGCCACCCGCCGCCACGGGCAGGGCCCCCTCCCCCCAGTCCAGGCTGCTCCCAGCCCCGTCCCACCTGGCCCTGAGCCCTGCCAGGGATGGGGCACCCACAGCCGCTCTGGGCAGCCTGTGCCCGTGTCACCACCCCCACAGCACAAATTCCTTCTGAAGAGCTGGGGTAAATCTCCCCTCTCAGCTGGAAGCCATTCCCCTTGTCCTGTGGCTACAGGCCCTCATAAAACGTCCCCCTCCAGCTTCCCTGCCGGCCCCTCCAGGCCCTGGGAGCTGCTCCAAGGTCTCCCCGGAGCGTCTCTTCTGCAGGCGGAACAGCCCCGACTGCCCCAGCCCCGCTGCACAGCAGAGGGGCTCCAGCCCCCCGAGCATCTCCGTGGCCTCCTCCGGACCCGCTCCCGCAGCTCCGTGTCCTCCTTATGCTGGGCCCAGAGCGGACGCAGCGCTGCTGGGGGGTGAGAGGGGGGGAATCCCCCCCCGGCCCTGCCGGCCACGCTGCTGGGGGCGCAGCTCAGGGCACCGATGGCTCCCCAGGCTCTGGGCACACGCTGCGGGGCCGCGCTGAGCCCCTCGTCCACCAACACCCCACAGTCCTTCTCCTCAGGGCTGCTCCCAGTCCACCTCTGCCCAGCCCGCGCTTGTGCTTGGCATTGCCCTGAGCCAGGTGCAGCACCCTGCACTTGGCCTTGTTGAGCTTCATGAGGTTCACACAGTCCCGTGTCCCCAGCCTGCCCAGGTCCCTCTGGATGGCATCCCTTCCCTCCAGCACGCTGACCGCTCCGCTCAGCCCCGTGTCGTCAGCAAAGATGCAACTCTGGTTATTTCTGCAGGGAAAAAAAGGCTGGTGAGCTTCCACATCCAGGCGGAGAGGGTTATCTCCGGGTGAGAACCACATGTGCCAGTCAAAAGAGATTTTTATTTCTAAGAGCTGTGTGTGAGCCCGGTATCAGCCTGGCTGAATCTTCAGGCAGGGTGTTGCTCAGTCAGCAGCAGAGCAGGTTAGCTGGCGCAGTTTAATGTGGGTAGCCACAGCGCCAGATCCTCCTTGTGTGAACTGGGCTTGCACCGGCATTGTGTCACCATTTATATCTGGTGTCTGGATAAAATATGCTGCTTTATTGAGTATTGCTTCTTCATATAGTAATGCTGTGAAAAAAATAATCTCCCTCCCTGGCATTGCCCCAACCTGGGAAAGCATGAAGGAAAACAGAGACTCGGTACTTTGCACCACATCCTGCGATTAAACCAGGTTTTGTTGAGAGTAACGCTGGACTGTTTCAGACAAGTGCTTTTTGCTGAGGATGAGCGTTACAGGCTGATACCTCTGTGACCTGTGAATACCTGGGACTGGGTGGCCCAGCAAACACTGCACGTTATCAAACATCTCAGAGAGGGAGGCAGAGCAGAGCTGGCCATGGGAAGGGCGGCTGCAGCCGCTGCATGGAGCCTGGGCATACACATACATAGCTGGGGCAACGCATTGCTTAAACCTCGCTGCTGTGGCCAAAGTGGCTCCTGGTGTTTGGCAAACAGTCTGCTTAATCCCCGGGGAAGGCAGGTTTCTAATTGAGGAGCTGCGTGCTGTGTATTCACCCCAAGCTCTGATTTATGTGTGCTGCTATTGGAATACATATTCATGACATTTTTTGCATAAAGTAAAGCAAATTATTGTTGTGAAAATATATAGGGCAAAAATCCCTTCAATTTGTTACTTCCTGAAATGTCTCTTGTGATTTGAATGAAATGCAAAGTGGAGCGTTTGGGTTTGCATTAGGCTGGGAGGGAAGGGGGGGCGTCATTTGTTAGAGAGCTGTCCTTTCGTGAAAGGGATGTGGAGCATTAACAAACGATCATAGACCCTGTCATTTGTATTTGGTTGTGTCCCCAGATCGCTCTAGCTTCTGTCAGCGTGTGACATCGGTTATATTATTATCAGTTACATTACAGTAACCATTGAGGTTACTGTAGTACCTTCTGCTCATGCACGTGTCATATATACAGTGTGGGTTAACCTAGCTCCGAATGCACCCGAAACCAGCTTTGCTGTCCCCCCGCTGTCCCTCAGAAATGTCACCAGTTTCCGTATATTTGTTGGAACATGCTGTAGCGCGTGTGCGGTGCCGAGGCTTTGGGGTTACTGCTGAATCCCGTAGCCTTTCAAGATGCTTGTATTAATATGCTCATCCTAAGCTGTAAATATTTTAAACACTTAGAAAATATCAACGCTTTTGGCAGTTCATAAGTGGGGAAGGTGGTTGAAATTGTTGCCTGAACTGGATAAATTGCTCTGCATGAGTTCTTGGCCCAGCCCTGGAACTGGCCGCTGTGTCATTCAAGATGAGTTACCGGGTTTGGGTGCCTTGCGCTGCCTGCCTAGGGATGAAAGGCTCTTGTCCTTCATCACCGCTGCCGGAGTCAGGCCAATCAAAGAAACGAGGGAGAGGTGGTGCTTAGGAAGCGTGAGGCTGATTTCTGATTAAATGTGAGCTTTTAGCATACTATGTAGATGAGACCTACCGTTAAATTAATACACTGTGAGCTCTAAATAATTACTTGAAGGAAAAAAAGAGCTTGACATGATGGATTACTTGCCAGCATGCCTAGCGTTTCCCGAATGGAAGACAGGTTGCTACTGCTTCTCTCCTGGAGAGAAAAATACTTTGAAAAAGGCCGTGCCTGGGTCTGTCTTGTGCAAATTCAACCTTCTTTCCTTTTCCATTTGAATTATAAAATGCTTCTGTTTGTTTTATACAACCATTTGATTGGCTTTGAGAAGGAAAGCGATGTTATTTAATGTGCTTTAGCCTTGTACTTTAATCGTTTTTTTAGTAGCTGAACAAATTAACTGCTTTCTCCATCTCTGGTAAGAGGGCTCTGGTTCAGAGCCAGCTTAGCCTCAAAACAAAGGATGCTTTTAGTCACTGCATCTTCCCAAGCTCCCATCTTTAGTGGATTATTTTATTATTCTTCCTCTGATTTGAGATCAAAAGTGGATATGTTTAAAGCTATGTATTTACAATATACTAAGCGTAAGCCCCAGTGAGCTAATGCAGTTTAGCTTTACACAATTTAGGGCACCGCATGTTACTCCAGATCAAATGCTTTCCCAGAGTAAGTGTGTTCTGGTACGTGTGAAATCCTTTTAAATGGCAAATGCTGCACAGGCGACCAGATACAGCAAGTGATTATTAATACCAGGAATTAGCATACTGGCAAATTACAAGGCCAAAGAGAACTCCTGAAAGGGGGGCATCTTTTGGAGACCGCGTTGTAGCAAGAGCGTGCCATCCTGCAAGCCTAGTGTGAAAAAGCCAATTCCTCCCCAGTAGGGAAGAGCCTACAACTACTCCTAATGCAACTGGGAAAGAGAATACCAGAGGGTAAAAATGATGGTGATGATAATAGTAATAATAGCAGCACAAGTACTAGAGATAGATTTTGTTTTGAAACATTATTTCAGGAGGCATCACAGTCCTCTTCTCTGAGCAAAGCTGCACCAGTCTGGTGTTGCAGAGATGCTCATGGTCTGGGAAATCGGGGCAAGACTCATCACTGGGAACCAAATCTTCTGTGTCCCTGAAGGTATTATAGCAGGAATTTGGAGTAAAAGTGGTGGAGAGCTTCGGGGTGTTGCACGTAGCTGGCTTTGGATGAAGCTTTCTAAGCAGATCCTGCCAGAAGGGATTTCATGTCCTAGTAGCAGCGAAGTGCCCCAAACAGCCATTTTTCTGTACTGCTGGCCAACATTATCACAAAAAAAAATATTATTTCCGCACTGGAAAGCTGCTTATCAAAACTTTGCTCAGACCTGATTATTTCCTGGTTCTTTGGGAAGGATTTAAAGAAAGATCATGCCTATAAATTCACTTGCATTTTTTCCCCTGCTGCCTTCACAGTGAAAACCTAAAACCCCACATAAAGTATCTGTTTTTTCTCAGTCTTCAGTTACAAATCACTGGATTTCATGTGTTTTCCCCCTTGTCTTTTTCAAATATAGATTGTGCCACGCATAGAAAGGCGTAATTATTTAAGGCTCAATAAAAAACAGAACACAAAGCTCTCAGTTTCTCTAGGTATTTCTGTCTTTGGGTTAAATCCAGGAGAAAACCGCTGGAAGCAGAAATCATATTCCCCTGTCCAAAAGGATAGTCTGGACCTTAATGAAGCTTTTCAGAAGTCAAAATAAACATACTGTAAAATCTTATCCCCATTTTAGTTCACATCCCTTGTCTCACTTGTAACAGTTGCATGACAAAGCCAGACATGAAATGATAGAATTCCTGAAATAAAACCAGATGCTGCAGGAATTGTGAAATAGTTTCACTGAGGAGAGAGGACACTTGGAATATTATTTTCGTGACTATGAAATGGAAACCATTTTTAGAAAATGAACTGGTTTTCCTACTTAAAAAGAAGAAAGGCACGATCTGTGCTGGCTGGAAGGCAGGCCCATTTCTATGCGAGTTTTGCATGTTTCGCTGAATTAATTGGCTGCAAAGTTACTTGGAAGAAAACACTGAAACTTTCCCCGTGTGGAAATATTTTCCTTGGTTTCACACAGCTTCTTGGGTGATTGAAAACTGTGCCGATAATAGATTACTTGCCTTAGAAGAAAATGTGGTACAGATTTTTTATAGCGCCTTAAACTTTGTTTGGTTTGAATGTCAGGTGGTGGTTCCATCGCTCAGGTGATGTTGGGATTTCTCGGTGGTCTTTCCCCGCTTCCCACTGCCGACGGAGGAGGGGGCTGGAGCCATCTGCCTCTGTGGGCTGTAGCCCTTCCTTTCCAAGTGTCAAATAGTTTCCAGCAACTGTAAGTCTAAGGAAATAATCCTCTTTTTGTGTAACAGCCCCCAAACACCCACGTGGACATGGATTGTCTGGATCCAGCTGGATAAGGAGTTACCGCGGTGGACCAAGGTCTGAGGTCTTCAGTGCTGACGGTGTCCCCCTGCATCTGCAGGCACCAGGGCAAGGTGGGGTTGAGCTGGGATTTGTAGGAGCAAAGGCTTTTGAATGCAAGCATCTCCTAAGCATGGAGGTGTGTGAACATTCAATTTTCCTCTGAAGAAGCCATAAATGCAAAGCGGGGAGACCCTCTTCCACACTTCTCCTTCAACTTAGGTGGGACTGACAGACAGACAGCCCAGACCATCCCCACTGTCCCCAAATTCCAAACAAAACCAGGGACTTGGAAAAATAATCTGCAAAAACACTCCTGCAGAGACCTTTAATGAAATGTATATATATATGTGCAAGTCCCAACTTGGTACTGTGCTAATAGCTATAAGCAGTTATTAGAATTAATTAAAATATAAGACATGGTCTGGGAAATGAAACTCTATTTCACATTCAGTCTTTAGTCTAGTTATTCTGTTATGAACGCAGTAATAAGTGTTGAAAATGCAGGTGAATATCATGCAAATTAAAAGGAGGATGAAGTATTTTCTAATTTTATCTGGAAAAGGATAAGGGCTGCAGCAGGTCAGCTGGTGGAGCATTAATCACTTCCCACTCCCTGTGGTTGGGCTTTTGGGGCACTTGGGCGGCTGCCTACTTGATCAGGGAAAATAAAGGGAGTTTTAGGCATTCTAGGCATCCTGCCCAGCAAAAACAAAAGGTGTCATTAACTGGCTATTAGTGCCTAGTTTTTCCAAGTTAGTTTTGATGAAACATTTGTGCAATGTGATTACTCCTGATTATCTACATGAAGTTTAAACTAGTACCAAAAGAAACTGACTTCTTACACTGAGCTAGCTATCAGCATTTAATTCTTAGTATGCAGCAGCCAAGAATTAAGCTTTCTGGCTCTTTCTATTACATTTTTTTCCATCATTTTGTTGTTATGGATCTGAACTCCAGTTGACTCATAGGCTTAATTTTTTTGCCAGCAAAGCAGGCACATCCTATTGAGCAACTGAGCTTGTATGGAAGTTGGTCAGTAAAAAAAGAAATAAAATCTGGACTAAACTGTGCGCTGTTGGATGGGTGCAGGTTGCTACGGAAGAGAAGATGCAGCCAGCTTGCTGGTTTTATAGCTGGTGTAAATCATTGGATTTGGCATGAAATAAAAATCCTACAGCCCAGCACTGTCCTGGTGAGGTATGAGCCATTGGGAAGGTGACAGGTTCCTGTGGTGGCTGGGCTGCTCGTGGGGATTCTGGATGAGGGGTGGGAGGTGTGGGACTCCTGTTCATGACCACCCCGGCTTTCCCTACCCCCCTGAGCCTTCATCGTCTCTGAAATGGCAGGAGGGTGCTGGTGTGTTTGAAGTGTGACCAAGGGTGGGTTTAGATCACCCAGCTCAGATCATGGCGATTCAAGCCCAAATTGCCTGATGTCCTTAAACCCATGCCCATCCCTGAGCTTGTCACTCCAGGTAGGGCTGCAGGAGTGGGGTGGGATTTGCTGCCTCGCTCCTTTGTGGTGACTGTGTGCAACAGCTGCCCGCTGTTACTTCAGTGCTGTTGCTCACCACTTCGGGCGTGCTGTTGCTCCTCTGGTTTTCTGGCCTGGCATGTGTTCAGAGGAACAGGATCAAAGTGCTTCGTTCACCCTCCTCTTCTTCCTCCCTCTTTGCACTGGCATATCGAGCAGGACTGAGCCCCAGTCCTCAGTTTTTGTTCCTTAGAAAGAATGAATAAAAACAAGGTCAGTGCGTTGGCCTCAGACTGACCTTGCCTTCCTCAAGCCAACGCATCTTAAGGGTTTTTATCACGTTGGATGAAATCACATGTGAATGGAGTATCTTTTATTATGGCTGGTTCTAGTATGACAGGGAGGGCATGTATTGCGGTGTATTTTATTCTGTGATTTTTGCTTAGGCATAATGTTAGTGTGGCTTAGGGACTTGGTCGTGCTTTTGTCATCTTCAGCATTTGGCATTGCCTTCTAAGGGTGCCCTCAGCATCTCATGGTCTTGTCATTGCTCCAGAGAAACCCTGGGATGGCTGCTCAAAAAGGAGAGTTGTTGTCCGGGTGGTACCGATTTCAGCGTATGTTTCATCACATCGCTGGGACAGAAGTATTCTACCTCTGATGCAGCTCTTTCAAGTAACACTTCCAGCACTTGTTTTTCACTGCAAAGTGGCCAACAGACAAGACTAAGTGATTCTTTCGTGTGTTGAAGGCCCAGGAGGAGTCTGTTAAAATCCCTGGGAAGCGTGGCAGGAGCAGGGAGGCTGTGCAAACACATACATTATGTTACATGTCATATAGATCATACCGCATACCTGAGATGCTGGGGTTTGCCAAGGACCTAGCAGCGGTTCCTGCGGCAGCCGGGTGGGATGCAGAGCTGTGGTCTGCACTGGTGTTTGATGGAGGTATCCATTTCAAGATCCGTATTTTCATGCAGTTTCATAAATTTGAATGAAAATCCATGCAGTAACAGATTTTATGTGTTTAAAGTATGAGCTTGAAAAACTGTGGACGCTTCAGAATTTAATTTCAAATTGAATTGTGTTAGGTTTAAAGGGTTTATATTTATGACTTGTACATGGTCATGAAAGTCACAGCAGCCAACTTTTGAAGGAAATATTGCAGCTTTGTATTACAGTTAAGTTGTACTGTGTTCTGTGGTCTACTTTCTATTTGTCTCTTTTATTCTAATATGTGAGAGTGTTCCTGTGCATAATAGTGAGCAAGATACCTTTGTGTCCAGAGAAGACTATATGTTATGTATTTTTCCAATAAACCACTTTAATGCTTGAATTATTTCAAAATGATACAAAAATTTAAAAAAAATGAAAAAGTGAAGGTAATGTTTTTCTGATGTTACAATCTAATGGGGACATAATTTTTGAATAGCTGATTTTCTGAATTTTTTCAGGAACATGTTTGTTGTTGCTTTGCCTCTGAATTCAAATAATTTAAAGTGTTGAATTTTTCAGTATTACCAGAAGCTGCGTATTCTGTGGAGTGTAACGTCCCTGTGATGGAGTTCATTTCTGGGCTATTCGGGGCAGTCAGTTATCATCAGCAAATATTGAAATAAGGAAGGAGGGGCTCACCAAACTTTAAGACTTTTTGGAAGCACTGAATAAAATTAGTTTTATGATCTGAGTTAAATCTTTAATCAACATTCCACATTAAAAAAACCCACCGTACATCTAAAAGGACATTTTGATTAGCAGTCCTGGCTTTGGTGACGTCTCATAAGTGAAGCAGCAAGAAGAATAAATGAGCCCTGTCTCTTGCTTTAACTTTTCTCTTAATATCACACTTGATAAGTTTTAAGTGCAGCAGTTAGGAGAGGAGAGGAAAGGAGAGGGTTGGTCATGGCAGCAGCAGTGTAGCAGTGAGGACCAGGGATGGACCTCTCGCTTGCATCATGTGTTTCTGAAGTGTGTATTGAAGTCCAGATGATTTGAGGACTACTTGAAAAGTAGACCAATAAAGGGAATTTACCTAGATGAAGAGATTTAAAAAAAAAAAAAATATCAAGGGAACAAATTCAAGATGTAGCCCATCACAATGAAGAGTGTTTATCTTCCAGGCTGTTTAGATAGTCCTGTTCCTTCTCAGTGGTTGTGTAACCTCCGGTCACTCTGCTTCCCTGCAATCTTTTTATTTCTCTCTTGTCACTTAGAAGTTTTCCCTGGTTTGAATACCACCCTCAGCATTTCCTACTGTTGACGCTTATTCTGACTGGTTTGGACAAAGGTGGTGGATTGACAGTGGCCTTTATCTGAAATCAGAGTATGAATTTTAGTCAATAGAGAATGAGCTTTACTCTCAGATTTCATTTTGTTTTTTTCACCGTAGTTAACTGTGGGCAGAAATTGATGTGCCTGTCTGGGCAAATTGGTGCAAGAGGCCGCCTTTCAATTCTTTAATTGAATTTCTGTATGCAAGGAACCTTTCGGGCTGCTGCAAATGCGAAGTCTGATTGTATCACACATGAAGGATTGAGCATCCCTGGACAAGTCGTGCCCAGAATCTGCTCATGACAGCCCCAGTCCTGCCCGGCATCGGCACCCTTGGCAGCCACTGCAGGAGTTATAGCTGTAATATGGGATTATATATTGGAGCTTAACATTGTTGTAAAAGTCAGGGCTGCTTTGGTGGGGGGAGAGGGGAATTGTGGTAGCATTAGTTAACTGATATAAGGGGGAAATAAATACCATGCATTTCTTTGAAGATAGCTGATCCCATGCTGCACCAGCTGAAAATGTTGACATTTGGGAGTCTGAACCCAGAAGTGCTGAACGGACATGGCTGATTGTTTTTTGGGTTTCATCCTGTTCACAGCTGTAATATGTTCAGAGGGTAAATTGAAACTACAGCCTTTTCTCCTTCCTGATGATACCCGACATGGTTTAACATCCCGGCCAGGTCCAGGCTTGCATTTCATTGCAAGGGCATTGTGAATTTTGCCATGTTTGCTGCAAAGCAGGGCTCAAAGCTGTAAAATGACTTTTCTACAAAGTGAATGTTGTCAGTTTGAGCCTCTTGATCAGGGAAAAAGATCCATTTCCGTGTCCCTTGCGAGCCTTTTGTAGGGAATGTGGCTGTCTGGCTGTGGTTCTTTACAGTCTCGTGGGTGTGAGCAGGCACATGCTCTCCTGCAGCACAGAGTGGGGCAATAAATAAGACTTTTTCTTTTTTCCCCTTAATTCCTCTCATCCTTGCTTATTTTATGTAGTGAATGTAAGATTTCACCTATTTGCAGTGCATGGGAAAGGTCAGTTCTTTGCACAAAACCACCCCGTGAGTTTTGGTTCAGTGTCTGGCTGTTTCAGACTCCTCCTGTAACGCTGAGTGATGCAACTATTGCGACTTTGGTTCCCCATCTTTAAAATGGGAGTAAGAAACATGTTTTGGTGCCTTTTTATGCAGCATGTGAGCAGCAGAGAATGTATTTGGACACAGCGTTAAGCAAATCCAGCTTCCAATTAGTTGCCACTAATTCAAAGAGCAAAAAGCCCGTGTTACCTGGGACTGCCCAGCTTCCCGCAGCACTATCAGACGATGCTCTGCAAGGTTATTGTAACACTGTGCGGTTGTTAGAGCATTACAGATACAGTGGCACCTGCAACAGTAAAGGGCCATCGAGAGCACGTTGGTGAGACCTCGGGGGTGACCGGTGCCACGCACATACCCTGTCGCAGCCCTGTCGGTGGTACTGCCTGGGCTGTCCGCTTCACAGGGCTGAGCGTGCTGGCTCCATAATACATCAGAGTGTCTTTATAAGAGAAGTGAGCAGCACATATGTCGGGAGGACCTTGGATACGTTTTCATGAGGCTGAGCTTTCAGGTAGGTGGAGAATGAGGATTTTTGGAAGGGCTCAGCTGTAGCCAGTACTGCATCAAAAGCCATCGTGGGCCATCACGGCAGTGGCTGTGCAGCGATGGTAGCTCACTGACGCTGTTGTGTGTAGGGGTATTTTGGCCTGTTTATGATCTACTTTTGAATATTCATACCATTATCAGACTAATATTAAAGGAAATAAGACAAAATAAGCTTGAGCTGCTGTTCAAGCTGCTGTTGCCAAGAGGCTGTCAGGGGCTGGGAAGCCTTTACATGGTGAGAAGCAAGATAAAAAAAAAAAGCCCATGAAGATGGGATTTTCTCGCTGACTTTCATTTTCGGGGTCCACGTGCTCGAGTCAATGTGCACGCCAGCTCTGAGAGCCCGTGTGCTGAGCTAGGCAGCAGCACGGTGCTTATTCATGGGCTTCCTATTAATATATGCAATAACTCATCATGGACTAATTAAGCAGCTCAATTTGTAAAAGAGGCATAAGGGAATTGGATACAGGGCATTTGTTTAAAGAGCACAATGCAGTGTTTTGTTTTGGGCAGCCGACCGTTGTGAATCCTGCTGTCCCCTTGACACTGGCAGCAAATCTAGGGAGCGTGCCTGCTGGCAGCGTGGGGGTTCTCGGTGTTACACTGTCACCGCGTTTCAGAAAACAAATAACTTTTAACTAACCTGGAGTACCTTGGAGAGCAAGAGGAAATGCTTCTTTTCAAGGTGACATGGTACCTTCTGGCCTGGAAGCTGCCAGCTCTGAGCGCCAAAAGTCCTGATGCCAGCCACGCTGCCAGCCTCGGTGAGCAGCTGCCGCCGATGGGAGCAGCTCATCTCTCAGGCAGCTTTAATAATACTGCTGCTTTGTCAAAGGGAGCCGACCTGGGGCTGCCTGGCTTGAGGTGGACCTTGAAGGGGCTGAGATGCCATGATTCAACACGTTTTTCTCATATACAAACCGCCACGGGGATGGAATTGGTCACAAGTGGTCTTAGTCAAAGCACTCATCTGAAAGGCAGAAGAAACCCTTGGAGGATGTGAAATTGCCAGCAGTTCGCAAGGGTTTGACTGATTTATCAAAAAAAAAACCCCAACCCTTATGGTTCATCTGATGGTGTCTGGGGGTGAAATGGCAGGGGTGAGCCCTGTGTGGGACCAGCCACAGAGAAGGGAAAGGTGGAAACAGAGCAGAGAGTCTGATGCTGATAGCTGGGACGGAGGGAAAAGCCACAGCACTACAGCCCCCTGCTTACTGGAGGGCTCTCGGTAACTACTAAAGCTAATTAGAGCAGGGTTTTGGCTCGGAAGGATACTGGCAAATATTTTAAAGCTGCCCTAATACCCGGAGCACTGCTCAGAAACCGTAGCCCTAATGGGATGTTTATTATCCAAACTCTTTTGGTTGCTTTGGTCAAAGCAGCAATCCTGGTTGCTGTGTGTGCTGTGTAGTCTCACATGTGTTACATGGTGTCCTACTGGAAATCACATCTTGTTTACTTGCCTTTAGTACACAATTAGGATGAAGTGTGTCCACAAAATGGATAATAAAAGTTAGCAAGTAAGAAAGCAAAATTCTCCTTACCAGGGAAGACATATGGAATGACTGGCAGTTGTAAGTGTGTACCTGTACTGCGTATGGAAAATGTTTTGACAGTTCAAACCAAAAGCAGGCTTTGGAGTTTGGACTGGTTTTTTTTGAGCACACTGATTATTTTTTAAAGAACCGTGGTGTGGAACATGGCTTTGATGCTTTAATGGAATCTAGAGAGCTCAATAATACGTTTCAGGTTTGGATAAAAGAGAGGAAAATTGCTTCTAGCACATTTATTCGCAAGAAAAACAAAGCCAAAATCATCCCTCTGTGATGTCTTATCTATAATATTTTATCAGTGTGGTGTCTGATTGTAGCTTTGGTAGAGCTTGCTGAGACTTCTCAGGTCAGAGGGGAGATCCAAGAAGACTGGAACGTATTCTGAGTTACTTTCTATTGACCTTACTTTTAAAAAAACACAAGAATTAAGAGAATTGGAATTGGGTGGGTTGATTTTCAAGGTTCATCTGCCCATGGTTCACTGCAACATGCAGGAAGCCAAGCAAGGGTGACAGGAGGCCTGTATGGATGAACAAGGAGCTCCTGACAAACCTCAAATATTAAAAAATGTGCCATGGGTGAAAGCAAGAGTCAGGTCACCTGGGAAAACCCTGACACTCTCCAAGTGTGTAGGGATGGGACTGGGAAAGCCAAAGCCTACCTGGAGTTGAGTCTGGTGAAAGGTGTGGAGGCACCACAAAAGCTTCTGTGGGTCTGTCTACAAGTGGAAGGAGACCAGGGAAAAAGTGGGTCTGCTTCTGGGTGGGGCAGGGTAATGGGAAAGGGTCAGGGTCTTCAGTGCTACCTTCATCTTGGTTGGACTGGCCCTGAAGAACCCCAGGTCCCTGAGACCAGAAGTCTGTAGCCAGGAGGACTTACCCCCAGTGGAGGAGGGTCCTGTTAGGGAACATACACAAACTGGACATACACAAGTCCATGGGGCATGAGGGATGCACCCGTAAGTGCTGAGAGAGCTGGCCAGTTCCATTATGAGGCCACTTGAACAATCAGCTTTGAAAGCCCATGGCAACTGGGAAAGGTGCCTGAGGGCTGGAGGAGAGCAAATGTTGCTCCTGTCTTCAAGAAGAGCAAGAAAGAGGATCCAGGGGATTCCAGGCCAGAGAGCCCTAACTCCATCCCTGGGAACATGGTGGAGCAACTGATCCTAGAAGCTGTTTCCAAGTATCTGAAGGATACAACGGCAGTTAGGAATAGTCCACATGGATTTACAAAGGGGGAATCGTGCACGACCAACCTGGTAGCCTTCTGCGGTGAGGCGGCTGGCCTGGAGGATGCGTGGGTAGCAGTAGATGTGTAGCTTGACATTAGCACAGCTTTTGTCACTGTCTCCTGTACCATCCCCATGGACAGGCTGGTGAGGTACAACGTAGGGAAGAGAACAGTGGGGTGCTGGGCTCAGGCAGTTGTGATGCTGGGCACTACTCCAGCTATCTAGGGGCATTTTGTATTGCCATGAGACAGGTGTGGGGTTTGGTTTTTTTTTTTTTCCCAGTGCTGGGCTTTCTGGGGGCAAGCACATGGAATTGTACGGGGAAGCTGGCACAGTCCTCGCCTCAGCTGCATCTCATCTGTGGTACGTCCCTGCTCAGCAGCAACTTTCCAGGTTCCTTGGGAAAGACGGACGGACAGACAACGCTGGCCAGCTGAGCTGAACTGAGTTGTGACAATGAAGGCTTCAGGACAGCGTGGCAGTGCGCTGGCAAACAAGCATTTACATAGCACTGAGATTTAATCTTCAAATCCTCCCATTTGCTTTAGTTGCTGCTAATTCCGTCCTGTGTGATTTTCAGCAAGAAGCCCTATTAACTCAGGCTGTTTACAGTGCCTTCATGAAATTGCACCACAGAAGTTAATCTCTTCTCTTTCATCTCTGTTCCTGTGTTGCTTCTGAGCGATAGCTTTGTAGGTTTTCGCCCTTTTTAGCATGCCAAGCATTTCCCCCATCTCTTTATCTTCTTTTTTCCCTTTATGTCCTTATCCTTCTTCTTGAGACAGCCTCATCTGCAGGGACCACTGTGCTGCAGACACGGAAAAGCTAGTCTGAGGAGGTTTAAGAAAATAGTTATCCGAAGATTAAGCGGAGATGGCAAACAGCTGTCTCTAGTTTTATCTGCTTTTGCTCCTTGTTAATTGCCATTGGAGAGAAAAAGGGGGTTTATGTTTCCAGTGATGGGGAGCTGATAACTTGTTTAAATTATCTTACAATCTCACTCGTTCCAGTCTCATGACTCACATTGGAAGGGGAAAAAAAAAATGTCTAAAAGATCATGTGAGATAGCTGCGGAACAGCTTCTTTCTTTGGGCCAAGCTTCTCCCTCTCATTCCCAGGATAAAATGAAGCCAAAGACACAAACTGCATTGCCAGCCCCAAGCGCCGTGTGTAGGTGTGGGTCAGACATCCTCAGGGGTGATTTCTTGGTGGCTCTTTTGATCCGTGGAGTCCCTCTTTGTGCACCCGACGCCTTGCCAGGGGGGAACAGGGGGTCCTGACAGAGGTGTGCTTTTGCCCCATGCTGCCTTTTGCAATGCTATATATTAATTTTGGAAGTTGACTTTAGACCTGGAGCCTTTCTGGCTGGCCCTGGGGTGTGAGCAGAGCTGTGTGTCGGCAGCCAGTGCTTTGGGACCGTGCCGGGTGGGCTGTGCTGTCAGACAGCTTTGGCAGCAAGGGGCAGGGAGCGCTCGCCCTCCTCTGCCGCATGCTCTGGAGGTACCTATCGAAAGGATGAGTGGACACTTGCTGCGCACAGGTCTTTTCTCCTCGTTTTCAGCTGCTGGTAAAAATTCCTGCTGGAAGGAGCTGAGGAATTTCTTCCCTTTCTTGCAACCATTTGCACTTCATTATTTTTACGAAGGAGAAATAATGATTTGCAGATGGCAGCAGAAAAACCCTCTAAGAATGTGCCTCTCATTTTGGATATGCCTTTTTACTATGGTTTAAAGCCAGTAGAATTAAGAGTCAGAGTGAAATCACATGAGGCCAAGTAGAGACTGCCAGACACAATCTGCCCAGCTCCAGATTTTCAATTCCTCCTTTGGTCTGGTGGGCTCTTGTCCCAGGAGGGTCTCAGTAAGTGCCCAGGCTGCCCCAGAATTTGCCCTTCTCCACTGCAAACCCCAACAAGGGGGATTCGGTGGGGTGGTGCCAAAGGGGAACGTGACTCATGGTTTAACAGTTCTTCCTTTAAGACTTGGGGTTCATTATTCTGTTTTTTAATCCTGTGATTATCCCAGTTCCTACCAGTTTTTGCGATCCTCGAGTGAGTCACCACTTCAGTTTTCAAAGACATTTTCTCCCAGCGTTAGCCTGCATGTTTCCTGCTGGTTTATGGATGTGATTTTATTGTAATACATGGGTGAGCTCAGGAACCTGTAATTGTTTGGCCAGCAGTGGCCATGACAGTGTGAATTGCATCGTGACTGTATTTGTGTGGTGTTTGGGTTCGTTCCTGTAGTTACTGTAGGTGTAACAACACGTGTGGAACAGCCCTCGGCTGCATGTGCCGAACAGCATTTGCAGCTCAATTCCTCGGTCTTACAGCACGAGGAAATCTCCTCCATGGCACAGCGACACTGCAAGTGGGATTTGTTGCACTGAAAGAGAGTCGGGTAGAAATTAGATATTTAGTTCTAATTAGCCTGACCAGTGCTGGAGGGGAGCTGGGTACTGCTGCGGGTGCAGCTCACCCTCGGGCAGCGCCTGTCCCTCCCCACCGACGGCTGAGTGACCAGCAGGGACCAGGTGCCTTTCTTGTGAGCAGCTGATGGCAAACCGAGATGAGCCTGGCTTAAAGCTTAGCCCAAGAAATCGCTGCATGTGGAAGCAGTTCACAAAGAGGAGATGAGGCACGGGCTAGGTGGGGACCCTGGCGAGGTGCTGCTGTTGCGTGTGCTGCCATGTGCTGCCGTGTGCTGCTGTGTGCATCCCAGGGCAGCGCGGCGTGTGCCATGTCCTGCACGGGACAGGCTGTGCCTATGTCCACCCTGCAAAGGTGAAGGCCTTTGGATATTTTTTTTTTAAGATAATCTCGTGTGTCCGCTTACTAAGGACCTAGTAACAGCTTGAGCTTCTTTCCGGTGACTAAATATTTTAGTCCTTATTCAATGTCTGTTGAGGTTCATAGGAATGTTTTACTGATTTTGATGGGTGTTGCCTTAGGCTTAAAATACACTGCTCCAACCAGACACGTGGAAGTGCACTGGTGTGTAGAGAGCCAAGAGCATGGAGATGCCAGCTCCAGCCAAAGCTCTTCCTAAATAATTCCATGTGTGGATGAGCTGTGTAAGATCCATCTCACCTATCTTGAAATGTTTTTCTGTGTCTGGCCCCACATCTGCAGATCAGAGGGAGAGAAGTGCCTGCTGAGGGGTGATGCATCGCACCCTGATGTTCGTGGATCAAGCTCTTTGTGGAGGTGCCTCTCTTTCTACACGGGTTCAGGAAAAATGTAGGTGATGAGCTTGGGTTAGAGATCTTCCTATTAAAAGCCTGGGAGGAGGAGGAGATGCTCCCTGCTAAAATTTTTCCTGCTTTACTTTAATTGAAAATCAAATGTAGGATGGAAGACTGGAGCTGAATAAGAACAGCATAGACTGGCCTTGAATTTCAAGAAGGACCTGCCACCAGTGGGAAACCATGTGCAAGTCGGCTGGCTGGCTCGACGACCGCTTCAGACTTTGCACAGCCATGACTGCAGGGTTAAGGTCTCTGGTTTAGGTTGTTAAGTCAAATCCAGCACTAGATAGATTAAAGCCGTCACGGCAGTCCTGACCCTTGCCACTGTTGTGACTGAGTGGGTTGTGCCTTTGCTTTGTAGCTGCGGCACTTTACAGCTCATATGTGGAGATCATGTGTCCGTGAGCCCTGTGCTAGCTCGGGCAGGCAATGGTGTCGGCTTCAGCCATCCCCTCCCAACTGCTGCCAGATCTCCACTGATCTTCCAGCTTGGGAAGATGAACAGTGTTATTCTTGCTGATGCCAACTAAAAAAAAAAATAATGCCGTGAACTGGCTGTGAAAGTATTTGACTTGTCAAAAGCTTTCCAGTACTTTCTTTCCAGAGCAGGAAGGGAAAAGCAGAAAAAGAATGGTTTTCAGCTTTCTTTTCCTTTTTTGGTGTGTAAAAGTTGTGGGATTTGCTTTTCATTTAGTAAATGCAAAAAGGGAAACAGTACCAGTGTGAAAGTGAAATACAATAGGTTTTGGTCAAAGCAAAGCCCTTTCAAGAAAAACAGCAACTACAATACCATTGTCCTAAGTAATTGTTGCTGCCTTTTAGAAGGAGTTAAATACTGCTTAATTGTTGATCTGCAGATAGTGTGGGGTTCGACCTCTGACAACACATAAATTAATTGCTACCTTTAAACCATGCATTTACTTAACAGCTGCTATTAGTTCATTTTAAGAGATTTTACAGATCTGGGACTAAAACCAAGTCCCTCTGCCATCATCACAAGATGCCATTGGCAGCATCAAGGCTTTGGCTGCGCTTTGGGCAGCACGTGTGTGACCTGGTAATATGTGACCTTAACTCAGATGAAGTGAAATCCTGTCTCTCTCCTACATGTGTGGAGCTTAAGAGAAATAAAAAGCAGCTGGTGTTAGACTGGCTTGCCACTGACACCACTGAGGGAGGTGTCAGTTGCTGATGTGGTTGTATGGGTTTGGTGAGGAGCGTCCATAATTAAACGCTGTGTGCGTGTTCTCCCAGTGCTCCCAGTAAGTCAGTGCATCTGCTGATAAATCTGCTCTGGTGACTTTATCTGGGACTGGTGAGAAGGAAAAGGAATTTCCAAACTGCAGTATTTTTCAGGGAAGTGGGAGCTCCTGGTACCTGACAAGCCCACCCAGCCTGGGCTGTGGCTCCTCGACGGGATTTCTGCTGGGGACCTCGGTGCCTGTCTCTCTCTTGCTGAAGCCGGGCTGGCCTTGGACTCCTGGCCAGCGCAGAGCCCAGGGCAAGGCTGGGGTTTAGGCAGAAAATCACCCCAAACACTTTCAGCAGGTTTTTCTTGCAGCAAGAGGGTGTTGGAGAACTCGAGAGTGCGTTGGTCTCTGGGAAAGCTGAGTCATCTCTCTAGTGAAGGCATCTATCTCAAAAGTAATTATACCAAGATGAAAATAGTCAGTGACAAGCTCTGTACCAGAAGTTTGAGTTCAGATTCTCATTTCATGCTGCAGAAGGATGAATAATTCTAAATAGCTCTGAAGACATTTAAAAGCACCCAAACCATGACAGACAGAATATAGCAAATGAGAACAAGGTAAGTTATTATATGCTTTGTGAGCATATACAAAGCCCTGTTATCACTGGTACACTGATACACACGTTATCATTGTGTGTGTGTACCTGTAACGTGCTTCTCTGGTGAGGGGCAGCTTTGATGACACCAAGCCCCATCCTTTCTTCCCCGGCAGCACTGAAGGCTTAGGCAGCAGCCTTGTCGCCTCTGAGCCGGGTCAGGTAGTGGTGAAAATAGATGTGCAGCTGCTCTGTCGCGGTGCTTGCAGCAGGAAGCCACTTACTCAAAAATACAAGGGAACCGTGTGATGGTAGAAGGAAAGCCTTGCTCTCTACCCTCAAACAGAAAGTAAAAAATACACAGAAATGCCAAGGAGACTGGAGGAGGAGATCCCCAGCCCTTCCTTGCTGGGCTATCCATGGCAATAAGGAAGACGCGAGCATCCAGGCAGGCTTTTTCTCTGCCTCCAGCACGATGTGCATAACTGTGCTTAATGGTGTGCTAGAGCTTCCTCATTTACAGGAAAGATCAATGAGCAGCTTCTAGTTAAACTAATGAAGCAGAGCTGAGAGGTACTTTTCAGACCCAGAGCCTCGGAGGAGCAGATCCTTTTGCACCTGAATGCATCTTTTTAATTAAAAAAAAAATAAAAAAAAGTTTTACCAGCATATTCTGATTGAAATCTCAGCCCTGGTAGGTAATGAATGGTGTTGGCACCTCCCAAGCGAACCGCTGCCGAGTTTGGCATGTGGGACCACGCTTGAGGCTGATTTAAAGCCTATCGAAGTGGATGGAAGCGTTTCCATTTTCCTTTAGGGACTTGGCTCACGCTTTACAAGTGTAATTTGAAGAGCCAGAACGTGGCCCAGGCTTCATTTTAGATGGAATTTGGTTGAAGGCTTTTCATTGCTTAAAGGTCTGCAGTGACTTTAAGGCTGCCTGGTGACCTACAGGTAAAGTGAAATATCTTAACACGCCGGTATGACTTGCAGAACTATGAACAGTGTTGGAGCAGCCCTTCTCCTGCGTGACCTTGCTAGAGCAGAGGGATGCATGAAGGGCCACCTCTGCTCAGCCTCCCAGGCTGCAGCGACGGGTATTTTATCCAGCAGGCAGTTCAGAAGAATTTAGTGACAGCGGTCTGGGAAGAGTCAAGGTGGGATCTTCTGATTTTATGCTTTGTTTCCATCTCTTGTGGGTTTGTGTGTTTACAGACAATTGCTATATTTGTCATTTTAAACTTGTACCAAACCTGGGAATGCTGATGAATTAGGCACTAATAGCAATTGATGTTGGAATCTAAATGAATGAGTCATAATGGCATCATGACCTGAAGATGCAGCTCTGCTCATTGTCTCTTTTCTTCTGTGTTGTTCACTTTATACATTCTGGTTTCCAAAACTCACTATTTCTATTCGGGTGTTGAAATGCATTTCAGAAAAACCTGAAAAGTTTCCAAAACTGAGGTTAAAAAAATGCTTTAATTGATGAAAATGTTTCATTTCAGTAAATCTGAAATTTTGCTTCATTCACAGCTTTTATTTTTATTATAATTTATTATGAATTTTGAACTTGATGCAAAACCAAAAATATAGATGATCTCCATTCTGATGAGCTCTGAATGAGACTTGGTCCATTATCTTGAAATGCTGCATTTCCTTTTTGGTGGAGTTCCATTGAAATCACCATATTCTGAATTTTTAAAGAAAAAGTTTTTAGATTATTTTGACTCATGTCCATTTTCAGACATGGCCAGAACTTTATATGCTGAGTTCACGGCAAATCTCTGTAAGGTAAATGTGTGAGAGCAGAGCGGGGCGCTTCGCATCCGTGTCCTTTGTGTTTGTGGTGCAGTGGAGTCTCCCAGAGCAAAACATGGTGCATGCGTGCTGCAGATCTGTCCCTGAGAACGTGTCCTGTGCTGCTGCTCTGGGTTTTGTAGCCTCTGTCATGCATTTGAAAGGAATAAAATAGAAGTAGCTGCTTCAGCAGAAAAGTTATTAGTTCTGGTGCGCCCTTGAATGGCAAGCCTCGTATTAGGAGGCAAAAGCTGAAATGAGACATTTTCCATTTTACGATTTTGTCTGTGGAGAAAGGCCTTTTAATCTCAATTTAATGAAAGCCTGCTCAAGATGTGTGAGTGACTGTGAGTGCTTGGAAGAGGCAGAAGTAAAGCTTGAAGTTGCTCTGAAGCAAGATGAATCTCTTCTTTAGACAAGGCAGAATTTGGAATGTGGCTGGGTAACCACCATACACTTACTTGTTTATAAGTACATGATACTTCATTTAGATAAATAGCTTAGGAAATACATCATATACGTGGCGGAAAATGTGGCAGAATAAATTAGCTCACTTACAGCTACATCAGGAGCACCCATCCTTTTCAGTTTCTCAGACCAAAATAACTGAGAACAGTCTGGCCTCGTTAATTGTTTACTGTTAACGGGTGATGTCTTTCATCCTTCTGCACTCCTGTTAAATGACAGGGGTTGCTTTTTCCACAGATTTTTTCTCCAGATGCAGCCTTTGGAATATGTTGGTGAGTGCTGATATAAGAGCACCCACCCCTCCCACCTAGATGTCTACAGGCTCTTCTGGGACTTGCTCCTGTCCTTCATCCGTGCCTTGCAAATTCCGTGAGCCACCAGAATACCCTACGCAACAGGTCCCATTGTCCCTCCCGTCCCTGGTGTGCCAGCATGTTGTAACAGGTGACTTTCAAGATATTAGGCCAGCTGAGAGAGGGAACAGGAATGTCTCCCCTATGGACCGGGGCCATCTCAGAAGCTGTGGTGCCCTGGCCTCAACCGGATATATATCTAGAGCAGATGTGTACCAGGAACTTGGCCAGATAGGTGGATGGCATGGTGAAGAACTTGAAACTTGCTGATTTTTGAGGACATAATATCTGATGGCAAAACTATTTTGCCTCTATAAGGCAGGATGATTAATACAGGCTGTTAATTTCTGATTGCGGAAGCCTACCTGATTGTCCCCTTGCTGAGAGCTGCCATGAGTACTTGAGAAGCAGCAGTGCTTTTGCTGGATTTCTGACTTGGTCCAAAACACTTGTTGCCTCTGGGTGTTGGTGCCACCAAAGTCCTATGGCATGCAGCTCAGTCTGGGAAGTCCTCTTCTGCTGAATTGCTTCTCTGTAGATGTAGAGCACAGCCAAACACGACAGGACCGCCCCGTGATGGTGCAGTATCCCAGCTGCACCCACACCACATGGGCTCCTGTTCGTCCATGTTCTATACATCCTTCACCTGGAAACTCTCACTTTTCATCTTCTTCCCATGAAACCACACTGCCCACATCTTCTCAGCTGCTCTCCGGAGCCAGCTGATGTGGAGGAGCTGTTGTAGCAGGGAGTGAAAGCCGGCTGCGTCAGCCAGCCCTCTGGTAAGAGAGCTCCTTTTGTGGAAGAAATGCATGCTCTTCCCTGGACTCTTTGCTCTCTGGCTGTAATTGAGGGATGGGAGGGCATTTAGCCTCCTAAGTAGCGTGGCTTCCTTCCCTGCCTGCTCCAGTTAGCCCTCCCCAATCTTGGAGCTGCTGGAAGGAGAAGGGATGGAAGAAACGGCTTTCCCACAGGATACTTGAGTCCATAGTGTAGATGTGTTAATCAAAGGATAAAATGGTCATCTGTCCAGGCAGTTTAAGCAGAGCTGCTCTGGCCTCACTAACAAAGGTTCTGGGGAGCAAAGCCCCCACAGTCAGCCAGTACTCAGCAACCCAGAGCTTTGCTGCTTCTCTTAGACACCAGAGAAAGAAGAGGGAACGTTTTTAGGGAGACCAGCCCTTGTCCATGAGATGGCATGTCCCGCTCCAGTCAAAGAATAACAGCTCTGTTTTTCACAAAGAACTATCCCTTCTTTGTTGGTGCCAGCTCAAACTCAGTATAAACAGCCTCACTCAGCTGAGGAAGACAATAACTCCATGTATTGGTGTCACTTTGAATCCCATAGAGCCCCACTGGATTAAATGCCATCAGAGCCCTCTTCTCGCAATGGCCTGAAGCAAATTAGTTGGAGAGAGATGGGAAATAAAAGCACAGGTCGTGATGTTTAAGACATACCATGGTCGTGACATGCAAGAGCCCTGGCCTAGCTTTTGCAGACATTTAGAAAAAGTGAGGTGCTCTCCCCATGTCTGCTCCTGGAAAAAAGAATGGAATTAAATCTCAGAGGGTTGTTGAATACAAAGTTTCCACCTCTTGCTCAAGGAGTCTTTAAGTCACAGATTGCCTGAAGCTGGGAAGGAGCTGGGGGCAGGTTGTCACCACGTGCTTGCCCTGTTCTTCATTCTTATCCATGGATACCAGCACATGGTTGCCATCGGAGAGGCCAGCTGTAGTGTGTGTACAAAGCCAGATTGTTGTTGTATTGTTTGCACAGCGTAGGTGAGGCGTGTGTCCCTGCGGAGTGTGGGGCAGAAGGTGGGATTTTCCCATTGGAGAGGCGCTGCTGGACCTTGCACTTCTGTGGCCATGGGAGCCTGCAGTCATGGGACACTCCAGTTGATAAGGCTGCCTGGAGTTGATCAAAAGGAAAAAGGGAGAAAAACATCAGTCAGACTGTGTGGCCCCAGTGGCTGCTCTCTGTCTGTCTCATCAGACGTGTGCGATACTCCCCTGTGCTGCCTGCAGCATCTCCAGCACTGGCTGGTTGAATGCCCGCTGCTCTGGGCATTCGTAACGCTTGGCAGTGTTGGGTTAGTGGTTGGACTCGATGATCTTAAAGTCTTTTCCAACCTAAATAATTCAATGATTCTCTGAGATGGTGGCGTGGACAGCGAGGGAATGGGTTGGAATGCACGTGGGAGGTGGATGCCACCCCATGGGGTAGCCTGAAGTGCAGCCCAATTTTGGCAGGTTTGGAAAGCAGCAATTTTGACTTAAAGACAGTTTCTACAGCGAGAGTCTGTTTTGTATGCTGTTCCAGGCGTCGGTTGAAAAAGTAGAAATATTCTCCCTGGAAATGTCTGATTAGAATATAATCACCACTTTCATACTTCTTTGTGCTTTTTGAGGCTCTCAGTTACAGGGAATGTTAATTGGTTTCTTCGTGTTAGAACAAAATATCTGAGTATATGTGTTCATAAGTATGTATACATATAAATAAATGAAAACATTAATTGTTTTTATCAACATGCTTCATTGGGAAAAAAAAATCCTTATGAGCTCTTTTTATGGCTCTCTAATAGCGGTTTGGGTGACAGTCTGTCTGAAACCAGCATTGTGGGACTGTATCACTTCCACCACAGTTATTTCTAGTTGGCAAATCAAGGACAAGAAGAGTCAGGGAAAAAACGGATAAGGACTGTGCTCCTGTTATTAAAATGCAATCTCAAAATCGGCCTGTGCTGAGTGAGATGCAGTGCCACTAACTAGGCTTGCGGCACCTTTTGCAGGAATTGAGGGCGTCATTATTCTACAGAGGTTTTCTCTTTGGTTTTTTTAGGAGTAGATTAATTAGTGATTTTAAAAAGGCATGTAATGTGAAACTAGAGGCAGGTGGATTTTAGATGATCTTAATGACTGTACATTTGGAGACTTAGAACTGAAATTCTTAAGACCTGTTAAATACTCAGTGAGACTTTTATACGTAACAGGACAAGGGAAAACACAGAAGTGTGGTAATCACGGTAGTATCAAGTGAATAACCACCAGCCTGTCAAATAAACACATGAAAGTCTTGCTGCATGTTCTTACCAGTATCTCCATTCTGCACATTTCATGCAAAATAAATAATATTAGTTCCTAAACTTTATAAATAAATCAATGAACTGAGTCTGTGACCCGTGCAAAGGTGTTTTGGTTTGCCTTGATCCACAGACTTCACATGAAGCTCCTGTGGCTAAGCTGTGGAGCATTTGGGGAAATAACTTTTCTCACCATCTTCCAGCACAGTTTAATTCACTTGAGAGATTCGGCAGTTCAGAAAAATAGTGCTTTTACTGAACCTCAGAATTCCTGAAAGTTTATCCTTTGACAACTGGCAATATGCCTGTGTTGCCCATCTCTCTTCTCCCGATGAACTTCTCTGTTACAACTTTGTTGATGATCTTTGATCAGTTGACGTAGAAACTGACCTTTAAAAGACTCTTAACCATGGCTTCCTTGTCCACCAACCTGTGGTTCTTGTAGACCTCAGCCACAGTTGAGGTCTGTGTGTGTGCTGTTTGCTACGTGGACAAAAAGGAATATATACCCTGATCCACCTCACCTGTGTTTAGCTGTCTAGTCTGGCAGAATCACACAGTAGATGGTCCCATCTCCTCCGTGCTCCAAGGAACTTGGAAGACGTCTCAGACCAGGTTTCCAGTCTGGTACAGGTGGACAGTGTCTGACCAATCTCTGTGAAGAGAGTCAGGAAAAAAAGTTTGTATATGATGCACAGTAATCTAACTTGGAGAAGTTTCTGAAGGGATCTTCTCAACTGGAAAATTTCACAAGACTTGGAGATTAGAAACATCTGAAAAACACCATAGTAGCCATTTAAGTTCAAAATACCCCTAAAATCCTGCTGTACGAAATAATTCCTTATTTTCCAGTACCTTGAATGAGCGCAGCTGAGGTTAGGCTGCCGTTGCACTAGGAACCGTCTGCAAGTGTTGTGACAGCTTCTCTGCTCAAGTGATTGTATCTCAGTTAGACTACATGAGTTGTAAAAGGAGAGAACGAAACAGATAGCACAGAAATAACTTGTCAGGCTGCTCAGTGGAAGAACCAAGACAGTATTTCTCACTTTCTCTACCCTAGCCCAGTGGCATCCTCGCTGTGACCTCCAAACATCTGTCTTAAGCATCTCAGCACAGGAACCGTAGAATAATCCAGTCTGGAAAGGAATTTCAAAGGGCTGTAGGCCACTTCCAGCTCAAAGCTGGCCAGGCTTCCAAGTCGGATCACCTTTCCCAGGAACTTGCCCAGTCAAGGACCAAGAACAGAGGCTCCACAACCTCTCGTGGTCCCAGTGCTGGATGCTCTTGTTGTGCATCCTGGCTGTGGGAGCTGGCCATAGGGGTGGCACAGTTTCCTGTTCACGTTAATATAAACAGTTGGAAATCAAAGTAGTTACAGACCCAGAGCTTGTTGTAAGGTGCATGTAGGAGTGGGGACTGCAGCCCTGGGGTGCTCACAGCCATGCACCCAGCCAGCTGGCACTGCAGGGGCCGAGGGGCTGCGGCTCTGCTCCCCACCCCTCTGCTCCCCAAGATGTTTCTTGGACTACATACTATATACAGCTGCAGGGGAAAAGTCAGGAATCTGGGATATTTCAGGCTTTTCGTAAGCACAGACAAAGGGCTAAACACCAAAGCGGTTGTGCGTCCGTGCGATTTAGCTTCTTCACAAAGTGCCTGCTTCGACCCGTCAAGCACAGCCATACGTGCAATTGATTTGCAGCGATTTTGTGTGTGTAGCTTAATCTTCGACCACTGTTGAGGGCAGTGGCCGGACACGTGCCAGGGTGGAGACCCCAGTTGTCCCTTCTGGGAAGGATATCGAAAGGGCATCCTGGTAGAGCAGCTTGTGCCACCTCTTCTGCAGTGCGGCAGCCAGGTAACACTGTCACGCGGGGACGGTGCAAAGCCAATGCTCCACTTGGGTCTCGCCACCGTTGGGTTGCACTTGAAGAGGTGTGATGTAACGAGCACAAATGCCAGCTGACATTTGCTTCCTGAAAAATCGTGAGTTGTGATGCTCTGTGAAGTGGTGGCCGTGCTGTGACTGGACCCCAAGGTAAGTGGAACGAAATGAAGGAGATGCTTTATGGCTGGGCTTTCGGGAGTGGGGAGCACTGAAGCGTGCTCCTGGGGAATGGGGTGCCAGCTGTAAGCAGCTAACGGTGTCTGCAAGCAGCAGAGGTAGGATTTCAAAACCGCTTTGATCTCTGCTCTGGAAGTTCAGTCCTGTGGATCAAAAGAACGATTTGCAACCTGAGTTATAAGAGGACTTAATGTGAAGCCACATGCTTTCTGGGAAGCCATGAAGGACACTTCCCTACCACAGCAGTGGGATACGCGCACACAACAGCTGCCTGGTTGGCAGTAGGCAGAGGTGGATGTGGCTGTGCTGGGGAGGGTTACTGCTGCTCTCCAGGACATTTACATAATTTCAGATCTCCTAATGGAGCTGAGACCAAAGGTGCTCTTGTTCCAGTGGGTTGGGTCACTAGTAAATATGTTAATAATAATATGTGGAGACCAGTGACGAGTGGTGTTCCTCAGGAGTTGGTGTGGGGACTGGTGCTGTTCATCATCTTTGTCGGAGACATGGACAGTAGGATTGAGTGCACCCTCAGCAGGCTTGCCAATGACACCGGGCTGAGCGGAGCGGTCAGCGTGCTGGAGGGAAGGGATGCCATCCAGAGGGACCTGGGCAGGCTGGGGACACGGGACTGTGTGAACCTCATGAAGCTCAACAAGGCCAAGTGCAGGGTGCTGCACCTGGCTCAGGGCAATGCCAAGCACAAGCGCGGGCTGGGCAGAGGTGGACTGGGAGCAGCCCTGAGGAGAAGGACTGTGGGGTGTTGGTGGACGAGGGGCTCAGCGCGGCCCCGCAGCGTGTGCCCAGAGCCTGGGGAGCCATCGGTGCCCTGAGCTGCGCCCCCAGCAGCGTGGCCGGCAGGGCCGGGGGGGGATTCCCCCCCTCTCACCCCCCAGCAGCGCTGCGTCCGCTCTGGGCCCAGCATAAGGAGGACACGGAGCTGCGGGAGCGGGTCCGGAGGAGGCCACGGAGATGCTCGGGGGGCTGGAGCCCCTCTGCTGTGCAGCGGGGTTGGGGCAGTCGGGGCTGTTCCGCCTGCAGAAGAGATGCTCCGGGGAGACCTTGGAGCAGCTCCCAGGGCCTGGAGGGGCCGGCAGGGAAGCTGGAGGGGGACGTTTTATGAGGGCCTGTAGCCACAGGACAAGGGGAATGGCTTCCAGCTGAGAGGGGAGATTTACCCCAGCTCTTCGGAAGGAATTTGTGCTGTGGGGGTGGTGACACGGGCACAGGCTGCCCAGAGCGGCTGTGGGTGCCCCATCCCTGGCAGGGCTCAGGGCCAGGTGGGACGGGGCTGGGAGCAGCCTGGGCTGGGGGGAGGGGGCCCTGCCCGTGGCGGCGGGTGGCACTTGGTGATCTTTAAGGTCCTTCCCACCCAAACTGTTCTGTGATTCTTTGTTCTGTCTTCATTGGGTTTGGTTGAGTAAGGTTTAGGGAGGGCTCATGCAAGCAGCTTTGCCAGAAGATCCAAGTATTTTGTTAAGGTGCCCTGTGATTCTTTAATTATTATAAATAATCCAGACGTGTGAGTTCACTGTAGGTAGGGAAAAGCATGAAATGACCAAGATACGTTTGCCTTTTTTAAGCCACCAACATGAGGTCCTTTTTCATGTGGAGGGCATAGCAGCCCGGGTGTGCAGATTTACCCTAATCAGATCCACGTGGGTCCTTTCTGCAGCTGACACAAAGCTTTTGCTGCGGCTGGTTAGAGAGAGGCTGAAGTCCTGGCTGACGATGGGAGTTGTGCTGCTGATCCCAGGGACCACAGGACTTAATATCCAAACAAGGCTTTGATCAAGATTAGATTGTACAGGAGCCATGTTAATACTATTATTAATAAAAATAGAAACCAGCTCTGTTTTTAAACGGTGCTGTATGTAAAGGGAGGACAAAAAGCATTTTGCATCAGACACATTTTTGCTTCCACCCCTTCCAAATCCGTCCGCGCTCACTGCGCAGCCTCACTCCTCCTCGCTGTTGCTTCTGTGCGCTGGTTGAAGAGCTGCATGTCTGACTGCTGCAAGCAAGTTCAAGTCCTCTGAAGTCAGTGGCCGTGCACCCAAAGTATGTCTGCATCAAGGGAACGCTGCGGTCTTTATTAAACCAACATCGAACAATGAGTACAAGCACTGGCTGCTTGCACTGGAAACTTTTGAAGATGAGAGAGAGAGAGTCCAAATGGATGGCCACCAGGGTGATTTGATGGTCTTGGAGCATTCCATAGATAGATCCAGCAGCTGCACCACAGTTCCCACCCTAAACGCTGCCCCCAAAGACAGGGCTGCCAAATTTAAAATCACAGCTCCGGCTCAGCAGCTGTTTTGCCCTGTCAGGAAACGTTTCAGGAGTTGGCCAGACTTGAAGGAGTGATGTTCAAAGGGTGATGGTGCCTACCATGTTGAGATGAACAGCTGTTAGTAGCTTATTAATCTTGGAGAGCCTTTGCACAATGCTTTTACCTGCACATGTACCAGAATTTTAACATCGTTTTTTAGCAGAGGTTGAAGGCTGGCTGTGACAATCAGTTATCAGTGGTTTTGCTGATGATAGCTTCAGAGCTACAGCAATTGCTCAGGCTTTAAACTTTCATACTTGCTTTGAGTTGCAAAGTATTCATTATTTCAAAGTATGAGACGGCTCCACTGAAGAGGGGATTTTAATACTGCCAAAGAAAATAAGCAGATGGCAGAGTGAATGGCAAAAATATGACAGAGCCACCCTGGTCTCTAACCATCTGGTTTGGACCTTAGTTTAACATTTCAAACTTGCACACGCTAAGTCCATCTGCAGCAGGCTTGGTGCTGGGAGGGGGAGCACACTGGGCAGCGGAATGCCACTGCCCACATGAGGATCGGTAAAACGGGCAGTTGCTTTTTCCCCTCTGCAGCAAAGGGCAGACAACAGCCAAGTTCCAGATCTTGCGTGTGCTGCCTGAGCTGCCCATAGGTCATGACTGAAGTGACAGTGGTGGCCATGGCAACACTGCATCGCTCTTGGTTTTGGCAGGACCAAGAAAACAGATTTTGTACTGGCTCCTTCCAACTCTTCTGGACATCAGTTCTGAGCATTTCCTCCTGTCTAATCCACAGTCAACTAAAATACAGTGTTAGAATTGGGAATGGAGCATTTTTCAAAGGAACGTACATACCTGTGGTTCAGACACATCCAGCTCTGTGCACCAGGGATGGACAGGAGCCTTTGAAGCCCCTTCTAAGAAGAACAAGATTTAAAACTACCCTGGAGAGCCTTAGATAAACCTGGCAGTTTGTTTCAACGCTGTTGTTCAGGATCTTTCCCGAGCATAATGAATGTGAAAGACTAAGGCAAAACCAATGGAGAGCTTGGGAAGCTCTGTCCACCTGGCCTTGAGCTCTGACGAGGCGTGAAACACCGTGTGCGTGTCTGTACGTACTCATAGGCATCCGCACCAAATAATAGCCACACGCAGACACTGCGTACGTTTCCTTCCTCTGTATTTGTGTGCTCTAGTTTTAAACTCATTAGCTGCTCTTTTTGGTGAGTTACTTGAGCAGTTTTCTGCAGGGAGGATAGGCTGAATCACATGCAATCGCATCCATCTGTGAACATCCATGGAGGAGCTCGGCTTCCTTCCAGCGCCTTCCCCGGCAGGGTCTGATGAGAGGATATCTATAATTACAGATCACAAAAGCTGCAGTCGTGATGTGCTGGAGTTAAGAGGACTGGAAAGAGCTCAGTGGATTTGGGGTGCTGTCAGCTCAGGAACTGCTCTATCACGCGCCTGCCTCTCTCTGCATAAATAATTCTGTTTCAGAACTGCCTCTTATGCTTAAAATGATACATGGCACTTTCCCCCTCCTCGTGCCGCTCCCCCTGTGAAATCGTGCTAGTCCAAAGAAACATCTATGGGTAATTTTCTCTAAAGGCTTTTTTGCATGAAAAATAGATCAAAATTCTGCCGAACTATTTATGCTGGTTTATTTTTACAGCTTTGACAGAAATGGTAATAGGAAAATGAGATCAAGATGCTTTTGGTACATTACGGGCAATAAAATAAAATAAAAAAAAGAGCAACCTCCAAGTAGTTCAGGGTCAAATCTTGCAGGTAATTTCTGTATTACAAGCGTATAAAGCCCAGCATGTTCCTCTCATTCTGAAAGGGCTTACAGGTATTGTGATGCTGTTTTTAAGGCACTTGTCTTTTATGAGTCTGTAATAATCTTTGCATTATACTATTACAACATAATCAGGTCCTTGTCATGCTGCCAAGACTGATCAGATAACATCAGAGCACTGAGGAAATTTTAGTACTAAAGTTATTAGGACAGACCCAGATTTATACCACGATAGTTGCAAACCACTTCAGTGCATCGCTGGAGCTCGGTACTCTGCAGGAATGCGGGTCTCAGCCCTGTGGGAGCTGGCAATAGAAATGTTGGCTGCAGCTCCAGCCAAGGCTGGAAGTTCAGGTGTGAGAGCATCTCTCCAGTGTCACCAAGCATTTGTGAGATGTGGATTTAAAAATACTCTGTTCCTCTAAAAAAAAAAAAAAAACACAACAACAACAAGTATTTGGAAGTGCTAAAATGACACAGCTACAGTCGCTGTGGTTGCGATAGTTTAATTTTGCAGCAATTAAAATATCAATCCCAATGCACCAGGAAGCAAAATGCTTCTTTTCAGCAGCTTTTCCAAGCCAAGAGGATGCGGACACTTGTCATTATAGCTAATCCTCCCCGTGCTGTGCTTTGCAATCAGAGTCTTTTAGATGTAGCTTCCCACCAAGCCTATTCTTATGTATCTTATCTGGTGATAAAGTCAGATCAATACCTATTGTAGCCGGGAATGATGCTCTATTTAGAACAGGTTGTGTTGCATTTGTTGGAGAAGCACTGCATAATTTTTTCATTGGAAAAGCCTCCAGTTTGAGCAAACACAATTGTGGTGTGTGTGTATCATTCTCCTTGAACTGTGGCAGCGCAGAGAAATCACTGCTTTGCATTGATGCGAAGCTTGCTTTATTCTAATGTCTCCAATATGTCAAATGTTAAACTATTTATGTTCCTTGCTGAGTTAACAGGATGAAAACCGCAGCTGCTCCCCGATACTGCTGTACGTTAGGATTTGTGGAGTGAATTGTGCACCTGAGTTCCACTTCTATTTGGCATTTTTAAGTGGCCATTATAAAAGGAATGAATTCAGTGATCTCAGCAGGAAAGGTAAGACATTTGGACACTGGACAATCTGGACATTTCTGTTATTGGTCTGGCACAAGATAGACAGGAACCTGTCCAAAGTGGTATCATCCGTGAGGATAAAATGTGAGAAAATTAATGCCAAAAAAAAGAAAAAGAAATTATTTTTTTGAGTGTAGTGTTATCCTTTCCTCCCACTTCCATTCTCTGCCTGAACGGACGTGGTTTGAGATGGTCAGGTGGAGACATGGTCTGTTCATTTTTGAAGGAGGTGGCACATGAGTACCACACCTGATCTGGCTGCTTGGTCCGGATCTTCTGAGAAGGTTTTCTGTGGCCTCATGGCAGAGAAAAGAAACGTACAGGTTTCCTGCAGAAATTCCTCTTCCTGTTTCAGCTGCAGGATGCCGAGTCTCTTTCGCTTCTTCATCGAGGTTTCCAAGAGAATTTATGAGTTGTTCAGAATGAAATTATATTGAGATTTCCGACAAGATGTTCTCTGTTGGGTCTGTCAGGGCACACATTGTCCCTGCCCGTGTGGTGTTGCCAGAGGGTTTGTCCCTCCTCATGCTTGGAAAGGCTTCATGCCTGTGGGGTCTGGGGGTTCACCTGGCCGTAGATACAACGCTGCACCTCGGCCAGGTCTGTAGCAAAGTGGCCTCAAAGGTGGGACCTTCACTGCTTTTGCAGAAATTCTCACACCACCAGTCCTCCCTTGAGGTGAACTGTGAAAATCTGCATGCCCAAATTCAAAAGCAGTCCTCTTCAAGGGGTGCCTGTGTCCACCTGCAGAGGTCACGAGTGGTGTATTCCACTGTGGTGGAAGTGAAAAGTCCCCAAAGAGCTGGTTTGCCTTTTCTTTCCCCCCCTCTCTGTGTGGTTTCTTTACTCACCTTCGTGTAATTCAACTTAACGTTTCTACTGAAGTTCTTGCAGTGATTGTTCCATGCGATAGCAACATTCACATCAGCTTGGAGGAGCACTTCAGCGATGATACAGGAGATATATATAGATATATAGATATATAGATGAATATTTTAAAAAAATTAAAAGCTTGCTGTGTATGAGAGTTATGCAACTTCTGATCGTCGCCCATAAACAGCCATCAGCCACTGCTGTGGAGCTGTTTATTTACCGGAATTTGGATTTAAGAGCCTTGCTGTGGTACGTTCTGTCACCACTGTGGTACACAAGCCCTGTGCCAGGGAAATAAAGGTACTACTGCTAAATTATGCTTGTAAGTACCAAACCATAAGGCTTTCTAGAGGGAGTAAGGCCAACACACTGCCTGTGCACTGCGCTGAGGATGCTTAAATAACAAGCGGGTGCTGCATGACTTCTCTCTTCAAGAGGGATTTTGAGTGTAAGGGATGGTTGCTCCAAAATTCTGGTGTTTTCTTGTCCTGCACAAGCGGTTGCTGTGGGAATCCTTGGCCCCAGTGCCTGGGGGTGTGTGTGATTGGTGTGGGCTGCCCTGCCCCATGTCAGCACTGCCTGCTCCAGTCCCGTCCACGTTGTCGTGGAGCACCTGTGCCCCGCCGGAGAGCGGCAGCCGTCATGCTTTGGGCACAAGGGATTGCAGAGCTTGGGAGGAGCAACTTCATCCCATTCCTGACTCCTTTCCTGCTCTGGCATCTTGGGGGAGCAAAGACGTGGTGGCAGGGGCTTGGCCCTGGAGATGTCCTCCGTGGTGTCTGCAGTGACGTGGGATGGAGCACAGCCACAGTGGGAACAGAAAGTGCAGAAACTGCTTCAGCTGCGTGGCTGGAAATGTATCTGTACGTGTTGTTTCTTCCGACAAAAGGAGTAATTTGGAGAGATATCGTCTCTCAGAACTATACAAGGGAGCGTGTGGAGAAATGATTATTTCTTTGCCTTTTTTGCTGTTTCTCACTTTTATTATTTAGGTCTTTGTTCTGATACATCCTTATTATTTTAGCTGCCCTGGGTAATTGTGGTTTTCCCTTAACTTTGGAAGTTACTTTTAAAAGAAGGGAGGGGGGCAAAGATAAGGCAAAGCTGTTAAATGGGAAATCTATTGCTAATTAAGGCATGGTTTTGCTAATCGCCTTAGAAATGAAGTTATCAGCTGAAAAAGCCTGGAGTCAGTGTAATGAAAGTTAGGAGCAGGGTTTTTTTCCCCCGTTTCCTTCTGTCACAATACATTCAGAGATTAAAAGTTTACCTTGCAGACTCATCTTGACACCATTAGACATGATGTCTCTTTGCATTAACTGCAGGCAGGCTCGAGCTGTTCTAGGATATATTTCAGTCTGAATAGTTAAAATTTGGCAAAGTTAAAAGCAACTAAACTCAGGATCCTTTAATGGGAGCTGTCGGTGTTCATCATAGATGTCACTTCACACTCCAGCTAGAACACCACGTCCAGGACCCAAGGTAGTCACTGTCCCTTCTTATCTTAGTATTTTTTTTAATTATTATTATTATTGATATCCCAGGGATGAGGAGGAGACACAGCATTATATAAGGTAGTGGCCCAGGGGCACCAATAGTAGGATTTTTCATCTGGAAATGCTGATGGCTGAGAGGAGGAGGTGCTGTGCTCAGGCAGGGCACCATCCTGGCACTCCACCGGCTGGAGGGGGGCAAGAGACCAGCCCCAGGTTTGCCTCTGAGCTTGCCAAAGTCCTTCTCTCTCTCTTTTTTTTTTTTTTTTTTTTTTTTTTCTGGTAGCTTTCTTTGTGCAAAGAACAGATGGTGAGCCTGGATTCCCCTGTATGGCTTGCAGCCACGTGAAGGGAAGGGGGATGTACAAGTTTTTCTGACATGCCAGGGGAAGGAGCCCTTGCGTCAGTATTTTCTGGTGAAAATATTCTCCTTAATTAAATAATTTTATCTTCTGCTTCCCTGCCAGTGGGCACCATGGCATAGCAAGGGCTGCTTGCAGAAGGCTAAGGAGGGTAACAAGTTTTTCTTAATATATATGCATTAATTAAACCTCTGTTTTCAAAGTTGATTTTTTCACCCATTCTTTTGCTAGAGCTGTGGCTGTGCCTCCTCCTGTGCCCTTTGCTGCCTGGTGGGTGCTGGCTGGACTTCGATGCTGCTGCACCTGCACCCAAGGGAGGGAGCCCCCAGGGTCCCAGCGCCATGGGGTGAGCGCAGGGGGACAGCACGCTGTGGAGGAAGCAGCTCTGTCCTGCTGGAGAGGCTGGGGTGGAACAAGGCAGCAGCCCGTCGTGCTCAGCATCCTCCTGCTGCTTGCCCCAGGTGGCATCCAAACGCATCTTCTGGGTTGCTCCGTCCCAGCAAACCAGGACTGTAAAGCACTGCTGGCACCAACACTGCCAGCCTCAAGGCGTGGGCATGGCCAGCCCCTCCAATGCGTATCTCCAGCCCTGCTCAGCTGGGGAGCACAGATGGTGCCTTCAGCCTGGTGTGGCACAGGACAGGCTTTCGGCACCCTGCCGGGTGCTGGGTCTCCTCTGGGTCACCCTTTGCTGCCTGGCTGGCTCCTTCAACATCAGGCAGATTGCCAAAAGCCTTGTTTAAATAATGCTCCTCGGGAGTAATTGCCAGCTCTGGCAGACAGGAGCAAAGCAAATGGATAGCTGCAGCGCATTTTTGAGGGCAAAGGGGATTATGGACAGTAATTGTTCTGAACTGCATAATACTTGGAAAACTGTTTCTGTGGCTGCTGCGATGAGCTGGTCAAGCAAAAGTGGGATTTTCTCCCTGTATCTACTACACACCCAGAGGACTAACAGTACACAGTGTTTTGTGAGCAGTCTTCTATTCCCCCTCCATTAGCAGCAGTGCAGTAGCCACAGGGGATGTGCCCTTGCCGGCAATGCCAGGGTGCCTCCTCCCTCGCCTTGCTTCTGTCCCATCTAACAGGGCTGGTCACTGTTGTTTTCCAGGATGCTCCCAAATGCTGCGGTTAGTCACGTCCTAGATGCATGAAGGATGTGTTCTAGGAATGAAGACCTATAGAGTGCTCCATAAAAGCACTGTAAAAACAACTGATTTTGCAAATGGAGGCTGAAGGCTGGTGGCAGAGGAGATGTTGATGTCTTGGCCAGGAGGTACATGTGCACACGAGGGGTGCCTGGACCTCCCTTTGAAGCTCTGCTGCTGTATTGCATCAGACCTGCTCCCCATTTTGGGTTATCCCAGTGAGGTCACTGAGATGCCGGCTCTTTCACAAATGCTTTCGCACCCTATTGACACCTTCGTGCTTCTGAAGGGTGACCAGAAAGCGAAGCTGGGTTGCCCCATCACTGGAGCATGGTGATGAAGTCTCACACTAACCAGAGGTTGCCTCCCACATGTGCAGAAGCTTCTAGAAGGTAGGTGGCTGGTGCAGTTTCAGCTGTACTCGGATATGTCACTGCCTGAGAGGAATTGCTGTTTTTCCATGCTGAATTGTTAGGACAGTTACATTTTGCTTGGAAAATAATTGCGGATGTATTACCCACCAGCTATCTGAAAAACACATCAAAGATCTCTGGATGATGGATTTGTTTTCTGTTTGTTTCTCTCGGATTTCTTCACTAGAATTTGGGGTTAGCTGGTTATTTATAAATCCAGGCATCTTTCTGTATGTTTGATTACTCCTATGTGTAGAGTAATGGAGAATTTACTGAGTCACCGTCATTTACTGGAGGGGGATGCTTCTATTTTTAATTCTGTGTCTCTTTACGGGTGGATGAATGGCAAGCTAATAGTTGTGTTGGAATTTGAATGTCAGAAAACAAGAGAAACTTGAGACTTGCTCATCATATTGAACCTGTTGTGTTACATACTCTATCTTTAACATGCCTTTACACAGTCTTTAAACATGCTTTTACATGCCATCCATGCATATTTTGTCAAATGAAATGAACATGACTTCATCCTTTGTAGGAAGCAATATAAAAGACACTGCTTTGTTGAACAGGCTAAACATGAATTAATTTGACAATGCCTTATTTTTCTGATTGGTCTTAATGTTGTCCCGGCTCTCGATTACCCATCTACTAAGAGATAATTCCTCAAGGAATTAGCAGAAACAACTTGCTGGATTGATTGTCCTGTTAATGCTGTTAGTTGCAGTAAATAGTCTGTCTTAAGGGATTGTAGGTTTATTTGCTATGAACACGAAAAATCTACTTAATGGGAAGGTAATCTATCTGTTAAAGGTCTTTGGTGGGACAAATAATTGCTCAATAGGGACATAAATGAAGGTTCCCAAAAAAACATCTGCCCTCAAGGTCTGAGTGCTACAGGGGTGAAGTTGCTGCAGGTTGGGACATCAGGGCGTCAGTGAGGCGATGACTTCCAGCCTTGCTGGGGGGATGGAGGTCTGCTGAGCCCTTTTGGTTGCGGTGTCTCTCAGCTTATTGGCACCAAGAGAACAAAGTCTGGGGCCTTTCTGTGGGCCATTCACCACTCCAAAGTCATGGTTATTGCAAGGATGAAGCATCACACTGAGGTTGTAGGGTAAGTGCACCTCATGCTTCGTGGCCAAGGAGGATGTCCCTTGGGTTGCAGCCCCTGTGCTGTCTCCCGTGGACCTGTTCCCATGCATTTTTGGATTTCAGCAGGAACAGAAAGTCCTTGCCAGGCCACATGGGAATAAACAATGTCTTCCTGGGGCCATGGTTTACTCCTCTGTATGCTGAGGACAGTGATGCTGGGTGTGACTTGGCCGTTTCCCATGCAATAGCTCTCTTCAACCCCATTGTTACCAGCAGATACATTTATAAATGCCTTGTAAAAACAGTTATAATGACAATTTATGTTTTATTTAGGAGATAGAACTATGGTCTTTCCTTGTATAAGTGCCTTTTTTGAATTAAGTTTTTATTGATCTCTCTGGGACTGGCTTTTGGATACGTATACAGCCAATGCCCTTTGCACAATGCCCAGCACTCTTTTCTCTCTCAGATTATTACAACCTCTGCATTTCAAGATAGTCTGTACAGATATTTGATAAATCTAGGAAAGCTGTCTACCATCAAGCCATGTGAATTATCTAACTAAATCATGGAAAGACATGGATGCTGGAGGCAAGCTTGTTGGAAAATGACATTTTAATTGTGGCACAGTTTTTACATTTTTTAAAATAATTATTCTGATCTCAAATCAGGACAAAACCTAACAAATCTGCCAAAGTGCAAAAAGAGGTGGTGCTGGGGATCTTCCAGGGCTGGCAGTTTTATTCAGCGTTGAACCCAGCAGCTTTGGGAGCACCCAAGGGCAGAGCCTAATGCTTTGGTTTCACCGCGACTCTGAGAAACTAAAGAACTGAGCAGGCAAAAAGCACAGGCAGTTTCTGTCAAACTGTGGCCTTGGGAATATTCCTTTTAAAAGTATTTCTTTTCCTCTAGAACTATCTTGTTCACTTCTTATTTGCTTTACCAGTGTGTGGCCTGTTGCAAAACTTGGAGCAGACCTTGTGGACTTGGCTGGGCAGAGGCGAGCGTGGCTGTGCTGGAGAGGAGGGATGGGCATGCCCGTCATTGCAGACATCAGCTCTGAAATTGCTTTGCAGTCATGAAATTGTATTTTAAAGTGTTCATAAAGGTCAAATGACAGAACAGGAGTAAGATAGGAATTTTTATTTTGTTTTATTTTTTCTACATGTTTATGCACCAGCTAATAAAACAGGGCTTTGATTTTTTGCTGATACTCTGCAGTGCTGCGAGTGAGAGCAGCACGGGTGGCAGGATTACGCTGAGTGAAGGTGTCCCTGCTGCACTGCCCCTTAGTCACGTCGGCTGGGCTTGGGATGTGCGCGTGCCCCACGCTGGGTGGGCTCAGCCCACTACCGAGAGATTAAAAAGGGGCAGCTCATAGAGCCAGGAGGCTCCTTGTGCTGCCGGGAGAGCGGATTGAGCAGGGTTGGTAAAATTTAGGGAACGCAGAAGGGGTAAAAGGTGGTGAGCCTGGAAGAGATCCCAGAAATGATGGGTGTTGTAACAACTGTGCAAAATGATAATGCAGAGCAGACTGCAAAACAGGCAAAACTGGGATTATTAGGCCTGTTCGGCATATGTGTTTGTAATGATTGCCCGGTGCCTGGTGTCCTGGATATGCATCTTTAATTTAAGATAAATAACTTCTTGATGTAGACAAACGGGGGGGAAGAACCCAGGTGTAGCAAGTCTTTCTGTGAATTCCTTTCCGTGTGATAAAAAGAAGACCTTGAATTTATTAACTTGTACACTGTGATTTAAGGGAATTTTAAACAGCATGTGAAAAAAAAATAATGAACAAATGTTTTTAAGGGGGAGAAATCTGTCCCTGCCATATGTTTCACTGAGTCATCCCTTTTTCAGGAGATCTTGCCATGGTTTCAACTATTCCAGTTGCGAATCCTTTTTATTTAGTAGCAACATCACTGTAAACTCAGCGCCTGATCCTACAACACGTTGAAACCACATACTGGATATAGACCTGATCCCTCTGAAGCTGACGTGTGTTTTGCTCTGGGCACAGGTTAAATTCTCTGTGTGTCTCACCGTTGGGCAAAGACCAAACCTGGCTATGGGTTTCAGCTCGCCAGCCAAATGGTGTGATGCTCGGTGCTCACCAGGATATTACAGAAACCTCAAAACCCACCACTTCCTTCTCTTTAACGTGTACGTGGACCTGTTGGCATCACGGCAGAGCCCCGTGCTGACAATGCTGTGCGGTTGCGTTGCAGGTGTGGCTGTGCGGTGGCAGCATGGAGGTCCTGCCCTGCTCCAGGGTGGCTCACATTGAGCGCAAGAAGAAGCCCTACAACAACAACATCGGTTTTTACACCAAGCGCAATGCTCTGCGCGTGGCCGAGGTGTGGATGGATGACTACAAATGGCACGTTTACATTGCGTGGAACCTGCCGCTGGAGGTATGGCCTTTGCACCCTTTCTTAAGTCTTCACTTTGTTGGGTTAGAAACTTGAGTTATAGAACGTTAGTGCCCCTGGGTGAAGGAGAGCCATAAATACTCTGGGTTGCATCCCCAGCTGTGGAAGTCAGCAGAGCTCGCTCGGCTTTGACAGAGATGCTGCAAAACCTGCAGATTTTGGAGGAATTCCTACTGTTCACATCAGCCTTTTTATTTTCATTTCTAAAAATTAAACCTGTGTTACAGTGTTTATTTCTCTGTGGTGTGTTTACACAGCGTGGGTTTATGTCATAATACTGCTCCGCAGATGGAGTCTGTGTAAAGTCAGTTGGCAGAAGGTTACTAATGCCAGCATCTTTAGTACATGAGGGTTTTTTCCTGCTGCTCAGGCAGGTCCATGTCATGTGCAGCCCAACTCAGGTTTCCCAGTTTGCAGATGCTGTCACTGCCCAGAGCTCACTGCAAACAGTATGTGGTCCAGGTCCCTGGGCCATTTGGTTTCCCAGTGTTGGGAAAGTTGAGACCACCAGCGCTTCAAAATGGTGTTCACAGGTAAAGGATTGGAGGTTGGTGGCTCACAGAAGGAGATCCCCTCCTAGCAGCACCACATGGAAGTGCCCCAGAAATGCTCTCTTGAAATAGCTTTGGTGGTTGTATTTATTTTTGCACGGAAATGCTTGGATTTTCTTAGATCTGAAACATTATTTTTCATGTAAATCCTGCCACGTCCCAGTGTGGTGCATCATTGGAAACCGTGGGGTCCCACCAGCAAGACAAGTTGGCCAGGCCCAGGGGACACATGCTGCATGTGGACCTCTCTAGGTGATTCCCAGCACTTCTGCATAAAGCTCTATGGGCTCCAGGAGGGCTTTATGGAGGTCTGAGGCTGCTGCTCGGGCTCTGGGGTCCTGCCAGAAGAAGGGGTGGTGGGGAGGGGGAGACAACGATGCTCTTCAGGTTACGGGTGGGTTGAGAATTCTGGTGGGGGCCCTGCAGAGTCCCCCAACACCCACTCCACCTGCAGTGTACTACAAGTGCTGGGCTGCTCTGTTCAAGTGTGTGGAAAAACTGTTGCCACAAGTGGCCAGACCCCATGTGAGCAGTTATTTACAGCGACCCTTTTGGTGCTAAAAACAAACATGAAATATTCATAACTTGCAGATCACACCCCTGCACAGCACTGCTGTGGTCCTGATCCTGCTGCGGCAGCATCCCTGGCTGGCAGCTCTGTGCTCCGGGGCATTTTGGAAAACATTAAAACATAAAAACATGAGCTGCTGCTGCTGCTTTCTGAGGAAAGGTTACATCTGGGGAGAGTTACTGGCATTTAGAGCCAGGGTAGCTGCAGCTTCGTACTGCATTAGGGAACAACAGGTACCTGGGCAGGGTCGATGAGCTGCCTGCGCTGACGGTTTGTGGTCCTGAGGGTGGCAGGGAGCCCTGGATTAGTTCGTTATTGAGAACAGATGAACAGAGATGGAAAGAAATGCTGTTTACGCAGCGAGCTGCAGGAGGGCACTGGTGGTGATGGGCACCGCTCCAAGTGTTCCGAGAGGCAGAGAGTTGCCTGCAGGACTGAGTGATTTCAGGTCTGTCTTAAAAATAGGTTGCAAGATCCAAACATCCATAGGCAGGAGTTATAAATTGCTGCAGGTTCAGCCCCAGTCCTTGGGCTGATTCTTTTTTAGAGGTGAGACACCATGCTTCTGCTCAGGAACAGCTTTGGAGCACAGCAAAAATGTATTAAAATTAATTGGGAACCCACAGGTCCTGTACGGCTCAGAAAAGGCAGCATTACATGGACCAGCCTTGGGGGATGGGTCTGGAGAAACAGACCTGGGTTACCCTAAAAACAACTGGAGGTTTTTACATAGGTCTTAGCAGTAAAATTAAGATTTAATTTTAGAGAAGCCTTGTTTGACAGGCGGTGTTGTGCAGGGGGTTATGGATATACAGCGAATTACTTTGTGATGCCGCTATATTAAAAACCAAGCCAAACTCCATGCACTGAATATTTCAGGTGCTGACTGGTTTGTGGTCCTGTTTTGCTCTGCATCCCATCTCACCCACTCAGATTTCAGCCTGTCCTACCTGTCTACACTGAATCATCTTTATTTTTACCTATGAGCTACCAGTCGCGCATTAAAATGGTGTCTTCTCTAAAGCAGAGTGAATAATTCATTAGAAGATCATTACAAGTGTTGTAATGGAAAATTGCTTTCCCAGCTGTATTTAATGATCACTACAAAAGACAAGAGCAGGAGCTAAAACAGAGTAGAAACCCAGACACCTGTAGGAAGGAGCAGAAGGGGCTGCAGTGTGCCTTTGGTTTCCTTCCTCTGCCTGCTGCATTAGTTCCCCAAATTCTGTAATGGAATAAAAGGTTAAAGGGGGGCAGCTCTCTTCAGCCCCTGCTCCTGGCTCATGTAAAATTATTCCTTCGGGGACAGGTACCATAGCTTTGTCTGCTTCTAAATTGTCTTGAGCAGTGGGGTTCCTCTGTGTCTCCAGGGAGACTATTTCACTGCGTAATTGTCAAAATTGTCAAGAGGTTTTTCTGAGGTTCAGCCTCACCTTCTCTTCTGTAATTTTTATCCTTTATTCTTCACTCTCTGCCTCTATTATATGAGTCCTAGACCTTTCTCATTTTTCTTCTTTTCTTTCCCCCCCTTATTTTATACCTTTTAACCGTGCCGTCCTCTGTGTTGCCTCTTAGTAGGGTCTTGCACCCTTGGTGTGTCAGGGGAAGGGTTTTGGTGCTCGGTGCACAGATGAGGGGTTCCACTTCCAGCATTCAGCATGTGACCACCTTTTAAATCCTGATGTACATTCACCGTTAAGTTCTTCTGGAAGTCCTGTACGTCAGTACCTAAACAGGAGGTGAGATCTCTCAAAAATACTTTGTCATTGGGCCCGTTGACAGGTTCAGTCTGGCTCAGATGGATCCAAAGCCCAGAGGAATCGGTGAATAGATTCAGCTCTGTCACACTCCACTTCTTCTGTTTCCTCCAAAACCTATTCTTCTCCATTTGGGTCCTCTTTTCTAAATTACATCCCAGGACCAAAATGTGCCCAGCATCAGCCTGGTGGCCATTGCAACAATGCCTTCAGAACCTTCAAAACCTGTGAGAGAAGTACGTGTCTTGTGCTCACAGTGGCTCTGAAACCCAAATCTTCTTTCCAACTTCTGTGAGGATGGTTTAAGCCTTGGACACACATGCCAGAATTCCCTGGCATAGCCTCTGTGTGGAGTTACTCAGCTGTTGGCAGTTTCCAGGCAGCTTGGAAGTGATATCAAACATCAGTGAAATATGCTCGTTTTTAATCTTTGTTAAGAGTAACTGTTCAGTGATGTGTTGTGTCTTTGTTTTTCAGAATCCAGGTATTGACATTGGGGATGTTTCTGAGAGAAAAGCGTTAAGGAAGAGCTTGAAGTGTAAAAATTTCCAGTGGTACCTGGACCACGTTTATCCAGAGATGAGAAGATACAACAACACCATTGCTTATGGCGAGGTAATTAAGGCTGAGAATCCCTTAGATCAGGCTGATAATACTTCCAGCTGGTGAGGCTCTGATGGGAAATAGCCCCCAAGGAGGGGAATATCTTTGATGGGGAAAGCTGGGCCACTTCAACCTGGAGAGGAGAAGGCTGAGAGGGAAGCTCATCCATGGCTACACATATCTTAAGGGCAGGCATCAGAAGAACGGGGCTGGGCTCTTTTCAGTGGTGTCCAGTGACAGGACAAGGGGCAACGGGCACAAACTGCAACACGAGAAGTTCCTTCTGAACATGAGGAAGAAGTTGTGTTACCCTGAGGGTGGCAGAGCCCTGGCAGAGGCTGCCCAGGGAGGGTGTGGGGTCTCCTTCCCTGGAGGCAGTCACAACCCAACTAGATGTGACTCTGTGCACCCTGCGTGAGGTGACCCTGCTTTAGCGGGGGTTGGACTGGATGGTCTCCAGAGGTCCCTTCCAGCCCTCACCATGCTGTGATTCTGTGAGTATGAATCAAAACCTATTATTTGTGTATAATTTTCTAAATTTGTATAAATCTGTTCACAGTTTCTTCTAAAAACCTATTTTGGGATTTATTCTCATCTGGAGACCATATACAGTAAAATATTCTAATACCTCATTTACTGATTTGACAGAAAATTATCTATGTTACCCATTGACTCCATGGATTAAGCAGCTGTATGTATATTTTTAATGCATAGTCATCTTATAAAACCCATTGACTTAAACTCAGCCTAATTCCTTACAAGGTCTCTGTAGGGTGCAGCGTGTTGTCACAACAGCTTAAGGAATAGATAAAGTAAGGAGACTTAATTCAATCTCTGCTGGCTTTGAGACCATACTGGGAATATAAAAACAGGCATTTATGGGCTTAATACTCTGTTGCAATAGGTCTTGTGGAACAGTGGCAGTTTGAGAAGGCTTCTTGAAGCAGAGCCTGAGCACCCCAGATGGACATCAGTTTTAAGAAAGATTTATTACCAAACTTACTTAATGTCTTCAAGCTAAAGCCTCAAAAAAAATAGTGTTTTCAAAGGCGTTATTGCAGTTGCCCTACATGGGGAGCCTGAAGAGAGGACAGCTCTGTGTTACCAGACCTGGTGGCTGGGGTTCAGCAGCCACTTGGCTTTGTAGCATGAGCCCAGCACTTCCACGCTCTGTCCGAAGTGCATCCTTCAGTACCTGGCGGCTGGTTTGCCATCGCTGTGCCTCCTCCTGCATCCCTGTGACAATTCGAAGGGGCTCCTTCTGCTAGCTGGACTTTTTTCCCTGCCTAGTTGAGCACTTTGAGATTTCAATGAAATACGAGCGATTCGGCATTGATTTCAGACTCCTGGCAACATGCTGACGATAGTCTAAAAATATGTTTGTTACCGCCATGCACGGCCAAATACAAAGAAAACTCTGTTCAAGGAAGTTGGCTGCTTTGAATGGTGATTATTATATAAAAGCAGTCATCATTAGGCCTTGTATTTAAGGAAAACATATGGCGCATTAAACCTTTCTCTGCCTGATTATGCCTAGTGATATAGCACCGCATGTTCGTTCTGTAGCAAGGGGCTAGAGGCATTGCCGCGTGCCGGTTTATTGCTTATCTCTGAGGAGACAGGACCGTATAACTCTGCGCTTTTTATTTCTTACAGCTTCGAAACAACAAGGCGAAAGATGTCTGCCTTGACCAGGGCCCACAGGAGAACCACACAGCAATATTGTACCCGTGCCACGGCTGGGGACCGCAGGTGAGGACTTGCTCTGCGGGGACCACGTGTGCCGGGAGCAGGCGGTACCCGGCAGAGGCTGGATGGGCAGAGGGCAGCCGCGCACCTCGCCTCTTGGCTTCACCCTCAAATGTATAAGGCCCACCTTCTTCTTAAAAATACCTCAGGTATAAAGGTACATTTTCCCAGCTTCTCTTAGAGTAGCTATTTTCTGGATCACCATAATCATGCCAGAGCTTCAAGTAAAAGCATAATTTGGAAAAATCTTCCAAATGAGGGTAAATAATGCTGAAAGCAAATAGCCAGTGAGCAGAGCAGAACACACACAAGCAGAACGTTTTAAGACCTTTTCTTTCTCCTTCACCCAGCAGAGTAAAAACTACCCTCTGGGTAAAGAAAACAAACAGTGCTTTTTAATGGAATGATAATTAGCCATTTCAGCTGGACTGGGGTTTACCATAGCATTAGTTTTCTAGCGCTCCTTTTGCCTCTCCAAAAGTTTGGAGCAACCCAGAAGCTTCTTATCCTAATTCTAGATTAAAAATTATCATTCCAAGATTCACTCTAGATCTCGTATCTTATAGAGGATTAGTGGATGTGTCAAATACTGAAAGTTAGTGGTTAAAAACTGATTCAGCCTCTTCTGTGGTTTTATCTCTTACCATATTTTAAAAGGAAAGCAGCATGGGCGTACTGCTGGTTCCATCGCCGTAGAGCTGGAACAAAAGGGGGTACCACACCTGCTCTCACTGCTGGCATGTGTTAAACCAACAGCAGACTCTAAGCTGGACTTTCAGGATTTGCAGCTCCAGGGATCTCTGCCTAGTTCCCCACTAACTTTTCCTGGGTGCTTTTCTTTTATCTCTGCCCATATCCCCAGTTCGGTATTTTGCCTACATTTCCTTTGTGTTTTTCTTTTTGTATGCCTAGTGGTCATCATCTCATCGTGCAAATCCCTTAGCACAGTATCCTTCTCCCCTACAATCTTTAAGGAGAAAATACAAGTTTCCCTTTAAGCCTGGAAGCAGAATGGCCATCTTATGACATACGGGGTTTTCAAGAATTACAACGTGATATTTTAGGGTTTTTTTCATTACCAAAATCATGACTGACCTTCCTAAAGCCACAAAGTAGCAGCACTTGTTCTTCTGGCATTTTAGCTCTATCCAGTGAGGCCCTGGGTGCTTATCCTCAGGATCTGATGTATGTATCTTGTATCTTGTTTGCATTTCCCATGTAAATGCTGTGGCTATCTATGTTGGAAATTTAGCCAAGGCAGAGAGGTTGCGGATGATGGGCTCTTCTGTCACTGTGCTTGCCTGGTGTGTAGTGGCGATGGGTGGAAACAGGGATAAACTCCTCTGTGACAAGGCTGTTTCTTCTGTTGCTTTTCTTTTCTCTTTGTTGAAAAGTCCACACTTGTTGCCAGACAGAAATATTTCCCTGTTATCATGGATCATCCGCATTTTTACTGAAGGGGTTGCGTCTACTGATCAGCTTAGAAATTAGGGGAAAACTGTGACTAAAAGCCGTCTGAACACCCCAGTTTGTAGGCTGGTACCATCACCCACATTCTCTCAAAAGAAGGCAGGACATGCCACAGGAGGAGACCGTGGTACCTCCCACAGCGGGTAGGTCCCGCCTGTTGCTCTCCATCGCCAAGAAGATGAGTCTTACACTTGGAGGGACACCTCACGTTGATCTGGGAGAGGGTGGGTGAGACAATCCCATTCCAGCTGTGCCTGGATGCTGAGTTAGGTAAATTTAAGGTGTCTACAGAGATTTCTTTTTATTTGCAGGACAACAATCTGTCTTCGCATGTTTTAGGGAAGACCTGCCCTCTCATTGAACATATTCTCATCACTGTGCTATATGGGCTGTGTTCTTCCCTCACCCAGGAAGGCAGCCATGGCTTGTCATACCACCATTTTCTGTCTTGGCATCATGATGTTGATTATTCTGGCATTGGCCATGCCTCCCAACAGCTTATTTTAACATCACGACTGCATCCCAGAGCTGTCAGTGCTGGCAGGTGACACGGGGTTTAGGCTGAGAACTGCTGGATGGGCAGTAAGCCTTGTGAGCACCAAACTCCGGGTGAAATTACTGGCATGACAACAAACTGCCGTGATGAAGCACCACAGGTGACACAGCAGTGTTCCATCGAGGCAAGGTACTGTATCAAACCTTCGTCTCCACCCAGAAGTGTATAAATTACATAGGAATGCTCAACAGCAGGGTTTGAATTCCTGCTCTGTAAGCCTACCCTGCTCTGCTCCAGGTCACTGGGATCTCCGTGCAGGTCTGGGGAGGGAAACTTCTGGTTCCTTCGTAGTGTTAAAAAAGAAAGCAGTGTTGGTTGCATTCATTAAGACCAAAACTGTGAAATACAACATAATAAAGACCAGCCCATTAAGTACCTTCAGGTATTTGCGTAATAAAACCCTGCCTGTGAAAATTTCTCCCATGAATCAGAAAGGAGATCAGGGACAGGAAGAAAATGCAGCACCAGGCAGTAGGGTTTCCCAGCTTATTTGTGGTAATTTATTTATTGAACAGGTTTCTAATTTAAGCAGCAGAGTGTTCCAGTTCAGAGGCTGCTGTGGCTGGTTTGCTGGGGCCAGCTGCATTCTAGCCCATGAAGGGTTGCAGCCTTTGGGTGTCTTTTTTTGAATACCCCAATATTCAATACCTGTGTGAATACCAGAGGTAGGTAAACTCAGTCTTGGGAACAGAACTTTCTTTAATCCATTGGATGTTGCAGATTATGTCAGTCTGGCTCCTTCCCAGTGCTCGTGCAGCCGCTGCATGGGCGGGGGTCTTTGCAGTGGGGAGATGCCCCAACTGCTGCTTTTCAGGTGGAAAAAACAGACTGGAGTTCACAGCAAAATCTTGTAGCCGTTCCCTCAGCTCTGGGAACATGTAATCCCATTCCTGGTAGCTTTCCTGAGACAAGATACGACTTTTTTGTCACGTCTTGAGGATTAGCTCATCAAATCTGGATGAAAAGCTGGAGCATTAATTGGAGCTTAGCAAAACAGGATGTCAACGCTCTGTTCTACCGCAGGCCTCCGATATGGCTTAAACGTGCCTTTTATTTCTTCACCTGCAAAATGAGCCTCGTTGGCGTAAGGATGAGTTGCAGATTGGGGTGGAACCCAGTGGGGACGCGGAGCTGCAGGACACTGCAGTGGTGGCAGCCTTAGTGAGTATCTGGCGTCCAGCGTGGTCAAGGAGCTTCATTTTCAGCCTAAGAAATACATAGTTCAAGTGATGGGAATGCATAAAGAGCCCAGCCTCACAATGCGGTCACCCTGAAATGTCCAGGCTCACCAGGACTAAGTACTCCCAAAGCTCACCCGAGCCTGAGCTGTGAACTTCAGGAGCCACCTGAGCCTAGGAACCAGCTGCGGGAGTCCTTCGGGGTAGAGGTAAATCTCACTTTGGTTTATCTTTGTCTTTAAACAATGATCAGTCAACTGTGGCTGATTGAGTTATTGCTAAATATAACCTAGTTGTTGCTTAAAAGGACACAGGCTTTTTCTTAAATGGCACAAACTGCCTTTTGGACTTTCTGGATGGAAACTTAAACCCCAAAGTGCATTATAGTACGAGAAACCGAATTAGCTTGATAGTGTCTGCTAACACTGGGCTTTAAGATGAATGGTTAAAAGCAGGCTATTTATTTTTTCCTCAGCTGTTTTTGTGATTAAACTTAACGATGTTTTCTTTTCCTACCTGATGTTCTGAAGTCAGATGTTGCAGTGCTGCTGGCTCCCTTCAGCTCGCCTGTCGCACAAGCTCAGCACAGATTTTTCTTCCTGGTCTTCCACCTCCACGCTGTCCCTTCCTTCTCCAGCTGAGAGCCAGTTCTTGGCAGTTCTTTTGTTTCACGATACATGCAATTAGTTTAACTCCTTGAAAATGCTTTTTAGAAGTAGCTATCAGTGAGTGCAGAAGCTTTGAAATTAGCCTTTTGCAGAAGCATGAGCGCCACGCAAAAGAAATTGGGCTTTCACTACTACTGTTTAATTAATGGGCTGCGTGTTGTAATTTATTGCTGGGAATATAGTTAGAGGTAATGTAAACGCTTTGTTCAAATAGCTCGCTTTTTTTTATAAAGATATATGTGTAAAAACCACTAGGAGCTGTAATTCCTTTGGAGTTTTTCAGCATCTGAAAGACACGCATGGTGCCTGTGCAGGGTGTTCATGTGGGGCCCCAACATCACCGCTTCTCTCCTTCACGGGTGGCCTGTCACATACGTGTTGAAAAGCATTTCACAATTAAGGAGCAGGTTCCTCAGCGTCGGCGAGCGAGGCTGAGGTGTAGGCTCCTGCTGGCATTTTACTGGTGCAAGGACAGCGGTGTTGTGGGTCCTGCTCCCTGCCTTGCTGGGTGACGTTGGGATTCTGTTGGAAGTACTCACTCTAGGTCCATGCCCCACCCCCACCCCCCGGCCAGTGTCTGCTCTGGCTGCTGAGTATCTGTAGATGAGCAGCCCCGCTCAGAGAGAGGGGGAGGGGTGTTCTCTGCGGGGAATCTGTCCCATTTGAGGCAGGGCAGCCTGTGTTATATCTCGAGTTTCTGCTCTCGCTGCTGGTGGCTGCTCATGGGTGTAAGCTAAGCATGCAGCGTTCAGGTGGATGCAGTGGGGTGTGCTGGATCCCTGCCTAGTGCTGAATGCAGATGAGATCTTGGCTTTTGCTCACAACAGCTCTGTTGTAGCATCTATCAGTGGGGAAAAATTTTGTTTTTTCTCTTGTTTTCCCTTTAGCTTTCCGTTCTCCCTGCTTTCATTCACTTCCAGGTCAAATCATTATCAGCTTTCATGATGAAGTATCCTTTTATCCTGTAATTATATTGAGCCTGCTTGTGGATTTTTTTTTCTTCCTGATGGCTTCATCTTTTAAGCAATACATCATGAAAACACCTTGCCGTAATGATGTATTGCGCTAATAATATAGTAATACCTCATTGGAGTGACAGAAGTATGATGATATATTTAGGTGATAGAAAGCACTATAATACTATAAAACTTAAGATAATGTTCACCCAGCAGAGCATTTCATTTAATTATAGGATAAAATATGTTTTGCCCATTTAAGCATCAGAACTTGAGGACAAAACCATCAATACTGAGATCATCCAGGACACAGCAGTATCAAGGGTGACAAAATAGCACATCAGATTAAATTCTGTTTAAAAGAAAATACTGTATGCTTTACTTATGCTTGCTAATTGATGATCTGCTTGGTGCAGAAAGGAAGCTAAGCAACCCTAAATTATTATCCAATAGAGTCAATGAAGGTCATCAAGGCTTTTATTTCCCAGGTGCTAAGATGTCTAATTAACTTTCCCCCATCCCTGAGATGCAGCCAGCCAGAAAAAATAATCAAAGAAGATGTATTGGTGGTGCAGGTTTGCCAGTGGGAGATCAGCCCCAGCGAGGTGCCAGGCACGTGTGTGGCCCCTCCGCTCCCAGCACCAGCAGGGCTGTGGGTCCCCCCAGGGCACAGCACCCCCCGAAGCGGTACCTGGAGGCGGGGGCTTTGCAAGGTTCCGTTTTACCCGGGGTGCAGTTTTACCTGGAAGGGTGTCCCTGAGGGGCTGGGGTATGAATCGGTGTGTCTGCCTGGGGACGTGCCTTTGGGCCATTTCCATAGATTGAGAGTTTAAGACCCCATCGATATTAACCACTTCTAAATGGTGAGCTTGTTCATATTTTTAAACTGTTTTTCTTTGGTCCTTCCTCTTGGACTTTCCCTTTGTCTCCTGTCCTGTGCTGGGCTGGTAGTTCCATGTTTGTTTTTTTCCTGCTGGATTGACCGTGCCCCTCGCCACTGGTCCAGTGATGCCTGGTCCTGCTCCGCGGGCAGCCAGACACGGGACAGATCACTTTAAAGGACAGACATATTTGGCGGGGCAAGAGAGCAGGATTTGAAGTCAGATGATTTCAGTGATTTGTCTTCCCACAAAGCCAGGAAAACATAGTCTGGTTACATGTAGTATCATGGATTTAAGAGGTTCTGTGATGTGGGCTGTCATTAACCTTCTGAGCCTGGACCGCACTTTGGCAAAACCTCCTTCTCATCAAGGAAATCATGTCCTTTGGAAGAACAGACAAACTTCTGTTGTCTTTAAGCACCGCAATGACCATGTGAGGACATCACTGGTGACTGCAAAGCAGCCATGGGATCTCCAAGGGATCCTGAACAGCCTTGTTCAGACACTTGCTGGCATAGACAACATTTTTGGGGTGGTCAGCAGTGAAAGAATGAAGAAGAAGAAGGACAATCCTTAGGAAACATCTGAGAGGAGAAAGCTGATGTGGACCAACAGGTGGAAGAGCCTTCCCAGATCCTGTGGGAAGCGCTTACCTGGCTGTGCTGTGAGGGTGAGGAGGGAAAGAGCACAGACCATTCTGGTGGTGCTGTGTGGATTGCGTACACCCCTGGGCTACAGGGCAGGATTTACACAACTGCATCACCAAGACTCCCAGACATGCTGCCCAAAGAAGGAGCAAAGTAAAATCCTGCTGCTGGGAAGCCCTTTGTGTGCTCCCCTGAGCCAAGGAGCGGTGTTGCCCCAGGGGTATTTTAAACTGATGCTGAATAGCCCTGTGAGCACTTCCAGAAGCCTCTTACATCTTGTTCACTCAACCTTCATACGTAGGCAATGGCTGAGTTCTCAGAGATCATCACCTGGGGCTGTGCTGGCCACGTTGGAGCAGGCAAGTTTGTTTGAGGTGCCGAGTTGTTGAGTTGGTGAATTGCTGCAACCACTCGGAAGGTTTTAATAACAGCAGCATGTGTAATTCACTGATACCGTCAAGTATCTGTATGGCATCTTCAGTTTCTAAGGTAGGCTCAGGCACAAGCCCAGCATCTGGAGCTGCTGTTTAAAATGTTGGTCACCCTCCGTGGTGATGAGTCAGAGGTGCTTCCCTCCTCTTACCAGGCAAATCCAGATAGAAAGTGCCGGCCAGGCTGCAGCTCTGCTCCCCGCAGCTGCCTGTGTGTTGGCCTCTGCTCCCTGTTTTCCTTTTTATTGCTCAAGAGAAACCCAGCAGCAGCGGCAGCAGTGCCTCAGCGCAGGAATCCCCTGTACCCGAGTGCTTCACCCCCCACTGTCGCCTTGTGGTTGAGACCTCCTGCTTGCTCTGGGGAGGAGCAAAATAACAGGAATTAAGGCATGAAAGGCAAAATATCCCAAAAGAAAAAAAACCTGTGAATGTCTTAGGAGCGCGGTGGAGCTTGCACTTGCAAGTTAGATGGGATTTTTGGGAATAATTGCTCTCAGGTTGGACAATTGGACAGGCTTGAGGGCTGTGGCTGAGCCTCCTCCAGGCTCGGCACAGCAGATCAGGCATTAGGCAGTGTGCTAGATCCAGACGCGTGTTTAGGCTTTATTTATCAGGCTATTATACATAGTAGGTGACACATCTAATAGATGCACTTAATGCATTTTTCATAATACCCGTGTTTGTTTTTCAGCTTGTTTTTTCTCCCTGCAGCCCCCGCCCCGCTCCCTTCTCAGGAAAGATTTGATTTTTGCTCTACTTACTTTTCCCACCACATTAAGCGATAACATGTAAGAGCAGAAATCATGTTGCCTTGTGGGCATTAGGCCAACTGTCTGAAGACAAGCTGCCAAACATCATAAAAAAAGAAAGTGTCTAGCACGCTAATTATGCATGTGGTAGGAAACATTTCGGAAGCAGGAGAAGGAGTAACTTGCCCATTTGGGACCTCTGAGTGATTTCTTCATCTGCCGTGGAGAGGGCTTGTCTTTTTTTTTTGTCTTTTCCTTCCTTGTTGCGAGACAAACAGCCTCATCCTGGGTGGTTGTGCTCAAATACTAACTCAGATGAGTTGCGTGGTTAAAAACATGCTGTCAGGATGCAAGCACTGTCTCACTCAGGGCTTGGCTCATCGAAACGTCCAACTGCTACAAACAGACCGTGTGAGTCTGAGCCTTCGGCGGGGCTGGAGGTGCCGGGGGGGTCATTCCCAGGTTGCTGCAGCCTTGTGGGCAGGGCAGCTCCCTTGCTGGGAGCTTGGCACAGCGTGAGCTGAGCTCGGCGGTGGGGAGGATCCCCATCCTGCGGTCGGGCACCCCACACCTGGGGACACAGGGATCGGTGGGAGCAGGCGGTGATGACTATGACTTTAAGCTCTGCAGGCTGCCCTTCCTTTCCATCTCTGCTGTGCCAGTGCAGCAGTTTGGAGGGGAAATTACTGTAAAGCTTAGAGAGACATGTACTGCTCTACACCGTCTTGCCAAAGGCTTTGGGGGGCAGAGGAGCAGGTGCTGCACCGGGGGACAGGATGGGGCAGCTTTGCCCTGGGCTAGCATCAGCTTGGTGGTGTGGGCTGCTGCAGCTGAATCTGCCTGGGGTCAATGCCTTGGGAAGAGACCTCCGTGAGATGTGAAAGTAGCAGAGGCCTTGCTTTGCTATACAGCACATTGTCTAAAAGTGTAACTCTGCCAGCAGCTGGGAGCAAAGCACCCCAGGCAGCCATCTCAAGGAAGCTGGAGGATTCAGCACACCTGTACGTACAACCAGCGTCACTGAGAGAAGGAAATATTGGCATCAAGCACCATACCTGTATCTGCCATTATTAGCTGCAGTCGGACCCTGCTACATTGTTCTAACTTGATTTTCAACATTTAATTATTCTAACTGAGATAACCCGAACTCCCAGTGTGATTTACTGTCTCTTTTTAGCATCTGGGTCACAGATATGCTCAGTTAATTAACGTGCTGAATACTCTTTATTTGTCTGCTAGATAATGGATTGATTCATAATTTAAATAAGCAGCTGTGTATATCCTTCCCTTGAACTATAAAAGGCAGGCCACTGTCATTCATCTCTTTTCACTCCTGAATTTAAATATGCTTAGGGAAATATTTGGGTGAGATTCCTTAAACACTGCAAATGGAGGAGCCCTTTGTGTGTGGCCCCTCCGTGGCTGTCTCAGTGCTGTCTGGGTGCCAGCTGGGTGCTGCCCCCGAGAGCCTCCCGCCCTGCCAGATGCTCCCAGCCTGCATCCCCTTGGCAGCCCCGGCAGGTCCCTGGGAGCGCTGGCTGGTCGGATGCCGGGGGTGTCGCAGGGGTCAGCTGCAACCCCGAGCCTTTGCTTCAGTGCCGAACCATGGGGGAGATGTGGGCTCGCATTGCTGCGGAACAGGGCTGATTATAGATTGGCCCCCTTTGGCTGACATTGCTGTCCGGCTGCTGTTGGAGATCTAGAGGGCTCTGCCAGACACTAGAGCAGCATCGTTAACAGGCCAAGGCAAGGCTGGCTCAGCAAGCATGCGAGGAGCCCCAGGCTGGGCCAGCATGACTGCCAAGCCAGCTGGCTGCAGCTGAAAACCAGGGAAAATCATCCTTTGCCCCAGCCTACAGTGCTAGGGCCCAGGGGAGGCTGGAGGACTCTGCCCTGTGATGGGTTGAAGGCTCAGAGTTGTTCTTGTCCCTTCTCTGTGCCCCAGCTCCTCACCTGCATCTGCAAAAAAAACCCAAAAACAACACAAAAAAAAAAAAAAAAAGGCTGGAGAAAGTTGGGGCTTTTTCCTCTTGTGAGTTCTAGTTTCTCCGTGCACCATCCTCACAGTTTTTCCCTGGGGCTCTGCAAACCTGTTCTTTCCTCTGTCACTTTTTAACAATGCATCAAAGATACCGATGGTTGTCTTCCCCTCCTCCCTTGCTTCCCAGCTTGCACGCTACACCAAGGAGGGATTCCTTCATCTTGGGGCCCTCGGGACCACGACTCTTCTGCCCGATACCCGCTGCCTGGTAGATAATGTGAAAAGCCGCTTCCCTCAGCTCCTCGATTGCGAGAAGGTCAAGAGCAGCCTCCATAAGCGCTGGAATTTCATACAGGTTTGTTGCGAGTATGCCATGGATACTGCTCCCCTGCTTCCCAATCCATGAGTTGAGGCACATCATCTTTGGCATGAGAAGGTGTGGGACGAAGACAGAATGGTCCTGTGCAAGAGCAGGTGCCAGGGCCTCGGGCGGAGGGATGAGGTTAACAGGGATCAGGGGCAAGGACAGTATTTTAGGACAATTCACAGTAGTTTCCCTTTCTGATACCTTCAGGTGTATGTAACCTGCCCAGCTGATGACTTGCAGATTTCTTTTTTTCTTACAGATAATGAATGATGAAAAATACATGAAAACACGGTACTTTTGTCCCAAAGCAGAGCATCAATAATATTCACTCTACAGAAGCATCACACCTTCCTAACGCAGGGGTATAGCCATGCTGTTTAAAGGTTACAGATGTCCTTTGGTTGCTGACATGTTGGGATACATGTTGCCAGTGATAGCGGTTGCTCATTCAATAAACATTGATTGTTTTAGGAATTATTTTATTGTTTGGATTGCATTACCGCCCAGCTAAGTAAGCGCTGTGCACTTTCCAGCGATGCACACAAGGACACAGCTGCACTCCCGGGCAGCGCACAGTCTTGGCTAGCTTCACAGGCAACCCCACATCTTTAATTTTTTTTAATATTTTCCCCATATCCTTTAATTTTAGAATGGTGCCATCCTGAACAAAGGAACGGGACGATGCTTGGAAGTGGAGAACAGGGGAATGGCCGGCATTGATCTGATTCTTCGCAGCTGCACAGGACAAAGATGGACAATTAAAAATTTCATCAAGTAAAGGGCAGAAGAGTCAGAGGAGTTTGACTCGAAGCACGGCTGACTCGGACTGATCTGACTGGACTCCTTTGGAAAGGACGAAATATCAAAACAGAGCTTTATTCGTGTTATTAGGAGAGGACAAGGGGGAAAGGGGCATTTGTGTCTTTTTATTTTTATTGTGTATTAGTCTCCCACAGCTGATTCCAACTGTGTGAAATTGGGTCAGAACTGCTATTTTCTTCTGGCAGGCACTCTAAAAGGTACCACTTATTTCTGCTGGAATGACTGTAATAAGCTCATGCAGTCTTGTGAGCATTTTACTGACAGGGAATTGTTGCTTTCCCAGACAACCCCACACTCTCCCAGAGGGCCGGGTAGGTTTGCGCCGCAATGGGAGTCGAGAGACCCTGGCTATATCTGCCTGGCAAGCATGAAAACTTACATGCTTGTGAGAGGAGAACATTACCGAGCCCCAAATGAGCCGAGTTTGAAAGATGTGGTGTTTTGGTAGGTCCTCTCTCCTCTCCCTTTCTTGCCCCTACATCCAGCAGCCCCTTTCTTGAATCTGGGAGAGGCAAATCTCACCCGCAGTAGCTCCCATGGATCTTTCCAACCCTTAATCACAGGTGCCATCAAGCAAAATTCTGTTGAATAAAACCAGTGATCTCCCATCGTCTCCTCTCCACTGCCCATGCGCTGCTGTTGGCCCAGCCAGCCCCGTGCAACACCAGTCCCTCCCACGGAGGCACCAGACAGGTTTTCCTTGGAAAAGACCTGGGATGTCTGCCTGCCTGTTGGGGCACTTGCCTGCCCTTGCAGGTGGCAGTCAGACTGACGCATAGTGCGTAAGGCTTGGGAGATGCCTCCTGCCCCACGGGAGCCTGGGCAGCTGCAGAGCCGCCTTGCCCTCCCGGCAGGGCTCTCAGCCTGGCACTGTCCCTTTGGAGACCCACCTTTACCCTTTTTTTTGCTCTTTTCTTGTTGAAGTGAGGATGGATGCGCTGGTGTGTGCAGCAGGCTGAGAGCAGGCAACATGAGAGAAAGTCCTGCTCGGGCTTCCCTCCCATGGAGGCTGTAGGATTTGGTTTAAGGCATCCTTGCTCTGAACAAAGACATCAGTAACGGTAGTCTCATAACTTGGTAGCAGTGTTCTCCTCCTGAGGCTCAAGCCCACCTAATCCCACCTGGTCAGTGTGTGACTGTGGTGAAGGTCCACCCCAAACTGCATGTTGCTGCGGACCTTCATGAGCTGTGGTGAATTGAGGAAGGGAGAGGGAGGGCGAGAGACCCATAAATTCTTGACTTTGCAGTCACTTGAGGCTTGTTAATATGGTGGGGCGAACTCATCTGCTTTTTTTGGCCTGCAGTCATCTTGGCTACCATATCTACCCAGACATCATGGGAGACCATTGGTTTGAGGTCCTGATGTCTGGCTACCTGGAAAAGGGAAACGTGGTCTTGTAAAGTTGCTTTACAACAGATGCTAGACTAATGGGTGGATACAGGCTTTGCTCAGTGGAGAGGAGAAGCCAGCCCATCTCCTGTCCTTCTCTTTCTGGTTGCCCTCTGGCTAGGGTGCACTAAAAATATATTAATATATGAGGCGTATGTGTAAATATGTTTCCCAAAGATGGGATGTGCACAGAGTTGTTTGCTGCAGAGCACTCATGCCTGTCTTCCATTTGCATCAGGATGAAGCTACCTGGATGTTTAATGAGTTCAATTTTCAATGCCATGCAGCAGGTTTATAACTGATGTTTTAGTAATTTATTGAACAGAAGCAGATATATTTCATGGTTCCTTCTACAGCAATGAGCGTCACATAGGACTGATTGTTCATTTAGGCTTGACAAGACTTCCTCATCCATTGGGGTTGTCTCTGCTGTTTTTTTTCCCTTGCTTCCTTAATGAAGTAAAACCTCTTAGTTGTCCTGAATTGCAAAGTAGGGAGTCAATGTAGAATTTTGCTCTCTTAATCGCTGTTGCATCATCTCTTGTGTAATAAATTCTAGCACTTACAAAACCAATATGATCACAATGTCTTTAGATGCATGATATGTTTGCCCTTACATTTGTTGCTGCCTTCTAAGAAAAGCAATTCGTTGATCAAGTGGACTCCAGGAAAGTCTGGGGGATTTGAGACTTCACAGCTAATGGTCAAAACGCTAAAATGCCCTTTAATTGAGGAGTTTGCTGTCATTCATCAGTGGAAGCCACATATTGTTTAGTGTTGGGAAAACCCTGCATGTTTCAGGATAAACAACCAAAAAGCCCTTGGATGTTGCCTGTGCTATAATTCACGGTTCCCAGTTCAGCTCTAGCCCTGCCAGTGCTCAGGGCGCCAGCAGATGGGCTTTGTCAGATTTAATCGTGATGGTATAAGGTGTCGCCGCCCCCAGCCTTCCATCTGCTTCAGCTGCTGGAGGGTTTTTGTCCCTGTCACCGGCAGCAGAAATGAATGTGTGGCTACACCTCGGCTACCGTCATTGGCAGGATGTGCTTCAGCCACCAGACAGGAGGGACTTGCTCTATTTAACACACCGGATTGTCACCCAAAGTCACTCCGGGATGTCTATGCGGCTCCGCTCGGGAGGCAGCAGCCCTTGGCAGAAGCAGGGCGCACCACCGAGCATCTCCAGTTGCCTGGTGGCATTTGTGCTGCCTGTCGGAGGCGATGCACGGGCGCCCGGGAGCTTGCCTGCAGGTGACACAAGGTGACCTGGCGATGAGGATCCTGTTGGTGATGGCCTCTTTGATCCTATAAAATATTAAGGTTCAGAGATGCCTTGCCTTCGTGCTCTGTAAGGGAAACAAATGGCCATGTATCCAAAAGGAAGGGGACAGTGGAAATGAACGCTTTGCTCCAGGAGCCTCAGGTGGGGCAGAAACCCCGCTGAGGTGGTTTGCCCATTCTCACAGGTATACATCGAGTGCTTTCAAATGACTGAACAGAAGCAGCATGAGTAAAATCAGGATTAAAAGTGAGAATTTAATCTGCTGTGTCCATGTAACTGAATTTCTGTTCTGACATTGGTTTGTGACATGCAGAGATGATTGCCGAGGCGATGAACCGAGGTCTGCACCCTCCTAAACCGTAGAAATCTGTCTTAGAAATCTGGATCTAAATGTTGCATCTTGCGCTTATCTCTAATAATATGTTAATTGCTTTAAAAAGTGGTATCGAAGTGGTTCTTATTAAATATATGATTTGAGCCTTGCCTCTTGAGTGATTTTAAAAAGATTCACTGATGATGAGATACGGAGGCAGTCATTCTTCTCTGTTACTTATTTAATAGAAAAGTGCTGCCGTTTTAATGGAACTTCCATTTTAAAAAGAAATGGAAATGAAGCAGAAATCAAGAGAGATGGCTGATGCAGATTAACCTCCCATTTCATCCATCCCTGCCAGCTGCTGCTCACCAAGATAATGCAGTTACATTCAAGAAGCTGAAAAGAGACGTTACTTGGTAAAAAACCCTCGCTTGCGAGTGCCTTCCTGTGCTCGGGCTGGGTGTCTCTACATGTAACCCGCAGGTTGGGACACCCCGTAGACCCACTTTCTTAACATTCATATGCTCCTAAAATCCAGATTGCCTGGGGGTGCCGTGTGCCCGTAAGGACAGCAAGGGATGGGCAGGTGCATTCTGGTGCAGGAGGGAGGTGTATCGGTGGGCGCACCGTGTAACAGGGGCGCCCTTGCAGCCCCCCCGGTGGGAGCAGCAGCTCTCCCACCCAAGCGGAGGATGCAGCAGGCTGTTGGTATCAGACCAGGTAAGTGCAGCGTCCAGCCTTGGGCCTGTTGGGGCAGAGCGTGGGAGATGGAGCTCCGTGGCGGAGCGTCCCGTTTGCGGCTGGAGCTCTCATGGAGGATGTTACGAGATGAGACCTGTGCTGTTAAGGCGTGCATTGTCCACGCTCCAGACTCTCTAAGGGGGAAGGTCCAGGTTAGAAACCAGTACGATCTGATGTGCTTTATGGCTGATGGAAGTCAGCAGGGAGCTCTTACTCTTCCAATGCCCTTAGCAGGACCTTTCTGCTGCCCAGGGCAGAGAGCCAAACTTTCAGAAAGTTCCTTCTAAGCCCTCAAACAAATTAAACTGCTGTTATTTCCAAATCAGAAGTTTAACTCGTGGACTCCCAATAGAAAAAGCTCTCTGCTTGATCACAGGAATTTGGGCACTCATCCACTGCTAATAGATACAGATTTAAGCACTCCGCTATGCAGTGTGAAATTAGGCATTTGAAATCTCTGCAGCTCATCTTTGCAGATGAGAAAGCCATCTTGCATTGGGTTGGGGAGTGGGAAAAGCATCTATGACCATTAGGCATCTCAACTGGATTTCCAAGGACATTGGGATGAAGTATTAAGGGCCCTTTGCTGTCACTGCTGATCCAAAGTGATCTGTAGATGGTCCTTTAAACATCAGGAAAACTTTGTGCCATCTTCAGGGACGTGAGCCCTTCCAGCCCCACCAGCCTAGTGCCAGCAAGGTGAGGGGCTGAGCTCTTCTGCATTTTCACTGAAAAACTAAGATCTTCTAGGTGGGCTGAGCCTGCGTGTTGGGAGGAGGAGGTTCCTGGAATCGCTGATCTTATAAATCAAAAAATTCTCCAATTATCAATGGCTTTAATTCTTAGTACAGGCAGGAGCCACGCAACACACTGAATCCAGTGAAGTTACTCAGCTTATCCAGGTTTTTGGCTAAGCCAGCACTGGTGGGACTGGGATCTCAGCTGCGCCTTTTGCTCAGGAGCAAAGTGACAGCATCCTTCCAGCAACACATTCAAATAAAGTCACACAGCAGAAACAACAAGCTGGAAATCCCAGCTCAGTGGTCTCCAGTTATCCAGGCTATCTCGTCAAGAGCAAGTGGGTGAAGTGTCGCATCGCACGAGGGTTACTGTGATAGATACCTGCCAATGTCTCATCTGTGGCTCCTCACCCTGGGGAGGTCTCACTTGTGGGCTGAGGTAGGAATTTATAGCAGAAAAAAAAAGAAAAAAAGAAAAAGGGTTGGTTCCTGTTGACAGGACTGCTAGCTTGGGTTCCTCATGCAAGCCCCAGCTGAAAATTTGGCCCAGGCACTGGAGCTGAGGTCCCTGCACACTGGTTGTGCTCAAGGCAGTGCTAGTTACTGGGAAAATAATAACCGAGGCATTAGCTGCAGGGTCTCCTAAACTGCTAAGTATTTATTTTGAAGGCATGCAGGAATCACTACCTAGAACAGCCATCCCGATCCTCTGTGTCAAGTGGTGTTCTTCTGACAGAAGCAAAGTAACAAGAAGAAAGATTGTGTAACCCGGAGAGCTCTTTCCAGAGGAGTTTCTTACTTTATTCCCATCTGGTGGCTCTGAGATGTGATGGGTAATAGCTCTCCAAATGTCTTTCCTGGCTATTGTAATTCTAGGTTTTATTGTTATAGGCAAGTATTTCATAGTTAGGCAAGAACCCGTGCAGGAGCTAATTTCTTATTGTGCTTTTCCGAAATCACAGCCAGGAGGAAAATAACAGCAGCGAGGGGACAAGGTGATTTGCTGTGCTGAGATGCAGAATTGGCACCCAGCACTAAACCGGTAACAACTTCTGGCGTTTTGAGAGCAGAACAGCTACTGTGAGGATCCTTTTAGCCTCGCAATCCCCCCCTGAGGGGGCTGGGTTATTTCCCGCAGTGCTCCTCAGCACTGAAAATGTGCTCGAAGCCTCATTTGGGGAAAAACAGCCCAGCGAGCAGCCCGGCGTGGTGGATGGAGCAGGGCTCCCACGCTGGTCATGGGCATGTGCGGGAGCTTCCCGAGGCTGCAGAGACGCTGAGCTGAGGAGGGTTTGGTGGTTTGATAGTGGCTGGCTGCTGGGTGCCCACCCAGCTGCTCTCTCACCCGCCCTCCGTGGCACGGCGGGGGTGAAAATAAGATGACAAAGCTCATGGGTAAAGGGAAGGGCAGGGAGGTCACTCGCCAATTACCGTCATGGGTGAACAGACTTGACTTGGGGAAAAATAATTTCATTTATTGCAATTGAAAATGGAGTGGGATGGTGAGAAACAGGACTAAAACCACCTTCTCCTCAACAGCCCTGTTTTTCCCAGGCTCAGCTTCACCCGCTCATTCAACCTCCTCCCCATCCCTGGCGGTGCAGGTGGGTGGGGGAGGGGGGTCGCTGTCAGTCCCTAACACTCTGTCTGTGTTGATCCTTCCTCGCACTTTTCCCCTGTCCCTCCCATGGGATAAAGCTCTTTATGAACTGCTCCAGTGTGGATCCCCCATGGGCCACAGTTCCTGCAAGAAAACCTGCCCCAGCGTGGGTCACAGCCTCCGTGGGGCACCCCCTGCCCGGGGAGGGGGTCTGCTCCCCGGGGGAGCCATGGGCTGGGGGCACAGCCTGCCTGGCCGGGGGCTGCCGGGGAATGTCTGCTCTGGAGCCTGGAGCCCCCTGGCCCCCTGCCCTGGGTGGGGGTCTGCAGAGCTGTGCTCTCCCACATTTTTCTCTCACAGCTGCTTTTACCCTTTCTGCAGCATGTCATCCCGGAGGTGCCACCAGCTTTGCTGTGGACCCAGCGGTGGCCGCAGCAGGTCTGGCCTGGGGCCAGCTGGGCCCCGCTTGCCTGGCTGGGCCCTCCGCAGCTCCTGGGGCAAGCAGGGGGCAAGACAGCCCCGGTGTGGGATGGAGGGGGGAATTACCACGGGGAGGAGGGCTGCCCCTTGCCACTGGGGTCTGCGACACCTCGGAGCATCTGGGGAGCTGCTGGACTTCTGGAGGGGCTTCTCTGGGCAGAGGTGGCTGCAGGCCAGGGATGTGACCAACCCTTCCAGCCCTGGCCAGGGGCTCTGCCATCACCCGCTCCCTTGCCCACCCTCGGCAGCCCCTCCTTGCCCCACAGGACGGGGACAGCATGGCACAGGCGGGACAGGGACAGCATGGCACAGGTGGGACGGGGACAGCATGGCACAGGCTGTGTCTGCCCCAGCACTGACCTCCCTCGCTGCCCCCAATCTCTTCTTTGCACCTCAACTCCGGTGTCATCTCACCCGTACCTTTACTCCCTTCATATTTTCCACTTTGATGCTATTTTTGTTCCACTTTCCTTTTGTCTTTAATGCTGTCTTGGCTTACTCTTTGTGTCTGGGGCTGCCTTACATTCCCCTCTTTGTTCCCTGTGTGAGTTTGCTCCATCTCTGTCCTCTCTTGTTCCTTTATTCACCCTGTGTTTTCTTTTGTTTGCTCTCTCTTCCCCTTACTATTTCTTTTGATTAATTATTTCCACTTCTGACTTTTTTCAGTCTTTCTTACTTTTTCCTGTTTCAGCTCTCTGCTTTTTTCCTCTTGCTTTGTTTTCTCTGTATTCTTGTTTTCTCTCCTAGTTGTTTTGTTCTTTGTACACCATCGTTTTGCTGTTTAGATTCCCCATCTACTGCTTTCCTTTCTGAGTTTCCATTTTGACTTGGAAACCAGCCTGTGTTTCTTTAAATTTTAATCATAGTGCCTATAATCCAAATCCTTTTTTTAAAATTCTTTTTACTGCTGATAAATAGACATCAGCACAGCTTGTTACAGCAGCTGGTCCCCATCCTGCCTATGCCAGTGCTGCAGGGCTTTGACACAGGCTGGGTGGTGGCAGTCGCATGGCCAAAGCCATGGTATTTCCAGACTCCGAGACCTCCCCGCCATGAAAAGGTGCAGGCAACGGGTAGACCCTGGCAGCAGAAAGCCCTGGTGTTTGGGGACATATCTCTCCGAGGTGGTGGAGTGAGCCTGTGGTCCTTCCTTTGGAGGGTCCAGATCACTCATGCAGAGGGAGTGGGAGAGGGATTAAGGGTGGATGGGAGGATGTGGGTCTCAGAAACCTGGGTTTGCTGTAAACTGAGTTTGTCTTTTTTTTTGTAGTAAGGAAAAAACCTCAAAATACTTTACTAGTCTTTATGCTACCCTAGCTGAGCTTGAATGAGAGCAGAAGAAATGCCCCAAGCCTCCTCTGCAGCTGTACCTGTAGTGGGGTCGGTGGTGGGACCATAAGCACATGGCACTTCAAGGGGGGAAACCGGGATCTGCAGGGAAGGAAGGGAGCAATCAGGAGAGGGGGAAGAGGTAAGGGCCAGGTTCAGTGAGACGAGCAATGGAGCAGTGGGCAGATACCTGGGCTGCTCCACAGGATGGGTCTGCCCTTGACCATGAGGAAGGTGCCCGACTCGGCACGGGGGAGGCCAGGAAGGGTCAGCCCTGGCATGCCCAGCACTGGTGGGTGGGTCACCCCAGCCCCAGCTTGTGAGGCTGGTCTGGAAGGTGCCGAGCAGCTTCCCTGGCCCCCCCAGGGCAGCTGTACCCTGGCCCCTTCCTAGCAGAAGTTCATCCCATCTGGTCCTGAACTGCAACTGATGGTTCATCAGCACTTCCTCAGGCATCACTGTCCTCGCTGTCAGAAACATTTTTCACGTCTAGGCTGAATTTTCCTGCTTGAATGGCAAGCCTGAGCCTTTCTGCCTTCCCCAGCCCTAACAGGGACGGTGGATGGATTTTTCCCTTCTACTCCTGTTGCCTGTGTCATGTTTCTTCTGGTCCAGAAAAGCGCCAGCTGCGGCTCTTTCATGCTTCCTAGCCCAAAAGCGGCAGCTCCCTCTTGCTTATCCAGGACCACTGGAGTCAGGAATCTCTCCATGTCTGGTGCAGAGGGGCTTCACATATCCCAAATCCTGAGTGGGAAGTGACAGCAAGGGACCATCCAGCTGCTGAGTGCATGGCCCACTGGCCTGGGCCTGCCAGGTGAAAGCTTGGCCACAGTATAAATCATAAACTCAATTAATTATAAGCAATCTATAGAGCAAGGTCATGGTCTCACATTTACTTTCCCACTAGGATAATTTAGTTGACCTCCTCTGTTTAAGTGTAACAGCTCCTGCTGAGCTGCTTTGTTGCAGTTGATAGCAAGATAATTATAATCCCATCAGTGGTTAAACTGTTTCAATAGGCAAAAGACACACTCTTCAGGCCTTTGATGGATATCTAACTGCTCCCAGAGATTTGATATTAATCAACTGCTATCTCTCCACTGCTGAGAGGCAAGTGATCGCTGACAATAGCAGGCAAGGGAAAACATGATTTTTCTGAGATGCACATTTTAAAAAAATAATGCTTTGCAAGGAGTGTGCTTGCGGGCTGAATGCTGGAGCTGGCTGTTAACCGTTCCTGCTTGCTTCGCTACAGAAGCGGCCTCAGAGCTTGAAATGCAGCTAGAAATCTTGCTCCCAGCGCTTGACGATCCCGGTTAGCACCAATTTCCTTTTACTGCAGGTGAAGGGATGTGAGCAGGAGCGTCTGTCCGTTGCAGTCAGAGGAGGGGCACCTTGTCATTATTCTTGCATGAATTATTTAATGGTTGGAGTTGCAAAATGAGGAGTGAAAAATGCCAGTTAAAATGTTACTTAATATTTGATTACACAGAAAATGAAGGCACTGTTGTATTTGGATCCTTCCTGGAAAAAGGTGGCAAGTAAAATGTATTACTCAAGCCTTTGAACCGGAGTCCTTAAAACCTTAAATCACACAGGCTGCTTTTCATGTTTTAATGAATGATTTTCCTGATTTCCCCCATACTGCAAATTTGTGTGTGAAATTAGGAAATGTAACAAGCTCATCCATTTCTCTGCAATTTTGCTATTAAACTGCAATGAGACAGAGAATCCAGTCAATAATGCTAATACTGTTCTTTGCAAGCAGGCGGCTGTGCTGAGGGCCTTTGAGCGCACAACTCTTCCCACTCCCATCCTGCGGAGCAGGGACATGGGTTTTCCCTAAATACTTGGGATCTTAACCTATGTAATTGCATCCTATAGTATGTCTCATTAAAAGGCTGGACCCCTCTGAGACACTGAATAGCTAAACAGTGCAGAAAAAGTATAATTGTTTTCCAAGGAGGGTTTTATTTTTTGCATTTTTAATCTGGTTAGGAGTGCCCGCAGTTCTGTTGGTTTTTACTTTAATTATTGTTATTTGTGTGTAAACATACAGAGCCGTTGTTGTAACCATTGGCCTGGAAAACTACCTAGGAGTAGTGCTCCTCTCTGCAGTGTTTAACATTTCGTGACTGTTATTTTTCAGCTTTGCTGTGTGCAACATATTCCAGCCCTTTATTACGAGGGACCCCACATACCCCAAATAACATGGTGTCCCCATGCTAGGAGCTGTGCAGAGCATGGTGAAGGAGATGGCTGACATGCCTGAGACAAAGGATGGAGACTGTAGAGGAATGAAGCTGGGTTAATTAGCACTGATAATATACAGCTGTGGGCTGGCTTCAGGCGCGGTGGGTTGGCCGATGTAGATAAGGTGCGGGTGTGGCTGGTTAAGTGAAGTGGTTGAGAGTCAATGAAGGGAGAGCAGCCGAGGAAGAAAAGGTGAGAGAGGAAGAAGCAGAGGGAGGAAGAAGTAAGAGAAGAGAGTGCGTGCCCTGGATGAGGTGAGGAGAAGGCAGCAGCAGAGGGACTGTGTGAAGTGTGCTGGTATGAGATGGTAAAAGCCCTTGTTGCAGCTTGATGGTTTTGAGAGTGCTGTGATAGGAGACAAGGAAGAGTATTTGGGCATGGTCTTAGTGCAGGTGGGGCTGTTGCTGCTCTGAGGCCAGGGAGGTGGCTGCAGGTGATGCCCCTGCCTGTGCCCCTGCCTGTGCCCCTGCCTGTGCCCCTGCCTGTGCCCCTGCCTGTGCCCCTGCCTGTCTTGGGGGCCAGTGTCCACCCTGCGAGCCAGAGATGGCACATGGTGCTTTATTTATTGCTAGATCTGGGGTTCTCTTTCTTGCTCAGCCGTCTCCTTGAGCCAGAGGGCTCTCTGAATATCACAGAAACAATGGCGCAAGGTCCTTCATGTTTTGGCTACAGCCTTTATTTGTGTCCACCTCTCATGCTGGCCAGCAGTGTGCGGTTCTGTTGTCCCCTGGCCTTTCTGGAAAGATGCTACCTGTCCCCTTTGCAGCCAGGCTCAGGTGGGACCGGTCAATGCCCAGCCTCTTATGTGCTCCTGCAGCTGCCTCGTAGCTGGTCCCAGGCGGCCCTGGGAAGGTGCTGGTGCTCCTTGGCCATGGGGCCGGTGCCACCCAAGTGGTGCCCCATGTCCCAGGGTAGAGCGCTCTGCCCTCTCCTGCCTGCTCACATCCCTGTTGCAGGGAAACATGCTGCAGTGCATGCATATTAAAAAAAAAAAAAAAAAAAAAAAAAGAGTAAATTTAAAATAATAATTCCCTCAGGCGAGCTGGAAATCTAAGTGTAAGAGTACCTCAAGAGTGCCCTGGTGGGGTAAGGAGAATGGGGGTCCTTGCTGGGGAGCTGTGTCCCTGGCGGGTGCCGCATCACCAGCCAGAGCGGTGACAGCAGGGTGGCAGCGGCTGCTCGCAGGCAGCGTGGGGTGGCCCATGGTGGGGTGCTGACCCGGCCCGTGCCCTGCGTGTGGTGTGAGACCTCGGGGGGAGAAGGCAAGTCACATAAGGGCAACACCAGCAGGTGCGATGGGTTTGGTACCCTGGCTGGGGGGCGCCGGAGGTGTCCGGCGGGTACCCCCATGCGGGCCGGCGGGGTGATGCTCTCCGGCGGTGTCTGAACCCCCGCAGGGGAGGTGAAGCTGTGGGTCGGTGGTTTGAACCCAGGCTCTTCTGCTGCCTTTAAAGTCCGTCCCCCGGCAGCCCTGCGTGGGCACCGTCCTGCCACAGACCAGCCGCACGGAGAGGAAAGCTGCTCCCCCAGTGCCACCTTGTGCCCGAAAGCCAAACAGCCCGGCGGTTCTGCAGGGCTAAAAAGCACAGGGGGATGCCAAGGCTGTGGGCAGCCCGGGACCTGCCTTATGGGCCAGCAACCCCCCAATGGGGGCAAAAAAGGGCTTTGGGGCGATGCTGTGAGTGGCTCCTCCCCGAGAGCGGTACCCTGGTGACAACGTGATGTGAAGCTTCTACCAGGAAAGCTGAGCCTTGCCTTACCAAAAGGTGTACTTAGAAATGGTTTATTCGCACAGCTGGAGAGGGGCGCATAGGCAGGGGGGTCTGTGCAGCCAGCACCCTCAGGGTGCTCGGTAAAGGTGGCAATTAATAGGAACGTGACTCAAGCTCAAGGCACCTCGTGTGCCTGTGTGTTGGAAAGGGGCTGCCCTTGCTAGTGAGGCTGCTCACAGAGATGCTCTCCTGGTGTCGGCCACACATCCCTTGTTTGCTGTATACAGAAGCCAGATGCTGAGCCCAGGACAGTGTCAGGGGGCACAGGATACTGTCCAATATCCTCTGTGTGTGTCTGCGTGTCTTTTTAATGCTGATCCTTAACTAAAGCAAATGCCCTGGCCATCAGTCTATCAAAGTAGGGAATTACACATTCAGGCAGGGAGGAAAGCTTGACCTCTTGAAAAGATGCCTGGTAGAAGGTGTGGGAGGGGGAGAGCAACGGAGCTGTGTTGCCTTAGCATGGCCAGGTGCCAAGGCTGGAAGTGTCTGCTGAAAACATGTTGCTGCAGGGTTGCACCTCACCTTCAAGCTCAGCTCTGCCCACATCTCTCCTTGACCAGGAAAACTGCAGACACCTCAGCCTCATGCAGCCACCTGCCTGCTCCCCATCAGTGGCTGGGTCCCCTCCCAGCCTCTTGCTCACCCCCAGCCCTCTCAGGAGGGCAGTGTGGGAGGCAGAGATGTCCCTGATGCTGTCCAAGCAGACAGAAAAAGCAGCAAGGTGTTATCACCACTGGGAACTGCAGGGTCTGGAAAAGCCTAAGACTTTTCCCACACAGAAATCATGCAAGCTTAATAAACCTCTAGCCAAACTACCTGGCAAACCTTCAAGGGCAATGTCAGAGCTATTAGAGGCATCTCTACAAATCAGAAGTGACAGGATGGACTTCAAAAAAGCAGGGAAAAGAAAACAAAGGAAGAGAAACAAGGAGAAAAGTTAAGAATTATAAATCTGACCTTTGAGCAACAGCATCTGGGGCAAAAGGCCTGGATTCCACAAATTATCCATCTCTAAACACCTAGAAGAACAGATCATATCATATGGCATTAGCATAAATCATGGCAAAAGATAGATTTCCTCTGCTGACACAGCAGTGGGCTTGTGCCAGGTCCCTGTTCACTGCGGGGGGGGGGGGACAGGACGGGGGGACGACAGGCTGAAGGATGGGGTATCCTGCGGTGGGCTCGGCTCTGCAAGGAAAACCTGGTTCCCTGGGAGCAGAGTGGTCCCAAAGCACTCCTGGCGGAGGCACTGCTAGTAATCAATGGCAGGTTAATTATTCAGGCACTTGGAGACAAGCGAGAGATGGATAGTGGAGCTATTGCTGGCTAGTGGTGTGCAATCGTAGCTTCAGGTTAAAAAGCTTTGGCATGGCAGGGAGGGTCCTCCAGCGGCTTAGAGGAGGGAGAGGGACTTGCAGGGGCTGGTGCAGCGGGGGCTTTGCTTCAGCAGCGCTGCCCTGTGCTCCTGCGCTGGGACCTCACTGGCGTGAGCTACTGGTGACCATGTGGGCTGCCACAGGAGCACGGGCTGTGGGACAGCCAACCTAAGCACGGCCCCAGCTTTTTGATATGCTGCAGAGGAACATCCATGGAGGAAAATAGCTTTTGAAAATTACACCGTGTTTTTTTTCAGAGTAAGAACAAAGCCCTTGTAGACAAGCAAGCCAACTGTCTTCTCCACAGGCTTCCCAGCTCCGTTCGCCTTTGGGTGGGTCTTCATGGGCTCCTTCCCGAGTGTATCTCACATAGAGCAAGGCTGAGTGGGGGGTGATGGATGACGCTGACACCCATCCTGAGCATCTGCATGCTGTAGTGTGACTTTTCAAGCAGAGCTGATCTTGCCAGCTGACTGGAGAGGACATCAAAGATCTTCAAAGAGACTAAATCACCCATTGTTCCTTAGCAACCCACCGGCATTTTGCAGAGGAACAATCTCGGTTGAGGTATTTTGGCTTTCTCTTCTTCCGTTTCCCTGCCCTTCGGCCAGCGTAGTCTTAAAACAATTAATCCAATTCTGAGATCCACAAGTCGGCATAGCAGCATTCCCCTTACCTCCTGGTGGTGAGCTCAGCAACCTGCCTTGTTTGAGGCCTCAGTCCTGCTCTTATCCCCAACACAACGTTTACCTTCAGCCCAAAGCGCTGAGCTGCGGGAGGGTGGCAGATCGTGCGTGCTGGGACCTTCCTCTGCACATCGAGCCACTCTGCTCTTCCTCATCTGAATTTTTTCTTACTGAAAAAAGCCTCTAATTAAGCAGCCAGCCACGGCCGGGTGGAGGGCTGAAATGCCAGCAGGAGCATGGTGAAGCCTGACCGCATGAACGCCAGCAGGGATCGCTGCTGCGGGCAGGGTCCTGCGGGGAAGTGGCCACTGAGCCCAGCTCCAGAGCCCAGTTCCCAGGGGCTTCATGGGGACCTCCAAGGATGGAGACAACTGCCCGGGCATCACTGCAGCCCCCTGTTTTCAGGGTTGTGGTGTTTGTGGGGTAAACCCAGGAACCATTATTCCCTGTATCTCTGTAGAGGCTGCAGGGACCTTACCTGGGCACAGCCTGTGTTTGCAGCCTTTTCGGGGCGGGGGGGGCGCGGGCTGCGGGCTCTTCTCTGGGAGCAGCCGGTCGCCTCCTTTTTCTGTTTCTAAAGTTTCTTTAAGGAATCCGCGCAGCCTGCCAGCCTAGGCAGCTCAGTCCACTTCGGAGATAAACACATTTGTACTTTCCACCACAAGAGGTCCCCAGGATCCTAACGCAAAACAAACAAACAAACAAAAACCCAAACCACAAACAACAACAACAACAACAAAGCACACTCATCTGGGAGCGAGGCTTGGAAGCACTGGTGCTAAACCAGTGGTGGGGAGGAAAGATTGTTCCTTCTCCCAGTCATGATGCTTCCAGCACATCTCTTGCTGTCTGGGTTTGGATCCTTGGGGTGAGATTTCAAACTTTCTTAGGTGGGGGAGCTGGTGGGCGAGCCAAGGTACTCCCAACGTGGGCTGGGAGCTTCTGCTTGAAGGGGAGAGCTGAACTAGGGGAAAACGAAGTTTTTCAGCAGTGGAACGCACCGAGGCAACGCATTGGAGGGGCTGGCAGCTGTGACAAGGTTGTTGTCTCCTCAGCAGTCGTGGCGTCTTCAGCGGCTGTGATCAAGTGTCCAGCCTTTCTCCCCTTCCCCAGCTAAGGGGAGCTTGCTCTGATCCTGCAGCCCTGTTATGAGGCTAAATACACCTCTGTTAACTTCCACTGCAGTGTTTTCACAGGGAGTGAAATGAAGACTGGTGTTAACTGAGGAACCGCAACCCGCGATGCTTTGGGGCTTCATGAGTAGTACAGGTTTGCCCCTCTTCCTCCCTCCATGCCTTGCAGTAAAACAAAGCTCTGTTCAAGAATATTTCAGTGCAGAAATGAATAGGGGTCAACTACAGGACTGTTAAGGTGACAACAGAAGTTGTTACTGGAGGAGATTTAGGGCCAAAACTGGCTACCAGGTAGACAGCAGCCCATGCCCTTTCACACAGGCTGCCAGAGAGCCCCCATGCCCTTCCATCGTGCTTTCCTTTTCCCCACATATGGCCTGGAAGTGGGCAGCAGAAATGGAGTTGGTACTTTGCCGTGCACTTTGGACACTTGGTTTGAAGGCAGATAAATGGCTCATGCAATTTAATGTTGCAAATGACGGGAGGCTGGAGACCACAGAAAGGCCGGATAAAGCAACGGGAAGCCCAGTTTCAGATGACAGTGTTAAATGAGCAGCAGCAGGAAAAGGTAGGCAAGGGCAGTGGGATTATTGCGGTGGCTGCGCCTTTGGAGTCCCCTCCGAAATGCCACGAGCAAAAGTGCTGGTTGTTTCAGAGGCTGGTTGTGAGCATCTCCTGGTGAGCCAGCAGCTCTCAGCTGCTCTCACCCATGGCTGCTGCAGCAGAGCTCAGGGAGGGTTAGCTCTTCTTCAGTGCTGGACACGGTGTTGCTCCTGCATCCTCCGTGGCTCTTTTATCTCTGCTGTTCCCCAGTTGGTGCTATTGGGATTTTTGCTGGTGGCCATTATGCAATGCACTGTATGATGGTGCCTGTCTGGCTCTAGTGCTTCCTCTTCCATTTCATCACCTGCTTACAGTATAAAAGGTGTAATGCTTTCTTGTTTTGCTCATTTTGGCCTGGCCTTTGCTGCTCAGCCATGCTCCCCTGCCACACGGTGCAGCTTTGGTGGCAGCTCTGAGCACACAGGTCCACACACAGATGCAGTGACGTCCCTCGCCTGTGCTGTAGATTTCCCTTGGCCTTTGCATGGCCAAGTCAGTGGTGAAAACTTGTTTGGATTGGCTTGGCCTGGTTTTCTGTGTGTTCCCAAGCATGGCTCTCTCTCCAGAAAAAAGGGGCAAACATTTGCCTTCCTCTCCCCGTACACCAACATTGCCTTGGACATCCTCACTGCTTGGAGGGACCACGGGAGCTTGTTACCCCCAGCCTTTCCCTGGCAGGAGCACAGGCTCTCTCACCCTTCTCCCCCAGACTAGAGGGGTACTGACAGTGACAGAAATATGAGTCCTGAGCTTTCTTTTTAATAAAACACTTCAGTTACTCAAAGGCTCATCACAGGATGTCAGTATGGATTTCTCTGTGGTCATGAATATCTTGAGTTCATCAGCAGGTAAAAGTGAAACAATCTTTCCTTTAAAATGTTAAGAGACCTTTCTCATTCTTATCCTGCAGGCAGACTTGGTGATGTGTGATTTATTCATCTTATTCTTGCTCTTTCTGCAGTACTGGCTGAATGCTGTATATGTGTGTGTATACACATGAGCACGGTCTATATTTCTGTACTTAGTCATGCTCTCTGGTTTCTGTCCATACTGTACTTCCAGATCTGAATACTCAAGACCCAGAGATATCTCTAACCACCTGCTGAAGGCCATGCTTACAGAGCTGGCTAGTAAACTATCCAGTCCGGGTGCAGGGATAAGTCCCAGGGGACCACTCTCATGCTGAGACGATGACTCATGTCACGTTGGATCACCAGGGAACTAGACATGCCTGTTGTGGATGAAACCAAGGACACCAACCGAGGTCTCTCCAGGAGTTGGTCAGTGTGTTGGGGTCTTCTGACAGCCTTGTGTTGGTTGTGTGGTGATGCATGGGGAGGTGATGGGCATGTGTCTCGTTAGGACATGCCTGGACTTGGTAGAGTGGGAGAAGATATGAAAACAAACCTGGCAGAGACTGGATTCAGATTAACACCCTAACCCAGGGCTCTAGGGATGCCTGTGAGAGGGAAATGGCTTGTTAGAGCTGACAGATCTTGTACAAAAGCACAGCGCGTGGTTCCCGTAAAGAAATGAATATATGTGTATTCTTCTCTAAGAGACTGTCAGGAGGGTGCATGAGAGGAGCTCTGGCCAGGAGAGCTTCAGACAGGCTGTGATTTAATCAAAAGAAATGCTGGGGCTGGAGTCGGTGAAAGGAGAATTAATTATAGGGTATGAAGGAGCAGAGCTCGTGTGGAGATTGTCGCTGAAGTGGTCAGGGACTGAAGAGCTCAGTGTTGGCTGGACTCAGATCACTGGTGAGGAGGATGCAGTTGTGGGAATTAAGGACAATGTCATCAAGGGGAAATTTTGGGAAGGGAGATAGGATAGCATCTGGGGCCAGACAGCAGATCATGGCTCTGGGAATGCAGCTGGTAAGCACACACAAGATCCTCCTTCTTCCCATCCCACTGCCCCATAAGTAAGTGTCCAGGTGTCTCCCAGGGAAAGGAACCAGGACAATACAAAGTAACACTCTCCTGGCCCAATCCACTCATTCCAAAACTGTTTGCGTGGTTTACATTGGTGGAGTTAGGTTACTGGTATAAGCCCTCAACCGCGGTGAGGCAAAAGTTCAAAAGAAGCTGTAGGAAGGAAACTGTGAACCCTATCATTCCTTTTGAGGTGGCACTTCTCAAGCTCTTGAAGTGAAATTACTGTTGAATAAATCAATGAGCTTAAAGCTGGAGCTTGCCTACAAGAAAAAAGTTAGTTTAAATAGAGAGAAGAGGGTTTAGCTCAGTAAGAGTTATCCATGGAAATGAAAACAGTCAAGCTCTTGCTGGGATTTGGCTGTGGAATGTGACGCTAAAGGCTTCCAAGCACCCGCTCAGAAAGAGCTCAACACGTCACCAAAAATGCTGCACTCTTCCCCACTGAGGTACCAACTCTTTGCCCTCTCATTGCAATGAGGCAGCAAACGTACAAGAAGTATTTGGGTTTTGTTACCAGATGAACAGCTCTTCCTTTCTGCTGCAGATGGACACCAAGAACAGCCTGTCTGGCTTTGACCCCAGCTCTTTTCCAAGGACGGTTCTTTTCTTAGGGCCTTTGTGAATGGCAGAAGAATTATTTTTCACTGTAGTCTCCCGATCTCTTTTTTAGCTAAGCAGACCCTGTTCTCTGGGCTTGACTCTGGGAAGGTGGACAAGTTCCCAGTGCACCCAGTGGCTATTGTCCCAAGAGGTGGTTTGCAATTTCCTCTTGAAAAATGCTTTTCCCTTCTTCTTCCCACCCCACACCCTAGAAAATGTACCGTGCTTCATGGAGGAGGGGGATGGATTTCGTCCTTTTGCAGCTGAGTCAGCATAGTACACAGACCACTGACAGGTCCTTGTGCACAAATAATATTTATTCATCACTAAAGAGAGGAACTTCATGGGAAGTGTCCTCCTACAAGAGGAAGAACAAGCTCTGAGCCCACTCAGTTTTCTGAGCTGCTTCGTTGCAATGCACTGCAGGATCTGGTGCTGGGAACATACAAGCACTGCAGCAGCCCTTGCGAGGAGGATTCAGCTGGTGAATTTGCCCGAAGTCCAGCTGAGGGCAATGGCAGTTGTGCTGGGAAAAAAAGGGTTCAGATAAACGCTGGCCATGGCTCATGTTGACGAGGTGCGTGACTAACACAGTACCCAGAGGGCTCCTAGCAGGAAACCTGCCGGCATTAATGTCTGGCTGAGAGCAAGTGCGGCTATGCCATGGATGGAGGGCAGGAAAGGGGGTGTGAGAGGTACCAAGGCATGCACCATCTCTTCTAACTATAGATGCTTAGCAGGGCATCTGGGCACGGGATCCAGGGACGGGACTCTGCTGACACTTCCCTATGGTAAATTACGCAAAAATCCCCTTTGAAGCAGACCTCTCCAGAAAGCTCTGGAGTGAGCAATATTTCTCATATTCATACGGGGGGAAAAGCTAATGAAGATTAATGTTATCAGGGTGTTAGAAAACTGTGGAGGGAAGTTTCCTTTTAGATGGTTAGAAATAGATTTTCTCTTGGCATTTAAAACTGTACATTGCTTTTTCTTTGGCTGTATTCTTTAACTACAGCTTTATATGAGTTCTTCAGGTAGCTGTGAGTGTCAATCTGCTCTGACAGAGCTCCAGAAATGAAGTCTCACCAAGCCCATTCAGCACATTGCCAGGTTGGATGTGGACGGGAAAAAAACCCAAATCACATGAATAAGCATGAGCTGGGGATGCTGAAGGGCACTTATTGTACCCTCTCTCCCAGGATTTTGATTTTTTTCATGTGTGTGCCAGTTAGGAATAAAGAGAAGATATTTCTTTTCCTGCTTAGCAACTTTCCGTCCACCTGTAAGAAGGAAACAAAACGGGAAGAGAGGGTTTCTGTGCTCTTGGTTGTGTGGGGAAACAAGGAAACCCTAATTTTCTTGCTGTGGCCCCCAGAACAGGAACTTGAGCTGGGAAATGTGCTTTCATCCCTTGAGCACCAAAGCACTGCTGTGTTGTAAGATTAGCAAGTTGTGTGATCCCTTCCAAAGCACCTGCTGGTGACAGCCAGGTGTGAGTGACAGAAAGTGTGGCTGACAAATGGAAAGCTTTCCCAAGTGTCCTTAGCTGCATCCTTTCTCTCTTTGGGGAAATGTCTTACCCACACTCAAACAAGACCCTTCCCCTTCAGGGGGTTTTGCAAACATCAGCTTGGCTGGGTCTGTCAGCAGCTGAGCAGGTTGGAGGTGTCTCCGTTGTTCCATCCAGAGTGATAGGACATGGTCATTTGTGACTTCTGTCCCCACCGCATGCAACAGCCAAGCTACCTTTCAGCATAAAACGTGGGCAGGGGAGCAATTTGGGAGACATTCCCTGTGCCCAGCTCCAACAAGCTTTCTGTGACTGTGCTTTGGGTCTGTTTAAACTCCTCCCCTGATCCCTCTGATTACTTCTTGATGCAGAGAGGAGATTTAAGAAACAAGGATTAACAAAAAGCTGTTTGTGAGCATCTCAAAACAAACAAAAAAAAGCTTTTTTTTTTTTTTTTTAAGGACTTGCAATACAAACTTAAAAGCTGTGCTAGCAAAGTAGCGCTGCCTTCTCTTATAGTGTCCTTTGGTGGGAGAGTTTGGTCTCCTGTGACCTGGCAGAAATGGCAGGAACACAGGAGAATCTGCTTCTTATCTGGCTTGGCTTGTTTTATGCAGCTTGGTCCCCTGCAAGAGCTGTAGATAACGCTGATGTCCCAGGGAGCGGTGTTAGCAATGTACCCATTGCCATGGCATTAATAAAGTGTCCTGACAAGTGCGCTGGGTGCCAAGTGCTCTGCATCAGTCACCTTGTCCTTCCCCTGGCACCCAGACAGTCTCCCAGACTTAAAAAGTTATCAGGTTGTGAGTCTAAAGCAGAAACTGTAGGTTTTTGCTGATCTTTGAGTATGGCAACTCTTCAGACAAAGGGTTTTTAGCAGTAAAAAGGCAAGTGTTTCAGTCCTTTACAATATGTACTTTTTATAGTTTAAAGTGTTGCTTTAAAAGGCAACCAAGGACACGGCTTATTCTCTCCAAACATTAATATTCTTCTACAATGATCCTCATTAATTGACTGTGGACAAATCTCAGTTCAGTGTCACGTTGCTTGTGCTCAGTTGTTAGGTGGAGCAGCTGAGGTTTAGCAGCACCATGGAGTTGCGCAGTGGCCAGGCAGGCATTGCAATATTTACTTTCCCCCTTCCAAAGGCATGTCTACTCTTTTCTTCCCCCTTCTTCTTTTCAGGGTTTTTCCTTGGGTTCAGGGGGCCCCGATTCACCTACTCTGGGCACCGTCACCACCCCTCATGCTTTCCACTTGCTGATCTTCAATGTATGTCACAGCAAGACCAAGCGGAGCCAGCGTTCAAGCTGTCAGGCAGCTCCCACAGGCTGTAGGAGGTGCTGGCCACCCCTGAGCGTGCTGGTTGCATTGACGTGGATGCCATCATCAGGAGCAGAACTGCACTCGTAGAGCGAGGTGTTTTCATTCTCAGACCCTAGAGATCTCTGCCCATCCCTGGTGGGTGCAGGGACCCGAGCAGAGCTGAGCCTTGCAGGCAGTAGTGCCCAGCTTGCTCACAGCCAGCAGGAGTCCTTGGTGCAGTGAAGGGTGCCAGCCAGCCGGAACAGAGGAGAGCGTGAGGAGGAGTCTTGTGCCTAAGCTTTGGTGGTGGTTATTAAGCAGAAGGTCAGATTTGCGCTGGGTTGCTGGAGGGAAGCGCATGGACAGCCCTGCTGCACTTCTGAATTAGTTCTGGGAGGCGCTGAAGGATGCTGTGGCAGGGGCTTTGCTACGGAGAAGGTCTGTCAAGCTCTGTGGGGGTTCTTCCAGTCATGGTCTCCTGCAGGACTGAGGTAGCTCTTGCGTGGTGGAGGGCAGCACCAAACGACCTAGAAAAGCTGTTTACCCTGCATCCTGAAGCAGCAATCTGTTATGATCACAGTACTTCATACAAAAGTGTCTAGAAAGAATGCCAATAATTGACTATTTGGAGAGCAAGGTGGATCTAAAGGGCGTGGAAGGAGATGTTTTTGCACAAAGGTGCCATCTCTTAGTGCTGCAACAAGACAAAAGCACAGCTACGCCAGAAATTGTGTGCACTCTGGGGTGTCATATAGCCTCTGTGCGTGCTCCCATCACCTCAGCAGTGGCAGGGTCAATCCAGACATCCCAAGCGCAGTTCCAGTAGCTCTTTTCTTACTTTAACATGGACGTTTTCCAAACCAGAAGAGCGAAGGATGCAGCCAGTTATCATTTCTAAGAAACCAGCTACAAGGTTTATAATAAAAGCTCAGAGATATCTGGGTTTAAGCCGGAGCTATCTTCTATTGTCGGTACGGTGTCTGCCTACGCCAAGGTCTGTTTTCCTGTGTGCAGCGTAATTGGTGGTGGAATTGGAAGCGCTCATCCGTTGCGTGTAGTGCCTTGCCTTTTGATAGGCCTGCAAAGGAAGAGTTTACACTTTGCACACAGATTATTGTCAAGAAGTGCAGGTGTAAATACAGTGAACTTGTTGCTGAAAATAGCCTGGTGCTTCTGACTGGTGTGCGAGTGGGAGCTTCACGAGCTCCATGAGACAGTGTGGGTGCACGTCTCCTTTTACCACTAGATGTCATAAACTCCTTTGCTTTCCTCATTTTCAGAAGCTGCTTTCAGTGCTTGAGACATCCCTTGATGGAGACAGTCACGCTGATAACCCCTGAATAAGCTTCCCCTTTGGGGTTTTAGGCGTGTTGGCTTTGTGTGGGTTTTTTGGTTGGTTGGTTCTGGTGTTTTTTGGTTGGTTTTGGGGGGGTTTTTTGTTTGTTTTCTTTTTGGTTTTGTGGTGTTGTTTTTTTTTTTTTTTTTTTTTTTAAAAAAAACACCTCTGCATAAGGCTGGACTATGACATGCAATATGCTTTTTTTAACGTCTCACACACGTGCCAGAACAGTATTTCTGCCATGCTGCAAATGACACACTATGAGATGTTTGCTGCAATCTCAAAGCTCATTTGGGCTTGATTTGCATTTTTAACTTTAAAATGCTTCAGCATCCCCCCTGAAAGTGGTGATAACACTAATCTATTGTTTGCTGAGCGAAAGATGGTGACAGTTTTAGCTATTCTTAGTTCAAGTCCAGCTCAGAGCTTGTTCTGTGCCCATGCTGTGGTGAGGCTGGGAGATTAAAACCAAACCAAGCCAAGCCAAGCCAAATCGAGCCAAACCAAATCAAACCAACCCTTCTCTGTACCCTGATTGATGTTTTTTGCCAAGAGGTGATGTCTCCCAACAGGGGAATTGGGGAGTGTCCCAACAAGCGTAACAACTTTCCCGGAGCTAGAGGAGTTGCACTTTCCACATAGGACAAACCAGCAGTTTTTCATGCTTTACCCCAGCTTTATTTGAAGGCGGGCATTGTAAAATCTCTGCTCTGAACTGTGCAGCCATGTCAGGCACAGAAGATAGACAAGACTACACTTGTGTGGTGTCACATCCCTGGCTGCTCCCTTGATTGCCTGAAGAGATCGCAAGACATCTTCCTGATGAAAACACATTTATATAGAAGGTGAGCTTTGCTTTGGAGTGTGCATAGACTGGGAGCGCACAGAGCATAAGCTGCACACTTGGGAGGGATCAGACATTCCTGCAGACCCAATTAAGGATCCAATGCAAATGCTAAACAAAAAAAAAAAAGTGCTAGAAAACCTACTCCTTTTCTCTTTCTTCTGCGTTTCTTTGGTGCTTACTTCATAGCTGTTTTGTTTCCCTAAGTAAAAAGAACTGGAGAATACCAAAGGGGAAAAAGAACAGGCAAAACCGAAGCTGTGCTACTTCTTCAGGGCAAACAGTCTGCAAGAATCTGAAATAAAATCTTTTTTCTTCCAAAAATGTCCAACTATCTTGCAACCAGTGGCTCAGCGAGCGCTGGAAATAATTTAGAATTATCCTGACAACCTCAAGAACAGGGTGCTGTCCTCACCCTACAGAATTCAGGGGCAGGCTGGGCATGTGGCCTGCTCCAGGCTTTCGGATGTTCCCAGATGTTACTTGTGATGTTAATGGTTCATACTAGGGAGACCACAGCAGGTGCCAGGATGACACTGACATTGCTCCAGCCAGGCCTTCCCAGAAAGGAGCATGGCCATGGTCTTTGGTATGGAGGAAAGTAGATGGGATGTATCTTCGGCCAGAGGGATGGCATCCTGCAGCGCTTGGTTGAGCTTTCTCTGGCCTCTCCCCAGGGTCTTTCAAAAATGAAAGATTTTTGCTGGGAAAAATGCTGGGAAGGGGCAGTGCTGTAGGGGACATCCTGGTCCCACATGAAGGGGTGCTGGTGCTCTGCCTGGTGCAGCGTGACCTCTTTGTGTGGTGGAGTAGGTGTGAGGCTTGGCATGAACATAGTCATGGCTTCCCTGGTGCCATGACCAATTGTTTTGTGGGCTTTTGAGTTTTGGAGTGGCAACGAAGAAGTAAATTTCATGTTAGGGAGTCAATTCTGAAATGGATGAACCCATATTTGATTCTCTATGCAGGGAGTTGTGTAGGTGAAGCATAGAAGAAGAGAGGTTTGTGGGGTGATGTGGGCTGAGTTATCCTGGAAAAGACCTTGTGAGTGAGCAGCCGTGGGACCTCCAGCACCCATGTCTGCTCAAAGCCATGGGGAGAGACACACTTTGCTCTGAGGAGGTCGGGGTGAAGCTGGAGCCTGGGTACCCCTGCTGTGTGCTAGCTGACTAAGGCCCATCGCTGGGGCTGTGACCACTTGGCAAGTCTTCCTCTTTGACAAAGCTGCCAACTGTTAAGTGGGTGGTTGATAGCCATGTTTACGCTGGACACGCTTGTTCACACAGCTCAGTTTGGGGCTTTAAAGGACAGAAACACTCTGTGGAACCAGTTGGGAGGCCCATGCAAATGCTAGAAAGAGCCATATGTAAGATGGCTGCAGTAGTGTGCTCAGAGGCTGAAGGGGAAGCCAGGGGTGTCCATCTCTGGGCTTGGGAGAGGCTTGGCCTGATCAAGAGGCCCCAAGTGTGAAGAGCAAGGGGGAGAGCAGCTGTGAGAAGAGAAAAACAGGTGAGCATGGCTGCATGAGGCTGAGAGGATTCAAAACTGAGTTTGCTCTGATGAGGGGGGGTTTGCTCATCTCTAAGAGGGAGAAGGTGGGGGTGGGTGATGTGAGGCAACATCTCTGAGCTTCCTTCTTTACCATTTCCTTCAATACACCTTCTCTCCTCTCTTTCCTCCCTTCAGGAAGGACTTCCCCATTGTTCTTGTGCAGGGGACAGAGAAGTTTGACTTGTGTCACTTAATGCTGAATATGGCAGTAAGAGTGACATTCTCCATTTATCTTGTGCCATCTGCCTTGGGTAGACCCTTTGAGAGTCAGTGCTTCCTGGGGATGGGTCTCAGTCCTTCTGGGGAGTCTGTTGTGCTGCAGATTCATCCAGTGCTAGAGGCGACTGAAGAATGTCATCATTGAGGAGCTGGAGGTGGCTTTGGCTGTTGCAGCAACGTTTCTCCAGATGGGTGCAGTGAGGAGGGGAACAAATTTCTTCACTAAGCACCAGAGTGACCTTCAGTAAATTTGGGGCAAAGCTATTGTTTTGACCTAGCTGCTAAGTTAATTAACAAACATTATGGGGTCTATCTGAAGGAGACATCACTTCTTTTTATAAACATGATGGATTTCTTAAAGTTAATTTCCAAAGATAAATACAATTACCAGAACTACTCATTACCTATAAATTATCTTCATGCAGTATGGTTCCTCGGGATGGAAGATCTGCTCTGTCAGAAGTTTAGGAAATATCAAAACAAACAAATAAGCACACAAACTCTAGAGAACAACAAGGGAAGAGCAACTAACATAATTAGGTCCCGAGAGATGCTTATTCCCAGCTCAATGTGGAAATTAAGTCAATACAATTGAATGGTTAAATATTGACTGAATTGTAATATTTAATCAAGTAGTATTCATGTTGCTCCTCTTTCAAAAGAGGTTTAGCTGGTTGTTTTACTGGCTTTTTAATCAATGCTTTAATTATATCGGTGCTCTAATTTCATAATAAGCTTGCATTAATTAAGGTAGCTCTTCTATATGCAGAGAGTAATAGGAAACCCAAACCAAATAAAAAGACTATGCTTCCCTCGTTCTCCAGAAGAGATGTAGACTGCTATTTACACTCATTTACTCTTGCAAAGGAAAAAGACACTGGAAATTTGTATTACTCAGAGTGACTATGAATTCTTTACTCACTGATAAGGTCAGTTCTGCCTCTGCATTCAGTGAAAGATTTTGTGAAAATAAGAACTTGGGTTAGCAGCGTCTTATCAGGTTAATGACCAGATTCTGAAAAATGAAGTGTTTAGATATAATGGAAGAAAAACAGGGATCCCCCCCAAAATACCAAAGTACTTCAGATGACTCTTGGGCCAGCTTCTCTCTCATCTAGCGTCATTTGCTGTTGGTGTCAGCTCTAACCAGAGGGACGAGGGTGAGTGATGAGAAAACTGAGCTGTCTGTTCAACAGGAAAATTCCTCTTGGTGCTTATGATGCTTACAGATTCATACAGGCTGGGGAGAACTGTTAAGCATTTGCGCGTCATTTTTTCCTAAAAGCTAAAGAAATAGAGAGAGGCTTCAGGTGGTTAAACGTGGATGGCTCCAGTTCAGATGCCTACACCTGAGCTTGTCTTTCTGTGTGAGCAGCTGTGACTCAGTAGAGTCTAGGGCACCATTTGGATGAACACCTCATTTAATAGCTGATTAAAACTGCCTACATCTCCATTGTCATTGTAGCCTCCCCTAACAGCCAGCAGACTTCTACAGCGTAACCTGGCCACCACTGGTAGAGATGAACACCCAGAGGTCAAGATGTTTTGTGCTGCAGCTGGAACAAACCAGGGAAGTTGCCTCCAATGCCAGCTACCTCCATTCTTTGCCCAGCCCCCCTCTGTGGCTGTAGTTTAGCAGGACTGGGGACAACATGGGGTTGTGGCAGCCTCCGAGATGCTCCTGGCTGGATGCTTCTCGTGCTTGCTGTGCAGCAGGGCGTGCGTGGGTGTGCGCAGCCTAATGCCTGCTGCAAATGCCAATGGAAAAGTAATTCCCCATCTTGTTTTTCAGAGAGACAGCAAGAAGGCAGGTTACTACTTCTAAGCGTGTTTTTGCAGTTGCTCAGTGAATGCAGATGATTGCTCCTGGTTTGGATTAGCGCAGAGGTGTGAGCCGCAAGCTCTGCTCCTGAACCCTACCTTAGCATACCAGAGAAGTGAACGATTTCCCTGGGATACAGAAGGCAGCATTGTTTCGGCAAGAGGCGATAAAGCCTCGAGGTGAGGTCATGTCTTGGCCTGGACCGTGTTTGGAAGGCCACGAGGATGCTGCTATCCCAAGACTTCTTTGCCATGCAGTAAGACCTTCACAAAGCTGGACCGTTTCAATACAAAGGATTTTCATTGATGAGGTCACTGTGACTGGAAAGGTTCTGATATCACTGAGGTCACAATAACTTTAATAACACATTATTTCACACTTAGAAATGATGCAGACATAAGTGGATTTGTTTAGCCAATGAGATAAGGTGTCCCAAAAGTACTAAAAAATGCCTGCGGATATATAAATCAGATGGTTGCGACTGTAAAAGGATGTGTTTGAGAGACAGCATTTTGGAGCCGCTCCCCAGCTGATGCTTCTACATCTGTTGATCATCATCTTCTGTCAGAGTGAGGAGACTGTGAGCTGTAAAGGGATAACAGTTTGCCTTGTAAGAATGCTTCATTGATTTTTATTAACAATGGTTGTTAGCTCTACCTGCTGGTAGATGCTTAGCTCAGCCTGGGGCATTCTCTAACAACTTCAGTGCGAGTGTTCAGAGCCAAACCTAGTGAAAGGGATAAGTAAATAAACATCACTGAGCTCCCACTGCACACCATGTAGAAGATGTCTTTATAGCTTATTGCGAAGGCACCGGCACGTCAATATTTCATGAACTAAATTTAGAAAGAATTAAATGTTAATCCTTCTTTGGGAGTGTGGCATTGGTGTAATTGCAGCAATAACAACCTTTGTGCTAGCGCAGAGCTTTCTGCTAGACCGGGTTAGTAGTTCAGCAAGTCTGTTAAAGAAACTCTGTGTTTACCTAGGCTGCTGGAGGTTGCTTTGGGTTTCCTGAAAGCCAGAAATGCATTTAGCTTTGCCAGCTTCTACATAAAGGAGTCTTTGTTCGTGCAAGTTCACTCTCTGATTTGGTTAAAAATACTGCAGCAGTTGTAATTGTGACCTGAACTCCAGCTTCCTGCCTGGTAGATGTTAGTCCATACCCTGAATTCTTAGAAACAATTTATCACGGCAGCACTGAAACTGCTTTCCCAAGAAATAAGCGTGGTTTGTAGTACTCCTAATATGCTACCTATCTCTTCCTTTGAGCCTATTCCTGACATCAGCATAAGCAAATCCATATGCTCAACCTCTCTTTGGTTTTGGCACGGTGTTGTCCCTCTTGAGTGGTTTCTTCCTTTCTGCCCCCTGAACCAATGCTTGTTTTTCCTCTATATGCGGAACAAACATTTAAAAATAATTGTCGGTTTCATTTGTCCAAGAGGCAGTGAACATTGTGATCAGTTTCCAAATGAAAAGGACAGCAGCTAATTGATTTTAAAAATGCTTTCTGAAATTGAGTTTAAGAAATAATAAATATTCAAAGTAGGTTGTGAAGGTCTTCAGGATTGTGTGGGTTAAGCACTTGCAAACACATTTAGTTTTGGTAGGACTGTGTTGACAGGTCCTAATCTGGAGCCTGTTTCTGATAATTGGAGCTTTCTTTCATCATAAAGAGCAAGTCCCATTTTTGGTATTTTTCAGGCTTTTAGATTATCTCTGTTTTGAAGTGAGAGAAGACACTGAAACTGGCACCAGCACAGTAGGAGCTCCAGAACATGGTCAGTAGCAACATCCCCTCTCTCTCAGATCTTCTAGCTTTGGTCGTTAACTTCATGTGTCTTCATCAGTTCACAAAGTATCCAGGCTCCTTCTTGAACGCAAAAAGGCTTTCTCAGAAATAGCGAGGGGAAAATTATGTATCTTGGAGTGCATGATTCCATTTCTGACTATATAATTTGAGAAAACAGTTGTCCCTTGGTTTCACTTAGCAAGTTTTATCTTCAGCCCAGGATTAACAGACCCATCTTGATGGAGGCGGCAGAAACCCAGAGGTTTTCCAAACACCTCCCATGTGCAGGATGCTCAGGGCATGAAGGGATGTCCTGTCCCTTCTGTACCAGGGAGGCCCATGCTACTTCCTAGCCACAGACTGTGAGCTGGAGATGGCACCAGTTCCAGGGTCTCTGGATGATAGTTCAGACTTAGAAATAAGGCACTCCCCACCTAGTACAATGGGGGAGAAGATGAAGAAAGCTCTCCTTAATCATAGCCAGGATGCATGGTGATGCAGAATTGGCCCCTTCACACTTATGGTTTGTCTGTTTACTTAATGGCAAGGGCTCATGGAGCACTCCAGTGCATTGCCAGGAACCTGAGGAAGCATTTCTTTACTGGGAGAGTGGTCAAATGCTGGAACAGGCTTCCTAGAGAGGTGGTCGATGCCCCCAGCCTGTCAGTGTTTAAGAGGCATTTGGACATTGCCCTTAATAACATACTTACAACTTTTGGTCAGCCATGAACTGGTCAGGCAGTCGGACTAGGTGAATGTTGTTGGTCCCTTCCAACTGGAATAGTTGGTTCCATTCCATTCTGTTCTAACCCAGGCACACAAGATAGAGAAGCATTTAGAGAAGTCAAATAAGCTGAAGCTGAGCAGTGGTAATTGGTAACGTGGCAGTGGCAATACAGGGAACCGCATTCTTCCCCTATGAACAACTTCAGGCTAATTAATTCCTTGTTCATACTCTATCTGAAATCATCTCCATGTAAGTGAAAATGATTCTTTTAATTTCAATCATATGCAGATGCCAGGGTGGCTGGTGCCAGCCCAGAAGGTGCGGAGAAGCCCGGCTGTGTGGACATGCCAGGCCATAGGATGAGCTCCCCGAACGCTCCACATAGCCAATGGGAAGGATACTCTCGCTATTCAATTCACATATCTTGCTGAACATGCAGATGAGTTTAATTTATATTTAATCAGCCTCTGCAAACAGCAATCACTTGAGAGGTTTTTCCATATAACCTGCAGTGATTACCCTTATTATAGCAGTACTGTTCATACTGCCAGTGCTGGGGTCTCTCAGCCCCACGATTTGAAATCCTTCATTTCAGGATGTTTCAATGCTTTCTGTAAAATGCTCTGCAGGCTGGAACCTATTGAATCTGGAAGCGGCTCAGTAGCAGCAGTACTCACGGTCATCTTCCCCTTGGGACAGATGGCTCCAAGAGCCTTGTTCTGTTCCCGCGGCTGTATGGGGAGTCGGGATGCCGGCTGAGCCTTGCCTGCACCACCACTCACCACACGTAGGTGACCCTGCCTCTACAAGAGACCCTTAGCGCCAGGTTTTTGCGTCGGTCGTGGGTTTGCCCTAGGATTTGTCAGTATGAAATTCAGCACTGCAGAAAACATCTTCTGCTCTCTAAGATGTGATGAACTTTGAAAGATTCAACTTTGATGTGTTGAAACCATCGATGTGGGGCCTGTTCCTACGCCTGCAGAGGATTTCTCCAGCATCTCCAGTGGAGCAGGACCTTCCTGGCAGATCCGACTCGATGGCTTCAGAAGGGCAGAGGCTGAAAACTGAGGGGCTGAAGGCAGAAATTGGAATTTTTTGTGAGACTAACTTGTGATGTAGAGAAAGAAGAGCTGGAGCTTTTGCATCACTTCACATAGTCCTCTTCACATTTTCTCTATTTGTCTGTATTTGTAACTTCAGCTCAGACCATCAGCAAACATTTAAGGGAGCATTGCTGGATGCTGTTTTTCTTGCCCAGAGCAGAGTTGACAGACACTGCTCCTCAAATAGTTTTGCAGCCCTGTCTCTAAGCAGTCGTAGGACACTGAAAATGTGCTGGCCTGCACCATCAGCATCATGCTACAGGTTGCTGACCCTATGCTTACGCTGTTGCATTGAATTTCTGTCAGTAGTGACATGTATGGCCATCCCATGATTATCTCAGCTTTCTGTCATTATCTGGTGAACTATTTTTGACAGCTTATTCTAAAGCCAGCTCATTATGGGCAAGTGAAAATCTAGACACAAATTGGGGTTAAAAGATGTTTATTACAATGTGGCAGGCATGCACTTTGACATCTTCAGTCTGATACTTCCACGCTGTTGTAACGTTGCGTGGCACTTCTGGTGGGTTCATCATCTTGCCTTTTGGGGAGGTGAGTGTGGAGCAGGACCTTTTACTGTTACAAATGGTATCACAGGGAAAACAAAGTTGCTTTCAGTCATTCCTTCCTGTTGCTTGCCCAAATCTCTGTATCCCTAGCAGTTCCTTAATTGTGTATCTCCTCCTTTCTTACCCCTTCTCCCCCCCAAATTTCCCCTAACCTTAGCAGCTGGCAGGAAAGCATCCCAGCTCCTGCACAGCCAGCCTCCTTTCTGAGCAAGGACCACTAATAGAAATTTCTGGTTTAGAAAGTTGCAGAAATGTAGAAGTTGGGAGATTGATGTGTAGCATTCAGCAACTCAAGACTAGCAGCAGCGATCAACATCTGCTGTAATTACTTTCTTTAGAATTTTACAAATGTGCTGATAATTTTGGTGGGAAGAATAAATGGGAAAAGATCTGGAAGATACTCTTGGTGAATTTTTTAATTAAAATGTTTTTGATTTTTGAGAAACTCTTCAAGAAGCAATTAAAACAAGATGATATTAGTCTATACTTACACGGGAAAACTTTGCCAGGATTAACTAGCTTGTACCAAATAAATTACTGCCTTTGGATTTGCATTAGCAAATACTTTCTATAGATGTTAATCAGGAAGGAGTGTGTATTGAGTGGGTGAGAGGGTAGCAGCAAAACCAGCCTGCAGGGTCATGGGCAGAGTGTACCTACTTGGAGGATAGTATTGTGTCTAAGCAAAGACACTGACTGCTGGGAGTTTTGCGCTTGGGGAGCCCAGTGATGGCCAGAGGTTTTGGATGGGGCCGTGACTGAATTTCATTCAGAGTAAGGAAAGCTTTATTTCTTCCGTATTTGTATTTCAGTAATTAAATTTGAGGCCTTGGCCAGACTCCATTTAAACAAAGCAAAGAGCCAGGGTGTGAAATACTGTGCTGTGTGATGACCTAATCCAAATCCCACTAAGTCTGGGAATGTTTCCACCAACTCCCTGGGAGCTGGATTTGACCCGCACGGTCGTTCCTGCCCCTCACCAGTGCCCGCTCCCACAGCAGCAGGCACCTGAGTCCGGCCGTGGGGGCACAGCTGAAGGATGGGGGCAGAGCCAAGGATGCGACTTTCGGGCGCTATCCTTCACCCGTATCTCTCTGTTGGAGGGAGAGCATTAAAATAACACAAGAGCTAAACAGGCTTTGGTAGAGCTGGAATAGTGGTCACATTTGTGAGCTCTTTGTGGTAGGATGGAGCAACTTGGTCTCAGTCCAAATGTGGTGTGTCTTTCTCTTTTAGTTTGTTTTCTTTCTGCAGTGGAGATTTCCCAAGATGTCAGTGAAGATTTCCCAGTGGTATCATACTGACCTGTCCAGCACGGTGTTCATCCTCTCTGAGGGCTGCTGGGCAGAGAGGATGTGTGCGAGCAGTGACGCCAGCAGATTTCAATTTCTGTACAGCTCTGATGGCTGAAATACCACACACAAACCTGTGGCTTCACTGAGGGCGTTGAACGCACTGATCTGCATGAGAACACTGCTTTCAAGGGAGAGCTGTGTGGTGTAGGTTTCTCCTTCCAGCAAAGAATGTCTTTGATTACTCATTCGTTCCTACGATAAATATATAGGAATTCCTACAATACATTTGATTCATTCTTGTAATGAATTCAGGTTCATTCCTAACCCATTCATTAAAACGCTCTCCAGTTACATAAAGTAAGAGGTCACCTCGAGTGTACAGGATATTTTTAAAAACTGTTAGATCACAGATTTTGTAAACATTCGTTTCCTGCATCGCTTGCTTTTCAGTGGTAATCCATGCATAGACAATTGCTCATACCAAAAGCTGTGAGAGTTCCAGGAATAAGGAGCGGTATTTGAGCCGCCAGGTTGTTGTCCAAATGGTTGAAATTAATAAATAATGTGAAGCCATGAAATGGAGTGTGCTATATATCATTGTCTGGGGAAAACCACTCATTTTTTTTCAGACTTTAAATGAAGGAATCAGAAATGCTATTTTTGCAAAGATGTTCGCGTCTAGGGAAAGCATCACAGCTCCTCTCCCAGCACAAGGTGGGAGCTTTGGAGCTTGCACTGGTTGTCTCAGCAGCCCCACCACTGTAACCTGGGTCCACCTGGGTGAAGATGACTTGTTTACATCAGCTGTTTCTTTTTAAGCTTTAATTTAGCCAGCACTCCAAGCAATTTTTGGGACAATTCATGTCATCCTCATCTTCTCAGGCCATACAGTATGCAGGACACGGTGAGACTGGTAGCTGTGGAGAATGGTCTACAGTGAAATGAAGAGATCTGGATTTAAGGTACCAGCTGCTCTTCAGGACACGTGAGTGTAGTTTAGCCTCACAGAGCAGCTCTCATGGTATTGAGCCCTGGCAGTAGAAAAGACAGGATTAAATCCTGTGGTCAGTGTCCTCTTCCCAGCAGCAATGCACTGGACCCAAGCCCACCTGAGCTCAGGGACTCTCCGCTAGGTATAAACCCAGCAGGTTCAAATTTTTAACCAAGTTCCATAGAAGAGCACATGGCATGGTCTGACCTTTCTCTTTGAGATCTGCCTGTGGTGCCCACCAACCACACCAGTCGTGGCTTTGACTTCCAGAGGAGAAGTTCAGTTCCTCTCTTTGGCACACTAGTGAGTCCTGTGCATCTGTGTTGCTCCTGAAGCCTTGATCCCAGCTCTGAATAGCCAAGACGTCTATTCAGCCAGGAGCTAACAGGCTTTTAAATATGTAAATCTATTTTCAAAGCAAAATAAACCCCCCAAATGTTCATGTATCCCTCAGAAGGAAGAAAGGGTCTCTGTCCTAATATTTTATGCAAATCTAGCTTTTGCTCTTGTACTTTGGCATGAATAAATATCAATGACTGCTTCAAAATGAGGAAAAAAGAAACTTCATCCCTCATCAAAAGAAAAAAACCCCTTTATTTCTATTGCATAAATAATGGTAAAATTAAAATATTTTTATACAGATTATATATTTACATTAGTGTTTGGTTAGAGGAAACAGCCGATACATATGGCATTCGGTTTTCCTTTATACACGTCTTTATACACTTGGGTAACTTGCAATAACATAGGATTTATTTAAGTTGCATGCCAAGTTAATTTATATTAATATTTACAGTATTTTGTACAAAGGTTTTTTTGTTTTTTCTTTTTTTCTTTTTTTTTTTTTTACCATTATGCTGCTGACTTGTTGATTTGTCTTTAATTAAAATGCCACGTCTTTTGATAACAAGCAAAAAGTGTTCAGTTTAGCAATGAATGGTAAGTGGCTTGAAAACGGTGAGGGATGAAATGATGACAAAACGGAGCTGCGTGTATTAGTGAAGAACTTCCTAGAGATGAATCAGGAGGCATTGATTGCTTAGATCCTAGTATGGATTAAACAGCAAGAGGCTGGATTCTGAGTTTATTCCAGTTTAAGCCAATTAACTCTAACGAGTTACTTCTGATTTACCCTGGAGTCCACGAGGAACTTCACCTCCCTTCTACCCCCACCCCAGTCTGAGAGAACGAGAGCTGCTGCATGAAGCTGAAATGGCTTTGGCTCCTCTGAGAGAGATGGTGGGGAATGTAACGCTCTTCTCGGGCCAGTGCAATGTGAATATAGAGGTGTGTGTCTGTAGACTGATGTCAAGTGGCAGCCCCAGGGGCTCGATGCTGCAAACACATCAGCTGTGTGGTTTGGGTTTAGTGGGACTGTTCACAAGAGAGACAAGACATGCCTGAGTGCTGGCAAGACCAGAGGGGTAGCTACTAGAGCAAGCTCAACCAGCTTCAGACGGGGTGGTCAAACGTTTCCTTGTTGGCTGGTGAAGACAGAAGACCAGCTGATAAAGGCAAGTTGTAGTATGGATCTCACCTTAAAACCAGCAGTGTCTGAAGCTGCTTATTCACAATGCTGGCAAAGACATGAACAGCTGTGGAATATAAGTGGTTGTAAAATGGCAATTTCATTTAGTAATGCTCTTCAAGGCTACAAAGTATTTTGGTCTGTCCTGACAGAAAATAAGAAAAACAGTGTTTTCATCATCAAATTGTCAAGTACTGATCTTTAACACCAGAGGATTTCCTTTTTCTCCTTTCCCTCTCTTCTCCTTGCTTTTGGTGCTGAAATCCTTTCCTACTGAAGATGCTAAACTGAGGCAATTTTTCAGACTTGTGCTGCTGGAGAGGTAAGAGTGAAGTACTCTTCCAATTAAAACATTGTTTTCAGGTTTTCTGTCCATCCTGCTCTTGGTGAAGATTCTACAGTTCCTAGAGCTGCCTAAAACGTCTTACTTGAATTGAAAAAAAAACCCGCCCAAACCAAAAGAAAAACAAGATCCAGTCCCAATAACAACTGACAATATAGAGATGAAAATGTTGTGAGCCTTTTCTTTTTCTGTACTAAATTCCTGGGCAAGTAATAGGTTTTAAGTGATGCCAGGGAAATGTAATTGCACTGTCAGAACACAGTACAGTAAAATAATAGATTAAAACCCAGCAAGTTCTGTACATCTTCATCTGTGCAATGTAAGCATGATTCAGAGCCAAGAAAAAAGATACTTCATCAGATTCTCATTTTAGAAGAGTTGGTTTTTCTTCTTTCAAATAGTCATCCATAAAACAGAAACTAAATAATTTATTACACGGGTGGATAAAATAGGGAATTTCATTCTTAGTGATCTTAATGTATTCCTCCTACTGCTTCTCTCCTGGCAGATCTAAGTCTGACTTGGGACTGTGCACCTCTTGCTTTTGTGCGATGACAGCCCCTTGCAGCGCTGCTCGCTCCATGCACGTGCACATGATGTGGGGGGAGAGAGTCTTTTGTGGAAAAAGCCGAGAGTGTCCTTGTACCGGGCACCTGGCAAAGCAGTGTGTCAGCTTGAGCAGAGCCAGCCCTGGACCTTGGATGGCCGTCACAGTCCTCTGGGTGTCCCAGGAGATGTTTTGGATTTCTGCAGCAAGCAAAAAGATGCAGCGTGGTTTTTGTGAAAGAATATCCCCATGCTTTCCGTGGAAAACATTTACCGGTAGGTACTTTGCTCATCCAAGCCTGTCAAACAGGCTTCAGCCATCCAGAGTAGCATCCTTGGGAATGCTTTCTGCCTTTTTTTGATTTGCTTTCTTGCTATCTTATTTCTTACGGGAGAAGGACCAAAAAAAAAACAACATTTACTTGGCCCCAGCCTAAAAAGATGGTTCTGTATGTACAGAGCTTTTCTTTTACAAAGTGGTGGGAAGTCTCCCATGTAAAGCAACCAACATCCAGCCCTACCAGTGCACCACATCAACACGTGAGCTCCCAGTAACCACTGAATAGTCTGTATGAGACCTCTCCAAATTGCCAGATGTACCCAAATACTCAGCGCTAGCTCACCCTGGGAGCAGGGGCAGGTCTCTGGGTCTCCTCCCACCTCCCACCCTTCTGCTCACAGGGGACCCTTGTCCCGGGGTTCTGGGAGCAACTTCATCAGGACGGGATGTCTGCTAATAGCAACCTGCGTATTTGTGGATACCCATCAAACATGGAAAATAATTACTTTTCCTTTGCGAACTCTCTTTTATCCTATATGACCTCCAACAGCATGCAGACCAAATTCTCCCTAATAAAGCCAAGTTTTCCCAGTTGCCCGCCCTGTTTAATTCTTTAAATTACTGTTGATATTGCTTCCGATTAGAAATCGCTTCTCAGTGGTGGACTTGGCAGGAGGGTCAGGCCCAGTGAAGTCCTTGGGTGGCACAGCCTGCTGTGGGCAGAAGCCTGCTCCCCAGGGCCACTGCCACCACCATGATGCGCTTCTCCTGCCCAGTAACTCCTCAGCTGTGGTTTTATTTATGGCTGACCTTATGGTATGGCTCTGCACCTGGCAGGTAAGCGATGTTCCTTCAGCAGCCTTTGCTGGCATTCACTTATCCGTGGCCTCCAAAGTACTTCAGTGCCTGTCATACCCTCCATTGGCTTCTCCAGGAGCAGAAAATCAGGATGCGCCTTCAAACTTAAATGGTTAAAGCAAAAGTCAATAGTTATCAGTGATGCAGCCCGGTACCTTGCAGGAGCAGTAACCCAAATCCATCAGAGATCGATCCCTACATGAAGGTCCTGCTCAAAGTGTCCTCAGCAAGCACAGGACAGCCTGTGTCGAGCAGTGCTACATTGATTTCATTTGCTCCCAAACCAAACCAAAGCCTCTCTCAAGCTAAAATAATCATGTCCATCTCAAAGCCTTCCCTGCACGTCAATCTGTTTAATTGCACACTTTTTTTTTTTTTTTTTGGCTAAACCAACAGAGTTCTTTTTGTGGTGCTCACAATTTGCTAATAATTTGCTAATCCCCGAGCTGAAATGCCATCCCGGGCTGCTGGGAGGTGTTTGTCCAGCCTGGGTTTGGCCGGCGATGGCTGCATGTCACTCCGACACGGTGGCACACATGTCACGAACAGCGAGGGTTGCCATGGCAATATCCTTTTCGTACAGAATTGCAGTGCTGAAAAGACACTTAAATTCTCATGTAACTGGCAAAAGCATAAGTTTAGTGCTTTTTCTGACAGCTCTACCTAGCACTGCTGCAGTCTGAGTATTTTTTAAAGTATGTTAATTAGCACTTAAATAGTGGTGGGTTGGGTTTTTTTTCCCCCTTAAAGTATGGGATGTGGGGGTTTTTTATTTTTATTTCTTTGATTCTTCTACTTTCTTCCCCCTAAGCTTTTGCCATCAGGTTCTGATCAAAATTTCACTGCTCTATTTTTACCTAATGTCTGTAAAAGCAACAAAAAGGTGGTTTTTTTTCTTCCTTCTTGTATAGAAGAAGAAAAAAAAAAAAAAGATAAATGGATGTTACATAAATGGAGCCAGGGAGGTAGGTAAGAGACGCAGGTCCGATGCTGCTGGCTAAGAAGGATGGGAAGGTGTTGGTAGAAAGGTGGTGGGGAGAGGACAGGATGACATGGCTTGGCCTGATCCATCCTGCGTTGCCACCGATTACCAGAAGAGCCTGACTGATTAAAGAGGGGATCTCTTCAAGGTGCCTTTAGATGAAGAAAGGCTGCTCTAGGAAGGAAACTGAGACCTCTGGAAAGACATGACGCTGATTCATAATGGATAAATGTTGTTCCCTACAGAAAAAGTGAACCCAACCCCTCCCCACCCCACCCCCCAAATCCTGTACCTAGTAAAATCAGTGGGGAGTTTTGCAATGAACTCTACTGACACCAGGCTATGGCTTTTACCGATATAGTAATTATAGGTTTGGTTTTACAAATGGAGCTTCAAGGTGAAAAAATATGCTGAAAAATGACTGTATTTACAAAGGTTTTTATGGAGCATACGTGTAGAAATTATGGAACCTTCCAGAAAACTTAAAGGAATGCAAAAGTTCATCTCATCTGTAAGGTAGCTCTTATAATTGGAGCCTGCCTAGTATTAGCTGTCAGAGGAGTGAGAAGAACGTGGAGAAATGCCTGGGCTCTGTGTGTTAGCCTGTGTTTTGGGGCTCAGCGAAAAGCACCGCTCTGCCCCCATGTTTCTGCCATCACTGAGCAGCGCTGGTGGGTTGGTGCCCACCTATCTGCTCCCCCTGCCCCCACTGCCCATGTTCACTCCAACACAGTCCCCAGGGAAAAAATAAGTATTACGCAGTAGCAAGTAACACTTAGAATTCTTTTTTCCTGCTGCTGCCACCTTTTTGCATGCCCCTGAGACCTATAAATGCGGATGACAGTTTCCTTAAAATGATCTCAGAGCTGGTTATCTGCAACACCCAGCGTGGCAAGTGCTGGAGCATGCCTCGGCTCCCCACCACTGCGATCCGGTGCTCAGAGCTTGCTGAAGATTTTTCTGCTGTTGGTTTGAAGTCTCCTGCTGCCCTATAGCAAACATACATCTCTCCATGTTCTGGGAGATATAACAATGTGTTGCAGACTATTTTGCAGTTGGCCTCTATTAGTCACAGCAGAACAGAAATACAGAAGCGTGTGTTTGTGAAAGGCAGAAAAAAAACCTCGGCTGCTCCAGAAAAGACGACTGTTCTCTTCGCTGATGGAGAGGGGGCACCAGGAAAATGGCAACGATGTGGAGGTGGGCGCCTGAGACACACACCTAAAGGCAAAATCCAAAGTAGTGACATGAGTTTAAAGGGGTGATGGGTGACAGAACAATGAGAAGCAGACTTTTAAATTAGGCTATGAAAAAATACAGGTTAAATGTCATCAATCAAACTTGTAATCAAAGAAAGACCTGAAACGAGTCTTTGGGACGGATCCAGGCTTAAGCTGACAGCTGCTGTGTAGGACAAGGGAAGCTCATGGTTTGCCATCCCTTGGGGAGCCACCCAGCCCCCTCTCGTGACACAGGAAACAGTCATCTACATTTACAGGAGCAAGATCTCGCTGTTCCCCCGTGTTTCTGGAGCTGGCCCAGCTGGCATCACGAAGCCACCGGCAACTCCAACACCCAGGTGCCCCTGCGGACCTCCCCAGGAGCGCTCCCCATGAGCACCAGCTGGGAAGCCTCCCCCATGAGGGCAAGGAAATCAGCTCTCCTGGGGTGGTACGCAGGTGCACAGGTCATCCAAAGGTAAATGTAAGGATTTGCATCAAGTTTAAAAGGAAAAATGCTTTCCAATGTAAACCTGGCTCCAGGCTCGCCCAGTCCTTGCACTTTCCATGGGACGTGTTGTGTCTCTAGTCTGTATCACTCCATCTTCTCCTGGCTGCTCATTAAAATCTCTTCCAGGAAAAATAACTAACACTTGCAGGATCTGAAAGTCTGACACACTACGTAACATATGGTGGTAAGCTCTAGTTTGGTTCCTTCTTCTCCTGCGGCAGTCTGCCTTCAGCTTACCCTCTTTGGAGCTTCCCATAGGACGGTGGTCACGGTGGAGGTGGGACGACTCCTGAGAGGGGCCAGAGCAGCTGGCTGGTCAAAACCACACACTGCTGTGTAGGCGAAAATATAACCGCTCCCACGAGGTGTCTGACACAAAGGTTTCACTGCAGATTACAACCAGGGCATATGAAAGGAAATAAAAATTGTGCACACGACGAGTGGGGAGAAAAGGTCTTTCTGAGTTTTCCTCATGATTTTTGTCTCAGATAAGTTTACTGCTGGAAAGCAAATGTTGTTGAGCTTGCAGACAGGACCAAATAGAGGGAGTTTTAACTGGCGCTGGTGGTTGCAGAGTCGGTTGGAAGACTGCACAAATCTCAGAAATGCCCATGTATGAAAATGGGTGGGACTTCTCAAGCCCTGATTCATGGTCAGAATAAAATAGCAAATGGACTCATGCTACCCCACAGTCTTGTGTCAAAGGTGGCGTTTACGAAGCAAAAATAGAAATTTTGTATGATGCTGGCAAATTCTCCTCTTTTTTTTTTTTTTTTTTTTTTTTACTCTGAAAATACTGTACAAGGATGCTTTAGCTCCCCTCTAATGCCGTAAACCAAAAGGCATGGTCATAAGGGAAAAAAAAAAAGTGAAGCTGGAGTACATGAAATAAAACGAACAGAACTTGCTTGTGGCAATGCTACGATCAACTTCCTGGGAATGTGGGCCCAGCGGAGAGCTACGCAGAATAGTCAGTCGGCCCCTAGGTTAAAAGACAGCCCCGCTGCAATAAGTCATGAGGCTGTGCCTCCTTAAAACTGCAAAAAGTGTCTTCCAAGTTACCATTGCTGTTTCGAAGCAATAATTCGGGACTCCTGTATATTTTTTTTTTTATTGCATTAGGAAACAAAACCTTTAAAGCATTAAGACAGCCCTTTTATGTCCCTGCCAAAAGGATGTAGTTGATTCACAAGACACATTACGCTGCTGGCCTCAGGCTCCTTGTCGAATGGTGCTTTATCTGCCTGCCTCTGTCTCTTTGCCGTGTGAGAGTCAGTTCGGGGGAAGCTCACCCGGTGGCATGCGCATGCATGGTCAGTTTGGTTCACAGTGTCATGGCGAGAGGCTACTCCATGCCGCTCCGCAGGATCTGGTTGGCTGCAATCAGCATCACACTTATAATAAAGGCCATGGCAAATGCACAGATAAGGCTCTTCCGTACGCAGGTCTGTCTGTTCTGCTTCTGGGCGTGCACTGCAGAGAAGACAGGGGAAAGATGAGATGCTCAGCCAAGGCAACATTTCTGCTTTCTGTCAGGATCAGCTGAGCTCAGAAATCCTCCTATGCCTCTGATTACCTTGGCACAACCCTCTAGCCCACACCACAGCGATGCCCTGTGCCGGCCAAGCCTTAGCCCTCCCTGCTGGGGCATTTCCAAATAATCCACCTTACCGTTCATTGCTTCCAAGCCAACTTCCCTAGCAGACCACCCTCTCATACTACAGGAAGCCCTTTCTCTCTCTTCTTGACTTTTAAACCATTCAAATGCTTGTAGGCATGTTTTGGTTTGCCTGTGTATTATTTCTTTTAAGCTCTTTATGAAGTTATCTTTAAATTCTTTAATCAGGAATATTGGACTTCTGTGAATCCTTTAAACTTATCCAGGTCAACTGGGAATGAGCAGAGATTCAAGATGTGCTCCCCAACAACACTAACCCCCACACCGTGATGGTTCCTATGATTATGCACAGTATGTTAGTCATTTTTCCAAATTGGCTTTAGGTTTTCTGTGCCTAAGAAAAATCAGACTTTTTAAGAACCTTTTCAAATGCTTGCAGAATAATTGTCAAAAAAGGTGAGAGTAATTTGTAGCAGTTAAAATGCAGACAGAGTTGGGATTTTTAGCATTTGACTTATTTAATTTTATTTTTTTAAAGTTCATCAGTGAGGATTCACACTGTGACTTGCTAAAGCCAGTTCATGTCTCTGTCTTAGCCTCCCTACCTACGAATACCAGAGCAATATGTGGTATCGGGGCACTGTGAAGATTAATCTGCTTGAAAAGACCTTGAAGGTCCCCCAAGATAATCACAGAAAGCCAGAAGATCCTCATGCACAGGATGGATAGCTCTGCCCTGACGCTACAGGCAGTAATGCATAGTCTTGTTTTGGCCTGAGAAGGGACGGACCCATCGCCTTTTTCTCATGGATGGAGTTGTGATGATGGGAGACTTCCAGGTGGTTGACAACAAGCTCAGAATTGCAATAAACCTAAAATGTGACCAGGAAAAGGCTCCAAGTGCCAGTGTTTGGAAAAGCCCAGGAGACTGTTTTTAGAATATATGGAAACAAAACCCTTGTCTTGATTCAGGCATGAACCTCGTCACGCTGGGAGCAGGGATCACTGCATTTTGAACACTTGTCCCATCTCCCCTCACCTCCTCTGGCCAGGATTTGGCAGTGTCTGTCATAATCCCAGCTCCCACGCAGCCCCCCAGCACCAGCTCAGCGCCGGAGGCACACGGAGCCCTCGTTAGGTAGCACTTCGAGCCAGACCGCCCAGGGCAGGGCAACGCTGCACCAGCGCTCCGAGGGGCTCGCTATATCCTGTGCAGATAATAAAATCCCCTTTACGGCAGCTCTCCTAAATTACTTGCTTTCTGCTTGCACTGCTCTATTCCTTGATTCCTTCTCTCGCTTTTATAATGCCCATAGAATCAATACTTTGGTTTCTTGGTTTTGTGCGTGATGCTCCAGCACTTTGAAAAGCTTGTTAAATCACAGTTTCAGTTATTTCTTTATTTATTTTCCTATTATTTCTATACTTTGCAAACACACCCAGCCAGCAGATAAAACAGTGACACAATCCATCACAGTCAGCACTGCTGTTCAGCGCGGGGCTTTGGTGCTGATTATGGTGACTGGGAGCAGCAGCTAAAGACTGGCCAAGGCTTTTTGTAATGGCAGCTCTTCTATTCAAAGGGAAAGAGTAAAGCATGTTCAATGCTTTCTTGCAGAAGTGTTCCTGAATTGAACAATTTCTTCAGTCTTCTTTTATATCATCAAGTAACAATAGAGCTTTAAGGCAGCAGGATGCAGGTAAGACATTGTTATTGTTCCTTATCGACTGAAGGTACACAAGTAGCCAAATAACCTACCAAATAACTCCAGAAGAAAGGGGAAAGGTCTGTGCTGAAATGTAGAGGTGCTGCAGATCCAGAGAGACCCTCTTGCTGTTGGCTGGGGCTCAGCAAGTTTTACTGCAGCAAGAAGATGAGTATTACAGTTCTTCTGCCCCCTTGCAATCCACAGGGTGACAAAAAAGCTGAAATTACTGACTTTCTTCACTCTGCACACAACTATGTTCATATTACCTTCTTAAATATGAAGACCGATTTGCCCCCTGCCCTGCCACTGCTGAGTTTTTCCCCTCGCTTTTCTCCTTTCTCCAAATTCATAGATCCTTTGAGCATGACATCTGTGTTTTTTTCCTGCTGGTTTCCATAGCTGGCATTGTTGGATGCTCGATGTGTTTTGCATTTTCTTGCCAGCCGGAGTTTTTAATACTCATGGGACACGTTGGGGTTTGGACGTGAGCTGGTTCCTTAAACAGGGTCAGAGCCTGAAGCTCCTCTGGAGATGTCCTGGCCCCTTCTTAGCAAGGGGAGCAACTCATGGGCTGTCCAATGTAAATGAGATCTCAAGAAGCAAAGGCAAATCAAGGCTGGGTCATCCTTCACCTTCTCAACGTGCAGAGGACAGGCTGGCGGGGAGGACTCACCATAGTGTCACTAGTGGCAGAGACAGAGCTACCGTCACTGTAACTTCCCCACCAGGACATTGGGTGAATGGGTCCAGCCCATTGCCGGGTGCACCAGTCCACTGGCTGTGGCTGCTGGGCTTCTCATGACGCTCACAGTACATTTGAGATGGTCAGAATAAGCGCTGAGAACCTTCTTGCCTGCAGAAAAAGGCTTGCTAACATGAACAGCTACAGTGTATTTATAGTGGCTTCTGTCATAACCCTGCCAAAGGTGAGTGATATTTGCTTTCTCTGGCTGGCTGGAGGTATTTTCATTTGAAGAGGTCAGTTATTCATTCCCAAGCCCTTAGCTGAGGAGCAGATGTTCCCAGTGCTTGTCTGGGGAGAGCGGGGAGGGGAGCTGCAGCAGCTCTTGTACATCCAGTTAATTTGAGTGTCAGGGCTGAGGATGAAATGCCCATGCCAGACAGCACGGGTCACCGTAACCAGCCAGCACTCGTGTATGCCATGAGCTTAATGTCATGAGCGTTTGGATAAAGGGAACTGCCAGACAAATGATTTTTTTACTATAAATTTTCGGTAGTACAATGTCACTGCAGACAGTTGTCCTTTTGTTGTGTCTCTCCTCGTAAAAACACACAGTCTTCTTGGCTCTCAACTTTGTTCTCCTGCCCTAAGCATTGCTAAAAATTGAGGGAAAGGCTGAAGGCATAACCATGCTTCCCTTCTGGTTGTATTCTTTATTGGCGGGGCTGGTATGTGCTGCTTGTCCTGTGGAGTTGGGTGTTTGCTTTGCTTTGCAAGAAGGCAGCAAATGAAACCCCCTAGAAATGCATAAGAGGGGAAGCTGTGATGTCAGCCTAGACCTGGTGTCTGGCAAATGGCTAACGTTCGAAATGAAGTGAACAAAATCCTGGACTTGTCCCTGATGTAATATGAACATTGTATTGGGGTTGAAGTGTGTGTGTGGTTGTGTGTGTGTATGAGCGTGGGGGAGAGCAATAAGGTTCATGGTCCATGTTGATAAACAAAGAATGTTACATGGTTGTAAAGACCTTGTTGTGACAAGAAGCCAAGATGGCAAAATTATGAGAATGAACAGAAATTTGCACGTATTTGTACCAATGACGGTGTTACCTGTACAATGCTGTTTAGCACCTGGTGAGGCTGAGCCAGCTGACCCCAGGTGTGAAGAAGGGGGGATGTTTCTGTCCATGGGATGGAGAAGGGTTTTGGGGCTTCTCTTTGATGCTGACGGGGAGTGGAGATCCCCCCTTTCAGCAAGGTACTACTGAAAGTATCTGCCATGTCTCTTCTCTTAGGAGCCATTCCCAAATCTCAGTGAAAACCATTGGGGCTCTCCTTGGCTTCATTCCTAACCGTGGTTAAAGTCACTACAGTGGGGTGGATGAAATGTACCTTAAATACAGATGAGCCTCTAGGCTAGTCCCTTCAGGCTACCTTTACAGTTGAAAGAAACAGGTGCTTTTTAAGGTGCTATTAACCTCACCCCAAGGTAGCACCTAGAACAAACTCGAGGAATTATACCCAAAAAGCATGTCCTTCACTCCAGTAATTGAGTAGAGGGTGACTGACGTACACAGAAACACTTCTGTATGGCCACTTAAAGCTAGACTGAGATGCTGTCCATCCACCATGACAGCTCTCCCTTAGTGCCCTTGATCCACGCCATGAGGCCCTATAATTTCTGCTTTTGAGCCCTGTAGGGATTTCAGGGTGTAGGAAATGGGAACGCCAAGGGCACAAGTGGGTCATGCAGGTAATGGCATGTCCAGCCTGGAGAGCTGCAGGGACACAACCTGCTCTCAGCCTGCCTTTCCTGGGAGAAATGCTAATGTCACAGCTGCCTCGGACCAGAACCGTCCCCTTCTTCTGGGACCTGAAGCAAAACTTTGGATCTTTGTTGACAGTGTTCAGTTGATCTTTATTCTCTGGCGGATTTGTGCGTGTGTGTGTGTATTTCTAACAACATCTAAAAAAGGGTCTGTTTTGCTTCTAGGTTCTGCCTAGCACCAGCAATGCCAACATCCCACGAGAAAAGCTGTTCTTGCTGTACTTTTGGAAGCTGGGACTTCCAAAATGAGATGCTGAGCATTTAGGTTTTCGGACCTTTTTTTTTTTAATTTTTTTTTTTTTTTTTTTTTTTTTTTTTTGTGACTGGGATAGTTCACCCAAGCACCGAAGCTGAAAGAAGCCTGCATGCCTCTCGCTGCGGTGACAGCTGGTGCATGTCTCCACTGAATCAGCAGGTCAGTGGGGACTAACAACTCCATTCTTGTAGGTAAGCATCTCTTCCTCCCTGCTGCTCTCCAGGAGGAACAAAACAAACCAGCATTGCTTGGCTTGATTCGAAGAGCGATGCTGCTTGCCTCCCTCCTGCAGGCTTTTTAAAATTCAGCTGTGCTCTTCTACATCTTTTCTGCAGTATTTAGCAGAGGGTGAGTGTGCTGGGTGTAGCTGCTGAATCCTATTAATTAGCCAGGCTAATAATTTCAGTAATATGTTTATCCTTTGTTTTGTTTTAAAGACGCTTCAGTATCTCTGCCAGGTGCCCTTTCAGAGGCTATTTTGCCCCTCAGAGTATCAGAATTTCCCCCAAATGGCCCACATACAGGGGCAGTAGCTGTCCCAGGGTGACATGCAGAAGCCCCAAGGTTCTCTGTCAATATCTCACTGGATTTTTCTCCTCTTGAGGTGATTTGTATCTGCTTAGTTGTTCTAACCAGCAATGTTTTTGTAGCAATACAAGTTCCTCTGGCCAAGAAAATCCTTCTCCCAAGGTGGCTTAAAATGGAGAATGTTCTTGCCAGTGTTAGCTCCGTTCGAAGTGCAAAATGCACCGTAAAAGCTGAGGCTGTGCCTCGTCCCGGCTGCTGATCACTTAGTGGTCTTGTGGCACTGCAGAGAGGATGCTGCACTAAGGAACAGCTGCCAATGCAAATGTTTCCCTTTTTGTAGCTACCTCTGAGAGTTGCTCAGACCTTGATCTTGCAGGCACTCACACACGTGTTGAGACTAGCTCTCCTGGGGGTGCAGCTCCACCCCAGCAGCCCCAAGCGCGCCGAGCGAGGGGTGTGCAGGGCTGTAGGGTGCTGATGCACCACCTCTGCTGGTGGCGGGGGTTACAAGGCAGAGAGAGGACTGTCCCCAGCTGGTCCCTGGGAGCCCGCAGCAGGAGACCTTCTCTGCTTGTGGAAAGACAGCAGAAAACTGATGGAGCCTAACGCAACTTGCTAGGGCAGGACCTAGTGCCAATAAGGTCTTTCCATGCTAGGCTGGGGGAGAAGTGCTTATTTCCATAGGGAAATTTGGTCTGTCTCAGACACTCACCTCAGCACGGGCTGTACATCCCTCTGCCTGAACGCCACCAGAGAAAGGAGGGTCATCAGGCAAAGCACCCACTAGTTCATCCTCCTGCCTCAAACAGCATCAGCTTTACTTAGACCACGTGGAAGAAAGCTAACGGCAGCTCTTGAGCTCTTAGTTTGTCATTGCTACTTACTCTAAAATAACTCTGTGCTAACTCCAGGCACCCTTGCCCATTGTGCGTCATGAATCAGAGCGAGTTTTACAGACAAAGCAGAAAGAGAAAAATTGTACAGAAACACGGAAACCTTCTTTCTCACCTTCAAACTCTGTTTGGCAGTTGCCAGAGTTTTCATTTAAACTCTCCTCTTCATTGATGATGATGTTCTCAATGTCCTTCATCGTTAAGTGGTCCCGGAAGGCATGGTAGAGGATGTGTTTCAGCTCTTCCAGCGTTATCCTCTGCATGTCGAACTGTGGGAAGAGGACCGAGTTAGACAGCCACCGTAGCAGGTACGGTACCTGGAGGAAGGGAGGCATGCGGGCATAGCATAGTTCCCTACTTGTGGGTTTTTTCACCCTCATTTCAACACCTCAACATGACTTTGCAAATTTTGCTCTTTTGGGCTCATTTGATACTAACAAGGAGAATGTTGCAGAAGGATGTTGCTAGAGATCTTGATGGCTCAATGCTGGTAGAGCCATAGAGAAACACAGCCCTAGGCCAGGGACAGTCGTCCAGGCTGGAGATGCAGCAAGAGGCAGCAATCCAGTATCAGTCCCAGCCATCCCAACAGAGGTAAACCCCTGAGGGATTCCCCTGGCAAACCTTATACCTTGCCATGAGCCACAGTCTTGTCTCTGCCCCTTTTTTTCCTGCTAACTCTCCAGTTGTGCCTGCGTAGCGAGAACAAGCAGCAAACATTTCCCTCTTTGCTGAGTTCTGCTGTAGTTCCCGTAGGTAAATGTTGTTCTTACACGCACCAGATATCAAACCCAGCAGATTCCTGCAGAATAGATAGGAATGAACATTTTGCAGCAGAGGGACTTTGCACATGTGTAAAGCCTGTGGTATTAATATCTGCTAATGGTACAGGAGAGAAGGCATTCATGCTGGCTGACTTGCAGTGCTGGGTGAGGAGACGAGTCTCCCTGAGCCATCAGTGCAGTCAGTAAAGAGGGATGGAAACGCTCCAGGTCCCCCCGAGTGTCCCCGTGCGCTGCAGATGCTCATTCTCTGAGCGGCACCCTGAACTCTCAGCTCTTGCAGCCCAAACCACAGCCTTGCCTACAGCAAACAGTGAGCACCACGACTCGGACGCCCTCCTCTAAACTGCCCACCTCTGAGAAGCCTCAGAAAGTCTGAACAGCTCTGCCTTAGCACTGCAATGGGGCCCGGTGATGCCAGCTTGTACCTACTTCTGCAAATGAGAGTGTGGCAAGAGCAGTGATTGCACAGCCAGCAGTTCAGAAATGGTGCAGCAAGAAATTCCCGCTCCTTCCCCTTCAGCCTGATAAGGACAGGACAAACCTTATCAGTCCTGAGCTGCTCAGTGCGTTATCTGAGTTTCCCTTCCCTGACCACTGCTGCACACCTCATTGCACAGATGCAAAAATCATTAATCCTCAAAGTGGTTAACTAAGAAAAGTAAGTGCACTTTGATAAAATCTGGACCCTGAAATATTTATGGGTATATGTGTGTGTGTAGGTGCATTTGCACACATTCATGTAGTTATCCATCTATCCTTAGAAGCACTGATTTCTACAGTTCTATTTATTTGTTTCCTTCAAGAATCAAAAACCTGCTGCAGAAATCTGCAGAGAAGTGGACAGCGGGGGCAAAAGACAAAGTTCCTGTCTTTGCCCCAGATGAGTTCTCTGAAAAGCAAGTCTGGTGGGTTTGGTGTTTTTGCTGCTGTCCTTGTCCCTCAGGGATTCAGCGTTCATGCCGCCCGGCTAAAAATAGCAAGCACACAATTGTCACCAGTGGCTCCTTGTTGCACAGTTCAAAGCTGGATTGCAAATCCTCCTGGTATTTAGTCACAAATTTCCAGCCTGCTTTGTTGTGCATGTGGAAATTGCACCACCTGTATTCTGCTTTCTTTTATGTTAAAAGAGCAAGTAAAACTGAGCAGCTGTGTACTTCACAACGTGCGTGATTACGAAAAGCGTTTCTCTTGGCAACTAGAGGTGCAGAAATGGGGGTTAATTCATGTGGTTGCCTTAGAGCAGTGTTGGGAGGTGTCGTCAGTGGAGGTTTGCAGAGTGCTTTGAGGCTGCCTGGGGTCTGCAGCCCTCCCAACTGGCTTCCTGCAGCGCTGGTCACACACCAGCACCATGCAGGTAAAAGCAATGATTTCTCACCCACCACCCAATCCTGCATTCCTTCAGAGTCTTTGTCTTAGGGAAATTCAAATCTGAACTTGAGCCCTGAGCCGCAGCATCTTCCTGAGTCTACCCATATGCCAAACCCATAATTTCACACGTGGTTACCCCTTCCCATCACATCGGGGGGTGATGGTCAACCTCTGCTGGAGTTTTCTTCCTGTTCTTGGCTCAGGGACAGTTCTCTGTGACCAACACAGACATTTTTTGCTGTAGTTTATGTGTTTGGGTTTTCCTCCTTCAGGGAACAGTCTTTCTAGAAGCTGTCCAAAACCGTGTTCACCCAGCACCAGATGGATGCTCACCCCTGTGAGTGCTTCACAGCCCAGAGCAGTATCTCTGAGACTTCCTTTTTACTTGCATCCTTTTTTGAGGACACCTGCAGGGATGTGTCAGCCTCCTTAGGACTTACTGGAAGTGCTGACAGACTTTACATGGGCAGGATAGCTGAGGGCCAGGGACCTCTGATATGGTGCATGCATCCTGTCCTTCTGGGGAGTAAAAGGCAACTGACTGCTTCAGGATCTGCCTCGCTGTGTCCCAAGGTGACTGTGTTGGAAGAACAACATCTCTGGGTCAGCTCCCTGCTCCTTTATGTCTGTCTCCTGAGCTATAGGTGTGAAAACTCACCTCAGGACACACCGGTGCCTATGTTGACATGCTGCTCCTGTCTTCTCACTGTCAGCAGTCTTTGCTGGTCTCCCTCTATACCAGCATTACCACTAACAAGCTTTTGCAGACTCTACTGTGATGCTACCTATTGCCTGGATTTGCCTGGTTTACAAACAGAACCATGGTTATCATCTCATCTTAACAATGTGGAAACAGCAATGACTTGTGGGTTTGGGGGTCTTTTTATTAATCTGTCTGGTGGGAAATAATTGTTGTCTTGACAAACATGCATCTGTCGCTGCATCTCTGGCTTTTTTAAGCTTTATGCAAATATAGGGAGAAATTATTTTTTTTATTGTTCCATTGTCATTTTGCTTTTTAGGAAGAGGAACCATCTCAGATGGGATTCAAAATTACCCTTGTTGGCTCCCGTACTGAGTGTTTGGCTTGTTGGCAAGCATATGGTCATTGCTGCTGCTTTGCTCTATGCTCTGGGGCTTCCGTGCAGGAGGCATGTCCTCCGTTAGATACGTATCAGCACAGGAGTTTGTCCAGAATGGGCTCAAGCTTGGTGCAGCCAGAAATAAGAGTTTGCACTGGGTTTGGGCTCCCAGGTCATTTCTTATATTATCATTGCTCTCCAATCTGGCAGTTTCCCTGATTCATTCTTCAATTATTCTGGCTTTTTATTGTTGTAATGGCAGTAACCAGGGAGCAACTCTTAGCTTCTCTTGGTTCCACCGAGAGGAAAACTGTGACTGCTGCAAGTTGAAAACTTTTTATAGGATTTATAATTAGAAGAAATTGATGCTGCTTCTTCTGAACCGGTGCTCTTGGAATACACTGTAAGCAGTGGTATAGAAAAAAACTGTGCCTAATGCTGAGGCTCAACCACCCCAAGTGATGCTGTGAGTGCCCTGAATGAAAACCTGCAACTTGTACAGGTATGTTTGGCTTCTGTGCAGGTCACCAGGAATTGTCCACTGCAGTTTCTGATGGACCTCAGTAACTGTCCCTAGCAGAAACATCTCCTGGAGTTGGAGGGTGTTGTCCCAGGAGACATCTGGAAGGGAAAGTAGACCTGATCCAATCCAGCCTGTAGCTTCCTGACTCCTCCTTGATTTAAATTTCCTGCTGGGAAGGAAAGCAGAGTCCCTGTGAGTTCCTTCAGTCTCCCTACCCCCAATTCCCAAAATCTGTGGCTGACTGACATCTGCCATGCCTGCAGAACACTAGTTTCACTCCTAGCACCTTCTTCAGATACTTCTGTATCCTACTTGGCACAATCTCCTTCTGCTTTATACAGGGAAATGACCCTATGGAAAAGCTTGCTTCTTTGAAGAGTTAAATGCTGAAATATTACCTATGATAATTTCCTTTAATATCAGCTCTGCTTTTAAAAAAAGTGGGGGGCTCCTCTCTTGATTCTGAAGTTGGTCTCACTGCTGTGCAGACGGGGTGATGCCAGGCTGGCACCCTGTAGTAAAGTGAGCAGGGCCACCCTGGTGACCTGCAAGATCTTTTGAAGCCACATCAACAAAAATGCTCTTCTCAACCAGAGGCAGGGATGGCTCCTCTAGCTTTAGGTAGGAGAGCACTTCGGATACTTATTTTTCTTGAGCCTATCGGGTACAGGTTTTCCATGTAAGCCAACTAAAGAAGTTATATTGGACTTTGAGGGCTCCAAGTGGAGACTGAGACAGCAGCACAAGAGCAGGCTTTTGCCTCGTGCTTTTGAAAACCAGGTCTGCAAACCCAAAACCTTCATAGAATCATTTAGGTTGGAAAAAGGCCCTTAGGGTCATCAAGTCCAACCATTGACCTAACATTGCCAATTCCACCACTAAACCATGTTCCTAAGCACCACATCTATGTTTCATAGATTTCTTGTTTGGGGCAGCCCTTGATAATCTCTGCATAATAACACCTTTGTTTTGCTCTCAGACCTATTGCATGTCAGGCCACGGGTGTCTCGAATACCTGCGAGGCAAGCGCAGACTGGCTTTGCCCACACTTGCAGCCGGCTGCCACAACACGGGGCATGGCCCCCCAACCCCCTGGGACTCTTTGCAGAGCAGCTGGGCTCTGTGCTGTGCTAACCAGAGTCAGGTTGTTTCTGGGTGGCTCTGAACACAGGCAGCTCTGTGACTGCTCGCAGCAGCCGGTGCATCTGTTCCTTGAGCCAGACAGGGTTTGAGCTCATAAACTGCTAGCTGGGACTTTTCCATAGGACCAATGTTGTGTGTTGGCCATATATTAAAGCACACAGCCCCAGTGTGCTCCAGCAGGAATCTAATGTATTCCCATCTCTGCCGGGGGCTGGATGAATGGCCATTTTGTACTGACTATACCTTCCAGATAAGCTCAGCCATGGAACTTTATAACGAGAGGAAAACGGTGTATGCTGGAGAAGCCAGGAGTCTGGAGGGGCAGGAAGACCACGCAGAAGGGGAGTGAGCTCCTGCGAGCAAAGCTGTGTTTGCAGCGGGGATCTGCTGTGCTGCCAAGGCTGAAGGACTCTGCTCGTGCCTAACAGGCAGCGGCTGCCATTTCAGTACACAGCACTGTGGCAAGACCCCACTGTAAAAGCTCCTAGATGAACTTTTATACATCTATTTTATATATATATATATGTTTAGATTTGTGTATATTTCAAAGTATTGTCTTTATATATATATGTATAACATAAAGTATAAATTGTATGTGTGTGTATATATATATATATAAAAATATGTGGGAACATATGAAATATTTTCTAGATGTCCAGACATACACTCTCTCCAGATCTGAAGGTTTCTCATTATATATTTTTCTGTCAAAGAAAACATGCTGTTAAATGGAGAACATGCGCCAGCCTGAGACCTGGGGTGCCTTGTGTGCACCCCAATAGGACAGAGGCACAAAGCCATTTCGCAGCCTGTAACACGCTACTGGCTTTAAAGCAGCAATATTATTGGTTTGGGGTTTTTTTCAGTGTTCCCAACAACATGACTACCATTACAGCAAAGCTAATTTCCTGCACACACACACGCACCCCCATCCCCCCCCCCCCCCCCCCCCACCTGCTGGCCCACACATCCACTGAAGGAGGGGTGGGAGCCCTTCCTACAGCACCGGCAGTGAAAGCACAGAAGATAGCATTTTGCTCTGCTCCATACACATGCCCGTGTGGAGGCTTGCTGTAAGCTGAAGATGGAGGGGTCCCTTTCTGTTTTCCCCATCACTACTTGTTTTTCTCCTTCCAGCACTTGCTCTGTGCTAGTGCAACGGCATTTATGGCCCAGGGCGAAGCACGCAGAGGTCCCTCAGGGCTGCCCCGTGGGCTGTGGCAGGGCCCAGGGCTGTTCCCATGTGTGCACAAGCATTTTCTCTATCTGGGGACCATGCCCAGCCATCCGTGGAGGTCTCACATCGCCCTGCTGACAGCAGCCTTGCTGCCCCTCCATGGGGGGGCAGAAGGGAGAAGATGGGGCTGTGCAAGGGAGAGCATGTGCTTGTCCCTGCACCCAGCGCAATACTCACTCCCTACCTCCTCCCAGTTTAGCTGTGTGGCTCTGCTGCTGGGAAAAGCCTCCTATCAGTATGATAATCCTCAGCAAAGACCAGAAAGAGCCACCTGCCCCTCCATCCTGTAAGCTCCCTTGTAGCTCCCCTATCATCACTTGAGATAAGAGAAGCAAATGCTTTCACTCTAAACCGGGGTAGCTGTGGGAGTGGAGCAAACAGCGCCTTTCCCTTGGGATGCTCGTTGCAGGCAGACAGCCTGGCAGGGCACTCAGAGCACACTGTGACCCTGCCAAGAAGAGCTTGAGGCCCTGGGTGTCCCCTCCGCTGAATGGACACCATGCAGAGCTATGTCACTGTCCCAGCAGGCAGGTGGAGAAGGGGATTTTTGCAGGACAGCAGATACAAACTCAGCCTTGGCAGCTGCCACCAACAATCCCCATTAGCCTGCAAGAGGGAGCAGAGCTCCATCAACCAACAGATCATCTCCTCCTCCTGGGAGATTACGCTGCACAACTCTGCTGCTGCAGAAAGATGCAGTCCCATCCTGCCAAGGGCTGGAGCCCCGGACTGAGTGTCCTGGGTGCCAGAAGCCAGCGCACCCACTGGGTGACTCCCCATCCTGCTCTCCCATCGCTCACCAGGAGCACAAGTTTGTACTTGGCCCCATGTGTACACGTGCACTTCCAGTGCCAGAAGCAGGCAGGCTCAAGGACCCCAGTTAGAACCAGTGCCCCTATAGAAACACACTTGCATGCCTCCCCGTATGGTGGCTGGAGCTGCGTGACACCACAAGTGCCTGTCTGCTCGCTTGAGCTGTCCTTGTGTTGGGGCGATGTGCCCCGGGCCACCTTGCCCTGAAGCATCCCAGCAAGCCACTTGTGACAGCTTCTCCCCCCCACCCCGGGCTGCGGGTGGCCGTCACCCAGGTACCACTGGCTCGCACAGCATCGGGAACATTTCCCCGATGCTGCACCCGAGCAACCTTGCCTGCTGGGGAGCAGGAAGGGGTAACACGCTCATTTCCATAGTAACAGGCTCGTTACTGCGCTGGCTAACAGGAGATGGTTCCATTCTTCCTGGCAGCTTTGTCAGCAGGGAATCGTACACACACTGATAAATTAAAACCAGATTTAAGTGCATATTCACAGCACTCTTAACCCCAAGCAACCTGGCCAAAGTTTGCACTATGAAATGATGTGGCATTGCCAACTGACCTGGCCCATGGGGACCCCCCCATGGGTCCCTCCAGCCACCCCACAGCCCACGTGGGACCATGGAGGAGGGAGCGCTGCCGGGATGCTCGCAGCTCTGAGAGAGGCACCGTCTGTAGATTATGAACTGTTCTGTGTATGGGCCAAACCAGCCTCCTTTGCCAGCTTGCCTGGGTGGAACAAGGCCATGCTGTGGAGGGGTGGTCTCTGCAAAAGGGTGTATGGGCTGAGAACACATGAGATCTCCCCATCGTGTCTGCCAGCCTGAAACCCAGGGCAGGAAAGTCCTGTACTCCCCTCCACAGCACTTGGGACAAGTGTGACCGGTTCTGGGTGTTCTTCAGGGACTGGGGAGCAGGACAAGGGGGTCAGGGTGGCCCATGCTGGTGCTCACTGTAAGAAACCTGTCTGACTGTGCAGACAAAGAGGAGAAAGGTAAGTGAAACTGAAAGACAGAATGGCTGCCCTAAGAGCACAAATGCCCACCAACTCCTTGTTATCATTCCAGAAATGTTTTAGAGGCAGTCCTGAGCCCACCATGTACCAGAGGCAAGAAGCCGTCCACATGGAGGAGGCCACGAAGGCTCACGGGTGGGCAGTGTGCCTGGTGGGTGCCCTGCCCAGCTCCCCCCTAATGAACTGCAGGCTGACCCCCTGCTTGTCCCCCATCCCCATCCGTATCTTCCACACCTCCACACCTGGAACTGATGCACAGCCAGGGACCACTTCAGATTTTGACAGCTTGGCATTTTCCCATGCAGAAAAGAAAATGTCATCTTAACATCCCAACCCACCCCACCTCCACCCCAACTCAGTCCACTGCTAAATATAACAGGGGAAAAAAAATCGCTTTTGGCCTCCACAGTGGGGATGGGTTCCTCACTCCATCCTGCTGCCTGCAGGCTGCACCAACAGTGCTGAGCTGCTGGCTCAATACCATCTAGTGCACTGATGGACACAGCCCTTTCCCTGGGCTCTTACACCCGAGCCACAGGAATAAGGCAACAATACTGAAAATCATTTGCAAAAGTCTTGCCAAGCTACTCAGCCCAGCCCAGGAGCTGATAGCCCGCCTGGGTGCCCTGCACACCTCTCCTGCTCTCTTTGGGAAGGTGCCACTTGTCCCTTTGTCCCAATGGTCAGGATGCTTTACATACCATTTTCCAAATACTGGTGCTTGGTGCTGCTGCTTCTTGTTCCTTTATTACTCCCTCACCCCTATTGCCACGTGTTGTTCATTCAGGAGGGGTAAAGCTAAGCTCTTTCAAACTTGTCGCCCTGGCAAGGATGACAAATTGCTGCTTTCCCCATGTGCTGTCCTGCTCCCTGCACCATTCCGTATCTGATTATACCTGCTGCCCACGGCTCTGACGGCCACACTGTCACATGCCACTTTGGGTCTCAGGGTTACTCAGCCAACACCTGGAAGGTGGGGACAGAGGGTTGTCTCAGCTCAAGCCCAAGGTCCCACCAGGGCATTGCTGCAGAGCAGGGGCTGACAGAGGGGTGGGTACCCCTGCTGAGCCCTACGTGCTCGGTGCTCACCCCACACCCTACCATGGTCCCTCACCGGTGCCCCGAGGATGGTATTAGCTTTGCTTGCCATGTCCCCACTATACCCAGTGTGGGTTAGAGCATCCCTTAAACTTTCCGCTACATGACACAGGATTCCTGGGACACGGGTCAGTGCACCCAGCATGTTTCTGATACGAACACATGGAGACCCTGCTGTTTGGGTCTGGTGATGGAAAATGCTGCTGACAGTTGGTCTGCAAAGAAGCTCTCTTGTATAGTCCTGGCTGTACAAGAACGGACCTGGGGAGTAGTTCCCTCTGCTAGATCCCACCACCTGGTGAGGTTGGTGCTGTCCTTTAGTAAACTCAGACTTTAACTCTTGGAGTGATGTTTTAAGCAGGGCAGTGGGTCATCGGCTTTGCCTCTGCACTGATCTCCTCCTTCACCACCGGGCTATAATGGTTATTAAACTGGGCTGAGAGAAATAGGCCCCCTGATAGGTAAATTGCAGTAACACATCCGCAGAAAACAGTAGGAAAATTAATCCTGGGCCCATTCAATTAATTTTAAATAATTTAACTAAAACATGGAGAAGTGGTGGACTGGGTTTTTTGGTGTTGTTTTTTTTCTTTTTTAATTAGAGAATGCTCTCAGGCTGAGTACAAATTAACAGGCTCTAACGATTTATTTTGCCTATTTTCAAAGCTCCCAGGCCTCGACAACAGGCTCTTGGTCTGATCCTCATCAAAGTGCATACATAAATAGGTCTGCAACATCTTGACCTTTGATGCAAGGCTGTGGGAGCTTCTTGGAGGAGCAAACATGTACAATTTAATTAGGACTAAAGCTGGGAATTCCCATTTGGGAGCGAGTGCCTTCAGCCTACCGCACAGATAGGGAGTTTCTAGTGGATTCATCTCCCCAGTGTAAATCCATCAGCGGGACGAGGGGAAATGTGCTCTGGGGTGGGGATGCTTGTCCCTGCTGTGGGACAAGTCAGGCAGTCCTGCTCCCCCCCTGGTTCAGCCGACAAGAGCACAATGCGGGGGTTATGGCAGATCACTACGCAGGGTCTGCAATCCCACGTTTCGCAAGAATAAAAGGCCCTTCATTCTTTGCCCCACAAGATGCTAGACCATCGGAGGGAGGGCAGAGGGGTCTGCACCCTGCAGGGGTGTGCCAGGACCCCTGGGGGACAGCAGCTCCCGTGCCTGGCTGTGCCGGGTAAGACGTATTTACATCCTGATCCAGGCACGCACCAAGCAAGGATGTGAGGGGACTTTGAACTGCGTCAGCTGCTCCAGAGCTAAGGCTTGTGCCATGCGAGGTGCCAGCAAAGCAGCTTCACAGACCTGGAGTATGTGCTATTGCTTTTTTGACAATAGCAATAAACCTGACAGCCAGCAAGCACAGAAGGATTACAGTGTGAGCAAAAACCAAAGTATAGCAAAAATAACCTGTCCTGTCTGCTTCACAAAACAGATTGCATTCGACCCACTGCTCTTCTCCCCATTTTTCGCACACAGCAGCGGGCAGCATCACTGCCTAGAGGAGCGACCTTTAAGCTGCTTCTGAATGAGATCAGGCGGCAGAAACCCAAGCAAAGTAAATGAACCGGCCGTGCAGCCCTGCTGCTGAATGTCTCCTGAAAGCCTTTAGCCAAAGGAAACCAATTTTTTACTTAACAGTTACAAATGTTTTGAGAGTGCCGGGAGAAGTGGATTAGAAGATGAGACATGTTCCTGAAATGCATGAAGGACACTAATAATTAATAAAAGCCTTACCAGGGAGACCGAGGGCTACTGTGGGAAACCTGAGGCATCCTTGACACTGCAGATGATGGTTAACAACAAAAATAATAATAACGAGGAAGCAAACAGACCTAATACTGCTGTCTAGCACAAGACAGAGCTAAGATAGATGGAAAGCAGCTTCTCAGGCTACTGTTTTTAGCCAAACTACATTTGATTTTTAGGTTAGCCTCCTTTTGTAGCTCACGATGGTCTGTTCAGCCTCAAATGCAAGTGCAGGCTGTGATGCTCTGTGCTGTGGTGGGTGCAGAAAAATGACTGCTTTATAGGTCAGGTTTGCTCCGAGGTGATGGTCACCAAATATAAAGATGAGACAACTTGAAAATGACTGTGAAATGTACCAGCAGGTCCCACTACAGCATGTTTTACTGGTGAGTGGGCAAGGTGGAGAGGGCAGAGAGGGTCATTTATTCAAGTTAGTGGCATTACACAGTCCCGAAGAGAACCCGACTCGTAGGAAATGTGATGTGTTCATGCTCCCTCCCGTATGAACTCAGCTGACACCAGCCTCATCATTTCTGCTGTTCCCAATGTGCTCACATCATTAGGGATGCAGGCAAGGGTTCCCCATCACTATGCACATCCCTGGGAGCCTTTTGCAAGCTGTGCTTCACCATTTGGTCTGCTTGGTCCTCCCAAGACACCTCCTAACCCAGCTGGACTGTGCTAGGAAGCCAAAATGGTGTTGCTGAGAAAACAAACAGCACTGCCAGCCTGGCCCAGAAAGCAAGGGAGCGTCACCACTATTTGATCCTTTGATATTCCTTCTCCTGATGACTTGTAAAACCTATATCAACTTTTTGAACAGCAGCACAGAAAAGGAGCATCAGGACATCGTCTGAGTGCAGCCAGGTCTTCCTTTCCTTTCCCTGCCCTTGCAACAGTGAGGTGTCTGTGCAGGTGTACTGGACTATCGATCATCAGCAAGACTAGTTTTTGCATGGCCAGCACTGGGAAGGTAACCATGCCCAACAGACACGGGGCTCTCCGGGCTGGGGAAGCGGAGGTGCAAATGCTGCACGAGCTGCGCTACCATCGCAGCTGGCAGGAGCAGCCTGGCTGCCAGGGCAGTGCAGGGGGTGTTCTGTGCACTGCTGCTGACACGGCTGTGCATGCAAACATTCCTCCATTGTCATCACCTAACCCCTGCATGGAGGTGGAGGAGGGGCAAGGTGTTTCTTTGTAGAGCTCCCTTTGCTCTCAGGACTCCCCTTGCTGTGTTTGCAGCTCTGGAGTCGGGACGCAAATAGAGATGGGGGGGAGCTGCACACTTTGGTTGCAGCTGGAGAAGCCAGGCCAGAGAGCACGCTGGGGTCAGTACCCTGGTCCCTGCTGTCTTTGGTAATATTTATTCAAGGTTCAAACACCCAACTCCAGTAACAAACATGCAAAGACATACTGCAGTAGCAGAACTGACACAGCTCTCCTCTGGGGTTGAAATGGCATTATTCATGCCAGGTTGACTATCATTATCGTGCTCTTAAATCCATAACGTGTCCTGCAAAGAGCCTCCCTAAAACTAAATGAACAGCTTGCACAGTGCATAGCAGAGAGAACAAAAAAATCTTAGTCCAACACCGAACCACTGTAACTCCCAGGATGAAGACCAGCAGCACACAATGAAACAGCCTGGAAAAGGGCAACTTCATCCTAAACGGTTCACAGGATAAATGCACGAGATGGTCATTAGGAGGGTGGATGGGGCAGGATGGCCAGGGCTGGCATGGGGCTCATGCACGGGTCAGGGCTCTGCCCGGCGGGGCACAGTGCCTAGCACCTCTCGGCACCCATCACGTGTTTTGGAGGGACTGATGTCTGCATCACTGTCAAAAGCCAACATGATGCTGAGAGGCATGTATGGCTTTATCATGACTAATTTCTTGACTGGTTTTAATTGTTTCGGTATAAGTTGGTCAGTTCCTCCTTTGTGCTTACGTTACCTTTAGCCTGAAATTACACTGTGGATTTAGATTAAGCAGTTATTGTGGAGTAGATATAGTGAAATACAGGACCCTGTTTGGAAACATAACGGTACTTTTGGTGACCTCTTTTCCCTTGGTACATGATGAAATCAGAGCAGAGAGGATCTTTCCCATCCTGCAGTGTGCTCCCCTGCATGATTTGGGCCAAAATGACAATATCTTCAAAGGCTATGGGAACTGAGATGACGAAGGAGAAAAAAAAAGAAAAGCCAAATGAAGTCAGTAAAAACATCTTGTTTCAGTAATTATGGTACGATCCTTGTGGTTTCGTTTTGACTTCTATTAACTCAAACTGGGTTTGTTGTTATCTTTTAGCCTGTATTTAGAGATCGAAAGCTGTCATGACCTCAGGGCTGGGACCTTCTCATTTGGAAGGCATGTAATATTAAAAAAGCAATATTTTTTCACAGTGAGAAATTCACATAAGGCATGAGTAATTCATCTGTGCAGGTAAAAGTTATGATTTGCCAAACTGCACTTTCTAAGGAGAAGCAAAAAATAAAAAATTTAAAAGACCAGAAGTCATTGACGTTATTAATAGGGCTCAGGAGCTGGCAGACAGAGTGGCCGCAGCCGAGGATGGAGCTGCCTGCCCAGGCTGCCCCAGTGGGGACTGCCTGGTGACCTGGGGGCCCCAGCAGCTGCCCAGCCAAGGCACATGAAGAACCCGGGGTTTGCAATTTTTACATCCTCCCCACCAACCTGTAGAAACTGGAGTTCTGAAGTCCACCACATCTGTCCTCTAAAGCCCACGCCTCGCATTATCGCACATTAGCTAAGAGCATCCATGACGATGAAGCTCCCCACTTGGCCTGCGGCTGTCATGGATCTCCCTGACAAGTCGAAAGCCCCGAAGAAAGTCAGTGAATATCTAGTTTGGCTAGATATGGAGACAGAAACACAAAGCAAAAACCCTCCACTTTTGCACTTCAGTTTAGTAATTCAAGAGCAGAGCGTATGAAAAATCGGTGTTTGTGCACCAAGGCTCAGAAGATATGAAGAAAGGATGTAAATGATTGTAATACTTTCTGATTTGTTTCCCTCTGTCACATTGTGCTAGGATGTGGATCTGTCTTTTATTTTATTTGCATTTCATAATTATTTTTATATAACCTTTTGCTTTCCACATAATGACCATTTTTTGAAAACAAGATTGATTCAAATGAAAACCACAAGGTAGAAAGTTCAGCTAAAGCCTGGAGTAACTGCTAAGTTACTCTGTTGCTAGGAGTACATGATTTTTCCCTTGCCGTGGTAAAAACAAGGTGATCAATTCTGAGGTCCCCTCCAGCAATTCACTTGGCATTTTCTAGCTCCTGCCAGCTACTAGTACACCAGAGCAGAGAAGGAAGAAAATACAAGTCAGCTGTCACTGCAAAAAAATAAAATTCAGGAAAGTAATTTTAATGCATGACTCAGAGCAGCGGGTCTGCAACACGGAGGGAGGCACGGTGTGCTCGCACCTCGAAGCTAGGAAAAATGAGCACCTTCTGCTGGTACCTGCTACAGCTCAGGAGGCCACAGGGAACAGCAGCAGGTGTTCAGCTCAGCTCAGGGCTCTAGTGCCCCTGAAACACAGCCCAGCGCAGGAGGACGTACATCAGCGTGTGGGTGGAATGGAGTAGAAGCAGCACACCTGGTGATAAACTCAGGCTGGGGACAAGACGGGATGGTGCATTTTGGTGACAGCTTTAAGAGCTCCACATCGGACACCCTGCTTGTTCGAAGCCCCCTGGGAACACAATGGAAACCCTCCCAGCAACCAACCTCTTCATCTCATGAGCACTACACCAGCTCCCTGGGACAGGTCTTTACTTGGGAGGTACAGGGGACACATTCCTCGAAACAGAGGACGTCGGATGTAGCTGGATCAGCATGTATCCCTTGTCTGAACTGCTCAATCATTAGATTTTTCTGTACTGTATCACAATACATAAATGCGTTTGGATGCTTCAGGGTATCTTTTATGGGGCAGATCTGGCCATGAGTCTCTCAGCAGACAGTGAAGCAAAGGGGGTTGAACACAGACTTTCTCCAAAACCTGGGCTTGCTCCAGCCTCTCTGAACACTCTGGGGTATTCGCCCTGTGCCTGCGCTGTGGTGTATGGCAATGTAAAGCAAAAATAGGCCTCAGCGATGTCTCCCCCGTACCAGCAGTGAGTGCTGATGGGGATTCGAGGACTGTTGCTAATGGTCCAAGAAGTTCAGACCAATCCCAGCCCTGAGCTCCACGTCTCGCAATGCGCAGTCACGGCACAGTCATGTCACGGGGAGAGCTCTGACCCAGGTCTGTGAGATCGCGCTGCTAATTGTACTTAAGTTATGCATGAATTTGAGAAATATTTAGCTCAAGCGATGCTTAAGGACTCTCCTCGCACTAAAATAAATTGTCACATGGTAACTCAACTCCTGGATCGTGCAAACAGTGCTTTGCTGGTGTGGCTACTGGGGCTGGGCTTGATGCACCCCGTGATTCAGCAAACCCAGGGACAGGGACAGGGTGGCAAATCATAGCCATGTGTCCGGTCAAAGCCCAACATGAGAGTGTCAGTAGCCAGACCCCAAGCCCTATACCCAAAAGTCCTCAGCAGCAGCTGGCCATGACGGGTTATTCTTCCAGTGCTTCCCCAGGCACAGAGCAACAAGGATGCTCAAGGAGACAGTGAAGCTTTGCTGCTGCATTTAAGTTCAAATTCACAGGTGGCCCAGGAACATGGCCTATGACTGGATGCAGCACTAATGTATACATTAGTGTGTGGGGGTAAAACAAGGCCAAAGGCTCCTGATGATGTGCAGCTCTAGCTCTGACATCTCGAGCTAATCTTTTTCTTCCTGCGTGCACTGAAACAAGGCAGTTTTCCTCTCTCCCCCTCAAGCCAGTGTGAAGTTGACTTTTATCAATGGTGAGAAATGCAGGGCGATCAAAAAGCAGCTGATAATTTTGATGGTACGGCGCAAAGAAAACACAATTCTGTTACACCGTGTTGACAGTTATACAGAAATATTTGGATAATTTGTTTTGGTTCAAAGCTATCTCTGATGGGATTAGGCAATTCACTAAAAGAGGGATGTTTCTTACCTAGGAAAGGTGACATCAATTTTTATTAGGTATACCATAAACGACCTAAAACATGGCAATCTGCAAAAAAGATGCAGGAAAAAACACAGCCAGAAATGCAGCAACCCTGTGCACCATACCAAAGGGCTGTGAGGCACTGTCCTGTCCCAGGACACTTTCTGTAAGGACAATGACTGCCTCACCCCTGAACAGATCATCTTCACACTATAAGACACTTTTGCCTTGGGAAAATCACTGTGCCTTTGAACAAGCCACATGAGAAGATGTGCAAACTCACTGTGTATGAAAAAAGTATCCCTGAACCCATTGTGTGAATATCCCTGATGGCCACACGTTACCTTACACCAGAAACCGCAGGGAAAATCATTGAATAGATACAACCAACATTGAAAGAAGATGCTGCCTTGGAAAAAACAAGTTCTCTGGGCTTTTTGCCATGTAGTTTTCAAGCACTGCTCAATCGCAGCAAAGCCTTCATCTGAAGTGAATGTAACACTGGCTGTTACATCGCACCCAGAGGCTGACCAGAAACAACAGGAAAACATGGAAAATTCACCCACCTTGCCCCATACAACCACTGATTGCTTGGGGACAGAGTCCCTGCCTGCTCCCTGTACACCCCCAAGCCCAAGGTACTTCATTTCCAAGAGAAACAGTCTTAAGGATTAAAATGCATGACTCTTCTGGATATGGAAAATAAACTTTACGACACATTAAGATTTTTCTCACTCACTGCTTTCTCCTGACACCAAATCATTCCCCTGGCAATAATGCCTCGTTTCTCTCCATCCCACCGGACCAGGGACCTCACCTGTAGCCTCAAGCCTCCTCTGTTCTAGGGGTGCTGATCCCCATTTTCTCACCAAATTATGGAATGTATTAATACACCCAAGCTGTTTCCAACCTTGAAGTCATCGGACTCTGTTTTGGCTCTGAAGAAGGGCGTGCATCTTCAACAGCTTGATCAGGGTTTTCTTCTAATAGAAAATGTCACGGATCCATGATCTCCTTTCTAAACCCTGATTTCATTAAAACTTCATTAATCGGAGGCCCATCAGTGAGAGGAAAAGATGCAGCTGGTCTTTGCTTCCAACGTAGACCAGGGAGGCTGACTCATGAGCTGATGGCAGACACCCTGGGCAGGGAGCATGAAAAATGGCATCTATTATTTGACTGATTTCATCCCTGGAAGAAAGGGTCTGTTGTGAAGGCCACCAGGAATGTCACAAGCTTTGGGGTGGCCTTTTGCCTAGAAGGGATTTTGGATTTATTAGTCCTTGAATCCAGTTTCTTTGCAAATGTTACTTGATGTTTATTATTCACCTGTGAGCCTTGGCTCAACAGCAGCATTATCACCCATCCTGTCTGCTAGAGAAGGGCCCTTTTTTGCAAAAGAAAAAGATAATAGAGAGACTGAAATCTATATTGTAACTCTTAATGGCAGGAGGGACCTGGCTTGCAAAGCAGGGGTGCCCTTTTGCCTTACATTCAGTCTTGGCCTGTGAACATCTTTACAGCTCAGTTTGCATAGGAGAAAAAGTCCGATCAAGTCCACTAGTCAGATGGGATTGCTGATGTCTCCTGGGGGTATCTGGGATCTTAACACATGGATGCTACAAATGTGCATCTTTCTGTGTGAGAGGATTGGTTGATCTTGTCCTAGGATTTATCTTGAACTTTACTCGTTTGTCTTAATGAATGCAAACCTTGCTGCATTACACGCCCTGGCACAATAACCTTTCGAGGTTATTTGATCAGCCCTGATTAAAGCCTCGCAGCTCTTAGGGATGAGACACCCACTCTGCTTGATTGCAAAGTGCCTTTTGGAAAAGGCCACGCAGGTCCTGCTCCCTTCCCTGCCTGGGGTCAAGCTTCACCACCAGCTCCAAAAGCCCTTTTCCCCCTTTTTCTTGGGACAGCCCATTAGCAAGAGCTGCCCAAACTGTGGTAGCTGTGGAAAATGATGTCCAGTGGAGAACCTTGACTGCAGAAAGGGATTTTTGGGTGGGAGAGACCTGCTGCCTGCTCAAGGAGGTGGACAGGAGCCCCTTTACAGGAGAGTTCCTTGTGCAGAGGGGGAAAAAAGCAGATTTTGTGACTAAGGGTTGTGTGCCAGCCACCTCTGCGAGCCTGGAGAAGTCCATCTGTTGCATCATACCAAACAAAACATTTTTCTATTACCCAGAGCTGGTGTAGCCACAGTCAGCTTCAACTTTCAATCAATATCGGGAGCCGTCTTGTGCAGTCCAACAGCACGCTCAGGTTTCGTTGTGCCTCTAGGCATAACATCCAAAACACCAGGGAACTTAACTGAACCCCACTCCCACCTGACCCCCCCGCTCAGTGGAAGGGGAGATGAAGAAAGGAGAGAAGGTTTTCACTTACTAATGTGCTACACTCCATTGCAACCTGTAAGATGCAGCTACTCCAGTATTTCCATTTAGACACTTGCTGAGTTAGGGATGGGCTTTTTTTTGCACAAACACATTTCTAAGTTAAAAGCTGCCTGTTGGATGAGGAACTTCTCCTCTAGGCATGGTGTTTGCACTGACAGCCTCCTTTAAAAAGTCCAAATAATCAAACAAAAGATACTCTCCCTCTGAAAGCACAGCATCACCTACTGCTAAAACAAGCTGTATGGCAGCCAGGCCTTTTATACCAACCTACCAGATCTGCGCTGGGGCTTGCATCAGTCTAAGTACATCAGGCTCTTAACAGCTGGAATCCAATCGATATCAAAAATGTTTGCAGCAGTCCCTCAGCACCTGGTCTATCAGCACATTCAGGCTTGCAGATTTACGGGGTCTTTGCCTGCAGGTTTCCCCGGTCCTGGTTCAGGCCAAGCACACGTTTAGTCTTCCACATGTAGAATCAACACCAAGTAACACCATACAGTCAAAGTTCAGCAAAGCACTTCCACATTGATTAATTTTTAGAAACAAACATTAATCTCACCACTCTCAGTGGACCAGAAGCAAATCTGGGTTTTTTTGTGGAATTGTTCCCCTGCCCCATGAGCTTGGCTGATGGTCTGGCCGGCTGAGCTTCTCTGAAGAACCAGGGCCATGATGTTCATCTTTAGCACCAGACGTGCAGACCTGCAAGACCTGAGCTAACAAGGAGCTAAAGAAGAGATGGGGCTACTCAATTCACAGCAATGCCTGCATTTTTCAGTCTTGCATTATGTATTGCATAATTTCAAGCATTAGGCTTGAAAGCCACAACGCAAATTTTATTTTCCTTCCCTGAGACAATGCCAAGATCAGGCAGCTCACTCGGGAGGGTTTCACACACGTTCTTGCCATTCCTCACCCGGCTGGCTCCCAGCAGGTTCTTTTTTTAAGCTTTCAAACTCATTGAGATTGGTATTTTTAGGTCTTTTTTTTCTGACTGATCCCTGACTTCCCCCTTCTTTCTCCTGTGACTTCCCACTTTGCAAGAGTAACTCAGAGTAATTATGCCGTTAATTTTGAAGACGACCCCACTGCTTTCTGCAGGGAAAGCAAGAGAGAAACTTGAGCCCAAATAATTCTGCTGCAGCAAGAACCAGAGAGAAAACATCTGGGGGGAACAGCTGGGCAGAGCTCTAGTGCTCTGAGCTGAGCAGGTCCATGAGCCCTTGGCTGCTCTGTATCCCGGTGTCCTGCAGCTCCCACTGCCCAACACTGCAAGACCCCATTCGGGGTGAGCACGAAAGCAGCATTTACAGTGTCAGTATATGATGACCCGCTGGCTGGCTGCTGTGAGATAATCTCATTGCAAATCAATGCCAGGCATGTCCCTGTCATTGCTGCTGTTTATTTGCACTGGAGTAGACCCCAGAGACAGCAATCAGGAACAGCAGCACAAGGAGAGATGGCTCCCCTGCTCCTCACAGACCTTAAAGGAAGGAAAACAGTCCTTACATGCTGATGGTTAATGACAAGATGCAAGGATGAGGACACTAATGACCCAAGCAGGTCAAGACAGCAATGCTTATAGAGGTTGCATATATAGAGTCAACAACAAGATGGGCACTGCTAGCTCTGCCCATAAGGTTAAAGCTCTCTGCACCCTTTAATGTAGGTGCTTTCACAAGTTTAAAGCCTCCCTGTGCCCTGGGAGCTCTTTTGCAGAGGTCAGACCCTGCTCACAGCACCTGAGTGCCTTGCAAAATTTTTTGTAAGGACAGAATAACTCTCCCTCCAAAATCCCTGTGTTTTCCTGGTGGGAAAGGGATGCACAAGGTTCTGCATCTGAGGAAATACAGGAGGGAATGAATCAGTACCACAGGGCTGGACGCCCACCCATGCAGAGGTTTTCATCTGTTGTCATGCAGGGCATGGCCACCCTGCCACCAGTGTCACCCACAGGCTGCTCCACAGCAGGAGTGTTCAAAGGACAACTTGTGGAAATGCCATTGCCAGCTGTGCTGCGTTTGCAGAAGAACCGCTTTGTGTCACATTGCAAGTTTTTTGTTTTCCCTTCTCAAGAGAAGATGCTTCAAAAAGCTGGATTTCCCTGCAGGGATGCTGTGTTCCCTGGCCAGCTGTTCCAGCTGATTGACTCCCATCAGCCTGTCATCTCTGTCACTTTTCTTGGAGTGCTTCATCCATGTGATAATTTTTTGAAACACCACAGGAGAAGAGCTATCCATACCAAGCTAGATTTTTGACTAGCCCATTTTCTGACCTTTTTCTGTCCTGTTTGGCCCAGCTATAGAGAGGGGCAGGCAAAGCTGTGGCTTGCTGCCCTTGGGGTGTCCCTGCACTACATGTTTCGTGGTCCTGCAGTAATATCTTGGGCTACCTCATTATTTGCTGCCCTGAAGCATTCATTTCACAACATCTGATTTCATGAAAAGTGTATAAGGAAAACAAAAGGAAATGAGCAATTGAAAATGTACGGAGTGCTGCTGCTCTTTGGTGACTTGGTCCTCTATAGCTGTACAGACCCCCAACTGGTGGCTGTTTACTACTGATTAATCTTGCTGTCACTAGTGTAGGCAAGCTTAAATATTTGCTTTCTATGCCAGTGTGGCAAGTGCACCTGGATTTTATCAGGTAGGTAAGATGAGAAGTCTCTGTCATATCTGTCTGTAGCTTAGGCATCAAAATGGCTCGGTTTCCCACTGATGTATTTTTTTTTTCAGTAAAAGGAAATGTGGCTTCTTCAGAAAAGATGCCCAAATTTTGTGTGTCACTAATGCCACTCAGGTGTTACGAACAAACCCTCTCATGCATTAGAATAAGTCCAAAACGAACAAAAGGCCAGTCCTTCCTGGGCTGAGGACTGCAATTCTGTTATAGATATACTTGTGGGTAGAGATATGCCTTTTGTAAGGCTTTTATCTTTTATGCAAAGAGGAGCAGCAGCAGAGAGGCTGGGACCCTTCACCCCATGCAGACAGGCTGCAAACAACAGCACTTGCCCTGGCCGGAGAAAACAGAGTTAATTTTTATTTGAAACAAAATAATTGCACTTTGTCTTCCTGACTATATAGCTGCTTCTAAAGGCCACACAGGAGATTTAGCTAATGGAGACAATTTACACAGTAAGGTAACATTTTGGGCTGCATATTTGTCAACAGCATCCATCCTCTTTTTTTTTTTTTTCCTATGTGTTTTCTTTTTTTTTTCCCCATCGTGGTTGATTGAATAAAATTTACATATCAGTAACATAAGTTCATAACAGACTCTGCCGTCTTCCATATTAAACACTTGCTTTCCCCCTGCACACTCTGTTTGGAGAAGTTTGATGCTGTTGTTAATTCTCCGAGGGAAACGCTGGTAAGAGCTGCAGGGAAGTGGGTTCAGCTGAAGCTGTCCCCCTATGAGCTTACTGTTGCCAAGTCACTGAGCTCAGAGACAAGCTGAGCCCAATGGCAACTGCTCAGCCTATTGCTCTCTGTGTGCGTATATGTGTATATACATATATATCATAACTGAATATAATCAAAAGGAAGGCACTGAAAATATAATTTTAAGTAGTTTGCAGTATTCACGCATAATTCTCAAATTATGTTGGGAAGAGAAAAGTTATTAAGTTGACAAGTCAACCTTATATGCATTAACAAGGAATAAATGCCAGTTTCTAATTTATACATGATGTCAACTAATAAAGGAATGGGTATAAATTTGATGCTCAGGATCTAGGAGAGCAAAGAGGAGTCTGCTTCTCTCAGAGCCTTGAAACAGCCAAAGCAAAGTACCCTGGAAAAGACAGGGAAGAGCATCCCCAGGACAAGTTGTTACTGAGCTGCTGCTCATGAGTGTTAATGAAGACCTCCTAAAATTAACAGAGACATGGAAAGCCCTCAGGATTTTATAAAAATTCAAGGACTGGCCCCTGCCAAACTATGAGAATTTGACATGCCTCCATCAAGAAAATGTTATCACTCCTCAGATCAGCCCTGCAAACAGCTTAGATAAATTTCCTTGAGCTAATTGCTTTTTAATAGTTTGTTGTGTGAGTGCTGGCTAATTATAAGTCACGCGGCTTTGTGAAAACATATCTGAAATGATCTTACAGGTGATAAATGTTTTTTAGGAATAAAGGAATTTTTAGCAGAGTGTGGTTTTCTGAATCTTCTGGTGATCTAAAATCACACTGCAAGCAACATCACAGAAGCAGACCATCATGTTGCCATTAGACGTAAAGAAATAATTCACCATGTGTTAGCTACCCAGGTAGCTTTGACCTTTCTGTCAGTGGCCATGTTCTGATTTAAAAGTAATCCAACTATTTATGCTGTTGGCTGATTTCCTTTGTTTCTTAATTCTTGCAGGTTACTCTCAAATGCTGTCAATTTGGCCCATTACAGGAGTCGGTGGAAGTAGTCATGATTCCAGACTGGAGTATGCCCACAGAGATGGACAAGAGGAACTGAAAAATGGGACTTAAAGTGGTGAAACAGATGCATAAAGCTGCTTTCCAGAAACACAACAGCTGAAGCATCTTCAGCTCATGTTGAATGAGGCAACAGTCCCTCCCATGCTCACCAAAACAGGGACGTACAAGTAGCAAACCCAAATGAATAAAAGTTTTCTTTCAAACCCTCCTTGCAGCCCATCACTCACTCTGGGTCATGCCAAAATCACTTTACCTGGAAATTTGCTTTGCTTCCCTTTCCCTTAGATGCACTGAATCCAGAAGCAGAAAGCAAAGCTGCAGGATCTGGGCGGACCCACAGCCTTCACTGCCAGAAGACCCAGGCAGCTCTTGGTGGCCCAACAGCATGGGTGCTCCCAGATCTGGCTCCAGCCTGTGCACCCCTTCAGCACCCCCTCTCTTCCCAAGCCTTGGCATTTGCTGCAGATGCATTGAATGTAAGTTGCTTTCTCCCTGGATGTGACGTGAGTCAAATGGGTGACATCTGGCACATGTTTTGAATAGAACTTTAGGCAACTCCCACTTTTATGTTTTTTAAATCATATTCCTGCTGCTAAGTTGCTGGTGACTCAGATCATAGCAAGGCCATTGAAAGCTTTTCATATGAGCCAGGTAATGGTCTTTCTTGTTCCGCTCTACACAGGTACATGCGTACATGGTGCTACCTACATCACAGCTTCCTGAGCAGCTGTTGGAAGAAGGGGCACCTTCTCGTGGGCACAGGACTGATCTGTAATACATTTCTCATTCATTTTTATAAGCTGCCAGTTCAAAACATGGAGAGAGAGAGCAATAAGGAAGGAGTCATGACAATACAAAATTCAATCTTGTTGAGTTTAATTAGAAGTGTTTCAAGCTCTTCAAATGGCTCTCTACCTGCAGTAACAAAGCAAGCAATATTGAAGAAGCTTCTGCCAAGTTACAACTGGCTGTCAACTGGTTGAGCGGTGCTGCGTAGCCTCCTCTGTGCTGGGGAGCCAGGTCTACCATCATCTGAAACTTTTCTGCTCAAGGGTGTTGCTGTGCCTGCTGACCCCTAACTCAAACCAGTAAGTGCAGAGAACAGCATTAAGGAGCTAGCTAGCTAGCTAGACTAGACTAAAAAATTTCTTATATGGAAAAGACAGAGCTTTCCAAGGAAGCCTTCATAGTCTCTATGTTCAGGGGACCAGGAAGAAGATGTAGGGCCATTGTGGTCATCTCCAGATGAGGCTGGCTCTGTTTTCTCATAGTCCTCTCACAGCTTGGTAGCTTTTAAGCAAACACAGTCCTCAGTGCAGCCTTTGAAAAGAAAAAAAACCGTAGATTTTGGACTTGAAGGCTTCAGGTTCACCTGTAGATCTGGGCACTGAACTATAGCCCCCGTTGTACAAATATCTCTTGACAAAAGCTTTTCATGTTATCTTTATTGCCAGTAGTAGGAGCCATCACCAATCTGTTCAGCTGCAAGAATGGCCGTGGGCTGTGAAATGTGTCATTTGCAGTCGGCCGATGAAATTCAGCTTTGCAGCCTTTTCCTTCACTTACTGCTACACGCTACTGCAGAGAACAGCACAGGAGGGATCAGGGCTGTGCCTGCCCGTGCTGCCAGCAGTATGACATCCCAGTGCTGATGGTCATCCCAGTGGGGAACCGATGGCTGGTTACCAAAACTTCCCAGGCTCCTGAGCACCATGGGTTTGCCATCTACTGGGAAATACCAACAAAACGGAGGAGAGTATCCAACAGGTTAACGCCAACCCATGTCCCGGGGCTGCTGGCTAGCTCAGTGCATGTGGTCCATGTGTAGCAGTGCTGGTGATGGTGCTGTGGTTCCTTGGGAGACCATCACCAGCAGCAATCACAGCAACAGCAATGGGCAACAAATCCCTCTCTCCCACCCATTTCTTCATTTCACTTCGGCCTTGGCAGAGACTTTTCCAGATCAGCGGTCTGTGGCAATTAGCCAGGAAGATGCAGACTTCGCTAACTACAGGACAAAAGGAAAGGAAGGCATAAGGAATTCCTGGGCATGACTGGTCTCATTTGTAATTTATGGAATAAAAAGAAAAAGCAACTGCTTAAATTGGAGTTTTCTGTTGACTCTGAGAGGTTTAATTAGGTTTTTTTATGCCATAATTAGATGTGAATGGTGCAATCCATCGCTCCAGTGCCACTCCAGGTCAATCGTGGTGTTCAGAGGTCTAAGAAGTAAATTCCTTATGAAATATTGAATGTTGAAATAGAAAATATTGAATACTGAAAGATGAAGTTGATGAAGTGCTGGCTTTCAGAGAACGCTAAGTGTTCGCTTTCTCCACTGACAGCAGTGGGAACTGTGGGGACTGCTGAAATTCAGGTTAATGGTATATCACAGCTATATTTGCTTATCTCATAGCACTTTTCAAAAAGGAAAAAGAGGAATTAAAGGCTTTGGTTTAAGGTACACAGAGTAGAAATGCCAGGCTGTAGTGCTGACACCAGTCCAGGAGCTCTGTGTTTGGTTTATTATTAAAAACTGCTATCCAGCGCTGACCTCCAATGCCACAGGTAAGGATGGTGTTGCCCCAAGAGCATAATGCTTGCTTTTAGTATTCCCTAAACTGCCATATCTTTTTTGGGGGAAGAAGCTCTCCTCCACATGGATGTAATAATCTATGGATGGACACGTCTTTATGTATGGACAGGTCAAAAGTAGATGTCAGGAGAAAAAATCCTACCTTTACTGCCAGATGGAAGAAGAGAGAACTTGACTGAAAAATTTGCCAAGTTATTTTTGGGAGTCCTGTAAATTTCTAGCACACAAAAATTTGCTATTGAGAAATTTCACACCTTGCAGGAGAAACCCTCTCCTTTTGCTTTGCAGTTCTGAAACTGTCTCCTATAATTTCATTTGTACCGCTCTCAGATTCAGTCACTGCTTTCCAGACTTCTAACATATTGCTCCCAGTTATCCTTTTTCCCACCTGAGGTTTCCTGGTTGAGGAGGTACCACCTGGAATTCATAACCTTTTTCCTCATCCTTCTCTGTAATGTCTCCCATCCTACCATTTCCCTTCCAAGATGCTGTGGAGCAGAACCCATTGACATCCAAGATGCAAACACACCACTGATTCACACTGGCATAATGATGAGCTCTCTTTCTTTCCCTGTTACTTTCTGAAACTTTCCTAGCTTTCTACTTTCTGTTTTGACTGCTGCTGAGGGTTGTGCTGACATTCTCATGGATCCATCTGTTATAAATAACCTGAAGAACTAGTTCCTGAGTGGTAACAGCCAGCTCAGAGCTCCAAAGATGCCTGATATGGAAAAGGTTGGGTGTCACTCAGTGTTTGTTAATTTTTGTCATAGGAAGTGGGTACTAGATGATGAGCAACCAGAACAGCATCTTTCTTCTGCTCGCCTTGTACCATCCAATGGTGTTTCCACATCCTGACTTGCACTATGGACCCAGCTTCTGCGTGTGACTTGTAATAGCGAAAGCTCCAGCTGGGATGGCCATACACCTGACATGGTGTTGATCATCCAGCCTGCCACATGTGCTCTGCTTAACATTGTTCCCAGGTATCTGAGAAGATAATGAAGCCACCAGGATGGCAAACACTTGAAATGAGGTGCCACAGATGAAATGGGACTGCTGCCCTTCTGCCAGCTGCAGAAGCACCTCCAAAAGAAAGATCCAGGCCTGGCACCTGCCTTGGTGTCTCTGTGCTGCCCTTGTCAGCAAGTTCTGGGTTTTGTACCCAAGAAACATCACATCTGGCTCAATGACAGTGATGAGGCTGTTTGAGCTTTGCTCAGAGAGACAACATCATCTGCTGCCTTGAGTGTCCTCCATTGCCAACAACTTCAACTCTTAGCTGGCTTTTACCCTGAAGGACCACTCAGTATACATCAAAAGAAAGACTTGTCCTTGTCAAACTGCAGGTAAGTGCTGGAGAGTATGAGGTGTGCTGGCTCAACATGTAGGGCTCAAAATAATTTCTAGCTTGACACAAGATGGCAACAGTTGGTGAAATAAAGCAGAATTGATGGGCAAGAGTAGCAGCAGTAACAGCTGCTGAATGCCAGTGGAGAAAAACTGGACTGTGCCCCACTTCAGGATCCCCTTGTCAGCTTGGCTGATGTACCAATCAAGTAGGAGGTAAAAAAAGTGGTGGCAGTTAACGGCACCTGGATGGCTCCTGAAATCTTGCCCAGTTGACCTCAAGCTCCCAACCAAGCCGTTGCATCAAAACCTTTGTGCTGAACTTCGGGTGTTGGGAGTCTCCAAGCACCCGCCAAGAGGAAATTTCAGCCAAGACTCACTGCAAGCCCACGAATAAATAGGCAAATATCCCAATACTCTCTCAGGAGTCTCACTGGTTCATTGCTGCTACAATATATGGTTCTACAATATATGCTGCTACAATGCTCAAAATAACAGAAGAAAGGTCCATGCAAACTACAGAAGAACAGACACTCTCCACTGCTCTGCTGATCCTGGACCAGCTTTAACCACAGCTGTGAACCAGACATTGTGATGCAGGCATCCACTTTGCCTGCAGTCCTTCTCCTAAAGTAAACTCCTGTACACAACAACCACAGAGTAACCATCTCCCAAAAATGAGGAAAACAGTCTCTCACTCCAGAAACCAGCCTTGCCACCATCAAGTGTCTACAGATAGGGAAATCAGCAGGGGAACAAGTCACCATCACCCTACAGACAGCGTGCTCACTGGCAAGCAGCTTCCATCGGGGAGCAAACCTGGAGGAAAACACTCTGAGCTGGCACGAAAAGGACCATAATCCACATAACCATTCCAACCTGTGTTCAGTGGCAGTGTAAATGCCTCCCTGCAAACCCCACCAAAAATGTGTCTCTGCCAATGTCCTGCTCCCTTTCTCAATGCAGTGTCTAGACATGCAGCTAGTTCCCTTCCTCGAACACTTGCTCTTATGACTGGAATTTGAATTCTCCAGGCTTTTTAAGCTGTTAAAAACATTGCTGTCCTCTACCCTTTTCTGTTAACACAGGGAAGTGTTTATTAACCCTCACCACAGCACCAATGTGATTCACCACTTAAGGAAAAGCTGATGTACCAAATGTATCTAAAGAATCTGTCCAGCAGCCAAATGGAAATAGGTATGGAACAGGGAAGCAATTTAAACTATGATCTAACACAAGCAATGAATTAGGAGTCAGGATTCCCATCTTCCCTGGTGCATCACTGCAAGGGCCGCGTGCCTCCACTCACTGGGGAGGTGCATCGTGAAGAGTAAACTCTGCTCTGAGGTCGCTGCTGGCTTTGAGAGGACCAGGACGGGCTCTAACTTCAGCCTGCAAGACTGACTGATCTCTCAGCTTGTGTAGTTTGATACCTGACGTTGCCAAGCACCTTAACCATTGCATTTGGGTATCAACTTGCCTGTTGGGACTTTAAGAAGAGACTTCAAGAAGCCACATGCAGGCCCTAGAGAAGGTAAGTCTGATCCTGAAAAAGCTGGTCTACGTTTGTAGCTGTTTCATACAGGCATGTGGCAACCCTGCTCCACCCCTGGGCACCTGCCGTGGAAACACTACTGAGTCATGGGTCTGCAGAGAAGGGTTTGGGGTCAAAGCAGCGCAGACGTTGGCAGGTTGCCACAGAAAAAACAAGCACCACACTGTTTCACTGGTTGCGTGTGAAGCCATGCACCATTTTGGGCAGCAATTTTCGCATGAAGAAGTCTTCAATCACAACAGATGCCAGCCAAGAGTAGCCTTTCATGTAAATGTGCTATTTAAGAAACGTGCTGTTTTGACAGGCCAAGAACCCAAGCCTTGACTTTGGAGGCACATATGGATTTCATTGAGATCTTTTCAAGTACTCTAAGCTACATTTTAAGTTTTGCTTGAATCCAGGAACTGTTGAGCCAAGTGTACATTTCGAAGAACTGCGCCGTTTTCCTGCCGAGAGGAGTGAAAAGCATCTTCATGATGGTTGGTGGAAATTACTGATGTTGTTGACAACTAACAGGAAAACCTGACACCACATGCTCCTTCTTTTTGTCTAATTATCCATAGAAATTCGGATCATTTGTCTCCCATGAATGGATAATAAAGATAGCTGATGTGAACTCATCAGCTTGTCGCATTGCATTACTTTGTACGAGAACCCCGCCTGAGCCATCGCTTTGGTCAAAAAGTCTCAAAGTTTGTGGGATTTCATAACAATTCCACTTTGCAAATGAGCTATTTAATACTTTTGACTAAACATCACATTTCCCACTGAAAATGAAAAGAAGAAACCAGCTTATTTGTCAAAGGTTCATTTTGGCAGTATATATCTTCGGTCAGCCAGGGGCAACATCTCGACACAAGCTTTAGTTACCACCTCAGATTCAGTGCGGTAGGTCTGAAATTCCCTAAATGTACCGCATCAGGCTGCGCTCACACTTGCATCTGAACTGCCAGCTGTTTTGTTGCTGAGTTTGACTGGACTGAAAATAGGCAAAAACAAAATAGCAGTGAATTGTGAAATTATATTTTTGTTGGGTGTTTTGAAAGTGGAAAACGGATATTATGTGTATAAAAGCCAAACATAAAATCATGAAATCAGGACTGAATGCTTAGCTAATAAGTTGATTTTGCATTTTCAGTATGTCTGCAAGAAAATAATGGCTTGGGTTTGGGAGGGGGTTGGTTTTAATACTTTATTATCTGAGACTGCTTCCCTGCTTGGCAGTCCTGAGAACTACTTACTACATACACAGCTCCACATGCACAGAAAAATAAACCAAAGATAGAGGAAATCTCAGCCAAAGCAGTAGGAAAAAGCACCCAACAGAAAAGCAAAGCAGCTAAATGCTTTTCAATGAGGACCAGAGGAGGATGGAGCAGACCTTCCCACGTGGGAGGCTACGGTCATCACTAAGGTAGGCATTGCAGCAGAAAGAAAACCATGTTTCTACATTTTTTTCTTTATCTGCAATTTTTTTACACATATTACAGCAATGTATTGATCTCCACAGGGCTGGCTGTAAGCAAAATCCAAGACACAGTGCCCACCCTCAAGAGCAAGAAGAAAGGGGAACAAATATCTGCAAATGTGAAACGTATTTTTCCCCAGCGACCCATGTTTCCTGGTAAAATGGCAGATGGCAAAAAGGAATCAGTGCTTCTGGGGTGCTTCACTGGGAACAAGGCAAACCCCTCCTCTGCCTCCTAGGAAAGGGGTGAATGCTGGTGTTGGCCTTCTGGTCACCACAGAGGGTCGGCCCAGAGATGACGGAAGCACGGGGAAGCGGCAGAAGCTGCTAGTTTTGGTGCACGCAATGTCAGCACTGCCGAGCAGTTGCGCCATTTCCTGTTCTCACTTCTGATGATTTAAAAATGATGGGTTTTAACATTCTTTGCTGTACATAGTGCTGTTGAGAGGTACAGCCAAAGGGCTGAGGCAAAGGACGGTTTGCTTTTCAGCAGGCAAGACCACAGCATCTATTTGCAGCATAAGTAACCTGTGATGGTCTGTTACACTGCTAGAAGAGGTTATTAATAAAATAAATGCCCGCCCGCGCGCACACACACACACACTTGCAATAATTTCCAATTATCCACTCCACGGGCGACTTGGAACAATACATGGGGAGTGGGTGCCCCATTCCTCTCTGTTCCTAGGGACTATCATGGCTAATTTTATTAGGATGAGATTTTTCCTCTGAACTATTTCAGATGCAATTAAAAAACAGATGGGGAAGGAAAATGCACATGGCCAGCATTAAAACCACACTGTCTGGGCTAAAAGCTTTTGATGCAACGAAAACTGATAAGCATGAAAACACTTTGGGACAGCAATGGCTCAGTGGGAAGGAATGCAGACAGGGGTGAGGGACTGAGAATAAAACAAGGTTTCCTGGGTTTGACTCAACACACTGGTCCAGAGCTTTGGGAAATGGCCCTCTCAGCAGGTAAGGGTTTGCTTGTGATGCTGCCAAAGAGATGACAGCTTGGGTTGTGTGCCAGAGGCATGCCGGCTACGTTGCTGAGATCTTCCTCGAGGTTAAACCTGCCTGACCTTGGGAAGTTTGAGAGGTGCTGAACTGGTGCAAGCAGTCACCCGTGTGAATCTCCCCTCCGATGCACCCCAAAGCACTCAGTCCTCAGTATTTGGAGTGCTCCTGACGACGATGAGCTTGGGCTTTGTAAGTCTTCAGCAGGTGGCATTTCAGCGAGGTTATATTTCAGCGAGGTTTGAGTGGTCACCAAGCAGATGATCTCATTCATTAGCCATTTCCATTCCAAAGCCATCGCTTACATTTCCACCACCTGCTGAGGCTGCAGCCTGTCCCTCCTTTGCAATCCTGGCTGCCCCAGGAGGTTGGGGGCAATAACCCCTGCATCCCTCAGCATCACAAACTCACTCAGATCTTAATGGGGGCTGTTTTCAGGAACTGTGAAAACTGAAGCATCAATCAAACCCAGGAATCATTCTAATTTGATTAAAAATTTATCTCGTCGATCTAATCATAACCTAAACCCAACTGCAAGTTCTGCCTGTGTGATAGGATTAGTTACTGGGATTTCAGAATGCTCCCTTGATACCTTGTTACACACTGAGACAGAGCTCCAGGAGATGTTAAATTCCTGCTTGCTGCATAGACTTAAATAAATAAAATGTGGGCACTTGGACTTACTCCCCAAGTAGCCAGAGGAGAAATGGAATGAGGGTAAGAAGAGAAATTAGTGCAGTTACAAGAAATGTGCCCAGGTACAGGCTCTGCCACAGAGGTTCTATGGACCAGATAGGAGAAGGTCCTTAAAATGGATCCCCAAGTCCATTTTGACCGGAAAAAACATGTGTTTCTGTCCATTGCTGCTGCAACAAAGTGAGAGGAGGCTTGAATCCCACTGTCTTGGCTGGCACCAAAACACTGTTTGGCCAAGTGCTGCATGCCTCTGCAATCTGTGCAAAGGGAAGAGCACTGGCTCTGCAGAACTCCTCATGAACAATGAGGGGAAGACATGAAAAGATTGCTAATAAAAAACATTAACTGATTTACTTTTCCCCTGAGCTGCGTGGAAATAACTTTCCGAAGCAATAGCCCAAGCTTCTCCTTTTGCACTGCTATGTTTTAGCAATTACAGCAAAGGAGCAGGCAATCGTAGCACGATTCAGCATGTGCCTTTCATCTAGCAGCAGAGCTAATTACTGAGACAGCATCTGCTCATGGGATTATGTTACATGACGGGTGTCTCGCAGACTGATGTCTGACAGAGAGGTGTGCACCCTGATGCACCCTTTTGTCAGCTTATGGGTGCCCACTGGGATGCTCTGGCTTCCCAAATGTGGCCTTATCACCTCTAAAAATTGTGCCTACCCTTGAGCAAGGGTCGTTACCCATTGCCACATTCCAAAAACCAGATTTTCCAGGTCGGAACACAGGAACTACTTTCAGCTTAGGTACTTTACCCCATGCTAAAGAGAAGAGAAACTTATGAATCACTGAGTTTAACATATTGGAAGAATGTGACCTTTTTATTGTCAGTGATATTTTAAGTCAGATCTGAAAGTCTGTAAATGTCTTGTTCATACTAAAAGCAAATGAGACTTCATCATCCAGCCACCCACGATGACCTGCAGATTGAGATATAATATTACTGCCTCTTCAAATTCAATTGAATTGTCATTATGCCCCAAAGATCCCCCAATTTAGTAAATATAATGCAATTGGCTTAAAACCCCCTGACAGCAAATGCCCTCGTTCTTCACAAATATGTAGTATTTTCAATCAACATTTAAATTAACGTTTCCTTCATTATGATCCAGCAGTTCAAGAGATCCTGAAATCCAATTCCAGCCATTAAGGTGTGAGCCCATCCCCAATATTAAGGCTTTCCACTTCCCACTTCCATTTTAGTAACGGTCTGCTTCAAATTTATGTATCTGTTTGTGTTTGGTCCTGTTTCCTAGTTGCTCTGTCTTCTTTCTGCTCTGTACTTTGGCATTATTAACAAGAAATGTTCCCATCCCTGTAGCAAGTAGAGGTTTTGACCCCTAGCTGTGGCTTTCAGATGCAAACATCAAGTTCTCATAATCAAGTATTTGTTTGTCCCCAGCTACTGTAAAGTCTTCTTGGCTGGCCTCCGTATCTCATTTTCTTCAAATTCATTATTTTGGATGTGATTATTACGCTTGCTTGGGTTTTGTATTTAAGCAGAGCATCAAGTTACGTGAAGTGAGCTCTCTGCACAGCCAGGGTGACAGCAGCAGGACCCGCTGACAAAGAGGGATTCTCCAGAGCCGTGTCCTGCTTCCTCCAGGTGTGCTATCACACAAGGCTGTGTAACACCCCACTGCTCAGGGGGTCATAAATCACATCGCTCCATAACGCAGCCCGTGGAGTTAAAGGGGTGCATCTCCTGCCCGTGACTAACACGGAGTGAAAACGGCCGAAGCAACAGCCCTGGATGGAGTCAGGAGATGCTGAAGACCTCTTGTGCATCCATGAGCCCTGCAAAACTTGAGGAAATGTTTGCACACAGCACCCAACAAACGAAATCACCCCTAGTGTTTTGCAGTTTATTGTCAGAAATTTGCATCTGTAGCATCTGCCAACAAAACCCAGTCACTGCATCCCATCAGAGGGGAACTGGCCACGTGCAAAATGAGAACAAAAGCAAAAGCCTGCGGGGCTGAAGGCTGTTGACTGCCGTGCACCAGCGGCATTTGCTGCGCTGTTACAGTCAGACCCGGCCTCTGGTCAAGCAACAAATCATGACTTTACATTTGCTGTAACCACAGAGAGCCAGAAAAGCTCTGATTTACTTCTGACCGAGCCTTGGCGAAGTTGTGAAGGAGAAGAGGGATGGGAGCTTTGTGGCTGTGGGTATTCCATGCATCACGGGAGTTTCAGGACGAGTCGATGACACCGATGCAAACAGCAGCTATTCCAGATTGCCCCACTGCGCATGCAGCACTGAAAAGCTTTGCAGAAACATGGGAGCCTGGAGAGGTTTCTGGAAACCCATGCCCAAACCTGGTCTTGGACAGTACCTCCTGCCCCTTACTTTTCTGCAGGACCCCCACCATTGCACTTCCCACCTCCCGCTCAAAGCTCAAGCTTCAGCAGGTTGCCCAGGACTGTGTCTACTCAGGCTCGGAATATCTCCAAGAACGCACTCTAACAACACGATAATTTCTAAAAATCATGCTATAAAGCAAGGAGCAGGCACAGTGCTTACCCAAGGCAGACCTCACAGAAGTCGGCAGGAATGCCATACAAATTAGCCATGTTTTATAGGACCAACCCATGCATGCTAACCTTTATCTTAATCATCTGCAGAACAGTAACAGGGAAAAAACAAAAGCAATCATGTGCTCAGGGGCTGATCACGGAAGTCAGGAGTCGCTGGCCAGACCCGGTGCAAAAGCCTCCTGCAATCAGATGCTTTAACAGTAAATCATGCTATCAGCACACGAAGTTGCTGAATTACTGTCTCAGCAGGTCTGAACAGCACTGATTCCCTTTTCTCCTCTCTTTGAGGTGAGCAGCTTTTTAACATTAATACAACCTCTTAACACAGAGCTTCTCTACACATACGTACACCGTCATACGACTGTCTGTGACGAGCTACGCGGGTGTATTTCCGCATCTCCTCCTGTCTCTCCCTTTTTATTGAAGGAATTCAGATAAGTAAGTGTCCAAGACTTGGCCTGATGGAAACTGTACCAGTCTCTGGTCAAAAAGCATCATCAGCATAATTGTGCTCTACCAGAACAGAGAAAAGGCAAACCAGTGCCCTGATGGGATAAAGGGCATGTTAGGAAGGACTACACTGCACACTGTGACGGAGAGAGGTGAACAGCTGGGCATAGAAGCATCACAGCCCTGCTGCTGTGGCGAGGGAGGCACAGCGAGCGAGGCGACAGCGGCAGGGGCACGGCACGCAGGGTGAGCACGGCAGAACCATGAAGGGCAAACTGCTGACACAACCCGAAAGAACATCAACAGGGAACGACAAAAGTCCACACAAAGGCTTAATGGGGACTCCATTCCCCACTCAGCTCTCTAACAATCACTCCGGGGTGCATTAAAACTACCCAAGAGCTGGGAAAGCATCTGCCGCTAGCCATGTTACAGCAGGCAAGGCAGCAATGCTCCCTGCCTTGGCTGGCTGGGGGCCCTTGCTGTGGTGGCATCTCTGAGACATCAGAGACCCAGTGTCTACTCAAAGGCATCACCTAACAATTGCAACCCAAACTCATCAAAAGATTCTAAGATCAGGATTTAATTTTACAGGTGATAAATCAAATGGATGGTGATTTAATTCTAGGAGCAATTTAGATGACTATCAAAGGGCATATGCAAGACAGGTCTGGAGGTTTTGAAAACAGCCAGCGCCAGGCAAAATAATGCAAACAATCGTATGGAGGTTTAGTTGTGGGCACCGTCTCGTAATGAGGTCCATAACGACCTCGTATGGATAACTGGGATATTTCTGCATGTTGTGGAAGAGACACATTCAGAGAAGGAAAGTTAGAAGCAGTCTCCTCAGAGACTGTACTTGCTTCATATTCAGAAAAGGAGAATATATATATATATATATAATCAAGATACCATATTCACTAGAAATTTCTGAGCTGCAGTAAACCACACACCATTGGATTTCTGAAACCATCATTTCCTGTTGCAATTAAAATTTTAACATCATCCATATTTCTTCTATGCCCCTGGATGCGCGAGTGTGATAGACCACTTTCAGTGTGTTTCTTCCCACAGATTCCACGCCTTGTCTGCTAAATCACATTATTCCTACCCTTGATTCCCATCTGCTTCTACGTGCATGTATAGCACGTACTTGGGCTTTCATCATTCCAGCAGTAACGGGTCCGATCCTGGGGCACTTTGTTGGGGGTGATAAGGGAAGTCAGCAGTGATTATCAAACAGACGGAAAAGAGCCGGGGTGGAAGTGGAGAGAGGATTAGAATTTTTTCTAGTGAATTTTAATGGACTTTAATCAGCTACTCCACATTGATTACCATAAACCTTTTGAGTCTACGTTTCATATGCAAGTATGCATGACGGTGATTGATACGGGTTTTCAACTCACCTAATTTAATTCCTGTACAGCAATCAACAGTCATCTGTCTCCAAAGTAATCAGACTGGCCTGTGCGAGGAGATGAGAAGAGCTCGGAAGGCTTCCCCAGCCCTTCCTCTGCCCCTGCTCCCAGGGCTGGCACTGCTCCTTCCTCGGACCCTGCCACGGCACAGCCCTGCTTGACCTTGGCCATGGCCAGGAGCATCAGTGAGAACCATCACAGAGAGAGGGGCTGTCAGAAAAGCAAGATACAAGCTACCAGAGGAGCGAGTATCCTTCAGCACATGGATCATGACCATCTTTACCCTGGGGAAACCCACAGACATCTGTAGGAAGTCTGCAGAGAGAACAATTCACCACTGAAATAGTAAAAATGCACTCAAAACCCAGTAGTGCCGCAGGATTTGCAAGTATCTGTCACCAGTTATAGATACCTGCCCTAAATCAGGTGCATTTCTACTGGCTCGGTAGCCAGCCAGGCTATGTGTAGCAACCAAATGCTGTGCCTGATAGCTATACCTGACAAATTAGGAGTTTAAAAAATGGAAAACCCCCTATCAAATATGGTAAAGTAGTTCTCATTTTGCCAGGTCTTAAATGGATCCATTTTCTGTTACAAATGACATAATAGAAAGCCCATTTGATTTGTCTGGTGAAAAACATGCTCCAGAAAAATAAAAATGCTGTGCTACTTGTGAGTAAAAAGCATTTTAAAACATTGAGACGGAACAGGCACATATTCAGTAAAAACAATGCAGAAATTCTGGGAATAACAGCAGTTTCAAAGTGTCTTTGATGAAAGTTTCAGTTGGGAAAAAACAAAGGGTAATATTTCAATAAAATTGGATTCATGAAAACATTTTGATTGTCTCTAATCATCAGCGTCAATATTCTCTAAGGCATTATCCAGCTATCCTAAATGAAAGCACCATTTCAATAAGGGAGGAAGGAGCACAGCAAAGTAGACAAGACTCAGCTCTTCCCTTAGTTCCTAAGATCCCAATCTTGGATTGATGCCAGCATTTCCTGCCTGTGCCCTTGTGCCCAGCATGAATCAAGAAGATGTAAACCTAAGAACAAATTTAAATTGCCTGAGCAAGCTGAGAGCAAGACCCAAAGGTTTGGCTCGGGATAGCCGGCTTACATCCCCTTCCAGCCCACAAGGCTACTTTGGGATGCTATTTCAGACCAGTCCAGCCCTGTCCCACACAGGTTTGCTTGTTCACCATTCACCTCTATTCTGAGGCATGCATAACTGAAATGGTGATTTTTTCCCCCCCTAAATCAAGTGCTTAGTGAGCCCTGTCCTACACAGGAGGAAACATGGAGCCGTGCAAACCTACAGAAGAGGCAGAAGGCAGCAAAGCCTCAGCTGGCTCCAGACACACCAGGACCAGAGCTGAGGTCCCTCTCCACCTGCCTGGACTTACCACCATCATAGTGGTTTCTTCTTGTTCTCTTAAACATTTTACAAAGTTAACAAAACAACAAAAAGCCCAGGAAAGAGGTTTCCTCTTTCTGCAGCACTCCAGTGCACGCCTTTCCTGAGCTGAACCAGCAATCCCTGGAGGGTTTCATCATCATTTGATTCTACCATTACAATATATTCCACTTTTGCTCTGAAAATTCCCTTGGGATTCAAGCATTTTTGAATGTCAGTAGGAAAAAGAGATTGAGTCTACTGTGGCTATTTGAATGCTGCAAGAGCATTTCTGAGCTGGGAGTTCAGTAGCAGTTTCACACCAGTCTGTAATGAAGATGTGACATTAGAAAAATGCAAGGATGGAGCTGATATGTAGCAAGAAGCAGCTAGTATTGGGGAAAGGATATATTTTAACCTAACATACTGGCTGATTTTGTGAAAGCATGTGCCTGCAAACCAACTAGCCATAAAATAAATATTATTGGCTCAGTTGTCTCAATACAAAGGACACAAGTGCTGAAAGCTGAAGTTCACAGGTTTATCTTCACAGAGGATCGCTGTTCCTGAAACCTACATGCAGCCTGTCTGCTTTTCTGACAGCTCTTTTCAGATTCTGCTCCCCTAAAAAGCATAATTTTATTTCATTTGTCTTTTCATTGCTCTGTCACATCCCAAATTTCGAAGGAACTGGAGCTTTGTGCGTGCAGGGGGAGCTGATGGATCGACAGTGTTGGCTTGTACTAACAACCCCTGAGCAAGCCAGCCTCTGGGGGAAAAACATCTAAACTAACACACTCAGCAAGAGTAGAAAGAGATTAAAAACATGCAAATCATTCTTCTATGATTATTTTCTTTTCCCCTATCTCTCCTTCAGGGGAAGGGAACTGTCCTCTACGCTCTGCTCCAAAAATGGGGCATTTCCATGAATTCCACCTGTGGACCTTTCTGGGTTATCTCCTGAGATTTGTGTCTCTGCTCAGCGATGGGAAGTTGGACATCAGTGTATACCTCTGGAGGGAACTCTAATGTTATCCTGGCTCATTTTGAACAAAGATTTTTCCCTTACATGCTAGATCTGCTTATTTGCATGAAAGAAGCATCAAAATCAGTTTTGAACGCTTCCCACCAAGCTCACACATATATTGAATACTTCCACCAGCTTTCTTGAGGTCTCTGGACTTCTGCCATAAGCATCTGCATCCTGATCTGTTTTCTCAACTGTGAGTAAATGTAATCGGTTACGTATTTACTTATTTTAATAACTACTTTGCAGTGTCGTGTGTTACTCAACAGTAAAAATAATAATTAAAAAAATCCTGTGTGGCTCTCCAGACTACATCAGGACTACCAGCTCTGGAGACTGCATGCATCTCAAAGCGTAAGATTTCTTTCTTTTCCAGCACAGAAATATACTCAAACCTCCACAGATAGCCAAATGACGGCACAGAAAGCAAACAAAGAAACTGTTTCACAATGAAGCGGCAAATTTTTTGAAAAAAGACCTTAAGGAATTTGTCCTGAAGATCAGCATCTTCCCACACACCTGGTAAAATTACAGTATCTCTCTGCTGGAAAATCGTATTAGTAAAGTCAGACCTTGGGGAAGAGCCTATTTGGCTCAGCCAGTACAGTGGCACTCTTTGCAGCGGGAGGTGATGCTTACAGCACTGGGAACATGCTCTCAGTACCTGCACATCACCCATCAGCCCAAGAAATTCTTGCCAAACTGAAAAAAACCCTCAAAGTTTGACAGGTCTGTTGGCAGCACTCGTGGCACAAGTTCTTGGAGAAACCAAGGCAAGAGCTTGCATAGACCCCAGGGAAGTGGGGGGAGGTGCATGGCTCAGACCCTGTCCCGTGTCCTGCCATCAGAGAGGTCAGCATGGAGGGGAATGGGGTCTCAGGGCCACAGGTGGCCTTTAGACAGTCATGTCCCCATCTTCCCCTGCCCTCCACCTGAGGGCAGGGGCAGGATGGAGCTGGTTGTGTCTGCAGCATGGCCAGGGCATCTCCACCCTGATCGCCAGAGAAACATGTCTACCCTGATGGCCAGGGAAAAACATCCATATGGATGGCCAGGGAAACATCTCCATCCTGATGGCCATGGAAATATCTCCATCCTGATGACCAGGGATAAACCCCTGTCTGGATGGTCAGGGAAACATCTCCACCTTTATGGCAGCTCAAGATGGCTGGTGCTTGGGGAACTATCTGTTAGGGCCACCAATTTACCCACTACCATTGCTCCCCAGTAACACCAGTTCGGGATAGCCAGGCTGTGCCCTGTGCTGGAGAGGCACATCACAGAGGTGCAGAGACAGCCACCACGGCAAGGCACGGGCAGCCGGGGGGCAGCCCTCCCCTCTGCAGGCAATGCCCAGCACGGCTGCTCCTTGTGCCCCTGTGCAAGCAGAACCCTGGCAGCTCTGGGCATCCTGCTGCTGCAACCTGAAAGAGGCACCGAGATGCTCCAGCAGCTGCTGCTGGCCCAGCTGTCAGCCCTCCGAGGCTGCAACACGAGGTATTTTGCTGATAAAACTGAGAAGCATAATATCTCACTGGGGTGTCAGTTAGGGTTTGACGGTACCAGGTAGGTTTCTTTTGGCTTCAGATGTCAGGTTTCAGCAAACTGCTGAAAACCACAGATACACACTGGGAAAATCAGAGTTACACATTGTGCTGTGGAAATTATCTGGCAGCCAGGAGCTGGAGGATCCTCCTCAATGCCACCGCATCCACTGCTCCTCCAGCTCGCACCAATGAACCGCAGCCATCACCCGAGCTACCCATCGTCCCCACCGCAGTGGTCCTTTGCAGCTCTCCATTTGTATCTTTTCAGAGGTCTCTTTTCTTTTTTCTTCCCTTTTCTTTCGCGTAAAAGGTCGCTTTTCCTTTTAAACACATTAGTTTGTTGTAAAGATTTGCCAACACTTTAGCTTTTTTTGTGTTGTTGTTTATGAGTGATGAGATGTCTTTTTTCCCCCCTGTTTTTCCCTCTTATACTTCTTTTTAAAACCTTAGTGAAATTTTCACAATAGTTTTAATCTACTGAAACCCAGGGCTTGGAGACAGGGCAAGCGATAGATTTCCATCTCAAAGTGGGGATTCTTCAGAAAAAAGAAATAGAAAAAGGTCACCACCATCACATCTGTTTTAAAATTCTGAACTCTGATCTCCATGAAAATCAACTTTCCTCATAGCCAATTAAAATTTCCCTCAACAAAATTATAGCAGTACAGTGAAACAGATAATTTTGTCACAAGAACATGAAGTATCTAGGCAAGCCAAAGGTAGTGTCCTCTGGTGACATCTGGGTTGCAGATCCTTGCATGTCCTTGTCTTTGTGCAGAGGGGAAAGATGGGTCCTGAGATGTAGCACTGGCTTAGGATTAAAGGACTGGTGGAGCCTCGGCTCTGGAAGAACCCCCTTCCTGACGTTGGGGCTGCAGGGAATATGGGATCTGAAGCCAAAACTGTTGTCCCTGAAGCTCCTCTGCATGAAACATGCCACCTCTGCTCCGTCACCTTTCAAAGGCATCAAAGTACATTCAAAGAAAAAAAAAAATACAACTGCCCTAACAAAACCAGCACCAGAGATATACGATGGCGTTCAGAGATGCTGGGGAGTCTGAACCCCCTCAGCAAGGAGTCCACAAAAAGCAAGAAACTCTCTCCCCAGCCCACGTTCCCAGTACCCAGGCACACATCAGATAATGACCAAACACATTTACCTTTCCTACGCGTTGCTGCTTACATTTCTAAGCAAATCACTGTGAAAACCGTGGTGCAGTTCCTATATCACTTATCAGGCAGGAGCAAAAAAAACCCCAATGACACATGGAGCTGCAGACTGAGTTTATATATAAGCTGGTACAGAAAAAATAACCTCTGTAACATAAAGGTTGGATGAAAGATCTGTATGTGAGTGCTCCAGAGAGTGCACAAAGCCAAATCACCACCTGCCAGGGCAGTCGTACACTGTCATTCAGCAGGCAGGATGCCTCTTCATATAAACTCTCTGTTTTAAACGGACTTTGAACCACAGCTGTAGTGCATTTCTGAAGGCTAAATGTATAAGTAAGCTGACTGAAGGTAAAAAACAGTTGAACAATGTAGTCTTGTTTTTTCTCCTGCTATTGGTACCAGTCCTGCTTTAGTTCACAACTGCTTTCAAACCTTTGCCATTTCCAGTGTCTCCAGTATCGAGCTATATAAATTTGATCCCGGTGACTTGAGATAAATGATTTTGTTACAGCAAAAACTGTGTACTGATGAAAATGTCCCTTCATAGAAATAGATAAAAGTGAGGCCACCCAAACACAATTGCTCACTCCTGCCTGCTGCCAAATCCACACACTGCAAAGGGCTTGCAGGGATGTGACAGTCTTGCTGTCCTTACCACCACGATCTGGACCATGAGCCTCTCCACATCTACATCAGCAGCTGTGACAGCGCTTCTGTGCTGGATGTGCAGACCACAAACAAAGAGAAGTCTCTTGCCGATGGATTCATCACCTGCAAGTGTCCAGCTTTCACTGTGTTGCGACACTAACCACGGAGTGCAGCACACAGTGAGAACGTCTTTGTCAATGGAAGAAGGTTTAAAAAGGCAACCAGAACTGTTCTCATTGCACTGATAACAGCCCCAGCACCAGAAGAGCTGGCTTCCTGGACATAAATCAAAAAGGTACTTGAAACCCTTGGTGGGACTCGTCAGAGAGCATTTAGCTGTCCCCGGTGCACACATCTCGATCTAAGCCACTTTTCTATACCAAACGGAGAAAAAATGGCACGTTTGAAGCATGATGCATCTGTTCCTGAGGTTGATGCCTAAAGCAGATCCCTTGAATTGCACCCTAGAAGTGGCTGTTTCTTTCTATTAACTCTAAAGGGAGTCCAAGCAGTATGCCGGGTTAGCTGAGATGAATTGCACACTGTCCATACCAGCTACGTGGCTGGAGTCACCCTGCTCATCACCGCAACACAATCTTCTGCATCCTTGCAATGGAAATTCTCATAACATTTTAAATCTGGATACAAGGAAACCACACATCAAATCCAAAAAGTAGGAACAGATATTGCAGGACACATTTAATTTCTGAAATTAGAAACATGGTCAGGACACTGGCGCTAATGGTGCACTGGGTGAACTTTATGACTCCAACAGAGCAGAGCTCAGTATTAGCTGCCACAGGAAAGGTGTCTGCCTTGGCTCCCAGACCAAATTTCAGTGGTTTCTGTGGGAGAAGCAATGCCAAGGTTTTCACCCAGTCCTTCAGTTTGGTAGTATCCAGCTTGGAAACCCGAGAAAGTGTAGATCTTTAAAAATTACAGAACTTCTTTTCTGTGGAAATCCCTTTAAGATATTTCAGGTTCAACAACCAAAAAAGTAGGCACCCTTGATGTTGCTAACACTGAAAACACTGCTGTGGGGTGGAGGGTTTTGTTCGGTGGGTGCGTGCAGGGAGGTGTGTGGTGCAATGGTACAGCCCCAGCTGCCCGTCCTTGACCACATCCATCAGGTTCTGGCACCCAAATTTTCAGCTGCTCATTTCCTGACTTAAACCCCAAAGCAGTCACCAAGAGGGAGACCACTTACATGGGCACTAAGGGTGCACATACCTTCCACCCTGAATCTCAGCTTTCTTTCCAAGCAGCAGTTCCTCACCCACTTTAAACTGCACGTTTACTACAGTCTAAATTTACTGTAGTTTAAACTACAGCCAAGCTGAAAAACCTGCCCTGCTGGGAGCCACACTGGCCCCGAGCATCACGCAGTACCCTGAACCGCAAAACTCCTCCTCCATAGAAGTTGATCTGAGAAGTTTCTTTGAAAAGCTGAAACAGCAGCTGCTGAAATCCTAAAATCAAGAGCTATTTGCAGCAGGGCAGCTCACTACCATCACAAAATTGTGATGCAACATGTAAAATGGCCTGTCCCGTGGTTTAGCCGTATCCTACCCCTGCACAGAGGGGCTGCACTAGCCGAGGAGGAGGAGGGTGAGGAGGGGAGGCCATGTACACCCCATGCCAGCCCCACTGCGAGAGGCAGGCTGCTATTCCAGCAATGCCGCGGTCCGCAGTGGTGGGGGGTAGTTGGATCTGTTACCATGTGAAATTGCATACGGAGACACAAACGTTTTCTCTGCAACTCAAGCAAGGCTAATTTGCCATCATCAAATTAACTCCTCTGCAGGGACAAGGGGAGAAAACTCACATGCAGGGAGAAATTGCATTAGGTTTATCTACTGGACTTCATAAAGAAAAATCCCTCTCTAAGCAAAATTGTCCTTGTAGAGAGCCAAGTGCTGCTGGAGGCAGCGCAGCTCCAACACGGCCCCTCATCCGCTGCCTTCCCTCCAACACCATTGCCTGCCATGGCTTCTCCGTACCCTGCTCTGTGCCACCGAGGTTCCCACACATTTTCCCCTTCATTTCACTCTATTAAAGCACTAATTGATTGACCAGATCACGAGAGCCCAGATCTCTCCCCCGGGACGCTGTTGCATTTGCAGTGACAACTGCAAACAAGCTTATGGATGGGCAGTTTTGCACAGTAAATCATTAAAGCTTCAGCAGCCGTGCTGGGATGACAAAACCACCGTGTCCCATCCCAGCCACGTCCCTGCACTCTCCCATGTCCACAGCCGTCTTTGAGCCCCCCTTTACCCCCTGATCCCCCTCCCCAGCCAGTGCCAGAAGCAATACCATACAGCTAGATGTGAACCTTGGTCTGTTTTTCCTGCATCCGGGGAAGAAAATGCCCTTTGGTGCATGCTGCCGTGCTTGCTGGTGCGGGAGCACAGGGGTTGCTGCTGCCTCTGGCCTGTTCCTGCTATCCCTCCTTCCTTGCCCAGGGGTGCTGCAGGATCTAGCTTTGACTGTACCCGCTCACCCCCCAAAGATCATAAATCCCGATGTATTCCTCCCCCTAGCAAAGGTATGTGGAAGTCTGGAGAAGCTAAAAGCTTTTCCCAAGCCAGAAAACATGAGCAGCTGCTTACCCGCGGTGTTTGTGGGACCTGCCTCCCCAGTTCTCTGGCTGTCCCCCCCAAAACTGAAAGACATCTCTACAGCAGAAAAATGAGATCTCTGAGCAGCACCTCCACAGCCCAAAGCACCACGTTGGTATTCTGGTCTTCCCACTCCTGCAAAGCAGCCTTATTTATCCCAAACCAACCAGCCTCCTCCCGAACAGCAGTGAATTATACTGGGCGATACCTAATGCGATGAATGGGCACCATGTCTGAGCAGATGATACAGTGCCGTCCCCTCATGCAAGACAAAGCTTCCAGATACCCTTGCACAGGCAATGCATTAGCGCTGGCTGAAATGATGTTCCCTGCAGCTTCCATGTGCACACAGTAAAGAGAGAAGGAAAAAAATAGCAGGCAGCACTTTGCCTCTCAAATGATCACCATGGAAAGTATTGACTTTTCAAAATAATCTCATCAGTGCTGCTGGGTACAGAATTTATTCTGCATCTGATGCAGATGCACTCCTGTTGCTTAAGCATTCAGGCTTGTTCTGACTTCAAAAAGCATTTTAGCCAAGACAGAGAAGCTTATTTTAATTAAAAGCCTATAATCCAAGATTATCATTACTTCTGTTCCTGTTGCCTACCCCTAGACACTGGAGATCCTCTACACTGTGTCCTGTGCAAACTATTTAACATTTACAGCTGAGGGTCTTTGCACTTAGAAACAATCTGGCCACAAACTGTAACTGAATATGAAATTCCAGTTTCTCCCCTCTCTTTTCATCCCTCTCTTTGGCTCACAGTGGCTAGGTACAATGGACAGATTTGGAGTCTGTTTGCCAAAAAAAAAAGAGCTAATATTTACTGGTAGCGATATTTGTCTTTTCTGTAATGCACTTGATCTAAATCGCTTTACAGACCTGAATGGCCATGCCTTGGAAATGCCTCAAAACTCACTTGTACAAAACACAGCCCTCGTCGCGTAACTGGAACCAGACTCATATCCCCTAAGCTCTGGAAAAACAAATTCTCATGCCTGAAAACTGATCAGATAGCATCCCTCTGATCATGAAGCAGCCACAGCACCACTGCAAAAACTCTGCTGGACACACTAAAGAAAACCAGCTTCAGGACAATAAGTGCAAGGACCAGCAGGAGCAGCTTAGAGAAGGTGGGCATGGGAAGGTGAGTGATGGGTGGCCACTCTAAAAAATACAGAAGGAAAAAGATGGAAAGGGAAGGGGCGAGACACCCTGCAAGAGACCATGGGAAGTCAAACACCCCTGTGCAGGGCCAGGCTCATCTCCTCCCACCGGCTTTCAGAACAGCATTCAAGAGGTACTCTGAAAATCTCATCTATGCTCTTCTCGTTTTGTTTTGGATAAATACAGACCCTACAGAAGCAGCCAAAGGGGATGCCTGCATCATTGCTGCACGCTTGCCACGGCGGTTCTGCCCCAAACTGGGGAGAATGGGGCTTCACAGGGTGCTTCCAGCCTTCAGACTCCTCCTGACTGTGATCCTGCACACTGAGGACTGGCTAATGGTTACCAGGCAGCTGTGTATTTAATAAAAAAAAATGTCAGGCTGTCTTAAACATTTAAGACAGTTTCAGATGTCTGTGCATGGGCACACGTCACTTCCATTTGCACGCAGCTGGCACAAGGATGAGAAAACCACTTGGAAACAGAGCAGGAGGCACCCAGGGCTGTTCTCCTCAGAGCGGTGCCTGGTGCACGCTGCATCTCACCGGGGAAAGATGGACTTTCTCGGAGATGCAGGAGAGTCCACCCTTCTCAGCTTTCCTGATATCATTGGTCTATACGGGCTTGGCCTGAAATAGTATTTGCAGGGATGATTTTTCCCTCCCTGTAAATACCTCCCGACCCAGTTGAGGGACCACGGAGAGCCATTCTAACTGGAGCAGAACTGATCACTGCTACCTGAGAAAGCAAGAGTCAGCCATCTTAAACACACACCAGTATGAGTCAATTTAAAGCCCATGTGGGAAATCAAGGAGGAAAAATGTATCTGAGACCCTCCATGTCTCTTCAAACTGCCAACGCTCAGGTCTTGGCCAAATCCTGCTTCTCTCAGGCTGACCATTGCTCTTTAGGCATTCCCTATTATTTCAAGCCTGCCTCTTCCATGAATGATCCCTCTCTCTCCTCCCTATTCTTCCACTGCTTCTACCCCCTCCCCACCTCCTGCAGCCCCACCACTGTTGTAAGATCCTTCCCCTCTGCAGCTTTTGCCATCTGGAACCGCCTTCCTGTATCCCACCAACTCACTCCCAGCTTCATCTGCAAATGCATCTCCAGGCCCTCGCCTGTTCCTTTGAAATCCTCTCTCCTTCTGCTGCTGTTTATTATTTAACTCTGTCATTGCATTATTTAAAGCGCTATTAAGGCGTGTTTGGAACAGAGTCTGCACAGAAGTGCCACGGTATAGAAAGCTGGACCCTTGGCAGAAATACTCTGAGAGCCAAAATCGTGACAGTTGGAGGGAAGCTGTTTGGATGGAAGAGGGGAAGGCATGTTCTGGATGCCAACATGAATTTTCTCCCCCCTTGGGTCTGATATAAGATCCTCTTCAAGATGCCTTTTGCTGCCTGCAGCTTTGGGATGAGGTTTCATGGTAGCACCACCTGGCCAGCTGACACCCAGGCAAGTTGTCCCTTCTTGTTCCACCCTCGCTCCCCTTGTCACCAGTCCTTGTGGGCACTATCCCCTCCTTAAAACCGTTCTTTGGAGATGATTGCAGGGGTCAAGTGCTCTATCAGAAACCCAGACTCACCCCTCTCTCCCTGCTGTTCCTTTCCAGCAAATGTGAAAACTGCACATCAAGGGGATATGGGAAACAGCCAAGCCCTGATTCTGAAAAGGGCTTTGTTTCGAATCTGATGTAATCCTACTGGGGATAATGCAGGTAGATATATGCTTTTCTTAAAGACAGGGTGATTTATAGCCCAGCAATCAGCTTGGGTAAAACCAGGGGAATGGGCAACGGGAACCTGTTCCCTGAATGACACGTCCCCATGTGATTTTTTCCTTGCCATTTCTTTGGGAATAAGCAGCAAAATTATTGTATTCTTCGTGAACTCTCCTACCCCAGGAGAAACGAAATGTGAGACAAAGCCTTCTGTTTAAGGGCTTTGTAATCCAGGAAAGTGCTGTGTAGAGATGTTCTTTTACCCTTACAAGTAGAAAACCACAAACATTTTTTTCCAACCCTCTGGAGCACTTGTGCAATTCAGTCAAAGCTTTGCTGCCTGCAGACAGCCCCCACGGCTGTCCCTTCCCACGGTAGGGCCAGGTACCTGAAGTCTCTGCACTCCTGTTACTCATCCTACTGCAGCCTGGAGGGCACAAGCACCATGGTCTCTCCTGCATGAAAGAGCAAGGTGAAAGCCAAGCCCAGGAGTCCTGCTGCTCTAAAACCAGAGCACAGGTCCTCCATTCCTTGCTTCCTCTGAGCAAAGCCACTGCAGGCATTTACATGGGCTGGAGGGTCACTAAATGGCAGCGGGTTAACCTGTGAGCTGAATTTTAGGGAGGGCTCCAGGCTTCTCTGCTTTCCCTTCAAACAGCTCAGCTCATGAACTTCATTTTCCCAATGACTATTTTTGCTTCTTGAACGGCTCTGGTGAGGCCGGTCTTGCCAGGGGTCTGGAAGGCACCGCTGTGGTTTAACCCCAGCTGGCAGCTCAGTACCACGCAGCCGCTTGCTCGTTCCCACCCCAGCAGGATGGGAAGGAGAATCAGCAAAAAGGTAAAACTTGTGGGCTGAGATAAGAACAATTTAGTAATTGAAATAAACCAATATATAGTAATAAAAATAAAACCAACAACAACTATTGTAATGAAGAGGAGAGAGAAGGAGAGAGGAACAAAACCCAAAGGGTAAAAAAAACTCCAAGTGATGCTCACCACCCGCCGACTGATGCCCAGCCAGTCACCCAACAGCAATTGGCAGCCCCCGACCAACTCCCCCCAGTTTATATACTGAGCATGACGTCCCATGGTATGGGATAGCCCTTTGGCTAATTCGAGTCAGCTGTCCTGGCTGTGTCCCCTCCCGATTTCTTCTGCCCCTCCAGCCTCTAGCTGGGAGGGCCTGAGAAACTGTAAAGTCCTGGACTTGGTGTGAACATTACCCAGCAACAACCAAAACCATCAGTGTTTTTGCAATGTTATTTTCATACTAAATCCAAAACACAGCACTGCTCCCACTACTAAGCAAGAAAGTAACTGCATCCCAGCTGAAACCAGGACAGGCACCAGCAGCTCAGTGCAAGGGGACAGTGCTTCCTCCTCTCCCCGTTGCTCTTGTGTTGGGATGCAGCTGGCAAGGTGCAGTGGAGGCAATAAAACATTTGTGACTCTCACAGTCCTGCCCTTCATGGTGTGCATTTAGCTCTCATCCCCCCGTGTATGTTACAGCCCACTGTGGCTCCACCAATGCCAAACTCTTGCTTTGATGACCAAATACTAGAATTCAGATGGAGCTTTCCAGGGCTATTTCTGTCACATGCCAGGAGGCCAGGAACAAGTTTTTAAAAGACTTTTACAAAGCTCCACCCAATTCAGCCTGGACAGTGCTGGAGGGTAGTAAAAGAAGACAGAAACACTTATATCCAGGTTTGACTCTTTTGATTCACATAAACTTGGTAACAGCTAAAGTTTATTAGCAAGCAAAGGCTGTTGGATGATCAATGAAATGAGCAGTAATCTCACAGGAAGCCACTCCTGTAATCCATTGGCAAGAAATGTGCAGCACTGTGTTTGGGGAGAGTTTCAGTCCCCGCTGTAACAGCCTGGACTGTCCTTGCTTTTTCAGGAAGGTCTAATGCTGTTTAAAGTCACATTGCACAGCAGATGTAAGGCAGCTCCTGCTGCCAGACCTGCCTCCCCTCTGATGCCTGAAACCAACCCCCCCAGGGCAACACCTGGGGTAAAACTTGCACTGGCACAACATGATTACCCTCAGCCTCAGACCTGCATTAGCTGCAGAAGCACCGATCAGATGTGACTTGCACGGCATACCTCGCTCTGCTTGGAGCATCTCTGCCACAGCCAAGGGACTTTGAACAGCGGCACATTTCTGAGAGCAGCCAGACAGGTTCAATGTTCCTAAATCAACAGGCTTGTCGAGAAAAATGGTATTCTCTTCCAAAACTGAGTTCCAAAATTCTCCTATACATGTTGCACAAATAGCTGGGTGCTTTGTTGTGGTCGGCTGCATTTCATCCACACTAAGTGCTTTCCCTTCATCCTGCACAGTGCTTAGCTGATAGCAGGTCTCTCCAGCAACACGTGATGGTCGTAAGACAGTACTCAGCAAGATGGACCCCAGTAGCCTTTACATGAGCATTCACGCTTAGCAAAACATCTTGTGCTCCTCAACAAATCAGTTCTAGAAGCTATTGACAGTTGGCTAAAGTTGCATTTGAAAAAATGACCACTTACCTGCCAGAATATGCTGTCTATTGTATTTCCCAGAAAGCCATCTCTGCCTTCCGATGATACCAGCTTAGGTCCCAGAATAGTCATAAATTCATCAAAATCAACCTGGCCATCCCCTGGAATGAAAGAAAAAGATCAATGTTTTCACTGAAGTACCACTTGGTGCCAGTGTCCAACGTGCTGCTCCGGATCTGCTGCACATCGTGGACCCACACATGCCCTGTGACACCTCCTCCATCAACTTCACGGTGCCTACAGACCCAGGTTTCTTGTTATCCCAAAGAATGGCCCATGTTGTGGCATACCCATCCTCAAAAGACAGGACCAGGAGATGCACGAATAGAGATGAACAGGTCATCCTCCAACCCTGGAGAGTTTGTAGGCAAGTCACTTCTCAGAAAAAAAAAAAAAACAACAAAACAGTTTTGGCAGGAGGACAGCAGCCATTAGCACGGCCAGGGCTCTTCCTCTCCACAGAGCTGCCAAACAGCCAGGTCTCTGCAAAGCTTTTACAGGGCCAACCCCATCCTCCAGAGGAAGGGAGTACACGCAGAGGGAAGAGCCAGACCATTGCGAATCCACAAGGCGTTTCATCTCAGCTTTCCATCAGCATCCATCTCTTAAAAGCCCTGTGTGCTCAGCATGCAGAGCAGGCAGTGTAGACACAGCTTCAGTGCCATCAGCAGGAAGAGGAGACTGCTCCTGCCACTAATGAACCGAGCCTACACAGTCCCCAGCCCTTGCAGTATATTGTATGTTTTGTAAATGAGGCACATGGCTGTTTGAAGTCTATCTGAGCATTGTATCAAATGTTACTTTTCCCTCAGAGAACTTCTGTGATGCTTAATGAAAATGGCAAAAAAAGGAAACTCGTGCCTGTTGGAGGATCTTAAAAGTACCTGCTTCTCTGAACAGAGTATTTCAATGTCTATACGCCTCTCCTTCATCTGCCAGTCCATAGACATACCCTTCAACACATTACTGGGCCAATTGATATGGGTGGATGGATATATTAGCCCTCCCTCATGTCTGGAAACAGAACCAGCAACTGTTAAGAGCTTTTGGTTGTTTTTCATTCAAATTCAGTTGGAACTGACTGCATCCACCGCTCCAGGTAGTTGCTGTTGCTAAATTATTAGGTACAAGAAGTGTCTAAAACCATCAGACTAAAGCAGATCAATGCAAGGGCTACTATTAAACTGTCACTATTGACTGCAGTACCTGCAGCAGCCCCGTGTGACAGCTTTACCACATGCACTGCATGCTGCTGCTATCTGTCCTTTTTATTATATTTCATATGCTTGATCTAAGCATATGCACCAATGATTGAAATCTCTCCATGTCCTTATCTTCGCAGAAACACAATGTGAAAATAAGCAGAGTCAAAACGCTTGTTTGCCAGAACAGTGATCTCTATTCACTACGCTCTGCTCATAATTTCAGGAAGACAAGAGTGAATATCCTAGGGGTGAGCCAGTGACGGGGGCTCTGAAAGGGAACCCAGCAGGGGTCCATAGTAGCTTTGATCCTGTAACGTGCAAGAAGACCCCATCCAGCTGCTAAAGTTGCTGACATCTTCAGGGCTCAGCACATGCTGAAAGGCTTTGCAGGGCTGGAGTGGGCTGAGCACTTGCAGAACGGAGCTCATTTCTGGGACAGCTTATTAAGCAGAAAAGGAAAGGGGTGGGCACCCCATCACTTGCAAAGCCATTTTTGTGAAACATTTATGGGCTACAAGAAAATGTGTTTCTTCTCCCCCACGGGAGGCATCAGTTTATGACATCAAGTCGGATTGTATCAGTCACAGCACGCTGGATCATGTTGGGGAAGGTAATGCAAGGTGACAGTGGATTCGGGGCGATCTGCATTGTGGTACATCACTTCAAGGGAAAGGCAGGAACAAGACCATGCACGATGATGCAAATAGGGTTAAAGAAATTAGCCAGATTAGCAAGAAAACAATTTGCATTTTAAAGAGGTTCTAGCACCTACCCGTGCATATATTTGGTCTATCCATACGCAACCCCAAAATATTGAGTTATTCAATCTGATTTCTACAATGTCATTTCATCCACAGAGGAGACGCAGGACATATGAGAGACACATGACTCATGAGAAAGAGGGTGCCAGGACTCCTGGGCTCTGTGTCTGACTCAGAACAAGACTCTGGGCAAACCCTGGCTCATGACTTCCTTGTGCCTTTGCCAGGGATCATAACTAACTTCACAGGGTTTAATTATCTGCATAATTATAGCATTTTCCACAACCTCAGAAGAAAAATGCCATTACAAAATGCATTATCCCCTTATTGACTGCTTTTTCAATTAAAACTGTTAACTAGCAAGGAAACAAGACCCCAAAACATTTTGCTGATAGAAATATCCCTTTTAACATTCATTTTAAGCTGCAGAAAACAAATCTTCCTGCCATCAGGATCTCAGGAGACTGAAGCATCATAATATCAGGAAAGAGAACTCAGAGTTTTGGCTGAAAACTCCTTTTACAGTATTCAACACCCAGGAGAGGAATATTATAAAAAACAATACAGAGGCTCCAAGATGCACCCAGTGCAATTCTGCATGGTGGCAGGGTGAACGTGCATGGGCTTGCTCTCCACAGCCAGGGTGTAACCAGGCAGTGCCCAACAGCCACATCGCCTGTAGGATCTACAAGCACCCAGACCACCCATCAGGTCCTGGGAGCACTTGGCTTGAGATATGTGTTGCGTACAGTCAAAAGATGCCTTCCTCCGCCTCCTCCTCCCCGCCACAGTCACGTACACAGTGCTACAAGCTGATGTGCGATGCACACATCAAGCATCTGTTTGAGGAGCTGCACTGGAGGCAAACACCGCACTCGTCCCCGGCTTCGGCTCCGCTGTGCCTGCAGATGTGCTCCTCGCCTGACAGTGGTTCACGTTCAGAGCAAGCAACGTGCGGCGTATTCAGAAATGAATTGTAGTTGGGTTTAAGGGATGGGAGGAAGCGGTGCATGCTGGAGCATGCGTGCTGTCTACGCTGCTCTCACCTTCCTTGCTCCTTTCCATGAGCCATCCAGCAAGCCCTGAACACACCGCTGTCAGCAGCCATCACAGCCCCCAGTCCCTCGCCATCTCCCTGGCCAATTTATAATGTGTGCAGTGTTCACATCCTGCCCCCACCTTCTGCCTCCAAGCTCACTTTAACTGCTTCAGCAAGAACTCAACACACTGAAGGAAAACAACCTCCTAAGGGCAGACGGGGCACAAGCAGGCGAAAAGCTACAGCCAGGATGGAGCGGGCTGTGCTCCCTGACCAGCAATGATCACAGTGGTTCTCTTCTCCCGGCTCCCACCAGTTACAAATGCAGATGGGGTTTATTAATCCAACAAACTCAACCCACCAGTCCCTGACTGGTGAAGGCACTCACACATTGCAATAGCTTATTTACAAACTGGGAGGTCAGGGAAACCTCGAGGCATGGTGGTGCAGGTCAGCTGGGGCAGGGGAAGACCTGCAGGTGGCACGGTGGGTGAGGGCCAGAGGGGCTCCAGGCAGGATGCGGCCCAGATGACACCCCATCCCCAAGAGACCACCTATCAGCCAAGGGACGGTCACTGCTTCTGTGGGTGATCTTAACAAAACACCAGAGCTGAGCTTAACCCCTGGTTTTAAACCACCTGAAACATTTATTTATTTACTTACGGTTATGCCCTAACATTTTTGTCCCCCATAATTTTTCCTCTCAATCCTGGCATTAATGTCAAGGAGTCAGAAGGGGGTTAGCAATCATGTGGCTGAACCTCGCATGACTAAAACTATGACTCAGAACATTGCTGGCCACATCATCAGAGTCAGATCAGATCTGCTTATCATTACTAGTCTGTTAGCATTGGCTGGGTGCTAAGTGCTTCCAGATACCCACAAAGGTTTGCTCCTTGCAAGACACTGTCTCAGTTCTGACAAAACCCAGGCAAATGTGATAATAAAAAGGAATGGCAAGTAGATGCACTGTCAACAGACCCGGAGCGATCGTGTGAGCCTGGCTCATTGCTCCATCACAGAAAGAGGATGCTGAGGGCACCCAGCAACATCTTTGGGACCTCTGGCAACCTTTCCAGTGTCCAAACACCATGCACAGCCAGCAAAGGGGTCCTGGACCCGTCAAAGTCAACACACACACTGTTCACTCACTGAGGGAAGAAAGACCTTGGGGGTCATTTCACGTTGAAGACCCCCAGCATCAGTTTGCCATGCTGTGAGCTCGGTTTGGCTGCCACCATTCAGCTCCGCAGAGCTACAGCAGGGAATCACTGGGCCCCACATCATGGCTACCACCTGCACACCGAGATGACGGAGCAGCAGCTAAGAGCAACGTGGACCTGAGAAACCAAGCTCTTTCCAGCTCTCCCATACACTGCAGCCCAAGGAAATTTGCTTGGGACCTGACTGCCCCAAGGAAGGGGTGTCTGCACCTCTGAAAAATGTCCATTAGGTCTTCTAAATAAACCAAAGGGATGTAGGAAAAGGAAAAGCACTAATGACTCAGTGTATAGACTGTAGAACCACCACTGCACTCCCAGGGAGCAAACCCTGGGTTGGACATGCATGTTGGGGGGAACCAAAGGAGCCTCCAGCACTTTTGAACGGGGATTTTCTCTCTAAGCTATTTGCCTTCAGCACCACCAATTCATTCATATTGGGACTCTGCTCCCAGATCCCTGGGCCAAAGAAGTTTCAAACTGCTATCAAGTCGCTCTTGCTGGAGGTGAGGCGCTGCACTGGTGTATAAGAGCTGAGCACAGAAAATCACAGCCCTCTCTCTAGGCTGATGGGCTTTCATCTCCAGCCCAAGGATTTCATCTTCCCTCAGCCCCCTTGACTTTACCAAAGGGGAGAAGGGAAGGCTGTATTTGCTGGAGGATATTAAGCAGGAAAGATGCAAGCGTTTGAGGGCAGGCAGAGCTCTGCAGTCACCTTGTCAGGGCACCAAGGATTGCAACCGCAGCACGAGATACCTCCAGCTGCACTCTTACACCCAGCCTGAGCCTCATCCTGCCTTTCTGCTGGTACATTTGCCCTCACCCCACAAGATCCACTGTCAGTGGTTTGCCCAGGTTGGATGCCAGGCAGGGAGAGTGCAGCAGACCACCCCCAACCCACACAGCATCTGGAAGAGGAGAGGGGGATCGGGCTGAGCTGGGATGGCAAATCCCCATGTCTCAGGTAATAGCAGGCTGTGTGTGGGCTCTTGCAAAGTCTCCTGTCAGAGCTCTTCTCCTTTGAAGAAATAATTAAATGCTCAGAGGAGCAGCAGTGTGAACGCATCTCACCCTCCAACCCATGGGAGAGCCCTGACCCTCAGCCTTCAGTCGACCGCTGTCTGTCCAAAAGTCTCCCACCGGAGCAGCTCCCTTGGAGGATGTAATTAAATATTCATCGGGCTGGAGAAAGACAGAGCAGGAGAGGAAAAGAGAGGGGGGAAATGTGCATGGATTGTATTGCCTACACCCAAGGGCAGAACAGAGACTTACACCTGGTTTCCAGAGCCTTGTGCTTTAAGCTAGGCACCTGGCTAATCCGGCCTGACTGCTTCCTAAATAACCCTTTTCCCTGGCCAGTCTCAGGATAATCGGGTTCCCCCTCCTCCTTAAAAGTTTCTTGTCATGGCACTAAAATGAGGCACACATTTAAACAGAGACAAGGAGCTGCTGTGTGTAGACTGCTAAGTATTCATGCTTTTTTTTCCTCGAGTTTGACCTCCAGAGTGCAGCTAGGTGATATATTTAAAGTTAATGAGCTAGTCTTTTGCAGCTTGGGTCCCAGGCGCACACAACACTTCTGTTTATTTTTATTCTCTTAATAGCTAGCTGCAGTGACTCTGTCCCAGTCTGTGTCATTGTGCCCATAAAGTAACCTGTGCAGTAATAATACAGTCTGGTGCAGGCTGTTGCTGTTGTGTCTTGAAGTGAAGCAGAGGATGTGCACAGAAAAGCTCCAGCCACAGATATTTCCCAGACGAGTATTTCAGTTTTTAGAGATTTTAAGGTCAGAGGAGAACAGCCTGATTGCCAGCCTCACCCTTTCCCCAGCACGACCCAGAGACATTCTGCCTAATTACAGCCTCAATCCATAACTTCAACGACAGCTAGGGAAAGTCTTTCATAAAACTTTCAACTTTGAGAACAGTTTTAATCACAGACATCCATGAAATTGGCTGAAATGAAGAGATAACGCTCCACTGCGATGCTGACACAGCTCTTTTGCAGTGGGGAAACTGAGGCACAGAGCATCCCCTTCCCAAAGGTTACCAGAAAGGAGGCTGCCAGCAGAGCTGGGTGCCAGACCTCCCCCACCTGCCTACATGGTGATGCACAGGCACAGAACGTGCAACCAGTCCCCAGGGTGGAGAAGGGTGACAATAAGCTTCTTCTATTTCCAAAGACTCCTGTTTCATTCCTTTGGGAGTTTCTGCCCCAGAGCCATCTGCAGAACTTCTCTGATATTCTCTAACAAGGCATATATGCAAAAAATTTAATTTCTCATTTCTCTTGCTCCTTGGGAACAAGTGGGGACATACCCGTCAGCTACTCTTCTACTGTTCACCAGCTCTGCCACACATCCCACAGCTTTAGAGATTTAGAGGAAAAACTTCACTGGAGCTGAAGGAAAGGGTGAAACATCTCCACTGGAGCCCAGCCTGTCCCTTAGGGGCACCCCCATGTTCTGCAGTTTTAGGAGCGGCTGTGCGGAGCTGGCTGCTCTGGCTCAATGACAGCTACACATAAAAGATTAGCAAATTGTACAGACACATGATCCTGGAGGAGGAAATTTCCATGGGGTCTGAAAGGCTCGGAGCCCAGAAAGACAGAACGGGAGGTGCATCCATCCGACACCGAGAAAAGGATGTTGAGAGTTACTCATTTTGACAGCCTTTGGCTCATCTTGCAAGGAAGAGGAAATGGCTGCAGAGGACTTGTTTGCTTCCCTATTAAAAAAAATAATAATAATAAAAAAAATCTATTAAGTGCCCATGTTTGCCCAGGGGGAGCCTGTCCAGGAGCTGACATGCGAGACAGTGATTGAAGAGGACCGGGGGCTCTGCCTCTGCGGCGCCCGGCGTGGCGTGTCCCGTGCTCCACCACAAGCACTAGAACAAGCAGTATGCTGCTAGCGCTTGGCTAGAAGACAAGTCCAACAAAAACAGTGACTGCAGTAAAACAAACAAACAAAAAATCCATCAGACACCTGCCAAGCAGTGTGCTGGCTTCACTCCTGCCCTGGGAAGCTGCAGGATGCCCCTGTCACCGTCCCTGGGACCAGCTGTCCTGCAGGCAGGGCAGTGCAGAGCCTGCGGAGTGTGGTATCCCTCCAGCGTGGCCACTGCAAGCCCCCCACCGCCCCATCCCCTCCAACCCGCATCCCCTGGGATCATCTCCCTCTGCAAAGGCACCTGGCACCTAAAAACAACAGGGCTCATTTTGTAGGTCTTCACAGAACCCTCGCATCTTGCAAGTTGCCACCAGTAGATCCCTTTGTGAAATGGATCGAGAAGAGGAAAATCATGTCCCGACTAACCAGGACTTTAATTATTTTTGCTCCCCAGGAATAGCAGGAGAGCTCTGCGTGCATGTGGCAGCCATCAGACAGTTTGGCACAACTTTGAGACAACCAGCGAGTCACAGGCTTATTAAAACAGAGGGATAGATGTGCTGCCTGTGGCATATGCATTCTGTGAAACCAAAATCAGAATACCAGGAATATTGCATTTTAAGGAAAAAATAAAATTAAACAAGGATGCAAAGAAATTACAAGGCATGCCTGCATGAGACGGATCACAGGTCGCGTGCTGTGTTCTGCAGAGGACTCTGCCCTGTTGGAGCACGGGGTGGACAGGCTGCAGGGAGGGAACTGCAATTGCACTTCTTGTCCCGTCTAATCAACACGGCTGCACGTAGCCATCCAGGCACGGCACTGAAGACAGAATTTGATATCAGTTATGAGCCTCTTCCTGGTACTGAGCTGTACATCTGACTAGCTTCACCAGCAACAATAATTACTCTTCATTCTTTGCAGTGAGAGCACATAATATGATAATCTCCATTTTACAAATCAGAGCAGACACGAAGAAAGTGGCCTCTATAAATAAAGACAAGTCTCATCAAATCCATCTCACTGACCAAGCTTCTCAGCTCAGCAACGCACTTTAAAAGACAACCACGCTGAAATGTTTCTAAATAATTTCTCACACATAAAAGTCAGAGGCCTCTGAGTACAGAGGACAAACCCAAAGTCTGCAACAACCTGTTCGTGCTTTTCCTATTAACTTCGCATTTTAAACACAGAATCTGTTGCTGGCTTGCCTCCTGCAGCCTGGGCTATTTTACACAAGTTTACGTTGAAACACAAGGAATTACCCATGGCAGTAAAGGGAGTGGGGACACACACGTGACACCAAAGGAGAGGGAGAGACAAAAAAAAGGGAGAAAATGTTTTCAGCTTGTGAATGCCACTGTTGTCCCACACAGGGCAGCAGCACAGACTGGTCGGGACAGAAGCAAACATTTAGCCATGCAACATCTAAAAGAGTAAGGAACTCACCTTCTGCAGGCCACAGGGGAAAGCTCAGCACTTAATTTTTAGAAGAGATTTATTCTCTCTCCAGCTCTCCCAGGCCAGCTCCTTCAGTCGCTGCCATCCCTGTGACACAGCGTATGTGCTCCAGCCAGCGGAGCACCCACCTCTGGTTTCCCTTCCCTCACATGGGGAAGCAAGTGCAAGCAAACCAAAGCATCATCCACGTAAAACCCTGATCCGACAGCCACGGCGGCTGGAGAACTGGCTGGTAGGGAGACAGTGTACTGACACCATCGTCTGACGCCACGCCGCTGTGTCCCTGTTGTTTATTGCCCTTGCAAAGGGGATCACGGAGAGTGTGTGGATGTCTTGCTGTACGGGGCAGCACCTGAGCAGCACAACTTCTGCAGATCAAGCGTAAGACAATAAACCTGCAGAATTGCAACTGGATGAACCTTGGAAGGGCCACCTGGGAGAGCTGCATGTCACCAAAATCTTTTTTTGCCAGGCTCACCGTGAATAGCTTACTGTCTCTCCCCCCCTCTCCCCTGCCTTCAGTTCCCTCATGCCCTGCAAAGCCACTTGGGAATAAGCAGAATTTTAAATTGGGATTTCTTTCCCCTGTTTTTTATTTCTCATAAGGATGTCATAGCTGTATTTTCGCTACTGCTGCAGATGCACCACATTAATGTGATAAAAGGTAACAGGTAGCTCACTTGTCTGCTGATGAAACCAGCTTATCTTTCACTTGGTCAAAGTATTTCCTATTAGTACTATAATAAACAATTTGACACATTGGTGTTTTTTTCCCCTCTTGTGTTAGCCTGAAGTTATTTTTCCAGGGTACTGGAAACCAGCTGCTCCTCTAATTAGTACACTGAGTGCTTATTTTATTCCTCAGATAAAAGTGTCTTACGTTATAACGAAACAGTTTGACACTTAAGTCACACATTAATCTATTTTATTGCGAAAGTCTGCTTAAAAAGTAGGCATCCCAGATAAGGCAACACATTTCATGTGCCATTTCTCTGCATTTTTATTAGCATTACTGCCAATTGGAAGAATTTACAAATAATTTCTTTTCCAGTACATAAATATATAAAATATTTTACTTTCCACATACTGGCAGAACATTTCAGGTCATTCTCCAGATTGCAGGCAGAAATGTACGCAGCTCTCATAGTCTGCAGTGTTTATGTTTATGCAATACCTATGTCTAAGAATAAAGTAAATCAAGGGTATAAATTAAGGGTAAGAGTTGACCTCTATCTCCAGACCAAAAGCAAACAGTATGTCCCTATAAGGCACAGCACACTGGACAGATGCCCAGTTATACTGAACAACCTTCTGCTGGCATACAGTCACGCACCACTTCTATCAAGATGTAAGCAAACCTTTGGCCTAACGTGAATCTCCTTCTCTGACATGTGACAGAACCACCCCTCCTCACCTCCCTTCCCCAAAAGATGCATTTTTGCACAGAAGATCCCTTCTCCTTCTCTTTTACTTTGTGCTTTCATCTCCCCTATCACAGCAATGCCATAGCATCTTCCAGGAGTTCATAAAAGGGTGTTTCTGATGATGTATAAGATTTCTCTTGAGACCATGAAATATTTCAAGTAGATTCTCATTTTTCTCCCTAATTCAGTCTTTATGCCAACTGTGATATTTCCCCCCGTGGTAGCTGTGTTCCTTTTCACCTGCGTGAAGCACGCCTTGCAGAACATCAAAAAGACTTAGAGGAAAAGATTGAGAAGGCATTTGTAGGAAATGCAGTGGATACTCCAGCCTCTGATGCTCACCTTCCTTCCGTGAGGACTGGCAAGAATTAGATATTCAATAGAAATAAGTGCATTGAGTAAAGCCATGCTAAGGAGCCAAATGTAGCTGGGATGTGGTCCTTCACAGGGCTGTGGTGTGTCCTCAGGACAAGGCATGGCCAAGGCTGAGGGCTTCCCATGTGCCACCGCCAGGTCCCACTACTCATCCCCTGTCCCAGCACGGGCACAAAACATCTCCTGGCCTAAACTTGCCTCAGCTGTTGGGGTAAAAAAAGCCAAGTCAATGTGCAGCTATGCGGTAGCCTCTTGGGAAGATTTGGCAGTCATCTCCGGGGATGGAAAGCTGTTTTTTGATGCTTCTTAATACAGGATTTGCTGTGAGTTAGCATTTGTCTGTACACAGGAAAATACATCTTGCTCTGTTTGTCAGGCCCAAGCCATCCTGGGGTCCCCTTTTACTGTTCCTTGGCTAAACTTCTCTCCCTCTTCCCCAGCCCTGCAGCAGCTTTGCTGTGCCATGGCACCAAAACCCAGCAGATAAGTAATTCAAGCCTCTCCATGTGCCATGGGTTTCACGGATGGGACAACCTGCATCCTTGTGATCCAAACAGGCAGGAGTCCCCTCCTGCTGCTCCAAGCCCTGGAGGACATTTGGAAGCTCTTGAGCATTCTCAGCATCACCCCAGAACATTCTCTGTGGGCAAACCCACCTGCTGCATTCATTCCCACCCTGCCAATGCCAGGGCTGCTGGCATGTCGCCAGTGAAGGAAGGCTGATGGTAGCACTCAAGAGCCATGGAGGCATTAACAGCGATATGACACCTGTGAAGAATTCTTGGGTAAAATCCAACCTGTGCAATTGCCATTTTCACTGAAGTTCAAGCTGCATTTTCTAACTAAATACATTTTGCCTTCAAATGTACTGAATTATGAAATGCGCCCTTATTTCTGCTCTGATGTGGGGGCTCCCTGTGTGCTGCTGACCAGCATCTCACCACAGCTCCAGAAACTGTCCTTGGGCATCTCTGGGGTTCATCCCTGCATTATTCACTGAGCTCAGTGAGATCCTTTGTGGCAGAAGGTGACATACAGGTGTGAAATGCTCTTGTCATTACAGCTTTTGCTCAGCCACTAAACCACTCTAGCATACATTGCACATGCTCCTCTTAAAGCATATTTTGTCCAACCTAGCAATCCTGCTCCTGAAGCACGAATGTCTCCTCAGTCTGACCTAGACAGGGCTGAGCCTCTCTCCGTATCCCTACGGAAAACAGGGTTTGCAATCAAAACCATCCAGCTCCAGTTGTTCATTATTTGAAGCCCAGTTAAACAAGCCATGGCAGATAGGGCTACTCTGCCGTCCTGCAACGCGAATGCACTCCCAAGGTAATTTCTGATGAAAACTGCATGTTTGCACTAGGTCTGTTCAGGCTGGTTCAGATTAAATATAAACCACTGCCAATTTTATTAGCTCATTATTAGCAGACACTGGCAGCAGCCTTGTGTGGAGGAACGGACGTCTGGCTACGCTACCCACTGTCACATCATAATTCATGTCAGGTGCCAGGAGATGCGCAGGAGGATTACCACCTCCCCCCGGCTTCCCTGACCATGGGGACCCCTCCTTGAACGTGACCTTTCATCTAGCCGAGCCTCCCACCCACCTGCTGCTGAGCCAAAGCCTTGGAAAAACTCGGCAACCCTGCACAGGAGTATGTGGGAAGGAGGGTAAAGCTGTGCCTGGGAGCGCAGGGGACATCCCCGGGAGCTCACTGGGTTCAAGCTCTGCTACCAAATGATGCCCATGCCCAGTGGGAGAGGAAGGAGGAAGCTATTGCTGGTTCTCACTATATATTTCAAGTTAAAGCCCAGAAAAAGATTAAGACAATCCATCGGAGAAAAAGTAGCCATAAGCCATGTAACATTAATTCAAGCCATATAGCATTAATTCAATTTGCAGGCAAGGCAAATCTTTCACATAATATTCCTCTGTTTGCTCAGTGCCTAAGGAATTTCCCATTACCCCATCTGTTTTTTAATGTATGGCCCATTTGACCTTCATATAGCACAGTCTTGTGTCCAGACCCCATACCCTCTGCTCAAAATACTGCAACAACAGCTGAGACATGAGAACAATAAAAACACCCAGTACAACCAGACTATATCTTTGGAGCTGTTGGAACTGTTGAGATGGAAGAGATGGAAGATCACCTCTCATCTCTCCGGAGAACACATTGAGCTTTCTGAAAAGTTTCAAACAGGAATTTAACACCTTCCATCTGCAGCCCATTACTCTACATTTTAACTCCACCTCTCCGATTACAGGTCCCTGTGCACTAGGAGTGTATACGAAAGGGTGCCAAACTCTCGCGTCTGTGAGACCAAGAGTCAGGGAATAACTGGAGATGAATCAAAACTGGAAGCCAAGTCCACAGCACTCTTTTTCCAAAAAAGTGCAGAGTTTCAGTAAAAGACCCTATGAATTGGCACAATGCTGAGTCTGGCTTTTGCAAAACCTAAAGAGAAATCACCTGGTCTGCTAGGAAAGGCCAGCAGAACATAACAAGGTGCAAACAATAATTTTTGGAGAAAATGCTTTTCAAAGTGATGGATTTTTTTTTCTTTTCTTTTCTTTTAGGAATGAGATCATTTCAACAACTGATCTTCTCTCTCTGCCAGGTTTTGCACTACGCTGTCTCCCTGTCTAATGGAGGTGCTGAGCACCCTCGAGCAGGCTGACAGCCTCTTCCCCACTTCCCCTGGCCTGCTGAATGCAGCTGTACTGTGCATCTCAGGGGGGCATGCGGCTCGGATATCCCAGGGAGGTAAGGGGGCTTCACTCCCACTGTCACCATCTCCCATGGTCTCTGCTTTCAGCTCTGCATCTCCCCAAGGATGCTGGCCTCACACTGGCTTGCCAAGCATTCTGCTTCAGACCAGGGCTGCATCCAGCCCTCTGGTTTGGCATGATTTCATCTAACTTTGCACAGTGTTTCCACCCTGCTGCGGCCGCCTGCAGAAGGGTGGGAGAAGGTTGGATCTGCACCACAGCTTCCCTGTGCATTTCAGGCATCAGGAAAGTCTCCCTTCCTGCTCTGACCAAGGACATTGTAAAGACAACCCGCTCATTGTGATCAGCTCTGATTGTAGCTTTGCAGCAGTTAAACAGTCTTCTCTGGCTCCAGCATCCTGATGCTGCATTTCTCTCTTACCATTAATGGTGGGTTCTGTTTCTTTTATTACCTTTTAGTAATTGTTTGATGAGCTCTCACAGCAGGACTTTGCTCAAAATTATTCCACCCTTCTAAACTTCTTCAAAAAACATCAAAACTTCAGCACAACACAGCACATCTCCCATCTGCAGCATCTTTTACTCACAGGGAGCAGTGAGACCACAGGACCAGGCAGCTCTGCTTGGTTGGGTGCTCAGGTCATCTCCCAGCATCACTGGGCCAGGTGCTGCCCAGGAATGCAAAGAGAAAGGTTACAACAGTCTTGCAAAAGGCTGTTTGCAACCTTGCAGAGAAAGGTTGCAAGAGCTGATCTGTCTTCCCCCAGCTGTACCAGTTGGCCAAATAAAAGATGCTCCATATCCCTTGCATGGGTCACCTGAGAAACAAGTTTATCTAGAGGAGGTTGACAGCTCACTGTTGTCTGCCCTTTCCTTGCTGTGCTGAAAGGCAAGATTCCACAGTTTCCTTTCCAGACCTTCTTGGTGACCATAAATTATTTGAGGCAAAAACATGGGCTGCAATGCACTGGGAAAGCCCCCTTCCACCAGTAACGGAGAAGAACCAACTGTAAGGACTTACCATCCATGTCAAGGCGTTGCATGATAATTGCCAGCTCCACCTCACTGGGCATATATCCCAAGGACCGCATTGCCATGCCCAGCTCCTGCTTGGATATAAAGCCATTCCCATCCCTGTCGAGCACCCGGAAAGCTTCACGGATTTCTGTAAATGAGAGGGAAAAAGAGAGGAGTTGTTATGGTGGAGGACTCCCTGGTCAATATATCTGCACATATGGCACACAGAAGCAGCATATATTGCCTTTTTTAATGCTAACAATGCATATTTGATCATTTCAAGTCAGTGCAATCATGATACATTCATACACATGTGAGTATTTGTGCGTGCGCAGTCATGCATGCACACCTCCGTATGCAGTTAGATACATACAATGACATCCACACTCATGCTGCTGATTTTCTGTGCTAAGTATCGTTGCAAAATTATTTATTCACTACACACTGAACTCCATTCCTTTCTGCAGCATCCTCCCTGGGCTGCTGTGGGTGAACCATCCTGATCTACAGGAAAGTCTCCCTGCATACGGCTGCGCAGCAAACGTCAGCCCCAGGGGCTTCCCCAGCAGCCCTTCTCCAAGCCCCTCAGTATGTCTGCAAGGCAGATTTACTTTGTGTCACACAAGGAGACCGAGTTCTAACTTTCTTCAGGCAAACTACGTGGACAGGATCAGCTGGGTGCTGACTGCCTCCTCGTCAGGGTGCAGAGCTCTGCAGCCAAAGCCTGCATGTGCATGTTCTCCCTTGCCTGATAAATACAGATGTAGATCTTTTAAACCCTACCCGGACAATTTCCATCTCTCATTCCTCTTCACAGCTTTTCTCTAATTTATAACTGTTTTACAGCAATAAACAGCACCAGATCAATAAAAACACTGACGGCATCAAAGAAATCACTTCCATCATTCTTCCTCAGCTGGCTCGGCTTCTGACATCTGACTGTTTTGTTATTTAATTCTGGCGTATCCCCCTCCAGCCTTTACCAGCCCTCCACTCTGCAGCACGCCGAGGGACCCCGCGCATTCACCAGCCCGACGGCTCGACACGTTCCACGCTCCTCACAGACCTCTCAGCTTGAAGCCCCACCACCAAGCTTCCCAGATCCGGCTGTGGCAGGTGCCAGAGAAATTTTAAAAGTTTCAGCCAGCTGGGAGCCTGTTCACTTGAAAGGATTTGGGTGGAGGTGGGGAGAGAAGGATGCTGATTTCCTATGTCTGGTTAAACATCCTTCGCCCCGTGCTGCGGAGAGGCAAACACAGGATGCTTTATCATCTCCCTTTGGGAATGAGGGTATATGAAAAACCAGCATGCTGGGGCCCGCTGCAACTTTGCTCAGAGGAGTTTAATCTTCATGAGAAAGTGTTTCATTGGAGAAGTGGGAAGGAAAACTCAACAGGGTTTTTTGGGGGGAAACACACACACACACACACACACACACACATACCGCTAAGTAAAAAAACACTAAATGAAAGTGCACTAATTAAAGTACTCTATTCTCTATCAGGAAACAGAGTAGATGGGAAAAGTTTGGCCATCCCTAGGTAGTTCAGGCATTAAGCCTCAGACAAGAAAACATTCTCGGTCCTGCCATGGGCTGCCAGTGTGTCACCCCCCTCTGCCCCCTGCTCCTCAAGTGTTGGGGGGCACCAGGCACCTGTGGTGGGGTGACATGAAAGGCAACAGATGGTCCTTGGTCCTCCCGGGAAAGAGCCAGGAGCATCATAACCCACCAGGAAATGGTCTTAGTGACGTCTTTGCTAACAGGTTATTTAAAGCTTTACAACTCAAAGGCTGCATCTAAATCACCTCACATCAAAGTTCACCACCTCCCTCGACAGCACCGGTGCGTTAGCGAAGTCTGCTCCAATTTCCATGTGCTGCTTTCTGCCGTGTGTAATACCCTGGTGATGTGCCAGGGCCAGGGCACCTCTGTGACCTACTGCTTCATCTTCACCACAGCTCTGGTTATCATAATGAGATACAATCAATTTTTAATCCAGCCAAAGAGCCCACTGATGCAAAAAGGGAAGATCCTATTAATTCCAATGAATATTGGACCAGATCTGTAACACCTACAGTGTGGGTTCAGGTATGCATCAACTATGGCTTCTTTAAACTTAAATGCTTCGCTTTGTCTCCCTGCCAGGTCAGGCTGGTGTAAGCTTGGTGATATGAAATGATGGTGAGGCTGTTCAAAGCAAGCTCGACTCGGCGTACTGGTACATAATGCAAAGAGCCTTTGGAGTAGGAATAAATCCCATTAAACACTGCCAGCTGTAGTGAAATCTATTTTCATATGCTGTGCTGAAAGCTAAAGCACAGTAAATATTACATCAAAATCAATTAATTTTAAAATAAACTTTTGACAGCTGAAGACGAAAGAACTAAATATATTGCAGGGAGCTGAGAAAGTATTTTAGAAAATAAAATATGACTCTACCTTCAGAGAAGTTTACACGTGAGTTGGGCTGATCCAAATTACATTAACAAATCATGTCTGTACAGGGGCTGCACTGTAGGATATCTGAATGCCAACACCTAGTGAGGATCCTCTCCAGATATGCTGATTCCAGAAGGTGCATTTAACAGCACTGCAACCGACCAGAGGAGGAAACCCACCCGTTTGGGGTCCAGCTCTATTCCATACCGCTCCGAAACTTGAACTTTTGACCAAACCTGGAACATCCTTCACACATCATCTCCTGACACCAAATGGAGCTTTTCTCACTCATCACTCTATAAATACCACTTGTGCAGAGGTATATTTGAAGAGCTATTTATAGGTTGAACACACCGTACACGAAGCAGCTACGACCTCAGTCAGTGCCTCTTCTTTATCTTTACATGTAACACCACCTGCTTATCAGCTTTGCTTTATAGTGATCCTTTCTCCTCCGATGTACTTGTGGATGCTGTCCTGCACAGCACCCAAAGTATGAGCCACAGGCCTGAGCATCCTTCTCAAAATGCAGCCCCACCAGCTCTCCCTGAAAACACTATCGAAAAGCCAGTCCCAAATAGTGGTCCATGAACCTGTGGCACCCTGGTTGGCCCTCAGCTTTATTTCCAGCTGTTAAATTTCACTACCCAAAGCTAAAAATACATCAGCACTTTCCCCATATGACTCTCCTAAAGAAGTCGCCATGGCAACTGATGCTCCTGGCTCAGAACTGGGAGCGGACGTGGTCCATCACGTAAATCTCTCAATAAAGACATTTCTGGGGCTTGGGAGAAACTTTGAGACCTCCTCCATTTCAGCTGGAAGCTGCTCTGCATAGGGATGTTTTACCCTGATTGAGAAAAGCAAAGCCCTGCTTTGTCTTTGAAAGGAAGAGTAAAGATCGGAGGGGAGCGGGTGCCCCTGTGATGCCGTCCCAGCAGCTGCCCTTCCCCTCACCCAGCCTGCATGGCAGCAGAGCCTCTGCACCCAGCCAAGCACATATACCTGATGACACCTTCCTTGGGTTAGCAAACACTAATATTTATTCCCTTTTCCACCATATAGTATCTTCTTTCAAACGTAGGCAGTTGAAACAGAACTATATTAGAGGATTAAAGGGAAAAAAGAAGAGAAAACACAGAAAGATTTAGAGAGCAGAAAGTAGTTTGTTTTGCTGGTGATGGTGCTGGCCTGAGCCTCAGGAAACATCACTTCTTCACAGGGAGCCCAGGCTAGGACCTGAGTGCTCTTCTCTGTGTCTCAGTTTCTCCAGACCGTGGGAGCAGCGATGCTGCTCCGTTCTACAAGCTGATTTCAGCATCAACGTGCTCACCCGACAGCCAGTGACTATTAGCAGCACTGAGCCATCCCACTCCCAGAATTAATTCATACAGTACCTGCAAGTAATGCTGCTGCAGAGAAAAAGACTTTGTCAGATGGACCATACCTGATGCTTAACGCTGACCATCATTCAAATCAACGAAGGGAGAGAAGGGATCAGCATCAGGCCCCATCCTAACTAACATGTTCATTAACGATCTCAAAGAGGGAGTGGCCACAACATTAATTCCCAAACGATACAAGGCTGGAAAGAATTGCTGGGACAAAAAGCATCAAAACTTCATCACAACACAGCACATCTCCCATCTGCAGCATCTTTTACTCACAGGGAGCAGTGAGACCACAGGACTAGGCAGCTCTGCTTGGTTGGGTGCTCAGGTCATCTCCCAGCATCACTGGGCCAAGTGCTGCCCAGGAATGTGAAGAGAAAGGTTACAACAGCCTTGCAAAAGGCCAGCAAGGAGGAAGGAGCACTGGGCTTGGGAGCAGAAGGGCCCTTGCCTGAGAGCCAGCGGGGCCAAGGCAGGCATGGTGAGCTGGGTCTGGTGGCACATTTCTCAGGGAAGTTCAGCCTGATGCTTTTCCCCAGGTGAGGATTCATGTTCTGTGGAACTGAGAGCACAGCACTCACTTCTCAGAGTCATTTGAGCATTCAGAAGCTGCGCATGGGGCCAGGTTGCTTTTAACTCATTCCCCCTCTTTCCTCCCATTTAACAGCCGCACCTTCCAGCTTCCCTAGTACGGATCCGGTTACCCCCACTCTCCTCTGGGACGAAAGAAAGGAAGAATCAGGGAAAAGGATGATTTTTTTTTTCATTACCTTTCTGAAGGGCACAAGCAGGACCGCTGTCAGAGTTGGACCTGCCACCCAGCCCAGCAAGTCATTAACCCTCTCCATCGGCATTCAGCAAAGGCATGCTCACCCACCCGCTGCCAGCACGCCCGCTCCAGCCCTTCCCTTCAAACGCCGCGCCGCTCTGCTGCCTGCCCAGGGCAAGCCTTGTGCTCCCTGCCCCAGCTCATCCCTTCACAGTGTTCAGTAGCAGGTTTATTTACAGATTATTTCCCTCTGACTGGTAACTAGAGGCAACCATCATTATTTTTGTTTTGCTTCCTGAATAACAATGATTTGCGGTTCTCAGGGAAATAAAATCAGCTTGAGCCATCGGTGCCCAGTAGCTACCCTCGGGCGCGGCAGATGGTTTCAGGTTATTTCACAGGGTATAAATATCACCATAATAAACTTTGTAATTACACTGTAACTACCACACCCTAAGTGCCCAGTAATTACAATCAGAGTCCTATATGGTTATTTTCATCAGTATGATAAGAGAAGAAATACCACCACCCGAAATCTTGCAAGTCATCTCATTCACTTAATTGCAGGTTTGGGCAGCAAAGTACAAACTGAATGATCTAAAAGCTGCAAATAGCACGTCCTTGAGTGAACTGTTAAGTGAGTCTCGTAACTACTATGTCTGTTTAAAAAAAATGGAAATTTCCATCCTTCCATCTGCTATTCTTACGCTTGTTTTTTTTTCTCTGCAAATTGCAACAAAGTGTCAAAATAACTACATTTTTCATCTAATGGAAACGCCCCCCCCCAACATATTCCAATTGAAAGTGTCAAAATATTTCACTTGGTTATTCTCAATCTCAGAAAAACAGTTTAGCATCCCCAGATCAAACTTTCACTGCAACCTGGAGCTGCAATCTACCTGAATGGCTGCAGCATCTCGCCGAGGCTCAGGCACCACGTCCTGGACGTCAGCATCCCCAAAAACACGCAGGTATCGAGGCTGCCACTGGAAATGGGGCATAAACACCCGGGTTTAATAGTAGCCTCAGTGCTATAGCAGCTCAGATAAACACAATTATGTCGACTGGGCAAAGCAAACCAGTGCTAGTCAACTTGGCAAAGTATCTCAGATCAGAAAGGTCTGCCTCAAAACTAAGTGCCTTGTCTTGTTTTCCCTTAGAGGGACTTCTTCATACAGAATTTGGCAGATCGTATTTTTTTCCTTCCCCAAGAAATAATGATTTGTGGAAATGACATTTCCTGTGGTTATGCTCCCAAACACATCTAACACTTGCCAAGTAACCTGCGGGAACACCCCGTTGCCATATAAATGCACAACATAAAGGCTATCCGCTGCTACTAGATACTCTTTTAAGTGGAAGCTTTTAGAGCAAGCAACGGGGGCTGGATTGGGAGTAATTGAGGATACTTACTCCAAGGGCAGGCTGGTGTGGACAGCAGCACTCAGACTCCTTCACACAAGGCTGCTCTGTAAATGCAGCTGCATCCCTTCTGCAGGCGCCGCATGCTGAGCAACGTGTGATTGCACGAGCCCTGCAGCACCACACAGACCCAGCCGGGAAGCATGGTGCCGAAAGCCAGCTGTCAGAAGAATTCGGCAAAATGGCAACCTCCACTTTTCCCTATAAATTTCCCTACCGTGGCCAGAATTTCATCCAGGAGACAAGCAGGGCTCCCCTTTGGCTCCTCCCGATGCCAACAGAAGGATGGATGTGGTTGAAGATGCTGTGCTGTGGCCCTTGCCATTAAATAATGCAGAATAATCAAGTCTCCGGTGCCTGAGAAAGGTACAGGGTGGTGCTGAATGGTGAGAAATGAACTCAGAATGAAAGAAGTGAGGAGGAGCTCAGAGAGGATGCAAATGGCCGGGCTGTCAGGTGAGAGAAGAGCAGGGCTGGGATAATGGAGGTGCTTTGATTTCCACCTATGATGCACTGAGGAGGGCAGGAAGATGGAGGGGATGTCCCAGGGACAGAGGAAAGCTATTTCAGGTGAAGAGCAATATTGGTCTAAGAACAAATGGATATGAGCAAATTTGTCCTGACAATTAGAAGGAAGTTTCATGGGCGAGCAACAACTGCAGCATTCCAAAATGGAGTTTCACCCATTCTGGGCAGCTTCGGTTTCTGTGACCAAGTCATCTCTAGCAGTAGGAACCAGCTTTAGGGACCTCTTCCAGACCATGCCCCTGCTTCTTAGCATCCTAAGAAAATTTTTACTCCAGGTATACCAGCACACACTGCAGCAGTCAGCATGACACCAAGGTGATTTCATTCTTACATGAGGGATCATGCACTGAGGTTCATCATCTGTCAAACCCTGTTGAAAACTTTGCTCAGATTTCTGGTCCTCTTGCTGTATTCCTGTATCCTTCGCTCTGTGGTTCCACTCTTTCAACAAAATGGCTCATAACATGGGTCTTTTTTTGAGCATCCACAATCAAACAAGCCATTATAAATAGCAGCATTAGGATGGGTGTTGGCTGTGTAAGCAAATGTCTCATTTCTATTCATTGGTTGAAAAGCATCTTTTTAAAGGTCTCAGCATTTTATGCAAGACTCCACTGCATATCATTGTCTTTCTGCAGGAGATGGATGTGGAGCCAGCACTGGATGTCATGTCATTTCCAGAGGGACACTTTCATCTCCTAGCACAACCCCTGGGACCCTGTGTGCCTGCAGGCATGTTGAGTGGGGTTTTCAATGCAACCGTTAGGAGATACCCTACTTGTGACTCGTTCCACACACAAAACTCTGCAGCTAAGAGAAAGGAGAGGGCTATGCACCTCCAAACAACACACTGGGGCAAAATATGTAAATCCAGAGAGTTCTACAAGACCTGCACAGTCTCTTCTTGTGCTTCTTTTGTTCTCCTGTCACAGATTATTAAGCCACTGGAAAATGCCATGCAAAAGCCCCAGAGACCCACACCTGGTTATCTCCAGGCAGGTGCAGCTCAGCCACTGCACACTGTTGGTGAAAGCCACTTCTGCCGCTTGGACCCTGTGATGGTTGGGCTTATGGTCCCCTCCAGCTCTGTTCTCTGATGGGACTGTTACCAAGCTGGGCAGTCAGGCATTTTGTGAGACTTTCTGGAAGTGTTATAACCCAGGATGTTCAAGGTAGAGTAAAAAACTCATTCTTGATGAAAAAGAAAAAAGAAGAAAAAGCAACTACTAACAATGAAAGAACACCACTAAGAAAGCAGATGAATTTAAGATGCATGCTACAACTTTTGTTTACAACTTAAGAATCTGCTACAAAAAAGGTGAATAAAGAGAGAATAGATTTCCACCATTTTTGAAAGAAACCTTAATCTTCTCTTTCACTAGTTCTTTACACTAGGAAACAATCTTTATCCTTCCCTCATCCTTTACATACAGCAGGCGAAAACACTTTCCCTCCCATGACAATATACCACTTCAGAGAACCTCATGCACAGTACATATTCTCCTGGGAATTGTTTAACTTCACAACATTTTTTAAGCTGCCTAGATGTAAACCTATAGTAGCTGAGAGCTGATGGTTTAGTTTATTGACATCAGTACTCAATTCATCAACAGAACTGAAACATTTGCTGGACATAAATAGATAATGAGCTTAAGACCCTATCCTGGAGCATCTGAGAGAATGAGAGTGATTTGATTCAAGATTGCTTAGGGACGACTCACATTAATGTTGAAGAGATAATGGCTGCCCATCTTTTTTTTTTTTTTTTTTTTTTTTAATACATATAATTTACATCCTGTACTGATTTACTGCTATAACAGTCTTCATACGTTTCTTACCAAAATGAGAGTTTCAGTCTGCAGTCTTGCCTGGCAATAACTGCGTAGGAAATACAACCTCTCCCATCATTTGCAGCTCTTTCCCTAGACTTTGCAAAGGTAGCTTAATTAGACTTTGAGCACTCTCTGTTGGAAATTTACTGCCCAATATTCAAACATAGATACCTGCCGTTTACAATAATGTCCTTGAAACAGCTATGCAGAGACCCATTTGTTACGAGCATCTCAAACACCCAGAGAACTGGCTCTGACAAAGATGATAAGTTGGCATCCTTCTTCCCATCGCAAAATGACCCTCGAGTCAGGACAGGCAGTACCCGCCACAAGTTTTACTGGAGTTCCACTGCTTTCCCAGCCCCTCTGTCTTTAATTAACTTCCACATGGCTTCCCAGTGGCACATTAAAACCAACTTAATATGTCCTTGCTATGGTTATACTAAGGACCAGAGAAGCATCTTGGTGCTTAGTAGCAGTGGCTGCTCAGAGATGAGCCCACACATGTCTAAGTCCATGGTGAGATATTGCTCATGGCACTTCTGTCAACAGGAGCAGTGCCTTCGGCATCCCCCCAGTCCCTTTCCACTCAGTAGATTCATCACCCGGCCCTTGGATTTATTCCCACTACTTGTTTCACCAGTATCGCCACCCAAGGCGAGAGACTGCCCCTTGGAAGCACCACACGGTACCTATGATTTAATGCTTTTCAGTTCAAGGTTGCCTGTTCCTGTGCATTTGCTGTTCCCCAAGTCCCAGAATCTACTCTAGCTTGGAAAAGGACAGTTTTTCTCCTTAAAAGCCAATGTGATTATAACACATAAATTGATTCACTGAGAGCATATCTTGTGAACAGAATCTCAGCAAAACAAACCTGACTTTAATACACCCTCTCCATTTCTCCCTCTTCACGGGTTTCAAGGCTCAGGAATACGAGCTTCATCCTACAAACAACAATCCTGGCTCAAAAGGAGGAAAAATGCAGAGCTAGCTCCATTTTGAAATGAAACTTTCCGGGAAGCACTCAATAATGCCAGCAATGCTGTCTTGGTCTGAGTGTCAGAGACAAACTGTAATTTCTGCTTTTTATGTACAGAAACTCAAACTCTAATGCAGTGAGTTAAATTCCTGTTTTTCCCTTTTGCTTTGGACCAGTCCCACCACCACCACCACCTTATTTTCACTGTCATTGGCACAGTAGAAATGGGTACCCCTTTGTCTTCTGTGTCTGACATTCACCGTAGTCTCAGAACTTCGCTGAGCACGTTTACCTCAAAGTGATCTTCATATGTCCACAAATCCCTGAAACCAGTAATAGCCTGACAAGAGCTGGGCTGTACCCCTCACTCCTCATTACCTGAACCCTGAAGCACCAACGCTCCACCACCTCCATTGACACCTGCGAATGACACTGGAAATTCCCTTAGTTACCCAAAAAGACTCAGAATTGCCATTAGATAAAGATGACTGCTTTGAAGGCCATGTAAAACCGAAGGTTGCAAGGTCTCAGTAATGCAGACAGATGTGAGAGCTCATTGCAGGAGAAGGGAGTAGAACAGTGATGGAGCAACCCTGGCTGCAGGCAGGAGGGATGCAGGCAGGAGGGATGCAGGTAGGAGGGATGCAGGCAGGAGGGATGCAGGCAGGAGGGATGCAGGTAGGAGGGATGCAGGTAGGAGGGATGCAGGCAGGAGGCATGCAGGTAGGAGAGATGCAGGCAGGAGGGACGTGGTGAGGCACTGCCCGGAGCGTGAGCTCTGCTGGGTGATAAATTACAATCCTGCACTTGGTTGAGTTTTGGGCAGCTCGGCTGTGCATTGCCTCTTCCTCACCCTCATGGCAGATGTGATCAGGTCACCATGGATTGAAAGGGTTAATTTCAAATATTCTGCCAGAAACAAAGGTGAGGAAAACACTGAAATAATCTGCCCTTCACTTTGCTTTTCCTTTGGTGGCTTTGCAGTGTAACAAAACCAAAGCTCATCTATCATTCCTGTTCAGGAATGGTTTCCAGAAAAGGCTGCACCACAATGAAATCCCAATATTTCATGGCCATGTTAGTTAATATTTTAAAAAGTGAAATCGTAAATTCAAAACAAAATATTGCAGCATTACTGAAATGAAGTTCTTCTATTATTTTCAGTTGAAAGGGCCATTGTCAACAGGGAATGTAATCAAATCCGCATTTTTCTGACGGAAAATGTTTCCACCAGAAGAATTACAATGAGCTTGAGCTCCCCAGCTCCCTCCATGCTTTTTGGGCCAAGTTTACTGCGTCTAAAAGTATAAAGCAATCTGAGAAAGCTTTTCCCACCCTGACTGCAAAGCATCATTGGAACATACTCATTTAGGGACAGGAAGCACCGAAATGCACCACAGCAACACTTTCAGCCTGTATGCGAAACTGATACAGCTTCAGCATTTGTTTTAGCAATTCCAAAGCGCCTCCTTATGCAGATAGCAGAAAACTCATTGCAAATCACTAAAAAAATATCTGAATTTTGCCCTGGAGCTACATTATCTGAGATTTTCATTCTCTCTGGCTGAAGGTACATCTGCAACACCAGAAGTTTTTCTGATACTGTATTAAGATCTGTTGGAGGGGAATGGAATTGCTGTGGTCTTTATCTCTGGGCAGCATCCAGCCACATGTCCTGGCGTACGGGCCATGTTCTATTACTCAGCATTTGCTAACCCCAACCTGCTGCCTGGCTGATACAGTACCGTCCTAGACCAGGTCTCCCAGGTGCTCTACACAAACCATAAAGGGAGCTCTGCCTACCCAGGCTGCCTGAAAACACCCATCAAAGAGCTGAAAATTTGCTCCTGAGCAGGTCTTCAACCCTGTGCAAAGTCAGATGAGTTGCTGCAGGGGTCAGGGTGAGACTCAAACAAATCTCCTTCCTAAATCCTGTCCAAAATCCCGGAGGTGCTCCTCCAGCTCACACTTTGCTGGGGTGGGTTATGGCCCATGAGGCTGCAACTGGGAGGAAAATGAAAAGGATTTTCAGAATATTTATTGCTAAGTTAAGCTCAAAAAGTCTGGTGTGCATCTGTGCATCTACATGAGCCTCTCCAAGGATGTGTTGACTAAAGACAACGTCACCAACCAGTCCCAGGGTTTCCCTGAACCAAGCCATGCTCAACCTGATTTCCAGTCAAAGAAATCAGACAGAGATGCTGTAAAGCCAGTTTAAAACATCCACCAGTGGAAATGTAAATGGATAATTGAAAGCTGCTCAATGATATGAACAAATTTACTCTAGTGATCTGGAGACTTACATTTCTGAAGGAGATTAAGTGAAGCAAGTCAGGTCACTGAGTTACGGAGAGACCTGCTTAGGACCCTCACAATGTAAAAGGTTTCACCTGCAAAAGCTTTTACTTATAAAGTGCCTAATACTAGGTGTAGGAGAAACTTTTCTGGTTTTCTTGCTACTGTGTTTATCTTTTGCAGAAAATAGGAAAAATGTTGTATTAAACACCTTGCATCTTCCAAACATTCCAGGACAGCAACTGGAATATTTGCATTTTTTTTCCTGTTTAGTTATTTGAATGAAACTGCAGTTTCTAGATATCAAAGGCACATAAAAATAAAGCATTCCTAAGAATAAATCTCTGTACTTTTTCGATGCTGTGTCCCTGAAAGCAGTCCTTGAGAATTAAATTGTAAAATACGTGTTGGAGGCAGGCACAGACAATCCAGCTTAAAATGGATTTCTTTACTCACGAGACATTGTAAATAATGTTGAAGAATGCATTTACTTACCTTTTCTACCTTTCCGTAATATTTTTTTTTTCTTTTTTTTACCTCTCCCAACAATAGGAATAAGTTTGGCAACTCCTTGTCCGGTGAAATGAAGAGCAGCATTGCTGGCATCACTGGAAGAGCAGTGAGATTGGGGCCCTTTGCTAGTACTGACTGCTTGGACTGGGACACCAAAAAAGAGAACCTAATTATTTTACTCCTTGCAGATCTTCAGATCTGTTTGGGTGAGGACAGCAGTTGGCAGAGTAACCTTGCTCTGGTTCTCCAAGGTTTAGCACTCTCCAAGTCCATTCACAGTGGGGTAGATTAATGTTAAATCATCCCCAGGTCATGTTTCTTTACTACCCAAATCCTGGGAGCAGCCTAAGTCCCTCTATAGTACATAAAATGTAAGACAAGGGGAATCTGGTTTTTCTGCCTCTGGTTCAAGATGAAGCTGGTTCTCTCCTCCCAGGGATGAGCTTTGGGGAAAACACAACAAAGTCCACACATCATATGCAATAGCGATGCTCCCAGGCCATACCCAGGTCTACCTACCTCCCCACTCCACCACTGACAGTGGTACCCATATGATGCTGGAGCTGACAGCTTGCTCCCTCAGTAAAGCCTGCTCTAAGCCTTGAGGTACTTAAGCTTTCAGGAAACCAATGCCAACAGGCGATAAAGTCCCAGTAAGTGTTTGCCTCTTCTGGCTGGTACACTATAACACATCAAAATAAAAATAAATTTAAAAAAAACGGCATCTTTTAGGGCTAAAACATCCATTTTACATTGCAGAGCAGGCTTGATGCCTGGTGCATCAGGATGGACTGACTGCCAAGGATCTAAACTTCCCCAGTCACTTTGATTATTCAGCTAATGCAGTCTCTCCCAGCTACAGAAAAGGCTACAAGGACTCTCAGTGGACACCTTCTCCTTCCCTGTTTTCATGAAAGTACACCGTGTTTTCTCCAGCCAGTGTTCACTGGAGAGCATGCTGTTTACTCAGCCTCCTCCTCCTGGGAGGCTGGCACTTTGGTACCCATGACCAAAAATCCAGCTCTTCCTACAGCTGTCAGGCTGTACTCACCGTATACTCCATGGAGACATCCTGTGTTTGGGTGAGCACAGTAGAATTTCCAGAAAAGGCTGAATTATTTGCAGAGCAGCCTTTATTTTCTGCCTTTAAGAGTAAACTCAGCACTTCACACCACTGCATGTCTGGCTCACCCCACGCTTCTTTAGGGCGATCAGTCTGTACACCAAACACTAAAACTGCACACCTCGGAGGGAAAGCCCCTGGAAGCCTGGAGACATCTACACCTCTTGGCCACAGCTCTTCTACCAGTGGCCTTCAGCCAGCCTACAGGACACCATCCACTAGACCACAAGTGGTCTGGGGAGCACAGCTCCTCATTTCTAGATGTTACTAATACGTTGCTTTGCCATGAATTAAATATTTCAGGTATTTAATGGCATACAGGAAGAATGTCACAAAAAGGAGGGATGAGATGTTGGAAATAGATCTTCCTTCCCTCATTGGCAGGAGCTGCTCTCTTACCTGCCAGAGTGAGCTGACCATCCAAGACACAGGTCCTTCGAGCCATGATGTGGCTCCTCACCACTAACAAGCAGCCCGCCTGTCTCCTTCCCACACTGCCCACCTTCACCAAAGTATGAACTGTGTCCTGTGACATACATGGAAGGAGCACAATGATAAGACACCCAAGGAGATTATACAGGAGAAACAAAAACTACAGCCGGAATAATGTGTCATGGATCACGCAAAATTTGAACAGAGATAAGCCACCAAAAATGAGTGACAGCAGATGCACACAGTATATGGGATGGCATACGGTACGGCCCTTCTCTTCCTTCCACCCCTTTTGGTGGAAATGAACCTGGTTTACACCAGTTAAACGAGACAAGGATTTGATCATAACTCCCTTTTCCCGTGTGTTGGTTCCCATCCAAACTAATGCCAACGTGAGTGCTGAACACGAGGGCTGCCTTCAGAGTTTTTTGTTCTTGAGAATGAAAGAGCAAAAGCTGAAAGTACAGTAAGTCTCTTCAAAAAGGATGGTTTAATTAGCTGGCGTGATATCAAACCTGAATGACTTCTGACATACAATTACAGTGCATTGTCTAAGCTTGAAAAAAACATGTAACCTGCCTTTGTCATCATTTCACTCTATGTTCACTTGATACTTTCAAAATATATCACGTGTTCATATTTCAGTGGTCATTTCTGTATATCCTGGTCCTTGGAACAAATGAACATTTCTAAAAATAACAGAAAATCTCATAACCTGAACACATAATCAAATGCACAGGCTGCAATTGCCTTTCAGAGCTGATATTAAAATTCAAATGTGTTCCTTCCAACTATGGAGAAGTCCAGCTTAAGCTCTGCTTGGGAGGAAATAATTTACACTCAGCCATCCATCTCCATCTGGACGAGACAAAGTAGGGGAACAGCCTACCCCAGCATTGTGGGCCAGAGTGCAAGGATGGCAAAGGCAGCTACGCCTCATTCATGTGACTTCAGGTGCTGGCACCCTGGTGAATCCCTAGGAAAGATGCTACCAGAATACAGGTTATGGCTGGAAAACCCTCTCGCAGATGTTTGAGCCTTTTCTAGCTCATCGTCCCTAGATCCCTCTCCTCACGTGCACCCCAGCTGTGCTCCTGGAACGCCTTTCCTTCGCCAGGCTGCATCTCTCCCCTCCTCTCCTGCCCCTCACACCCACTACACAAGTGTAATCCTTCTCCCCAGCGACCTGGTGCCATCTCCTCCCACCATCCATCTTTGAGTCATTTCTAATTTATTCCCTTTCTCTCACGTCAGCCTCACGCTGCCCATTGCAGCTCTTTCTCCGGTTCCCTCATTTCTTCTCTGCTGCCTCTTACGCATGGTATGAGAGAGCCCCTAACTGATTCCCAGCTGTCATTCAAAGCCTCCTTGCCATTCAGGAGCACCGGCACTTCTCAAGACCAAAATGCCTGAGGGATGCGAAGGCACGATTAAGCCCAGACACACCTCCCCCCTTTCTCTGCACTCACCAATTCCAGGTGGGAATTAGGAGGAGAGACGCAGCTCATCAGCAAGGTGGTAATAAAGTCTGCAGCTGCACTACTCTGAGTATGCACCGCCAGCGTCCATACGTGGATGAGGGAGTAGATTTACCAGGGCGGTAAATAACTGACGATCCTCTCTGAGTCACTGCAGAGCCTGACGGGTGTGCGGGGCACTACGGGATCCTGCTTTGCACAGAGGCACAAAGCTGGGCTTCTCCAACATACACAGGGTGGACAGGTACTATGTGTTGTAAACAGAAAGCCAATTTAATTAAAAGTTACCTGGTTAAATACCTTAAACATGAAAGGAATTTATTAATAAATCAGACTTAAATGCAAGCATAAGTAGAACCTCACACTGGGTGCAGAGTGATTTATACACATAAGCAAAATAGATCAGTCTCACATTTCTAGAAAAGGACACCAGATGTCTTTGACGTCATCTAAATTATCGCTATTTTTAAAAGTTACTCTTTTCCATTTGCTGCCAACTCAGAAAGTCCAATTTGCCAAGATAATATATCTAGTGTGGATGAAGATTTCCAAACTTGAAGTATCAGTCTCTTAGCAACCGTAGTACTCTTTGTATTAAAACTGAGCACAGTGAAACTGTCGTTTTCTGTAGCCTTTTATGCACCTAATCAGTGAATTCCCATTAAAGACACAATATTGGAAAAATGGCATTTAGGATTCTAGATGCATACAGAATATATATATATACACGTATATTCCATATTCTCTCTCCACAGAAGGATAGAGTATTTATAGTAGGTAGACATGTCAGGGAAATATGTGGCATATCTTATTCATGCAAGGAACTAGATAAGAAATGAGGAGCTGAATGTAAAAAAAAGGTGCAGCAAGAGCCGATAAGGAAAAAAAATAAAATAAAATGTGGAAAGAACTTCTTCCTTCCATCTGGGTCTGATTCAAGTGGTGACCTTTAGGCAGTGGGCAGGGGTGAGATAAAAGAAAGCCTCCCTCTTCTTGTGTGCTATGCTTTCAGCCCAGTGCTGGAAGAGCCATTTGATGTCTCCCTTTCTCCAAGCCTACAAGAGTTCTGGAAAGGGCTTTCAACTCCCACGTTCACATCTGCTTCTTCCAGCCCAGCACAGAAGCTCATGCTCCTGGTAAGCTTCCCTTGGGTAAATAACACTTCAAGGTCCTCCACAGCAAGATATGGCGTCACAGAAGTACGCGAAACCATTTTGAGCGTTGAAGGGACCACACAAAGCAACTTCTTCCTCTGGGCCTCCTGCCCTTGCGGAGCTCGTGTGCTGTCTACCCGCAGTTCTGGGCATTTTCTTTCAAACACAGAGAAAACTTCCAAAAACAAGAAGGAAACATGTAGTTCAATACAGATACAGATACTCTAAGGTTGGTTTCTTATCTCCCTGCATCCCATCAGGGCTCTGGTCCCATCTGAAGACCAAGCCATACCTTCTCCCCATCCTTGCTGACCACAGTGTGAGCAGGACCAGAGCCATGGGGTCTGCACGTACAAGGACCAGGAGCCAGGACCAGTTTGGGAGTTTAGGCACTGGGCACACTCCTCTGCCATGGCTCCTGAGATGAGGACCCTGGTGTCTAAATCCCACACGTGGACCCAGCAGCCTGCACCACGGATCAAACTCACCTCCATGGCTGGTAGTGGCCAGCAAAGGGTGAGGGCAAGAAACACTTTTCCTCATCCTGAAACCATTTGAACTAAAACTCTGGACTGAAAGGAGAGGGAGCAGCTCTCCAAGCCATGCCATGCTCCTTCCTGCAGCCTTGCAGCTGCGTCTCATGCCGCAGCCCCATCCCATGGTGGGGGTGGCCAACAGGACATCCTGGGTGCCCCCAAGCGCTGACTATCCCAGGTCCTCCAGACCTCCAGACCTGCAGCTGATTGCTCACTGAGCACCCAGCTGCCTCGGGAGGGGGTGGAAGCAAAAGTCTCAGAGAAACCCACAGGTGGGTGTCAGCCGCTCCACCACCCTGCAAACAGGCACAGACAAATCCTGGAGGCTCTTACAAACACAGCAGGACCCAGTTTCTTTTCTTCTCTCCTGACTGATAATAAGAAAAGGAAATCGATTCAACCCCTACTCTATTTCAGCTCTGATCTCGTCTCCCCCAAGTATCACAGGCCTTATTTCTACAGCACTCACAATAGCAGAACTCGTGTAATTCCATTATATCGCTGCGGTTGTTATTTATGTCATGATGATTGCGTTGCACCCAAGGGCAGAGGGAAGAGACAGTGAGGTCCGTTTAGATTTACAAGACAGAGTAACTTCTCCATTTCCAACCAGCTGTATTATTCACCATGGTTTTACTTACTGGCACATGAAAAATGATTGCAAAATGATCTAGAGCTGACTGTATGGCACTTGATTTCAAATGCACTTTAAGTAATCAATCTGACAACGAGCTTCGAGGACTGCCACACGGGTCTGCTACATGCATACTTCATTTGCTGTCTCAGGTGGCTGAGGGGGGAGCGACTCCCTGCTGCAATAAACACTATGGCTAAAGTTTTAATAAAGGAGGGGCTGATGCAGCTGCAGTGCTCAGGTAGCTCATCCTCATTGGCTGCTGTCATTATATTGCTTACCTGTATGCACCACCTGTCTCCCTTGTAATAGTGTAACACAGCAAAGAGGGAATTTTATTTATTATTGTCAACTATTAGCTAATTAACTGCAAACACAAGGCATCAGCATAGACATTTAGGTAGTCTGTGCAGAGTCATGGGAGTAGGCTTGATATATCAGCACAATATACATGTACAATATACGCCACAGACACAACACTCACACAGTGCCTACCTCTAAAACACATAGTCTAGCCAGACTGCAAAGTGGAACTGGTCCCAGATTAAAATTGCATTGAATTTCCCATGGCAATAATGAAGTTGTTTGATAAAATTACTCTGGAAGTATTTCTTGCAAATATTAATCTATTTAGATTCATAAGAAATATAATAAAGAAAAAAACTACCTGACAGTTCTTGGCAGCTTTGCCATTAAATACAAAATTAAATTCAAAGTAAACCTACTCCCTAGTCTAGATTCTCAGCACGAAGAAACCAATTGCTGGAAGAAAAAGGCTCCAGCACTAATCCCTTTCCTAATACAACTGCCACACAGCTCCCTAAATGGAGCAAGGGCGCAGGCTCAGAAACATGCCCCGCTGGTCACCCACTCTGGGCTCTTCCAGAGGGGTGCAGCTGCTGTCCTCCCAGGAGGGGACAGCTCACAGACCCTCTCCAACACCTACACCGCTTAATTCAGAAGTCTGCTATGAGAACACCTTAGGAGAGAGAGGACCAGGGAAGAATCTTGCTAAGCAAGCTGTGACAAGGGAGCAATGTTTCTAAGTCAGTTCAAAGAAGATGAAATTTTTAAAGGGGGGGGGAGGGATGTTTCTTTTATATTCCCACCCCTCTCCCACAAAAGCAGCTTCTTTCTCCAAACAGAAAACATGCTACTGTTTTGTGTCCCAAGCTGTGATGCAGCTTCTGCTTGCAGAGACTCCTCGCATCCCTTTCCAGCTGAGCCCGCTGCGCTGGACAAAATCTGCCTGTTATCTTGGAGACGTTACTACACTAAAACAACATCACCAGAGCTATTAGGAAAGCTGCTGCAAGTTACGAAGGTTGCCAATAGCTCCAGGGGATTTCACAGTGGCCAAGGATAACAAGGAGGAGGGAAATCCCAGCTGTGCTCCTTCCATAGCCTGTGTCCCATCTGCCAGCTGCCTGTGGAGGGGGACTGCGCCCCAGCACAAGCACACTGGAAGATCCTGGACACAGAGAACCACTGCTTCACAGCCACACAACGCCACCCAGGAGGTGGGGGAAGGATAAAGACAGCTACTTGTTCTTCATCTTCATCTGATTTCTAACCTTCTAACAGATTTAAACAACAGTGAAGAGCAAAAAAAGGAGGAAAAATGCCAAGCAAGTCAGCTAGTTTACTGCTGTTGCACATCAGCTGCTTTCCCTCTTCTATTCCCTCCCATCTGGTCCATCACATGTGCAGTACTGCACAAACCCCAGCAAGGGACTGGAAGGAGTCTCATGAGGTCATATATCCCCTTTGCTCACCCAAAACCTGGAGGAAGCTCACCTAGAGCACTGTTTGTCAAGCTGATTTCATATCTTCCCAAAGAAGGGTACTGAGGAGGACCTGAAATGCTCAAAACTACCAAGGGACAACTACTTATCTCCAGCTGCCAGCAGCAGTTGTGTGTCCACCCCACGAATGGTGATAACAGGCCACAGCAGGTCTGATGCTCAGCCAAGGGCCCATCTTCAAACAGTTTCAACAGTTACACAAATTTTTCCAGTTCCTTTCACGATCATATTTACTTTTGTTAGTCCTGTAGCAAGGAGTTCCACAGTGTAACCATGCAATATGCGATGATCCACTTTCTCTTCTTCTGAAACACCTCCTCCAACTTCCATCTGACATTTTCCAGCTCTTGTTTTGGAACAGACAGTAAGAAACTGTTCGCTGTTCTCGTTCTCTACACCATTCACCCACTTCCTAGTCTTAGGTTTACCATATCCTCAGCTGTGTTCAGGCTGAAAAGCCTTTGTCTAGCTATCACACAGCCTGCTTCACCTAATCTATCCTTCCAACTCGGCCCATTCGACCATTGCTAAACACTCAGCGGTCATTAGAAACACAGGGCTTCCACCAAACCCTTCAGAATGTCATCAGTCTGTTACTGAGACCTTCCCAGGAGAAGAAAATAAATAAACCTCCTGGCCCGCCAAACCAACGCACTGACTATTCCAGGTGGAAATCCCACACTACCTCACTGCAGCCACCAGCAGTACTGGAAGCAGGTCTGATGCGAACAGGAGCTTCCCCAAGATCACCATGAGCAGCTCACCAGGGCTGGGAGCTTGGTCACATCCCCATACCCAACACCCATGAGAGAGACAGGCCAGTGAGGTCTACTGGGAGGGACTGGGATCTCCTACCCATAGGAGTCCACAGCAATCTTCGGTGTATTCGTATGCCCTATTACTTTAGCATCTGAATACCACCCTGCTACATGCGTTTATGCACCCAAGGTGTGATGGGGAATGGCTGTTATCTCCACTCGATGGCCAGCCAAAGCCCAGGGAGTGGCAGGAAGCAAAACCCAGACTCCTATTAGACATGCCAGCAGCAGCCGTCCGTCTTGGCCATTTCCAGTGGGAACCCACTGGATCATTCCCACCAGCCTCCTCTGGAGGTAGAAGCAGCAGCCTGGCCAGCGCTGCCCAAACCAGCTGTAGCAGCCGGACTCTCCGTCTGCAGCACGGCCCTGTTACAGGCACAAGGAGAGGATGGAGAGCAGCCGGTAATTGGCAGGGTCGGCCTCTTTCCTGCCTCCCTCTCCCTGTTTTAATGGAAAAGCTGCAGAAACATTCACACTTAATTATATAAAATGCTGTACACGGGCCCAGCTGCAGGGCCGAGCCAATGTATATCACTTTGGAAAGCCATCATTGCGTAATTTCTGTCAAGTAATTAGCGTGCTCCGCAGCACACCAAGCTGAGAGTTTTACTAGCACTAAACAAGGTTAGCAGATTTGTAAACAGCTTGCTATGGAGTAATATTTTTCTGCTCATATCGTCTAAAAATATCTTGGGAGAATTTGCTCCAGTACAAATGGCTCTGCTTGAAAGGGTTTAAAACATCAAAAAAGCTTATGATAATTCAGAGCAGGTTTTCACTTTGTTTGCCTGCCTGTCGCTTGCTTTTTCGTTCCTAACTTCAAACAGTTACACAGCCCAGAGCTTGGCTTTACTAAAACACCCGGTTTCACCAGAAATTGAATAAAACCTATGCTAACACCTAGCTCCCTCCCTTCCCCGCTTCCTACTGACCTTACGCATGGTCACGTCATAGTTTCATGTTCATTTTACTGCAGGTTCAAGGGGGCTGGGCTCCCACACGGTAGCTGCCGTGCCACTGGATGGGAAGGCAGAGCCTCTGCCCCAAGGAGCTGTGGGAGGAGAAGACACCTGGGACCAGTCTAAAGCCCACAGAGAGCTCCATGGCTTTCTAAGTCCTGCATGAAAGATTTAATTCTTCCCAAGATCTTGCATGTGGCATCCACGCCTGGGCGGATGGCATCCTTCTGCTGAAGGGAGGAGGATGCCCAGAAGACTCTCCGGGAATCGAGATCTGTTATTTCCCAGCAGCTTGTAGATGACCTGCGCTCAGTTTAGAAGCAAAAAGATATTTTACTTCATCTGTTAATGCTTGTGTTCCCCATGGGAGAGCTCAGGTCCTTTCATCTCACCCTCTGCTGCTGAGAAAAAGCTTGTTTTACACACTCTCATTCTAGGTGAGCTCACCACCACCTGCAGCGCTGACTGAAGATGCTAGCGGGGATTCAAGTAACCACTGCTACGTCACCAGGAGCAGATCCTGACTCCCTGCTTGGGCTGGATCCTCAGGTCCTGACTAGGGTTGTAAATGACACATCCCCAGAGACAGCAGCTACACCACCAAATGCTGCAAGTGGGCAAAGCTGCTGGGAAAGATGGAGTGGAGAAAGGAACCGTGCCGTACCTCTACCTGTCTTGTAAAATCAGGATGATAACACTGAATGTGTTCATATTAATAATGTTAATAAACAGATTCATATTTGTGACAAGTGACCGTGTCTTACCCTGCAGCCTCCCCGAGCTCCTTGGAGCAGCCATGGTGTGTTGGGACAGTGCTTTCCACGGCAGGACCCCAGGCTTCACTGGACCACAGTCAAATGAACAAAACACGTGTAATTTCAGTGCTTATAAGAATATCTGTTTTCCCCTGTGCTTGTGCCAGGTTCGGCCATTTTAGCAGTTAACTCTGTTGGTTTATTTGGGGAAAATAAACCAGGCCATCAGGAGGTTTGTTATTCCATCCACGCTTATCATTAGGAGGCTGCTAATGAAACCACAGAGACCTCCTGATGCCCGGGAATGGCAGAAAGAGGAGTACAAAGTGGCACACTTTTTACACTTCATTGGGAAGCTTTATAAATTAATTGGAGTACAAAGTCAGGTCTAATTGATGTTTGTATTGATTGAACTGCTCCAAGTCTTAATTTTGGTTGTAAAACTCACTTTAAAATAGAGCCGTTTATAATTAAGACAGGATCTGTAATTAATGGAGTTTTATACTCATAAAACTGCCTCTCTCATCAGTCTAAATTAAACTCCACATGAAAGTTTGCACAAATTAAATACAGTAGATGCCAAAACTACTTTCTTTGAACTCCTTGCTATTCTTATTAATGTCAAAACAGAAGCGATCTGGAGATGTGAAAAAGTGATGAAAATTCGTATTAGAGGAGGTGACAGCAGGGTGGGTGCAGGACACCCGTGCCCACCCTGTGCAATGCAAGTGCAAACACATCACAGTCACGTTCAACACGTGACAGCAGCAAAGCCAAGAGCCATTGCCCACATCCCAGTTAGAAAATTAATATATTGTCCCTCTCACATAGTTGTGTCAAGTCGTAACACAAACCTGCTTTTAAAAAAGATTTTGTGCGAAGAGAGTCACACCAGGCCACCAAGCACAACGGGGGCTTGCAGGGGGGAGGGCTCCCTTGCCGTCACGTGCCAGTGGCTCTTTAAAGCAGGGGCAGCGATGTGCCTGGCCATGCCCCCCAAACCTCCTCAGCTGCTGGAGCTGTTAATGAAATACTCTAATTCTGGTAACTGTGGTTGACCATATGACTCCTTCCAACTTGATCTCATCGGAAATCTTTACAGCCATCAACCACAATATTTACAAAGCACAGACAATTTTGGGCTCGTGGCAAGAAAATAAATCACCTTGGACATATGTACATATATAAAAGTTCCCCAATAAATCTGTTTTCCATGTGCAAGAGTCTGCCTCATCCTTATCTAGGTAATTAGCTGTTTACTTCTTTAAAAGCTCCCATTTAATTGGGGTTGCTGTTCTTAGTGGAATATAATTTCCTCTTCCCAAAAAGGGCCATTACTATTTTTGTATCATTTTTTTTTCCTGGCTGCCACATTCTCGTTTTCCCACTAAAATTAAAAAGTCACTGCAGCACTCCCCGAGTATTTATGGCTTGAAGATTCCTACACACGTCCCTGGGCCGACATCCATAAAAGTTTGTCACAGCCGTCCAGCACTTCCCCACGTAACTTCAAACTTAAGTTGAAGCTCAGGGTCCTTCAATAGCTACTGTAAAAAGCTACACAGGCTGATTTGCTCCCCGGTAGCTCCTTTGGAAATGCCTATCTGTCCCCATGGACAAACAAAGATGAGGGGTTAGAGAAGCCTCAATAAGGTCTGCAGGTGAGGAAACAAATTATGGCCCATGCCCACAGCTCTGAACGGCACCAAGTTTCTCCCTCCCTTTTGGATAAGGTCTGTGTTAGACCCTTGGATGGCCAAAGCCGGTTCTGCTCCCACCAAGGTCACAGAGAGTCCAAAACCACCATCAGCCAAAGCAGAGCTGAAGCCATGATGGAGGCATAGAAAGTGCCTCTCCACAGGGATGGGAAGAAAATGTCAAAGCCCGCATCAAACCAATTTGTTTAATCACTTTTAGAGCTAAAACAGTCAGATTCATAGTCCTCCTGCCTCAGAGTTTCTCTTTTTAGCCCATTCTTTTAATCTGTTTTTCTTCCATCCCATCAAAGCCTCAGAGGCCTCATGAACATGTGTTGGAAGAGGTAAGCAGGAATGCAGAAAGTTGATTGCTAATGAATCACATAAATTATCATACTGGTAATTACCCAAAGGACTAAGGTTCAAAAGAGCCTCTTTCTTTACCATCATCAGTTCTCAGCCTAAACACCCACACCAGCCTTGGGCTGGCCCGTTCACACAGGCAGGCTTGCTCAGGTGCTTTACAAACTGGGATGGGACTCGTTTTGTGCCATCAAGAACTGATTTATCCTCACCAGCCGGTAGGTAAGAGACGTCAATATTACCTGTGCTCATGTGCACAGACTGAGACACACAGCTACATCCCAGAAAGCATCCCGTGACAAGACATGACGTCCAGTCTTTTAGCACTGTTGGGGAAGCTGAAACTCAGGCTGTGAGAATGAAACTAAAAAGTCGCTACTAAAAAGCTCTCCATTAGAAAGAGACGCAGACACTAAAGAGATTAGCCAGCTATCTGATTTTTTCAGCCACAGAGAGTGAAAACCCAGCTCTGTCAATGGGAATTTTGCTCCTTCTATCAATGGGATCAGAATTTTGCATTTGCAGAAGCAGCACATTTTACTTTGACAACAACAAGTCCCTTTCCAAGCTGAAAGCAGCTCTTCCATTGGCTGGACAAGGAGGACAGCAACTCTTCTGCCTCTCAAGAAACTCTTCATGGGTGGCTTCTCCAGGCAGACAAGCAGTTAGGAAATTCAGGGGTGTGCAGTGTTTGGCTTTAAACATTGTTCTGGTGGGGAAACACATGCTGCCAAGGTCAACAAGTTATCAGAAGAGCTTTTTATTTGTTGGGACTTAACACTGTGATTCCAACCCTGAATTTGCTGTGTGCTGCAAAGCACCCTGGAAAGCATTAGAAGGCACAATAACTGCACAAATACCCGAAAACAGCAGCTTCAGACTTCTCTTACTGCAAATAAACACCACCAGAGACATCACCCAGTGCATTACAGAGTCAGCACTTTCCCACAGCAAAACTCCTTTCGTGCCATAGCAACACGCTCAGGGTGTCCATCAGGCTCGTGCAATCCAGCCAAAAGCCTTGACTTGCTGCACTGTTACACAGAAGACAATAAACTTAACCTGCAGGAAAATTCCTCCAATCACTTGCTCAGAAAACCACCCAAAACCACAGAAGAGCTGATGATAAGCCTATCATTATCCAAGCTTAAGTGAGAGGCTGCTTGTCTAATCCAATATCCTTCTGCATTTTTATGATGTGACCTTCTCCCCCTAAAGGGACACATAAGCCTTACCCTTACTGAAAGGAGTCACAGAAACCAAAGCACATCTCCTGTTTGCTATTATCGGAGCGAAAAAAAAGGGCAGGCAGAAAATGCCGAACCTCAGTGCAGGACAGCAGGAAAGCCTGAGGCCAGCCAGAACCTCTCTCCAGAGCTCTGTGTTTAACCAGCCTCTTTATTTGCTTTGCTTCCATTTCCTCAGCTTGTATATTCCACCCTTTATTGTGAAAAATGAGAGCGAGAGAAAAAAAAAAAAAAAAAAAAGATGGGGAATATAGCGAAATAAAGCTATTGAGAAACGAGCCTGGAAGGCAACTGGAATGAACTCTGAAGAAGTCATTAGCTACCTAACCCCTTCAACAGACCCAAAATGGGGTGGGCAGGGGGAAAGCGTGCCTTCTTTTTGCGTCTCCATCCAAACCAAACCTTGTATATTTTTACTGCTCAGAAGCACTGCTGGGCTGAACCGCCCATTCCTTGTGGGCTCGCCAGCAGACCAGGCTCAGCTCACGGCAGCTCATCAGCAACGCAATTAAAGCACTTGAGAAAGCATCTGTAGGATGGCTGCACTGAAGGAACAAGACCCCAAGGGCACAAAGTCTCAAGGTGGCTCAGTCATGATGCCACTGGTTTGGGGAATCCTCTGCAACTTGGTCAGGATGGGAGGGATCGCTGCGGGTCCCTGTCCAAACCTCCTTCTTGCCCCACCATGGCACCTTGTCGTTGCCTTGGCTGGAGAAGAAATACCACAATACAGTTTTTTTCCTGAAGTTCTTTCACCAAAAACACAGATTCAGCCTCTCTGAAACACTTCATCAGCTCGCAGCAGCTGCACGAGCTGCCTGTCCAGCCTCCTGTGGAAACAAAATGTTTTGGTTTGACTCTCGTAATGGAAGCACGTGACTTGGGGAGTCAAAATCTACAAGCTTGCCACACCTTCAGAACAGAGATAAATTGAAAAGCTCAAACTCTAAATGAAACACTTTGTTTTGGAATAGATTAATTTTTCCCCCAGCTTCTGATTCATGGGGAAAAAAATGCAAAATTGAAAATGTGCTGGTTTGGCTAAAACTGAAACGGATCCCCCTCCTTATTTGTGTTTGTTTGGGTTTTTTTTTAACTGCTAGTGAACTGAACAATCCCATATTTGCACAGCTGTTTGGGAGGCAGCGCCTGTCCTGGCTGCTCTGCCATGGCCAGCCCCAGAGGCACGGACTGGCTGCCTACAGTCTGTGCAGCCTGGGACAACGTCACCTCCTGCACTTACAGAGGGAACCCTGAGCCCATCACACATCCACCTCCCCGAGGGGCAAAGCAGGAGACAACCTTGCTTCAGCAATATCCTCCAACACCATCTCTATTTTCTCATTTTCCTTTCTGCAACACTGGAATCAAATTTACAAAGCAGTGACAAGCTACATTTAAGTGCTTGTGATGGACATTTCATCCTTCAGACACATCGGCAAACAGTTTCACATTTCAAAGGCAGAAATTACTGTGTCCCTGCAAAGCGCAATTTACTCCTTATGTGCAAACATGAAGAATTGCTGAGGAAAAAAATGCTTGAAATCTTTTTTACCTTCGGGAAGTAATAGCAATTACAATCAGTTACACAGCCGTATTTCTTTCCCCGCCTCATCTAAACCTTTTCACAAAATCTCATGCCCTGGATTAGATTTAGTTGAAAGAAAAATAATGAGATTTGTGTTTCCTAGCAAATTAAATAGAAATTGCCCAAAAGAATAATCCTAAAACACAAAATACTGCCTCATCCCACATGTTGCTAATAGGCTTGTGTTCTAATGGCTTATTTAGAAAGGGACTTTTCATAAATGATCTCCTAATGGTGTGCATTCAGGAACATGAGACATAAATATCTTTCGCTACCAAGGCTTTGGAGTTTTTTGACATTTTTTTTTTTAAAGAATTCTTACCAAAATAAAGGAAACATTTTAAGAAAGATTGTGTGCTGTTCTAAATCGTTCTGATTGTGTGCAATACTAAAGACTGAAAATTCCAAATACTGATGTTTCTGAAAGTTATTTTTCTTGCTCTTACTTATCTTGTGGTTGTTGCTGCAAAGGGTTTCAGTGCTGCCTGCAGCACCTGGGCTCCAGGCAGGACACAGTGTGGGGCTGAGCAGCTCACTACTTGTCAAACCCATTAAAATTCCAGACAGACGTTCAGTCCTATCTACTGTTCCCTCTGTTGAATGCTGCCAGGACTTTGTATAGCTGGTCCCCAAGGACACTGACGTCCGCAATTTCATGTCGCAACTCATTTTGAGTGTTGCTTCATGTGATGCTCACACAGATCTTGCTGCTGGTCCCAACACCACCACCACAATCCTCTCTTTTGGTCCCCTCAGCTGGATCCAGGGTGCGGTTGTCCAGTGTGGAGATGAATGCGAGACCAAGGCAGACAGCAAGGGCCTGGCTCAGCTCACCCTCCACAAATGCACATGGTGCAAGGGGCACGGTGTTCCCAAGAGCCCCTGGCTGATCCCTCTCTGCTGCACTGGGAGCACAGCCCTGTGTGGAGCAGCATCACCCCGCAACATAAGCAGACCTTAGTCTGCAAAAAACCCAGCATAGTTTTAACTCATTTCACTTGGAGAGTGGATAATTCGAGCCAGATTGGCATCAGCCTTAGGAACTGCAGTGATTTCAGCCCATGCACCCTCCCCTGCAGTGGCTGCCCTGGCACTGAAGGCTCACAAAGCATTTCATGAACGACCACTCTCTGCCTGGGTCTGGTGAGCTTTGCTGCATGCCCTGTGCTCCTGGACACGTCTCTGACATCAAATGTCACAGCGGGAAAGCAAAGGTGGTTGAGGTCTCACTGTGCCTCACCAGCATGCCCAGGAGCATCGCTGTACCTGCCTGGCCCTCGCTAGCTGCAGTCCTGTGCAGCATCCAGCTCCTCGGAGCATCATGGTCACCCTGGGAGATCGGCACCCCTTTGTTTTCGCAGGGAGCAGCTAAGTCTGACTTCAAAGAGTATGTACTGATCCTCTTTGATGTCACCAAAGCCAGTCAAGCTGAAAAAGCAGTGCTTCCCCACTGGGCTCCTGCTCCGTCCCCCTGTCCCCATCTGGCTGTGACCACAGGGTCCTGCAAAAGCTGACAACTGCTGCACATGGCTCTGGCTGCCGGCTCGTTTAGCTCTGGGAACACTAAATCCAGCACTGGCTACAGCTGCCCATTCTCTCACCTCCTCTCCAGCTCCAAACTCTGCCTCCTGCCCCCTCTTGCACCCTCCCGTCCAGCACCCATCCTGCCCTGTCCTGCTGCTGTACCACTACCCCATGTCCCTCCCCTGCTGCCCCTTCTCTCCTGCCCATCCCACCTCCCACTTTTAGGGAAACCGCCCATTGCAGATCCTGGGAGGGAGCATCCTTGCACAGCTCATTTAATACGCCCAGCCTTTGCATTGCACCTATTTCTCATCTCAGCTAGGGCTGAGATGGTCTCAGGACCCACCACTGGGCAAGGGAAACGGGGAAACCAAGATTTCCAGCCAGCAGGAGAAGGCAGCCAGGTCTAATGGTTTAATTCCCGGCATTACTGTCATCTGCTTCCCTCATCTGGACTCGCACCCTGCTAAGCGACCTCTCACTCTGCCAAGCAAGCTGGTCTCGTCCTCAGGAAGATAAATGCACTTTCTTGTAAGCAGGGGCAAGAGGACAGGGGCCACAAACCCTGTCAGCGAAGCACAGCAGAGCAGGCTCATGAAGAGCAGCTGTGGGCAATGGCTGCTGCCCAGGAACACAGCAGGACCAGGATGCTGTCTGCTACCACCGAGCAGATGCCACCACAGCCAAACCGAGACCAGGAGCACTAACCTTGACATTGCATTGCTTTGCATGGCATTTGAAAAAAAAAATGTTCAAAAAAGCCAGGTGAAACCCTCTCTGAATCACTGAGTCTTTCTCCCTGTCATTTTTGCAGCAGCATTGTGCCAAGACAGTACCCTTCTGCACCAGCCATCCCTGCACTCATTTGTGGCCACAGGGACTGTGGTACAGCCACTGGGGAGTCAAAGCAAAGCCATTGTGCATGGGGAGCAAGACCCACAGATAATGCTTGACCCAGAGGTCTTGCAGCACCCCAAGCAGTGGCGGTTGTATTGCTCCTCTCCCCATTCACAAGTATCATGGCTGTTAGGTAAACTGAGGCACAAAAAGATGAGTGAAGGCTAAAACATCCCAGTGACGAACTGAAAATAGATATCTGGAGTCCTCCATAACTGCATCTAACTCCTAAACCTCATTATTTAGGAGGCAAACCTATTTCTGAATGTTCCTCTATAGAAAGCACATAGACGCAGTGCAGATGTTTGCTCTTTGGTGAGGTGGCTGCACTGATGGAGGCAAGGGAATCGATTCCGTTTGCTTACGGTTTGCTGTGACTTGATTAAAGCTGATGTTCTGAAAGACACAGTGAATAAGCACAGCCTGGCTAAAGTATCGGTCTCCACAACTCACAGGGACACCCGACAGTCCGTAACATCATGACCACAAAAAGGGCACGTGCACAGCATGCAGAGCATCACGCTAACCTCCAAGTCCTTAAGTATTGAAAATCATGGTAATTAAAGCAGGGACCTGTGAAGCTTAATGTTGACTAGCTCTAAGACACTGTCTGTGTGACCAGAGACCTGGCAGCGCTCATGAGACCCTCAGGTCCATCCTGCTCCTGCGCTTTGCAACCATCCATGCCGGCGCCCAGATCCTCTCGCTCCAGTCCATGCTGCTGGGATGCACCGGCACGCTGAGCCATCCGTCTTCTGACTGACTCTAATGACAGCCTGTCTGGACCTTTTTCAAGCCATGCATCAGCCCCCAAGCCCAGTGCCGATAAGGAGGCCCCAGGAAATGAAATAAATAGAGAGCCATTTCCTTGGCACTCAGCGCCACGGAGGGGATGTCTAGGGCAGCTTAAACCCAGGCCCCAGTCCAGGTTCATGCCTCTGTCTGTGTAGTTAAATGACAAGAAATGGCTTGTCAGAGTAATTTTCCGCTGGGGACTAACTGCTTGACTTCCCAGAGCTGCTGTGCCTTCCACAGAGCTGAGGTTTTCCCAGTGCCCTGGCCCTGCAGCTTGGGAAGGAGCCAGACAGCTGAGACACATTCCCACCCAATTCAAAAAAGAAGCACCACCACCTCCATTTCCAGGGTGGGGAAGACATTCCCAGGCTGCTTCAGACAAAAATCTCTGTTCCTGTGGCACTGCCAGCCTCACTCAGCCTTAAAAGCCACAGACCTGGGTCAGAAATTGATGTCTCCCTTTGCTAGGGAAAGATGCGCCAGACAGATTGACCGCATCCCAAACAAGCTCACTGGGAGCTGGACCAGCACAAAAAGGTGTGCTCGGAGGCGGCCACCTGGCTGCACATGCAGACAGGGTATAACACCCCAATATCCTGCTGTATCCACAGCTCTCCCATGCCTGGATGACGTGGGATGACAAAGGCACTAAATGCTCCTTTGCTTCCACTCCTAGGGTGCGTGCCATGTCCTTACAGGTGTGGGCTGCAGTCACCCTACCCTGGCCCCCGACCTCCCATGCACAGCTAATTGTCACTGCCTAGGGGGACATTTGCAGAACAAGGTAGTAGGTAAGGATGAGACCCCTGAGTCCACACAGAAACACTTAGCAGAACAGGAGTAACTTGCTAAAGCTGGGGGTTTAAGGCAAGGGATTGAAGGAACTTGTAAAATTAATGATCCAGCCTAGAAGCTTGCATAAAAAATTAAAAATCCGTATTAAAATTTGTATAAATGTGTCACAGCAAGATTTAAATGCCTTTTAAAGCATGCTTAGCTCTTGATCTGAATTTGCTCCATTCCCATGGCCTGAGGCGACGCAGGCAGCACGTTAGAGAGCCGGGCTCAGGAGTGAATGGACAGCATCCGCAACGGCTGCAAGGAGCATCAGCCTGGCGCGACTCACAGCATGTCAGGGAGCACCGAAGCCTCGGCAGCATCTATCTCTGCAGTGAGAGACAAAACTGGCAGATTTAGAAGGAGCTGGATGAAGACACAGTCTACATCCCTCTCCCCAAAACCATCTTCTTCCAGTTTGAAGAGGTTCCTTCTCCACTGCAATATGCCAGAAGCCCTCAAGCCTCTGACCAAGGATATCTCCATATCCACCACTAGTAACGTGCTTGTGCCAGCCAACTCCTATAACTATGTCAGCATTGCTGGAGTTCAAACAATCTCTTTAATTGTTGTCCAGATGGTGTCCCTGTAATTCTAATTTGTTGGCAGCCAATCTCATTTTATTTATACTCTCTTGCTGTAAGGACTCTTTCCTCAGAGATGATGCTGATGTCTGTTCTTGTATTTTGGGGGAGGGAGTACAGGTGACACATCCCCCCTTGGCAGAGGGGGTGTCAACACCCAATAGAGGGAACAGAGCCTCTCCAAGCCCTTCCCAAGGCTGTAGCCCCCAAAATGTTTGTCCCCCTACGGATCAACCTGCCAAAGTACTGGCGCCTTGTGTAGGGCTTGGGCTGTAAAGTGTTGGAGGGTGGAAATACTGGCTGTTTTGGGGTTGTTCCCCCAGTCCATAGCTTTCTGCCGCCTTTCTGCTGAGGGTCTCTAGTGCTGGAGGAAACCCAGTGCTGATCTTCAAGCCTCAATGACCCCTAAGGCAACTCAGCAGCCAAACCCCTCAACACATGGTCTTCTTCTCTGGTGAAATCGGAGGAGCCAGTCCTCCCTGTCCTCAGCCACTTTGGGTGTCCAAACATCATTGGTTTTTTTGGGGTGGGAAGTACCACTAATTCCAGTGAAAAAAACAGCTTTTCTTGGAGGCCAAGAGCAAAAGCTCGGCTGGATGGATGGATGTCTGTTTGTCTGCGGCACACAGGACCTCGCTGCTGCTCTGGGCAAGGCTTCCCAAATCCAGCGCAGGGGAGCTGAGCCCTCCCAGATGCACGGCAGTGGGGCAGGGACCTTGCATCTGCCAGCTGCTCCAGCCGGTGCTGACATCTAGAGACTGCTAAGGAGGCTGGGGCAGACCGCAGTGAATTATAACTGTCAATCTCTCCCTGGGCGAACTCCCTTGTACCTCATCAGGGCTAAGCCAGCAGGCAGCCTGGGACAGGTAGCCACAATTTCTCCATCAGCAACTCCGCTCCTCCACTGGACACACACTTTCTGGAGCAAACGTGCACCTTGTGATAAAGTCGTACTCTGCAGAACATTAGTACTGCGCTGGTTTTTATGATTTTTAAATGGAGGCTACTTCATACTCGAAACTACCGAGTCCCAAGGAAACCCACACCGTAATTAAAATATGCAACTGGAAAAATAGCAGAAGGAGCACAGCAGAAGTGAGAGATACAGCTGCGTCTGTCCACAGAAGAATCTGCACAGTGATGCCACAGTTTTGTATTCAGAGACATGAAACACCATTAAAGCCCAATATAAGACATAAATTATTCAATGTCCAGCCATGATCACTCACAGCAGAGACACTGTGGATAAACCTCTCTTTAAAAAGAACTCTGCAAGAGGGAAAATGAGCTTTATACAGTTTCATCCACTTCATTAACAGGCTGCTCGCAGTGCTTACACTGAAGCATGGACTTGGAGACCCATGCACCAACCCACGCGCGGAGCATCCCGGGGTGGCCGTACCCACTGCACGCTCCCTCTTGCTATGTCTCATATCCCAGGGGAACATGCTTGCAACTCCTTCCTCGCCAGCAGAATGGTCTTTCTTCCTTGATTCTCTTTCCACTTTTCCAAGTGCTTTTATCTTCCCATGGACAAAAAGCCGAACAGAGCAGACTCAGCCTGTTGCTGCTGCATGAGTCAGTCAAGTGACTAATGACTCTCCCCCCTGGGTTTCCCTCCTCGAGCACATTGCTTCTCCAAAACACCGTTTGATCTCACCTGGGACACCAAAGATAATCAGTCTCAGCCACCGACACAGCACAGGCAGCTGGCTGTTGAGGCCGGAGGGAATCTGCTTGCCCCTTTACCTTCTGCACCCATCAGCGGCATTAAAATCTCTGCTAGCAAACAAGCAGACCCAGAGAAAAATCAACACCTGGAGAGAGATACGAGCAGTCACACAGTAGCCCCGACTCTCCAGCAAGCGAGGAACTGTTTATCAAGCCTTTCTGGTAATTCAGGACTGAACTAGGATCTGGATCAGCCACAGTCCTCATGGCTCGCAAGGGTTGCTGTTAAATAACACCCCCCAAAATGAGACTGCACAGTGACAGTGCTCTGCAGCATCACGGTCCCTCCCTTCCTAGGACTTACAACATCTAAAGACCATCATATTAGACACGCACAAGAGGGTAAACACTCCTGATTTGGGCCTTATTTTCACAGGAGGGCTAGGATGGCATGGCCGTGTATGTAATGTAGGACTATTTCCCCGGTGTGTGTCCCAGCAGGGACCCAGCATACCCCCAGCCCCATGACTGACCACCTCGTGCTGCTGGGACTCCAGAACCAGCCCCAACACACCTTAAGCCATTTGGCACTGCCTCACTGCCTGCATTATTGGCATGCGGGAGGCAACTGTTAATTTAAAATCCATATGGGGCATCATTTAACCATGCCCTTTAAATTATTCCAAGAGCTGTTTCCCAGTCTACCCTGAAGCCGCTCATGGTTGACTTTTACACAGGAGCCCAGGGAAGAGTGACCCAGTTAAGAGCTTCTGCAGGTGACAGAAGGGAAGTTGCTGAGAAGAAGCAGGTAAAGCATGTCCTGCAATGTCATGTATAATCTCCAACAACAGAAAAGTCCCCTGGTGAGGGAAGCCCCCAGATTCCTTCTTTGAAGGCTATTGCACCCCAAGCTCCTGCAGCCAGCAGCTTTGCCCCCCATTTTATGCGTTGTTCTGCTGACATCTCCAGTTTAGGCAGGCAAAATCATGCACTGGCCTTTCCACTCTGGGTCTCAACCTTAAGGACTGCATCAAGCCGACCAGTTTGATGTCTACAACACACACACACACAAAAAAAATAATCTCCCAGCCTAGAAAAAGCCTTGTAGATAGCACAGACCCCACTGGGGCAGGGGCTACATGGCCTAAGCCACCAGATGCCAATAGCTGTCCTGCTGCCATGCAGCAACATTTCCTCCTGCACAGGCACTGCCGATTTCAAAGGAATCTGGGTCAGGTAAGGATTTATCGTAATGTCTTTCTGGACAAATAGCTGCTGCTGTGGTTCACATTTGGGTTTTCTCTGCTAAGCACTGACTAGCATGCATTTCACAGACACTTTTTTGCAAATCCTACTTAGAATGCATGTGCCTCCCTTCAGGTGAAATTCGTCAGATTCCTACTATGGAAATGTTTTTACCTCCTGACAATACCCTTTAGATAGTGCCTATGGAGGTGGATGACTCAAGCTTGACATGATTATTTCCATCCACCATTTTTTATTAAAAATACTCCCTAGCAGTTCGTAATGTGAAGACAAAATCTGGTTTTAAAAGGGATGTGGAAACCAGAGAGTATGCACAAACTGTGCCACAATTTTATGTCAACCAACAATAGCCAGAAAATCTATATGTAAAACAGTTCCTCCCTGCCTTAATTTATAATTTCATGCATAGAAACCACTAAGCATATGGCAATAACATCCATCCAAGACCCAACCGTACTTCGCGGTCCCTAAGAGACAGGTTATGGATGGCCTGCCACTTCCAACTTCGACATTTACTTGATGTTACAAAGTTAAGTATCGCCTAATATAGCTTTCTGCAAGTTAATTCCCTTTGTGACGGTGACAGCTTCTAAAAACCCTCACGCTACTACAGAACTACAAATAGCAAACACCGCTGCTAGGAATAGACAAGCCATCAGCAGAGTGACCTGCTATCTCTCCAGCCTCTTTCCTTGCTGCCAGCATAGTATTTAAAGCAGGATGGAAAAAGACTGAGCGGAGTTAAAGTCGACAGATGGCTGATGCAAGTCAGAAAAGTTTTCCTCGGAGAAAAAGAAGCGGTCGGAGATGAGGCAGAGCAGCACCCTAAGCACAGTGCTCTGAACGGTGCTCAGATATTCTGGACTTCCCCCTTACATGAAATCAGAAATATTTTTCATGTCCTGATCTCTATATTATCCTTCACCCATTGCCCACAGGCTGCAAACACAGAGTATTGGTCAGTATTCACTGCAGGGATGTGCAGGGGGAGGCATGCTGCTTTCCAGACAGGCTACACAGCTCTTTCGCCCTGCAGCATCCCAGAGTCCTCATTTGCAGAAACCCTTCCCAAAGTGAATGGTGCTGACATGCAATGCTAGACGTGGGAAAAAAAAAAATACTGCTGGAAAAAACCTGATAGATCAGGCACTTGTTGGAGCCTTAAGCGCAGAGGAGCATTATAGAAAATTCCCACTGACTTCCTCAGCTTCAAACCTTTAATAATTTAATATGTGTGACTGGAATTCCTCAATAGCCTGGAACTCCCTTGGGACCAAAATCTCATTGAAAAAGAAACCAAGACGAATGTGCCATTTCTTTCCCAGCCTGCAAGATTAAATGCAAATATGTTATTGGCATCAAGCTATCACAGCTTGATATATCCACAAAGCTCCCATACACTGACATTAACTTCTCAAGGAAGAACATTTTGTTATTCACCCTGAGATAGTTTATGCTTAAACAGAGAAAGGCTATTTCTGTTTTGGGTTTAGGCAGTGAACAGTGGTTCCTTCACCAGCTACCAGTGTACCCAGGCACTGATCTTGTATTAGTGACAAAACACAGTAAGACGGTGACTGCTGACCTAATAATACATATATAATTTCCAGTGGCTAGGCTGTACTCTGGTAGCTGGCACACAGAAAAGTATCTCCAGCTTCTTACGCTGCTCTGGCTTTAGCCAGAATCAATTTGGTACCACTCCTGTGTTTGCAGATGGGAAAAAATGGCCTGAGGTTGACCTCTGCTAGGCTAAGAACTGGGGCATATCTGCATGGCAAAGATGCAAAGACCTCAAAAAATAGGTGTTTGTAAAGAAAAAGGCTGTCAGAAAATATATAACTAAATCCTAACAAGAAGCCTGTGCTTCGCAGCCAGAGAATAAATGGATGACTAGTTAATGAGTCCTGAGCGTTCTGAAGAACGAGGGGATACTCTTTGGGAACAGAGATGAATGAACTTTGCTGCTCTCCAATTCAATAGCACAGTCATAATGGAGCACCGACCACATTAAATGGATGCAGCACTTGCATTAGCAGTGACTCGGCTACTGCCTTCTCAAAAGACGGCTCCTCTACACCTAATTCACTTCATTTGTTGTTAATTAATGGAGACGTTCCACAGTCTCGCCAGTGCTGGTTTCTCATGGGGCAGGCAGGTCTGGCCATGGGGCTGTGCTCTGCTGCCTCCCACAGCTGGTGCTCCCACCCCAGAGCCACCGGTGGGAAAGAGATGCCGAGAGGGCTCACCAAACCCACAGACTGCCCAAGCGTGGCTCGGGCTGGCAGCAGGGAAGCATGTGAAGGATGGAAATAAGGCTGGGCTTCCTGCCCATGTCCAGCCACAGACTATTTCCATGCAAACAGCAGGGGAACAAATCAAGGACAAGTTTCCCTTGTGTAATGGGATGGCCCTGACAGTAGGTTGCAGCCCTGATGCCACTTGAATCAGCTCTTGACAATTGTCTGCAAATCTCAAAGGCAATTACAGCAGACATGCTCTAATCAGGGTAGGCATAGCAGAAAAACCCGTGTTCTCTGCATTTGAAACAAACCTCAAGACCTCATCCAACTTCCTCCTGTCTGCTCAGCCAACCCCTGCCATCCTGAATAGGGACAACAGCTAAGCTTTACCTTGCAACATAACTTGCATCTAGAGGATGCACAGAAGCTAAGCCAGTTCTGCTCACCAATTTGAATCTTCAAGTGAAGCTCCTGTAACCCAGAAGAAGAGCCCAGAAGATGCCTCTGCAGGCCTCATGTTCCTGGGCTCTCAGCTAAGCTGCACTGAAAGTGGTTTCTCCTGTTGCATCTCTCACGCGAGCTGCTTTCACCACATATTCATTAGGAAGAAGAGAAGCAGTTACAAATACTCAGAAAACACTGCTTCTACTTAAGATAACGCAAGGCTTGCAAAACTAAATCCAAAGGCTCTGAGTTGAAAAAGTCTTGAAAACGAAAGTCTGATTTACTGAAGCACAGGTGAAAAGGGGGAGGGTGAGCAGAAATGTTGGCCTTCTGTTTTGCCAAAACACCTCCAATCTGTCCTGGAAGGACCATTTCCACCTTGCACCGTTCCCTTGCTTGCTTCCTCATCAAGTTCTCCATCGAGACTACTGATTATGATCATGGCTTGTACCAAATGTCCACTGGGAAGCAAACCAAGAGCTTCAATTTTTTCCACAGCCCTCAAAGACCAGCTGTCAACAATATTAACTTTTGCTTAGAAATGACCCTGGTGAGCCACAAATTGCCCGTGAAAGAGACCTTCCCACCACGAACCAGACTGGGAGGCTACCTGGCCTCACATCCTGTCTGCAGGGCAGAAGGGATTAGCAGCAACCAGCTTCTAGGGAGGAAATTATGGGATCCTGCAGGCAGCAGATGCGGACAACCTTCCTGATAGCCTTTGCCAGCCTGAGGCCAGTCTGTGCTCTCAATCGCTGACCTGGAAAAGGGAGTTTTAAAGCTCTTTCTGGCTTCTTAAGTCACAAGCAACCTCCGTGCATCTTGTTATATTGAGACACAGAGAGAAGCCCCACATTTGAAAGGCCACGAAGCAAATGAGAAGACTTCCTAGGATGACAAGTTTCAGCTCTGCAGGTTCCCAGGAAGGGCTAAAGACTCCTTTATAAAAAGATATTAGCCTAACTTTTTCTCTTGCTAAGTTTTACCCATAAAAAGTAGCCTTACTCTTTCAAAAAGCTGCCTTATTTCTAGGCAGAAGGACAACATCTGAGGCTAAAATCAATCTACAGCCTCTCAACATAACCTTGGTCAGGGACCTTTTCTTTGTCCCCGATCTTCTGAGCCATCTCACTTCTGACCTGCCATTTGCTCCTCACTTCACGAGGAGAATACCTCTGGTTATTGCATGACAACGCTACAGCAAAGGTGAAAACAAGCCTTTCCCCGTTCCCAGCCCCCTTTGGAAAACCAGAATGACATCTCTCACCATCCAGTTCCTCCACCGAGATATTTGCTAGCTGTTCGCTGTCGCTGCCAGCGGAGAGTGAGCGGTTCAGGTAGTTGCCTTTGTACAACAAGCCAGCTGTTACATGGTGGAATGGCATCTTCTCCCTGGGCACAAGAGAAAAGGGAAGAGAAAAGGTAATTTTAATTATTTGGTTTTGCTTTACTTGAACAGTACAATAGCTTGCCTTGAAAGAGGAACTAGACGAAAGCACCCTACACCAGGGACGCGCACTGGAGCTGGGTGCATGACTGATGGATAGCAGATTATATTTAGTGTCTAAGACATGAGCTAAAGAAACAAACAAAAAAGCAGCAGCTTTTTCTTTATGCCGCACAAGAGCTAGCAGAGACAGAGCAGCAGTGCCTTAGGATAATAGGAGTCTCTAGAACTCATACTGTAGCTTTCAGCCTAGAGATTTGTTATTTCATAGTAATTATATAGCGCATAGGGGTCACTGACATGCAATTAAAAAGTCATAGCATCCAGCAGCGTGGCTTTCAAAGCCATGCAACAGTCTGGATGCCATCTCTCAGGCCCTGCTCTGGAGCATCTCGACCTCAAAGGTGGTTCAGACCCGCGGCCCAGAGCATCTGCGCTGAGCAACATGCACGTCACACCGATGCCTCGGCTCCAGACTTCGGTGGCCCTCGCTGAAAGAATAAAATTCACATTCCAGCACGGCCCAACAAAGAACATTTTCATCTCACCAACTATGACAGCTAAGAAAAATACTGCTCAATGGGAGGCTGTAGCAGAAAAGTGTTTGCAAACTTAGCAGGTATAAACACCGCAGCCTAGTGAAGGGCAGCCATCTGCACAGACAAAAGTGGAAATTACTGTCAGCAGCACTTACACATTGATTTAGGATACACAAGAAAGAGGCAAGTTTGCCAAAGTCAATTGAAATATTAAGAGGAAGATTTGTCATACCCTTGGCTGGTTTCAATCAGCACAGCCCCATCATGGGCCTATTCCATTTTACACTGTACGTTTTCAGCAGATATAAATCAGCAGAGCCACCCAGACATCAGCCGAGGATCCGGCCCAGGGTCTCCACAGGGGTTGGAAGGTGGCCAGGACACCCTGGGTGGTATGGTTTGGAATGGACCATTAATACAGATTTATATGGCAACGTTGGCAGATTTCCCTCGCACCAGTGGGGGGACACAGACCCTTGGAAACAAACTCCAAGGGCACTCTCACTACCGCCACGCTGGGACGTCAGCTTGCTTTGCCATACAGAGATAAGTGCCACCTACTGAATCGTTCTCCAGCCAACACTACAATTACAAGGATGATCTGGCTCTTACTCAGCCATATGTTCCTACCACAGTCAATAAAACAAATATATATATACCTATACATACATTAATTTTATAACAAATGCCTTCTTGCCTCACTGAGTTAGTAAAAGCTTTGATAGACTCACCAAGAGCAAACTAACCTCGAGACAGGAAAGCAAAGAACATCCATGAGGTTTCTCTTGCACTGCTTAGCATGTACCTATAATTTCTCTAGCAGTAATTATGTAAATAAATCCTAACCATAATTTTAAGTATTTTTATTTGGGAGCCAGTTTCTTCAGCAGCACATTAGAAATTGTAAACAAGGTTTTCTTTTTCATTAAGCATATCTGTAATTTCCCACCACTTGCCAATTAATGTATTTCATTCTGATATATTGCTCACTCTGACATATTGCTCTGCTCTAAGACGGGAATTTTACCTACCCACAGGGAGACACCCAGGCGATGCCAGGTTTGGTACCGCTCTGAGTCCCAACAAGCAGGGCTGGAGAGACACGTCCAGCCCTTTGCACCATCCTCATTAGCTTCCAGTCCCATCACAAAGTATTCAGGCAGCAGTCGATCCGTGTTTTCTCTCAATAATCACAGGCCCAATGTAAAAGCAATTACACTGATTTTCAAAACCCTGTCAAATTAAAGAGATTTAAATCTAACACCTGCAGCAGCCCAGGCAGAGCTGCAGGGTGAGCTTGCACTGCACATGCAGCGTGCGATGAGCCCATGGGGCTGGGGGCTGATGCCAGCACCCACCTGCCCGGGCTCCTGGGCGAAGGCAGCTCAACCCTCACACTCCCTGAGCTCACCCACGGTCGGAGTAGCTGCAAGCTGTGGATTTAGGTGGACTAAAACATTTCTGAAATTGTTTTCTGTGCCTTCATTTATACAATCATTTAAAAAAAAAAAAAAGGACAATGCATCTTCCCTGTGGGCTGAAGTGCTTAAAATCAGCTCCTACCTGTGATCCTGCAATGCATTTCAGTATTGGGGGGGGGGGGGGGGGGGGGGGGCATCCATAATATCCTACAGTGAGAGATCCTGGATTAAATTATACTTCCTGGGTGTATATATATATTATTTTTTAAATTTTTTTTTAACTGCAATATTATTCAATGGAAACCATGCAGAGCTTCTGGAATTCAGCAGCTCTCAGCCTCCCTCCTAAGAAGAGATGCTCAAAACCAGACCAGCAGCAGCTCCAGCACCAGATGTCCAAACAAGGATGTGCAGCCACACTTCAGGAGCACTCAGCATCCTGCAGACGGGAGTCTGCTTTCAAAACCGAGCCTGCACGAGGGGCAGAAGATGGCAAAAATGGTCATTGCAAGGTGTGGCATGTGGGTGATTTCATAAAGAAAAGCACCACACTTTGCAAAGTACCCTTTGCAAAGTACCCTATGTTGAAACGTATATAAGAGCTTAATCGAAATATGTAGGTGCCTGATGCCTGTCTGGGAAAAAAGATCAGTCCAGGCTCATTTTTAATTTAGCCAAAATGTCTGTGTTAGAAACACAGTAACCTTAAGCTTGCTTGTGGCTGCTCCATCCAGTAGCAGCTGAGCCCCTGGGTAAACTCAAATCCTAAGTGAACCAGTGCTGATGGGCTCCATCCCACACCATGGTGATGCTCTGCCCAGGCATTCGCTCAGCAGCAGGTGCTGGTGCCAGAGCACAGGGTGCCGACAGCTTTCTGTCCCTTCATTGTGTTCAATTTGCAGCGATGTGCACCTGCCTCCTCCAGGTGGGAATGGGGAAGATGCCCTGGTCTTGCCCCATTTTACAGAGCTATACAACAAGCCTCCGAACAGGCAGCTATGCAGTGAGCTTTGTTCTCCATCTCTGAGCAGTTGAGACAGACACATTTTCTACTGAGCAACTTGCAAACTGAAAGCAGTTTTCAAAGGCATAGTGGGATTTTGGAGCAATGAAATCTCCTTGAATAATATCATGAAAACATTGACATTTAACCAAAAAGCCCTCAAAGAACCCATAAACATGTATATGGAAATGTTACCATGGTACCTTGCCAAGGTTTCAGTCTCTGTGCCAAGCTCACCAGCAGGTTACATCCCCCGTAACGCCCGGCAGCAGCACTGCCAGCCTCGCTCTTTCCTTTCAGCACAACCACATTTGTGAAATTTATAAGATGTTCGTAAGCAATTTCCCGTCAGGAAAAAAAGGCAGTTACACGATGCTCACATGTCTACACTCACTCTGGTTTGCATTCTTCACCAGCTCTTGTGATATGTTTTCTAAAAAGGCTTGCAGACCCAATTGAAAATCCACATGACTATTAAACTGGAAGGTTTAGCTTAAATATCAGTCAAGAAGATAGAATCAGGATCAATATGCATTGATCCAGGATCTCCCTTGGTAGTTACCAATTTGGAAAAGATTTCTTGCTAACCTTTCTCCTACGTGCCACACAAAATAATGCCCAGGAGTTGATCCTGGTTTTACAGCCTCAGGCACATAACAAACAACATCATCCGCACTGCCTGGCTGTTACACCTATACCATGTATTGCCCTTCTCTACTCAGCTGTAATTTGGCTGCTGCCCAGCAGGTTGTACGTGACCTGGGCTAACAGGTCCCTGCCCTGGATGCTGACCAGCCCCGCAGCTACCACCCCACAGGCGCCCCACAGACCAGGCAGAAACGATGCTGGTGGGAAAACATGGGGAGACGGTAAAATTGAGATGTCCATCTCTCCCACAGATCTGGCTGGGGCTGAGTGGAGGGTTCAAGCTGATAATGGGGGAAAACACACATACATGGGTGGAAAAGCACACACATGCAGTACAACAGCGTAAGATTCATTTTCTTAGGAAACTCGGCTAAAAAAATACAGGAAAACATAGAAAAATCCATAAAGCAACCAGATGGTAAGGAAACTGGAACAGTAGCTGTAAAGTCCCCCAGCTCACTCTAAAACCCTTTAAAAATTCATCAAATGAAGTAATGGTGTTAAAGATGCTTGTCCCTGGGCAGAGCAACATTACAACATCTAAGACAAATAAGAGCAACAACTTCTGAAAAAATTATCTCTTTTTCCCCAGAGCTGAACAATTCCCATTATCTTTTCAGGTAGGCTGTGTAATATCTAGCTCGATCCAAAGGGAAGAGCAGAGCAAATAGACCCTGAATATCACCTGGGAAATTCCTGGGCTATTTGATCCTCCACACTCTGGCCATGACGCATCAGTCAGGGGACACAACCAACTTTCCCAAGAGTCTTCATTGCTATTCTGGTACATTTTCCTTTCATCACTGTCCATGCGCTAGTCCCTGCCCTCTCTCCCAAGGAGGCAGGAACAGCTGAGGGTCATGGTTAGCTCGTGCTCTCTGGCATGGGAGTGACTGAGCTGGACTAAATCCCCTTCTCTGCGTTTGCAGTCGGTAGAGTTAAGGGGAGACAAGTCAAGTGTTTTGTTGCAGACATGTGGCTTTGGGAAAATCCTGCTGCTAGGAAGAGCACTAAGTCACTTTGTCCCTTATCACCTGCATTCCCTGTTGCTAACAATAGCTTTAAAGATCTTTTTTAAAATTTATTTTGTGCAAAAGCTTGGCATCTCAAATGCAGTATGAGCCCAAGCATCAAAGGGAAGTCTGAAGGGCCCAAAGAGTCTCATTTTGGCATCAGGAGCAGCTCTGAGATGAAGGGGAGCACATTCAGGGCTCTGTAATGAGGTGTGAAGATTTAAGCTGCTGCAATAAAATACAGGAGCCTCGTTTAATCAATCTCAGCTCAGGTGCGTAAAAAGACACAGGAATGGGAGTGTGCTCAGGCAGATGGCTCTTTCTGTAGCTACAAAACCAATGTAAGTGGGTCTTGGAAGGGCGCCTTGGGGCTGAGAAAAATCATTGCTGGTGGATAAGCAGCCTTAAAAGAAAGCCCTAAAATACCCCCTCCCAGACAGGAAAATCTTTGAGGAAGTTTGTGTTTTCTGACTATTGATACCAATATAGCCAAATCCCCCAAAAGACATGGAAAGGTGCATTTGGGCTATATATAAGCAGATCTATTGCAGGAAGGGAAAGACAAGAGCCTCCCTGCTCCCAGTCCCCTGCTGCAGCCTGCACAGAGCAGTAAACACACCGGACCATTTCTTGAAGCCAAATTTCCTCAGACTGTAATGTAAAGTCATTGGGCTGTGAGTGCAAGTGAGCCCTAAAGCTTCCTCTGAGAGTTTTTCTTTTAATTCTGGAAAACAGGAGTGCTCCGACTTTCTGGGAAGAGGGCTACTTATCAGAAGCCAGACCCAGCACTGACACACATGATATTTTCAGCAAATTAATCCATCCAGATTAATTTCATACCTTTTACAAGGCCATATGGACTGCAAACATGCGACCTGAATCATCAGTGTACACACATGCATGTGAGATTCATTCAGCTACACATTTGTTGGTGGTCATACAGGTACGGACTAAAAGTGGTGCTCAGGGACCACTTTCTGCCCTGACCCTCCATACCCACATGTTGCCCTCGTCCTTATCACACCATACATGGCATTCCTGCTCAGAGTGATTATTTATTGGCATAACCTTAAGAAAATATCCCCATATTTCGGACAATGACCAAGAAAACGGAGATCTCCTTCCTGGTAGGATGCTGGGTTGGGATACTAGTAATAAAGTTCCCCATGGTGATCAGTGGGTAAAAGGACTTTACAAACTTTAGACCATTTTCAGCACTCAAGGATGTAACTGGGAAAAAAGTCCTCTGAAATGCAGAAAACAAGATCTGAGTGACAAGCCTAGTGGATGTAGTGCCACAGAGGCACTTCACGAGCAACAAACTTCCAGGTTTGAGGACTACAAAGTGATAGGCGCTTCAGATGGTTTTGTGCTGCTTTTTCTCCTCCTTCTCCAGAAAATTTTAAATTAAAAAGAAGAGGAAGGTCACTTTAAAAGACATCACATTGCTAAACAACTGATGCTGCCTTTGAATTCTGCATGGCAGAAAGGAAGAGCTGAGGATGCCAGGTCAAGTATAAAATATACTAATTCCTTTCTGAAAGCTGAACATGTGAGAACACAGTGGGACAGTTTTGAACCCAAAAGTTGTTTGTTATTTTTTAACTACGGCCTCGGCTGATCCCCAGCTTAAACTGCCGGGAGGACTGCAATGACTCAATAGCTCTGTATCTCCAGGGCAAGCACATCACACACTAAGGGGATAAAAACCCCTTTCCACTCCCAAACAGCCTTAAAACTGCATAATTTTAAGGAACCATCACAACTGACTCACCAGCATCTCCTCCATTCACCCAAGCTCCTCTTAGCCCCCAAACTCATCCTCGCCTTTCGCAGCCAGCAATCCCAAGCTATTTTTCTGCCCTCCCCTTTCCGCCACTGAGCCACTTTCTGCTGCTGCAGGGGTGGAGTTTAGCCAGGGTCAGTTAAAAATTTCCAACTTCATATAAACTTCAGTTGTTTTTGAAAGCTTCTGAGCTGATATTAAAAAGTAAAAGAAAAGCCAGCCAACAACACAACAAAAATCTCTGAACCTTCTTCTCTTCTCCCCTCTAGTAATTTACCTGGCAACATGAAAAAATCCACTTGAAAACAGATCTTTTGTCTCTGGGAAGGCTGCTGCATGTATGCACCAGCCTCCTGTTCCCTCCTATGGTTTCAGCTCCTCTACAAGACAACAGGACACATGGTGCGCATCATCCAGGCGCTTCCATGAAAAGACTGTTTGAGAACATGGGAAGAGTTTATGAAAGGAAAAAAATGCAGGCTACTAAAAAGCTCTAAAATCTCAAGGCAAAGGGCTTCTATGGTGGGAAGCTGAAGGCTATAAACATGCAAATTGGAAATTAAGCAAGAGTTTTTAATGGTGAAGGTGATTAACCATTGGAACAAACTATCAGAACAAGTGACACGTTGCTGTCTCCCTGACAAGACCAGATGCCTTGCTGGAGGACACGCTTTAGCCAAGCGCGAGCTGCCGAGCTCAGTGCTGGAGTTAACGGGGTGAAAGCTGATGGCTTGTGATATATTGTTTTCTAGATTAGATGCTCTGACACTCCTCCTGGGCTTTAAAAACCAGGAGTCTGTGAAGACACTCGGAGGGGCTGGGCAGCATCAGTGCTAAGATGAGATCACGTGCAGCTGATAGACCTGCAGCTCCCTCGGCACTGTCCCAGGCACCTTCCACCTCACCTTCATTTCATTTTTTCCCTCCAAATCTGCCCCTTTAATACTGCCAAGGGGAGCAATGACCACCCTGTGCCTACCCCCAGGGGCTCCTGGCAGCGTGCAGTGGGGGCTCCCCCTGCCCCTGCAGGCAACCGCTCCCCCAGCGCTCAGGAGATGGGTGTACCACAAAGCCAACACCAAGCACATTCAGCTGAACACACATCGCTGGCTGCTGGTGCAGGAGAAGCTTTGTACCATCATCTGCATCTGCTCAGAGCGGTACACCAACCCCCTCAACAGTCCTTGCAGTTCAAATATTTCTTTTTCTGCAACATTTATCTTATCTTTTTCTAAGTAGGAGAACACACGATAATACTGAACTAACTGATGGCATAGGGTAACGAGGTCCTTGTTGGCAGTAGCAGAAAAAGTATCACAGAGCTTTTAGCTGAGATGAAGGGAATGTCAAAACAGCAAGGAAATGTCACTTGTGCATCTTTATCCCCCCCCCCCCCCCCCCCCCCGCCGTGATGCATTTCTAACATCTTTCCCTGTTCTGTTGAACTCTTTTCTCCTCCACGCACAACTGTTGAGTGTTTGCTTATTGAGAGTGTCTTGAGGACAGTTTTCTGAGTGTGCTTCTGTTCATTTACTCATGTCCAGTTGCCTTCACTTCACAGGCATAAATCAGACATGAAGACATTATTAGCAGTGATTCCTGGCACCCCCAGCACACTGAGCAAGCATCCTATTTAAGAAAACAATATACAATGGATTATTCATAACAGACCGAGTGCGTCACAGATGAGTAATTATAAACATGAAATATATCAATAATGACAATTTTTAAAGCAGATTTAACAAAGTAACACACTACAAATAGCCTGTTGGTTCATTATCTATTATTAATGAAATGCCAAAACATTTAGTTTTTTTAACAGGGCAATTAATTACTCCCAATAAATACGACTTATGCCAGGCCTCATCTTTAAAGGAGCTTGTTGGACATCTGGTGAGGGTTATTTTTTAAAAACAATAGCTGACGGTTCCTACAGAAAGTTCCCTAGGAGCTATGAGGACTGGAGCCATCAATATATATAAATGAGCCAGAAGGTAATTAAAGAGGCAAGGGTAACCATAACACTGGAATAATTTTCACATAAATTGAGGTGAATCATAGTATAAGATTCAAACCAAGATACACTCCAAGGATTTGCCCACTGCAAACGTTCAGGGCTGTTAGTTTTCTTGGGAAAGTGTCTTCATACACATACTATGGTCCAGCTTCGAAAGCGGATCCAGATTTAAAGAGGATCCAAGGCTTGCTGGGAGAGAGCCAGCAGACCCAAATGACCTGCCCCAACAAGAAATTTCCAGAATGACCAGGCCAGTTATTAACCACTATTAAGCTAGAAACAGGCCATGGTGAGCCAGGGTTCAGAGACCATTGTGCTCATGGCACCACTTCATGCAAAAAACCAGAAATACCAGCTGCCCTTGAACGCTGGACTTGCAGCCCTACTCTGCAGAAGGTGGCCAGGGCATCCACCGGACAGCGCATTGTCCACCCAGAGCAGCTGTTTAACACCCAACACTACACTATTTAGCTGTTTATGAGAAGAACAAATAGGTAGATCCCAAACCTGCCATGACCCCTCTACGTGCACAGCGGTGGGCAGGCACGGACCTCCTCCAAGGGGTAAGCCCTGGAGCTCGGATGCCGCAGAGCGCTGAAGCACTCCCTGGGCTCAGCGGGATCCAAGCACATGCTGAAGCACCCCAGCATCCAAGACCTTAATTCACAAGAAACCAGATCCTATCAGAGAGCTGAGCTGCCTTGAGAAAGCCTGCGCTTCTTTCTCCGTGAGCTACTGGTCTTTGGAAGATTATAGTAAAGCTGTTCCAAGAAACCAAAATGATCATTTCCTGCTGGAGCACAGCGCTTAGCTCTTGGGGTGGCACAAATTACAGCATCCTTATTTTTATTTCAGTATTTATTTGAAGGAAATGTACAACAGAAATCTGATGCTGGCTGTATTTTAAACCCACGAGTACTCTGTAAACAAGCTAGACCCAGAGAGATTTGCATGTTTCTTCTTGAAACATAAGGAGAACCAGCGAGACTGAATAATTGAAAACAGTTATGGAGACTTCATTTTCTTGTTTTTCCTGGGATTTGCTCTTGGGCTGGCTGCTCCCAACCTTAATACCTGGCAGGGATGATCAACTATTTGGAATCTCATTTGCATACTAGTTGATGTGCCAACAGCTCTCCATGGGGAAATCACTGCCCTGGCAGAGGTCAACAATATGCAGAAAAAATTAGTGTACAGAGGACGTTTTTCTTAAATGCAGTTTTTAAAAGGGGTCAGAGCAGAGTATCTAAGATCAAGGATGAATACACAAATAGATCATCACTGTAACATCCTTAGTAGCCTCTAGATATGTCCTCAAACCCTTTTGAGAAGCCTGCCGATTAGCAACACAAACATGTCTGGGTCTTCAAATGCATGCCCATGGGGCACGCTTGCCTGGGGGTGGGGAGCTGCAAGGGGGCACTGCGATGATGGGAGGCAATGGCAAAACTCCAGTTACCTTCACTGGGACAGGTTGCAAGCATCAGCAGTGCTCATCCAAGCCACCGGCCTATTTACTTAACTGTTTGCCTAAGGCTTTGAAGGATTGGGTAACCCTTCAAAATGATTGTTGTATCTATGCAAACAGCTATGGTCCTGCAAACAGAGGAGAATGAAGAAAACCTTATTAAAGTGGATCAGTCCCGGTGCAGGCGCCAGCTCACTGCAACTCATTAACTTCAGTGAGGCTCTGCCCCACTGACCTGTTTGCAGAATCAGGCCCCAGGCAGGAAGTGAACACAAATGCAAAGAAAATTTAGGTTAGGAAGGAATTAAGCCAAACTAGAATTTGTGCAGGGTATCAGTGGCAGCCGTCCCCTCGACTGAACAACCTTCCAGCGTCTTAGGCTTGCTCACATTATTGTTTAACGTGCCAGGATAAAAAGATCCTAAGGAAACTATCTGCAAGCAGATGCTCTCTCTGCGCACACGTGCCCACTGCACTGTCACCTGTGTCATCCCGCGCAAGCATCCTCCAGGACACTAAGTGACCGCAGGCAAACCCAGTATCTGCTTATGCCCTATTCAAAGGTGAAGCAGCCAGATTTTGACCCTTGCTGCATTTGTAAATATCCAAAACCCTTCTGCAGACACCATGAGGAAGAACTTCAATAAACACGCATGATGATGATGGAAATACAGGAGGGTAAGGGAAAGGGACAGCTCAGAGAGCCCCAAACCACTCCAGCAAGCTCCTCCCAGCTGGGCATCGGTTCATAGCTGGGGGTTCAGAGACAGCCTCGGCACCCCACTTTGCAATGCCTGCACCCCAGGAGGTACCCACCGAAGCTGCAGAGATGCCAACACAGTGGGGTATGGCTACAGGCAACGAACAGCATGCATCTGAAACCACCATCCGGGTTAAATGGCTCGATAATGTATGAAAAAGGGAGGTAAATACTGCCTGAAAGCTTCAGCTATGAACAGACTTAATGACAGCATGCAGTGCAGATATTTAAGGTTTTCTTTTATCATGCTGTAAAAATGTATATACAATTTTGCCCAGTAAGCCTCCACAAGCAGACGTTAAGTTCAAGGAATGAGAGGGCAGTTTTACAACCACCCACTGAATTTCTATACATTTTCCATGTCCTGCCCATGGACTTCAGGTTCAACAGACTGAACCTGCACTGTGGCTTTAAATACCACTGCTTAATGTCTTTATTCTGAGAAGCATTTTCACATTTCAGTGCTTTTATCAAAGTAGACTGCATTTAATTAAAAGCAGACCTATAAAACAGTTTGGTTCTATTGCCCTCTTTCCATGATAGCCCAAGTACTATTGCATAATACCCAGTATTTACTTTAGTTTTTTGCTTACACTTTTAACGCTAACCACATTCGCAGGTTAAAAATACAGTTAAAGCCTACCCAGCCGTATCAGTTCCCCCAGTTAACAGCTGAGCTAACTAATATATCTTTAGCTGTGGACTGTATAAAACTGAATAAAACTGACTTGGTATTGTTTACAGGACTCATAAAAAAATCATTTTGGTTTACCTGGCTAATATGAATGCTCTCAGACCCATTTGACATTCCCAACATATTCTGAAAAGGTACCGCCTGTTTCATTTTACATCTCCTGATAAATTGCCTGCCATATTTCATGCTGAATCAATAAAGTTATATGTGCACAAATCGACTAAAATGATGTTTGCTGGTATTTCTAATACAAGTAGTTTCTCAATGGATATTTTGTGCAGTTTATGATAACTCTGGAAGATAAAACATGCATAGTACTATCATCTCACTATTGGTCAAGCAATTATTTGCTTAGAAATTAGGTCATTTAAAGAAAAATAAAACAAGAGGACTTGCATTGCATTGTAACTTACAGGGGAAGGTTTTCTGGAGGCTGTGTGAGATGCATGGGACCAGCCATTTAAATGTACCAAGACTGGGCTGGGATTTAGTCTGTTGAAGGAAAGCCTGGACAAGTGGCCACAAAAATGTTGTTTATATATCCATCTACATTTATACATACCCATATATCTTGATATGGTAGGAATAAGCTGCATCAGCATAATCCTCAAGCACATTATGATTGGACAAAAACTGCATGATAATGAAGTCAGGGAGAGAGTGAGTATGGAGAGAGGAGGTACAGCCCTGTCTCCTCATGCAGCTCAGACAGACAGGAAAGGAAGGAGATTTTGTTTAAATTAGCATTTGTGCAAACTATTTCTCTTTAAGTGCTTGGGGCTGGATTTTTGTTTTTTGGGGTTTTTATGCAAGACAAGTTTTGCCCAGGGATTCAATAGCAGGGAGATGCATGCAAAGTCTTTTTGTTTACTGATTAAATCCATCAGTTTGCAGGATCGGGCCCTGGCCTGATCCTGCCCCACTGAAAAGTTAAGGGAAGGTATTGTAAGAATCAGAGGAGGTCTACACACTACCGAAGAGTACAGGAGCCAAAGCCAGGTCCTGCAGGATGGAGACCTCCCCACGGAGACCCCTGCAGTTCTGACACTACCTAGAAGTTTCACCCGGTGCAGGGTTTGGCCCAGGTCTCCCACGCTCGCCATCCCTCACTGCCCGATCGGGATTCTGCCTGGAGACAGGCAAAACCCTTGCCAGAGCCAGGGCAGAGCATTTATCTACAGGTGCAGTGCAGAGAGGCTCTATCTACAGGTAGGGTGCATACCGTGAGGAAACCGCTGAGCACCCACAAAGACTCTGAAAACTGAAAAGATGAAGCTTCCCCTACCAACCTTTTCCAGAAATAAACAGTCACACCGCCACACATGCATGCCAGCGGGGAAAGGGCACGTGCAAAGACCCTCTCCCTCCCCCAAAGAAGCCAGCTGGAATATTCCTTGTTAAAAAATGGCATTGGGAGCTCTTACCTGGCAAAATTTGTATTCCCAGCTACCAGCACGCCTACAGCACCAGGCTCTCATGGGGCATCGCGCGAGGGTGCAATGGCAGATTGGTGCAGGTCATGGAAGTTTACAGCCAGAAGCAAGAAAACCCAAAAACCAAAAACCCAAAACAAAACAAAAAAAATCCCCCAAAAGCCACAACATGACCCAAATGATATCCCTGCAACGGTTGTCTCGTTACAAGCAAGATGAGATGAAGGAGGGGTTTTTACTTGCTCTGAGGCATCATATGGAGCTTAATCACAGGCAGTTACGTATATGGTTCTTTTGGCCTTCAATCAAGTGTGTCATTTCGGTGGCAGCTGCCTACGTGATGTAAGCAACCTGGGTGATCCAGTCCTTTGCCAATCACGGCCTTGTGCAGCTATTTTACAGCTGAACAATGGGGAAATCTGATTTCCCAGGCAATGAGGAGATCCTCTTGTAGTCCAGCAAGCACATCGAGCGAGACAGGATCACGCACCTCTCCTCCGACGGAGTTACAGGCAGCCACAGCCTGGCCAGAGCTCAGCGAGCCGCTCCCGCAGCCGATCTCGTCCCGCTATCATTTCCCAGCGGAGCCCGTCTGTATCCTGACGACTTTCAACACACTCCAAAAGCCACCGAGAGCCGAGACAAGCTTGCAAGGCGCCCAGTGAATTAGCGCGACACAGCGTGGCGTGTACTAAGGGGGATGCAGCTGCTACATGGAAAACAGTCAAACTTGGTGGGTGGAAAAGGTCTGAGCTGCTGGTGAGTAACAGGAGAAACAGCTCACACTCAGGACACCAGCAAAGCACGGCAACTCAGCCCTCCTTAATGCATTCCTTTTGCCGTTCGAGTGGGTAAATCAGGAGGCAATCACTGCAAATCATGTATTAAATCTGGTGATTGAAATTATATCTGAAATAAAACGAGGCTGGGCTGAATACATTAAAGCTATTAGTAGGCATCTGGGCGACAGGCAGGACTCTCTTTGGGAGTCTTTTGGTTGCCGACAGCGGCATCAGGAGGTGTTTGGGGCCAAATTCCTCTGTCGTGTATATTTGTTGATTTTGACAGGTTCATTAAGACCCATCTATTCAAACAGATGGCGGCTGCTCCCTCTGCTCTGGGATCTTTGTTCTTATCTAACTCCACAAGAGCAGGACACCGCATAGATACCGAGTGCTTATTACATCATCCACGGTAGGAGCGAGGAGAGGGCCCAGAAATTAAGGAAAAGGCTTTCTGGGTGGCAGAAGTGATGTTACACTGCTCCATGGCAACTTGCGTGCCCCTCTCCACAAACACGCGTGTGTGTGCCCACGACCGCACGCAGCCCAAGAGGGGGGGAACCCACCCGTGACCAAACCACACGAGTGGGGGGACGGGGCACTCCCGCGAGCGAGCCGGGGGTGGCCGGAGGGGATGAGCATCTACACTCGCAGGTCCCCCCCGCCGCCGCCAACCCCGAACCCTGCTGTACCCCACGGGGGACCGCTTCGCCGCCGCCCCGTCTAAGCAAGCCGGGAGGGAGGGACCAGCCCCCGCTCCGGCCAACAGGTCGGTTCCTCGTGGGGCACCGGCTGCCCCCCCGCTTGCCCGGGGGGGTGGGGGTGGGCAGCCAGTGCTCCCCATCCTTCGCCGGGGTCTCACCTTCTCGACTCACCTCTCCACCAGCCGGCTTCTCCGCCACAGGTTTGCTCGGCTCCTCTTCCCTCCCCCCCACCCCCCACCCCCCCCCTCCAGATCGCTCCTGGCCGAGTTATTCAAAGGAGGATGGAGGGAGGAGGCAGAGAGGGATCTGGGCGGTGAGGATGGCGAAGGAAAAAAAAAAAAAAAAGACAATCAAATAAAAAAATGCAAAGGAAAAAAAAAAAAAAACGGGATAAATCCGGAGACTGCTGAGGAGGATGCGAGTGCGGGGCGGCGCGGCAGCGCGCTGCGGCTCAGCGCCCCATGGCCCCGCAGCCCCAGCGCCGCGCTCCCCCGGAGCCCCCGGCCAGGGCGGCGGCGCAGCGCCCGCCCGGGGAACACCCTCCGCCGCAGCCCACCTTGCGGCAGGCCCCCGCTAACCCCTTCCTCGCCGGCACCTCGGTGCCAGCCACCCGATCGTGTGGTGGTCGCCGTCTGCCCCTTCCCCAGAGCCCGCGGGATGCTGCGCGCAGGGGAGAGGGGCCAGCCCCCGGCGGCTCCATCCTCCGCGGCTCCCACCGCCCGTCTTTCCTCCCTCCCGGAGGCAGCTGGGAAAGAGCACGACCCCGAAACAGTCCACGACGGGAAAGGAATCACTAATATGGGGCTGACCCCCTTGGAAAGTTGACTTCCCCAACCTTCTCCAGGTTTTCTTTTTACCATGGAGGGAGGGGGTAAGGTGCCGGTTCTTTTTTCGGAAACAGCAATGGAGGAGAAGAAACCATGTCTGCACGTGTCTCTGGTGCTCCTGTCTGCACAGAGGTGTGCATCTCCCCGAACCCCGGGTCCCAGCCCAGCCGGCCCGAGTGCCCTCTGTTTGATGCTGGGGAGCACGGAGGAGCAGAGCAGGTGGCTACAAAAATCCCTGATGCTGACAGCTCCAGCCAGGTCCTGACTTCTTCAGAGCAAACAAGCAAGTGCTTGATGGAGTGCAGTTCTCCCGACTTGCTGAGCATCTCCTCAGGTTTCTCAGCTGAGCTAAAATCACCGCAGATCAACCAGGCAACATCTTTCTTTACTGTGGTCACCTTCAGTGGGCTACCAGAGCATGGTGGAGCTTCTTGTCTTCCCAGTTCCCTGAGGGCACCAGGTGCACAGGGGCTTTGGATCCTGCCCAGGGTTGCCAAAGCCACTGGAAAAGCTGTACCTGGGGAAAGCTGGGCTGGTGTGTGCTCCCAGTGGGGTGAAATTTAGCTAAAGATGGTTTAGTCTAAGTACATAGAAAGGTGTTCTGATGGTGAACACAGCTGACTTCAGAAGAGTCTCTAATGGGAACCCAACACTCAACTAAAGCTGCTGTGGCTGGATCTGGAAAACAGCCTGGAGAGGTACCCTGCATCTACAGCAACACTCCCACAGCCGTGTAAGCGCTGAACAAAGCCTTCAGAGTAAGCGTCGGCTTTATGGTTCAAAGGTGTTTCGCTCACGTCCTGTCTGGGTTGTACTTTTCTGATGTAAAAATCCTTCCCGGCTCCTTCCTTTCAGCCTCGTGGGTCACACCATTTCCCATGCTGGGATTTCACCATCAGAAGGAACGTGATCACCAGCTCAGAAACCATGAGCAGAGGGATTTTTGCTTCCTTTGCTCCCTGTGCAAACTAGAAATCCCTTCTCCATTGGTAGTAAACTATTTCTGCTTCACCAGCTCAGCCGTCCTGCCCGCAGATGGGCTTTCTGCATCCCGCTGCCCCTGTGCCTGCACGCTTTTCTGCCCACCAGGGCCTGGATGGAGGTGCAGGAATTTAGCCGTGGTCCAAGTTCCTTATAAACCATCAGGGCTGTGCAACATCCTGCAATGTTACCATTTTTATCAAGTTATTGGCATTCCTATGTCCAGTGAAAAGATAATTCCTGCTCCAGCAATGTTTTCCTCGGTACCATCTGTGGAAGGTGAATGATGGGACCAAACGCTATTTCAACAAGGTGAGACTCAGATCAATCTCTTCACGTCATTTTACTTCTCATTTCTTTTTTTCTTGCTCCATAAGGAAACTTTCACCTGTGACTCCCTTAGCCTCATCTGGGCTGCTTACATGAGTAAAGTGGGGGCAAAGCCCCTCATTTGCAGAACATTATTCCCTGCCTTTAGCTAATTTCCTTTCCCTCAGCTCTGGAAGACATTAGACAAAAAGGTTCCAACCTTCATGGCTGAAAACAGTAGCTGGAAAATCCATTAGGCTTATATATTTGTTATTAAAGATTGTTAAAGGACCAAGTTCTCATTAATCCTTAAGTACATCCAGAATATCTCCAGACTTGTGTCCACGTAAACAAGACCAGGCAGCGGCCGTTTTCTCTTTTTCTTTGTTAAAATACAGAGCTGATCGCGTCAAACCCTCTGTTTTTTGAGAAGATCTCCTGGGTAGCAAAGCAGCTCCTGTGGCTGGGGAGCAGTGATGGGAGGACGTGCTCTCCGGAGGGAGAGGGCCACCTCCAAAATCAGCACCGTGACATTTGCATTATGCTCATGAAAATGATATGGCAAGAGACAGTATAATACTAATGTGACAAAGCAACGCACCGAAAAATTATGCGAGGCAGGGACAGTTGTTGTCAGAGACCTGCCTGGCTGCCTGTTGGGGAGCGGTGATCGTTGTCACTGTCAGTGCTGAGCTGTCACTCTAATATCAAGTGGGTTATCGCTTGATGTAATTTGCTATCAAGCTGTTGTACACCAGTCAGACTGATTACATTTGGGTACCACCCAGCTTGTAGGGAGATGCTCAGCAAACCCACAGCCGCATAGGCAGAGCGAGGTCTCCATTTCTGCTTGGGTGCCTTTTTTGAGACCAAGGAAAGCGGTGGCTGAAGCGTCAGGTGAGTGCACGGTAGATAGGACAGCAATAAATGCAGCGTCCAAGGGGAGGCAGGGCAAGCCGGTGTATGATTTTAGAAAAGGCTGGTGTCTTAAAAGCATCCTTCGCAATATCTAGACGTAAGGCCTGTAGGTAGGGTCAGACTGAGAGTTCCCTCAGATAAGAAAGCCTTCTACCAAAATTAAATAGTTTTTTCTCAGTTAGGGATGACTCACTGAAATTAAAACTCAGAGAGGTCTGTAAGGCCCATCGAAGTGAGGATATCTGTAACTGCTCCCCACAGTATAAGGGAGGGGGTTTCTGTCCAGTCCAATTTTAAATGTCCCGAGAAATACACATTTGACCGCTCCCTGGGGAGGGTTCAGTAACATTTTGCAGTCTAATGGGTCTCACGAGTGGGATAAGCTTTTCAACTTTCAGCCTACATTTTTGCATTGCTTAATTTCATCCCATTATTTCTGATGAAACACTTTGTGGAAAGTGTACAATTGCTCCCTAGCCTGGATTTTCATTTTTTAATGATGGTTAATTATTCCAGGGGAAACTTTTATTTTTACTTTTTATTCATCTTGCTTCTGCACTGGATGCTTCATTCTGAAGTTTAATTAGCGCATTTCAGAACTAAGTATCTAGATTAAATCATTTCTGAGCGAGCTCCACTCCAGGATTTATGATGGTTGTGCACAGCCTTTGTTGTACCTGCCAACGCAGGGAACCGGTTCATTGATTGATGGGTTATCTGGGCCGGGAGCGAGCCAGCCGGGTACCGCAACTGGCTCGTGGAAGGGATCTCGCGCCGCCTGGCCCGGTGCTGCTGCCCTTCCTCCCCGCACGACAGCGAAGAGGATGGATGAAGGTGCAGATGATGATGGGTAGAAAGGGGCAGCCTCCAGCTCCTTCAAACCCCAGTGAGTGTATTCCACACCGCAACAGCAGGTCTGGGATGCAGCAGCACCAGCAGATTCACATCTCCAGCCCTACCATCTGCTTGGACCCAAGATTTCATTTCAGCCTATTAGAGAGATTGGGGCTGGCTGCAAACATCAGATGTAGGCATAGGTTTGGCACCAGTCCCTCCCCTTTCCTGCTGCCTCAAACGCCAAGATTTTGATTCAAGCTCATCTGCAAATGCTAAAAAAACTTCAGTTTTGCAACACAGTCCACCCTAGCAGAGCTCATCACAAAATGAGACCTTCAGAGAGAAAAAAAAAAAAAAAAAACCAAACCAAACAAACCAAGAACTCCTTTTAATTACATTATCTCAACAAACTAAAGCTATAGACAAATGCTATTACACCCAGGAAAATCTGCTTGCTCCCAGCCGAGAGTACCAAACACTTGTGGCTAAGCCAGGGCCAGAAGAACACGCTGTCAAGACAAATGTATGCTTACACGCTTTCCTGTAAGAAAGCTTGACATCCAGTGAGCTAGTGCAAGGGGGTTTATCTACACAAAAAAAAAAAAAAAAAAAAAAATCAACAGAAATGCCCATGTGCAAGAGAAAAAGCACCTCCTGTTCATGCCGCTGAGCAGACTGGTTTTACTCTTATTATTTATACAGAGCAGCTCTGGCACACTGTGTAATAAAAATGGATAAGGTTTCAGCCCTTCGCTAGCCCACAAAAATAAGATGACTGTCTGCGCAGGCACCGTGGGGCAAACAGCCCCAAACCAAACCCAGAAAACTCACAATGAATTTCAGCAGGGAGGGTTTTGGGGGGGGGAGTTTGTTTTGTTTTGCTCTTAGAAAGATAGCCCTGTAATTTAGTGACTCATACGTTCTACATCCTTTGTTGCTTTTCATTTTCAACATCTTTAAGCTGTTTGTGGAGAACGCGCTTATTTTTAGACTTCCCATCAGTGAGCAACATTTTAGCTGGTTCAAAGGGGAAAAGCTCCATTGAGACTTTTGTGTCTGGGGTGTTAACAGGCAGATTTCCTGACGGGGAGATATTTTCTTCCTTTTCCTTACTTCCTCATCTCACTCAGGATCTGGGCAGTAATTTTTGGGCACACCAAGAAGGGCTGTGCCCTGAGCCACAAGTGGGGTCTCTGGGGGATGCACCAAGGCCTGACCTGATAGATGGAGGAGGATGGCTGCAAGCCCAAGCAGACACATGTTGGGGCATGAAGAATAAATGGGGGCCCCAGGATCACTAATCATCTTCCTCCCTTCTCATCAAAACCGCAAATCTCTAGCATTGCCCCAGAAAGGCTCAGTACCACAGAGCACGTGTTCAGCAGGTAGGGCAAAGGGGGAGAGCATGCCACAGCCAAGCGCCACCCACATTTCTCAATGCTGGGACAAAAATCTGAGGGGTATTTGAGGTACCTTGGAGTACTCAATTTTTAAAAAGCAGTGTTTTTCTTTGGAAAATAAACAAAATATCAAATTTTCTCCAGAAAATTGACTTTGCAAAACACAAAATGGTTTTTGAATCAGTTAATAGATTTGGGGTTGGGTTTGCTTTAGTTGTAAGGTCTAACACCTCCTTCCAATTTGCAGTTCAAAATTCTTTTGGGGAACTTTAAAAATAAAATTTTTAAGGGAAGGAAATTTCAAAATGAAAATTGGCTCTGTAGCTCTCAAAGCCAGGGATTTCATTTAAAAAAAAAATAAAGTCCAATCCTGTCTGCTTCTTTTTTTTTTTTTAGTTTTAATTAAGTCAATCAACAACAGAAAGGCCTCCAAATGAAAACCACACAGGCACCAAACATCTCTGAGCCTCCAGATGTGCATTCCTCCACCTTCCTCTGGCAAGCTTGCAGCAGGCATCGCGGTGTGCTGGCTGCCCCAACTGCTCGGGGCACACGCCTTGCTCAGACATGGGAGCAAGAGACACAGGGATGGGACACATCCTGCTCCTCTGCACACAAAGGACAAGAGCTGGACCCAGGCCGTACCTGGAAATGCACACAGGAGCATAGAGCCCTGGTGCTGAGCTCCCGGGGCACGTCCGATGGTCTCTTTGCTTTGCACTATAGAGCCATACGGTTTTTAGCAGCACATGCCTCCCTGAAGCGGGCAGCAGGACAGGAGGAGCCACCATCCCCACGGTGTCCCTCGCTGCCAGCTCACTCCGCAGTGGCACACGCTGGGTTTGGCCGCGGCATGGCCCCGTGCCCAGAACCAGCCCCCACGCCCAGAAACTAACAGCTCTTTGGCCAGCTCCAAGGAGCGTTTTCCAGGACACATTTGTAATCCTGCTGAAAGCCGCAGTCCTAATGGATGGTTGGAAATACTCCACGGCTCTCTGGCTGTCACTTCACCCAGGTGTCACAGGCAGGTCTAAGACACTCAGTGTAAGTTTTGCACTCTCCCAACCATCACAAGGCTCAAGAGTAGGTTCGGAGGTTTGTGGCTTATGTTTTACGTCCTGCCCACAGCTCTTTCAGGGATGCATGACCCAAGCCAGCACAACCATGAGCCCAGCGCAGAGCTCTCTGCCCATTACCCACTACAGCTTCATGTTTGCACAATGCCACCATCCCCCATCACACATTTTCATGCAAGATACTGCACCCTCCCTCATGCTCCCAGCCTTTGCATTTCCCAGTACCCCTTAAACTCAAGGAAGTTTTTTTTGCTGTATTTAAAATCCTACACAAGCAACAGGGAAACCACCAGCAAGGCTCTTGGGCAAACTCTGGCACAATGTGCCATCGCAAGCATCAGCTGAACAAACTAATGAAGCAGACGGGGAGCAAACCCATGGTGAACACCTGCCTGTCACACTGAGCAGAGGTCCTTGCAAAAACAGCGCTACGACGCTTTGCTCAAACATTGATGAGCCAAACTCATCAGTCAGTGGCTTGGGAGCAGCACCTCTGAGAGGAGCTGGCTAAGGGAATGGGCTGTCGCACAGCGAGAGCAAGGATAAATGTGTGCAGGCTGGAGGGTGGACAGTGTCAATAGGATTAGTTTGTTCTATTATTTATCATGCCATATGCCCCAGCACTCGATCCACAAATCTGAGCCATCAGCTGTGAACACCTGTCAAGGAGTTGAGTAATTTTCCAGTTTCTGGGTAGAATAACTGGAGACAATAAGGCTGATTTAATCAGTAAGTACTTAGCTCCAGAAACGTAGGGGCTTAAAAGAAAATCTCACCGCATTTTTTAAATGAAAGCCTTTCTTCATTAGTTAACCTGGAAAAAAAGTAGATGTATCACAGTACAGTAGCAAGGCAGGTATTAGCCAAATACATGGTGGAAAGGAGACAAACAATACTCTGTGTCCTCCTGAGTGTCCACAGGAGACAAATTCCCCATTTAGAAAGCCGAATAAAAATGTAATTCTTTTATAACAACTACATCCACTGTATATTGTTTCTCTGAGAGAAAAAAAAAAGTAAGCAACTTTGAAGTTCTCCAGTGCCATAAAGAACATACTTTTTTCCCAAAGTATATCAAAAGTAGCAAAAAATATAAAAAAAAATTAATGACTGCTAACAGCTGAAACAGATGGTCTGCTGTGAATCCCCACAGCCTCATGCAACTGTGAGTCAAGCCATTTTTCAAAATGGTGAAGAAAAAAAAAAATAAACAATTTCCAAGACTACCAGGCTTCCAAAAATCCATTTGGACTTTCCAGATGAGAGCCAACAGAAAAGGAGGGTTTGGCTGGTTTAGAGCCACAGCAGGCTCAAACCCAGAGTGCCCCTCGCCCTCGCACCACGTACACGTAGATGGTTGGGATACGTTTACGTTCAGCACAGTCCTGCAAGATGTTTCCCTGGGAAAAGGTTTTATTCTAGGTTTTTAACGAAGGATCTTGATCTTTTACATTCCCAACATATACACCCACTGCTGGTCCCCAGCACTGTCCCCACCACCCACCCTTGGGAGCTGGCAGCTCCCTCCCGCCCCACCAACTGCCCTTGCGAGCAGCCCCCGAGCCAGCTCGCCTCTTGCAAGGAACAGTTCGAGATGAAAAAGGCACTTGCCAGGAGGGAAACTCTGGTTGCCTGCTTCTCTGCTGCAGTTCCTCCTTCTCCCCAGGAGACTCGTCCCCTTGGCCACCTTCATGCTTGGGCTGCCCCTCTCCATGCTCTTCGATTAGCCCCATCAGGCAGATGAGATGGCAGGTTCTGGGAGGTGTGCGAGCTCATCATGGGGACATCAAAACCGGGAGTGTGACTCTGTAAGGAGTGGACAGAAACTTAACTTCATGCATAGTACCAGTTTATCATTTATTTAAACTCAATCTTTCAATAATTCATGCCAGCCTTTCACTGTGTAGCAGGACAACAATGGCAGGAGCGCAGCGACGCAGGCAGTGAATAACCACATCTGGAACAGATGTTCAGTTCTAAATAAAAGCTGGTTTTGCAGAGAATGTTAAATGCCATGGGAATAGTGTGCTCTGGGACACAGCCCTGCTTCTTCCAGGGGGCAACAGCGATTTGCTCATGTGTTTTGCAATGCAGAGTTGGCATAAATCAAATTAAACACCCAGGGCTGGCTGCAGCTGCAACCCAGTAGTCACAAGAGAGCCGACCTGCAGTGTCTGCAGGCATCTCCTCAGAAGCGCTGAGCAGATGCTGGCGCGGTGTCTCCAAGCATGAACGTGCGATACCACGAGTCCTCTCAACAGCGAGCTGTGCTCTGTGTCCACTCCCATCAGTGCCAGCCTGGAGCACGTTAGCACAAGGTCCCTGCACACAGTCAAGAGCGTGACTACCTCTCCCTCTGATGGAGATGTTGCTGCTGTTCCCAGGAATGAGCTGGGCACAGCCAGTACTCCCATGTCACGGGGAAGCGGGTGCAAGCACCCCTGCACAAGAGGAGGAGCCAGGGCCACCCATGCCCTTGCCAAGAGCCATGCAGGTATCTCTGCAAGGCACCCACCCCACCACAGGTACACCGAACCTCCAAGCCCCCAGGTGGGATGCACCCTTTCTGTGAAAAACTCTTCTCTAGTCATGACCCACACGACCTCTGCACCTTCTGACTGGCACCTTCTGCACTGTGTCACTTTGCTCCTGTCCATCACCACATGCCACCTGCTGCAGCATCGCCATTCAAAAAATGCCTGCAAAACTCATTCCCTGCCACCATGGACACACCTCTCTGCACTCCCCCTTCTCTTCTGCACCCAAGACAAGCCAGTGTATCTGTTGCCAGGACCCCTCATGGCTTGTACCTTGTTGACCCACCATCCCCAATTCCTTTTGGGAAATCAGACTATGCCTTCAACACCCTGCCATGTCAGCCACTCTCAAGCTCTCATTATACTTGCAACAAGCACCTCATTCCTTCTCCTCTGCTGGCCCTCGTGCCCGCGCAAGTGCCCCCAGGTGATCCACATATGCACCTTGTTATCCTTCCTGAAACCACCTCCGTAACAGCCGTGAGCCTGCTGGTACCCTGAGACGTACCCTCCCCGTGCCAGCTGCCCTCACCTCTCTCTTCTCCCCTGCCCATCTGTCACTAGCCGTCTGGCCTCACTCTCCTTCTACATGGTTTTTAAGCATTTTGAAGCAAGAACTTATTTGCCATTTCATCTGCAATTGCACAGCACAAAGTGTGCTTGAGGCCTGACCCAGGACCAGACCTCCGAAGTAGAGCATTAGTATTACTACTGCCACCGTTATTACCAACACTTCGAGGCTCTGCTTTGGCTCTTGATACAGTCCTTAAATTTTTTTGACTACCTCGCCTATCTCTGTGCTTTGCAACACCTCCTCTGATAGCTGGACTCCACTCTTTGTCTGGATAATACACATTTACAGATTAATTTTCCTGCTAGCTACCCTGCTAGCCAACCACTTAATGCCAGTAAGACATTGTCCTCTTTTTTTTTTTTTCTCTAGAAAATGGCTGATCCTTCAGATTGGTTGGATAATAAAAGAAGTAATGACATTAGAAGCCTGTTAATCAGTAGTGAGCAGTAAGTAACAGAGTGCAAGACTGTCAACTGCTCCTGAAGGACAAGCTAAGGGGAACTGTGGGGAAATGGTGAAACCACCCAAAATGTGGATCCCTGGTCTTCACATTTCTTTTTTTACTACCTTGAAGTGGCCAACAACTAATTCTTTGTGTGTGGGACCCAGACTTGTGCCAGGTAGTGTGCTGTCCAGGTTAGACCCCGGTATTCAGGAGATCCCCATTACATTCATGGTCCCTCTGAATTTCACACTTAGCAGGAACTCACTTTCTGCAATTTCTTCCACTCCCAGGGTACAGGGTGTGAAAAAAGAGGGAGGAATCCAGGAGGGCTCTACAATCTCTACCATCGTATTAATAGCAGTGGTGGTAGAACACAGCTCACACCTCCAGCAGCACTTTCCCCCGATGAGCTTGTTCTGGCCAGAGCTACGTTTCCCCAGAGGCATCCCCGGGGGAAAGGGCACATTGTGCCACAACAGGCACCTGCAGTTGTCATGCCAGCAGGTAACAAGAGGTACTAAAGCAGACCTCAGAAATAAATGTCTGAACAAAGTCACCCCTCCGAGAGAGCAGCCAGCAGGGTCACAGTCAAGAGCACAAGCATCTCTATTAGTGCAGAGGCTGATTTATTAGTCTCACTGTGTATCTACACCCACAGAAAATGTGGTACCCTCGGGGCCCAGTGTCTTCAATCTACATTTATTAACGTCTCTCTCAAGGGATGGCTCAGCTGTGTTACACACAGCCAATGACAGCTTCCCTCCATCTTTATGCAAGGTACCAAGAGGCAAAGGACAGGGATCCTATGAAGAGCGCCATCCTGGTTAAACACCATCCTGAGCTGCTGAGGACCTTTCCCACATGGAGCCATAAGTGCTTCCTTGGAACACAGGAGGATTAGGAAGAAGACAAACTTTAAAAAAAAAAAAAAAAAAAAAAAAAGGTTGTCAGAAAGAAGACAGAAGTGAAACCCTTTTTAATCCCCCGCCTGGGGCACCTCCTCTGTATTCACCTTCAGCCCAGCTCCTGCTTCCTCAATGAAGCTGCGAACACATCCCTGCCTTGGTGGCAGCTGTCGCTGAAACGGTTAAATGGGAAAGCGTTTGCAACCCAGCCCCCTTGGCTGGCCAAGCACTGCAGCTCCTGGCCCTAAGTTTACTTTCCTCTTTTGCTTCTCGCTCTCTCGTGCCAAGCGTAAGGATCTGGCCCGCTCCACAGCCCGCTTTGCCAGCATGAGCACAGTGACTCATTCAACAGCTCTTCATCACAACACATTCTTTCAATGGGACTTCGTTTTGGACAGCACTTGTCTTCAAAATCTGATGCCAGAGAAAGGCAAGAAATGCATAAACATGGGTGCAAAGTGAAGAAGCGGGCAACAGTGGGGTTGGGTCAAAATCGTTGGGGTGATATTGATTTTCTTGTTACCCCCACCAGCAGATAACTGATTTTGCTAACAAGAGGAGAAACCCCACTCAAAGGAAAAAGAAAGGTCTTCACATCACTTCTTCCATCAGGCTGACACCTCTTCATCTTGGGGAATTTAACATCTGTTACATAATTCAGAGAACATGTGGTTATTTTCCAGGCTTATTAATAGCTCAAACCCTAAGACTTAAAATGAGAATCAGCAGCTGCTCCAGACTTCACCTCTCAGAGAAGTAGGTGAGAGCAGGTACAATGGCTGGCTGGGGGTCAGGGCTTTCAGTCACTCCAGTGTTCCTCATTACAAGCTGTAAAAAGGACACAGCTTGGGCTGATGCTGAGACATCTGGATTTCCAGATTTTCCTCAATACTTTTTTCCTTTCACATCTCATTTTTGTTTCCAGTGGAGGCAGGAGAGGGAAGAGGATCGCAGAGATGAGAGTGGGCTGGAAAAGCACAGACAGGAGGGGAGGGAGATAGTGCATTATCACCCCCTTCATACACAAAGCAATTTCATTCATAGGGTGCTCAGTAACATCCAAGATGACTAACATGGCTTACAGACACTTCGATGTAAGGATTTTTTTATTAACACATATGTGGCCCTCTAAGTTGGAGAACAGGCTGAAGAAATGCACTTGGCACCTGGAGGAGGGAGAAGGTTGGTTGTAGCTTGGGCTACTCTGTTCCTGGTCGGGATGGAAGTACAGCACCACAGGCGTACCTCTCCACTCTAAAAAACTGCCTTAAATGCTCTCTGGAAATATTTTCAGGTAGGATTCAGGCTGGGTCATAGCCTTGGTAATGGTGAGTTTGTGGCTGAGACAAACGTGTGCCCACAGCTGTTCCCAAAATGCACAACCTGCAGCTCATAAGTCATATCAGGCAACAGTAAAAACTGCCACCTCCAGCCCATCTAAGCATCAATGACTATACAGGGTCATGCAAATGGTCTTCTCATTCTCTTGATCTTGTCAAACAAAACCTGAAGTTCAGCTTGAGCCAATCCCAAATTCACACGTGGTTTTAAGACAATGAAGAAAAACCAAGCCTGGCAAAAGATGGTGACTAATGCAGAACACTTCCTTTTCTGACACTTAATAAAAACCAAGAATATGTGACAAGAAGAGCTAAGTTCACCAGACACCACTGGGTGCTGCAGGGAGGAGGTGGCTGTGATGCTCTGTTCAGACACCGGAGTGAGAGGCAGGTGACCCGAGCCTGACAGCTCAGTCAGCCGCATTCAGAACAGCCAGGTGCATGGGCTTAACTTCAGGCTGTCAGAAATCAGGAGCTGGTTTGGCTCCAGTTATAAGAAATGCTCAGATAGTCACTAGGACAGAGAGCAGTGCTCATACATCTCATCCTACCGGGTGGAAAAAAAAAAAAAGACAGTAGATTATTATTTCTTCATATCCAGTGAATATCCAATTACTTACAACAGCGCAAAGCAGCAAGAGGAAAACATAAAGGGAATCCACCCAAAGACATGATACAGTCTTGGAGGAAACTCCACTAGGAGGCAAAAACCCTTTGCTCAAGACCTTCCAGACTGAGCAGAGGGATGCCTTCAGCCAATACATCCCACCTTCTGACTCACTGCTGGATCAAAGACTGGCATGCTTCCCCGACCCTAGAGACTGCAAATCACAGTCTTCACGTGGTAGAAGAACCACAAGACATCTACTGTGCCCCAGGAGATCTGGGGAGAGGAGGTCATACACAGGACCCCCACACAGCCTGAAGCTGGGCTGGGTTTGGGGCCAATTCAGGCACCTCCAGCAGACCTTGCTGGCTTGTTTGCTCCCAGCCCAGAGACATGGGTCACTCAGCTCTCCATCCCACCCCCTGGAGAACTTACTACACAAACTAAAATGATCTGCTGAGGGTGGTGGTGGAATCTGAATTCAACAAATTAAAAAACTTCAGTTGATCCACAACTCTGCTTTCAGACCAAAAGCAAAAGGTACCATTTTGGCAGAGGAAAAAGAGCTGTTAGCTTCATCATAATATGACTGAGATTTTCTTTTTTCCTCCCTGTAGCTGCCTTTTTCATCCCCACCCAGCTCAAAGTTCACTCACTTTTACTTTCATAGGCAGCACTTCATATTTTTCCCATCCACCAAGCCATGCTTATCTGGCCACATGGATCTGCAACAACCATTTCTTATTCCTTCCTCTGTACCTGGGCTGATCCTGTAAGCTTTTCTGGGAGAACTCTGTCAAAAATATTATTTCTCTATAAATCCAGACATCATGGGATCTTCCATTCCAGGTTTTCCTCTTTTGCCTTCATATACTATTCTCCAAACCTACAGGGCAGCATTTCTGAGGTCAGCTGGATGCAACTCAGTTGATTAGAATAAATATGGAGCCACAGAATATTATGAAAGAAGTGTGCTGAGGAGTACTCAAAAGCTCTTGGAAGTTTAGAAACCTTCTAATTATGACTGTTTTCCAACAAGAACTTTGCACATTGTTCACTGCCTTTAGAAAAAGCTGCTGGTACCATCAGAAAAATTATAAACCAAGGATTTGGAGTAAACGACCTGCTGTTCCTATTGTGCATTTGCCACGTAGTAAAAGAAAAACAGGAAGGAGTCTTGCCAAGGTATGGGGAGGGAAAAAAAACAACAACAAAAACGAAAGGGATTTTGTTGGCAGAACTTGCAAATTATTACTGCTCCCTTTCACCCAACTTCCTTAACATAATTGCCATGTGCTGCAGCTAATTCACCAGAGATGCTTCTGCTGTGAAGGTGGAACTGCCAGTTTGTCACCTTAGAAGAGCAAGAGGCTCCCATCCTCAGAGACCCAATGGGCAGTGTGGGCAGCAACAAAGGAACCAAAGAGAAAGAGGGCTTAGGTCAAAATCTGGCAGGTCTGGATCTAAGCTAAGCTCCAGCAGGTGTTTATAAGGGTGGCTAGACAGAAAGGCCAATGAAATAAGTGTAGAACAGCAAATAGTTATTTTGAACTCAGAGCTGCAGGCTTTTTCAACCAAAGGTTGCACACATTGAGACCTTGACATACAAGAGATGTCCAGGCTTAATCAGACAGTGCTCAGGAGTTATCTGAGCACACAGGTGTGCATCTATCCAGCTAAGGAGGCCACTTCCATCACATATTCACATCCAACTCCTGACCTCCACAGCATGAGCTCCCAGTTACACAGGCTATGAAGCCAAACTGGACCCCAACCCACACCACTACTGTTTTGGCTGGTACCTACTCAGCAGGAGAGATTCAGGGATTAAATGTCTGGTCAAGAGCAGGCTTTTCAGGGGGTGGTAGAGATAGATCTGCTCCACGGTGGGAAAAACAGAACCAGGAGCTAAGGGTGACCCTAGTGCAGGTAGTACCCTCACCAACAGAGGTCCTACAGGACGTGAACTTGATAAGCAGAGCTGAGTGCTGGTAACAGGGTGCAGCAACAGTCCCAGGTACAGTAAGAAATTAGGCCCAAGTTCCACCCAAGAAGCTTAATCAGGAACAGATAGGGCTAAAAACAAAGCTACATACAGGTCCATCCAGGAGATCGAGTGGAATAAAAAGCTACCTACATCTTGAGATCATTCCAGAAGGCAAAGACTAGCTGGACACAGACGCACCTACAACACAAACCAGGACTAAAGGCCCAGGGCTGAGCTTAAATGGGCTCCTGGACCATGGGCATCAGGGGTGTGGGTGGGACCCAGGTGAGGATGTTTAGGGCAATTAGTGCCCTCAGGGCTCTGATAGCGTTAAGGTTTGAGCCCAGCATTCAGAAACATGGTGGGACTGAGGTTCAGCTATTGAATACCAAAAACCTTGTCACCTGTTCTAGCACCTTAAATAGTGCTCCTCTGAAAGTTGCTTCGTGCTACGCTGAGTGTGAGTTGTGCCTGTTATGGTGCAAAGCAATGGGTGTTCCTGTTGAAATCAGTTGTAAAGTGGAGAGAGTTGTCCTGGTCTGCTAGGTCTGTGCATACAGCTTTGCCCTGGCTCAAGAAAGTGAACATGAGGATTTATAAAAACACTCATGCACTTACTTAACCTCAGCATGTGCTCATGTGCCATTAATTTAAGTTACTTCATTGGAAGTTACATGTTTTTCTAAAAAACAGCTTTTCTAGTAGCTTTTGAGTTCTGCAAAACAATTTTTTCTATTCTTATTTTGTTTTTCAGGACTTTGAGGCATTATTTATTAAAAGGTGCCTTGCTTCCCCAGCTTATATATGTTAAATAAATACTCCAGAAAGCATAGGATGTATATTATAGTCAAATGTGCTTTCAAACATTCTTGGCTTTTTGGTAAACAAAATGTGTTCTGTTTTTAAACTCTGAAGTTTTACCTTATACAATATCATTGTACAAAAGTTTTCATTTGATTATACATCTTATTCACTGTGCTCTTGTGTGTCCTCCCCCTCTCTCCTGTTCTTATTTACTTTGAAATAAAAGTCAGTCATCTCTCACACAGCACTGCAATTTTTATCAAAATTTTTCTGCAAGATGTTAGCAAAGTATATTTAAGGCTGACCCTGAGAGCCATACTCATTTCCCTTCAAACATTTCAATTATGACTTAATTTAGGGCCCCTTGACTAGTCCTGCCGCCTCTAATATGACCATTGTCACATCAATGCAGCGGTGTCTTCAAAATGAAAGGGTTTTTTAATTGTCCATGGAACCATTGATGTTGATACTATGACTTCATTTAGTATGGTGGATTCTACCTCTAAATAATTCTATTGCTTTCTGGAAATGCGGCTTATCAGGCAGGGAAATAACAGGGCTCGCCTTGGGTCAAAATGGTATATAGCGGTGATGCAAAGAGCTGGAACATCACCCATGGCCATATCTTCTGCCAGGCAGTGGCTGAAGAGGCTCTGTAAGCAATCTCCAGCCAGCATTGCTGCATTTGGAGAAGTGGAAACCAGCTCCGCTTGCTGCTGCTTTATCAGTTCCATCCAAAGCAGGCAGGAGTGCAGAGCACAGTTCAGAGCAGTTGCCTTCAATATTTTTGCTGCTGCTGGAAGTCAAACCATGGGGATACCCGTTTGGGTGGGGATATCAATACAGCTGTCACTCCCATTTTGTTGGAAAGAGGCTGACTGGTGAGGTTCTGTGACGCCAGGACACATGCTGGGTAGACTATATCCAGCGTACCTCACTTCAGGCATGACCTTTAAAATAATTTTTGGACCTAATAACTGCTGGAGCTAAAATCATTGACTCTAGAAGCAGAAAAACAACTCTCAGTTTGGCTCTGAGATGTCCAGGACCTATTCAAGATGTAAGCATTGCTCATCTGACCTTTTATATATAAATATACATATATACACACACTATACTATATAATGATGTGTCTCTCTGTCTATATCAAGTATATTCAAAATTAAAAAAAATAAATTAAAAAATTAGAGGCTGCTTGAAAAGAAATAAAAAAGGAGAAGTTAAAAGAGTAAAATAAATGTCTTAAAACTCTCTATTGCAAGCCTGAAATCATCATACACTGCCAAACCAGCCAGAGTTAAAAGGAAAAAAGTTTGTGCAGCTACGCAGAGGAGTGGAAGGGTTAAAAGGCATCTCTCAAAATGCACAAGTCCCGTTCTAAGGAGGAAATAGATCCCTGAACATGACAAATTGCATGGAGAAGAACAGTATGGCAGGCCCATAAGGGTTTTGAACAACAACGTGCAAGAGACATTGGAGGTAACAATAAAACCTCTTCAGAAACATTAAGGGAAGGAAGTCTGCCAGGGAGGTGGGGTGGCTGATAGATGATCAGTGAATAAAAAGCATACTCAGGAGAGACAGGTCATAGCAGAAAGGTTAAGTGAATTGTTTGCACTGTTTTTCATTATGAAGGAGATGGGAAAAGAAGGCAGGAAACAAAGATCAACAATCTGTTTTCATAATGAAAGTAACTTCCTACTGCAATCCCAGAGAGACCTGCAAAATAGATCTATTCATTTATTAAGAAATTGTCTGGGGAATGGAGGTGTGTGAGGAGTGAAAGGACAACATTTATTAATGATACAAAACTAATCAGGATAATCAAAACCTGAACTGGTTGCAACAGTTGCAAAAGAAAAATCTGACAAAATCCAACAGCTGAAGAATAAAGAGCTGAATTTCAGTGCCAATCAGTGCACGGTAATGCACATGAGAAAAATAGCCTGCGGTCTCCCCACCAAATGGTGAGCTCTGAACTAGCCATTACCGTTCAGGAAGGAGTTACTGGGAGGAATACGGATGCTTCTTCAAGAACATCTGCTCCAAGTTCAGCACAGCCATGGGTAAATGTAATGTGAGAGATTTCTGGCAAAGAAAGAGAGAACGAAATCGAAATGATGCTGTTGTCTGAATCCATTGTGCACCTCATGATGAATAAATTTCTGCTCAGTGCATTCAGAAAAGGAGATAACAGAACGCGGAGGGGTGAGGGGAAGGAAGTGAGCTTGGCCAGAGACAGAGAGCGGCTTCTGCACAAAAATAGACGAACGCATTAGGGCTGTTCAGTCTGGCCAGGAGGTGGCTGAAAGGGATGTAGGAAACTCCTATGAAAGCAGAGTTTTATCATATCCTCATCATCATGGAGAAAGTGAATAGAAAAGAAATACTTGCTGTTTCTCACAGCACCAGACCTAAGTGGTATCCAATGAAAATACCGAGAGAGGACTTTTAAAAAAATACTTCCAGAGGAAGTACTTTTGAAAATAGTGCACAATTATGTTGTTGGATTTTTCCTGGAGGACACCATGGTGCTCAAAAGCAGAAAAAGGTTCAAGGAGGAATAAAATAATGCATTGAAACAGGGCAGACACAGCTTTCAGCTCAGGAAGTTTCCATGAGTGACTGAGAGAAGTTAAGAAGTAAGAGAAGGTATGTGCTGCACCTGCCCTCCTCAGGGATATCAGGTGAGGGGGGAGTTTGTCCTCACTATTTATAGAGGCTATGTCAAGTCATGGAGTTCCCATACCATTGCCCTGTGTCTATGTGGGGTTTTTTATGCTGACAGAGAAGAAAGATATTTTCTCCTGTAGCTGCTGGACACTGAGAGATGGAAGACATTCTCCGTCAGACTGCAGCAATTCTATGTGGATCACATTTTTGACATGAAATGTTCAGTTAATGGTCAAGAAAAAGCCTGGTGAATCACCAAATATGACCCTATGCTCTGCACAGAGCAGGTTCTTTTCATAATTCACATTATTAAACTCAGCTAATCTGTTCTTTAAAATCCTCTACGGTGACTCTCGCTTAGGCACTTCATCACAAAAAAATATCTTTCTTTCAGACTTTCATGGGCTTGTCTTAAAGAAACTGCACCGCGAGCGTGGATATTCTGCCTTGTCACATATATTGATAGCATTGTTCTTATTAATTCATATTCCCAATACAACCAGGTGCCCCTAGCAAGCCCCAGAAATAGCAGAGGGCCTCAAGGACCTGGCAAATGCCCTTCCCACCAGCTGTCCTCACCAAACCCTGCCTGCTCCCGCATTCCTCCCGTCTGCTCTGACCTGCTGCAGCCACAGCTATTGCACAGCTGCAGTAGTGGCTGGAGGAGATGACAGGGAGGGGAAGAGGGAAGCCACTGTGGCAGACTCCCAGAAGAAGTCCTGGTATCCTACTGTTAGACCAACAACCTGCTGCGCTGTGCAAACACCGATGCAAAGGATGCTTGCTGTGGTCCACCCCTGCTGGGGGACATATCTCAGGATCAGGGAAATACCAGCACGTGCCCAGAGTTTTATACTTCCTTCACAGCTTCCTCCTACATGCTCGGCCATCATTTTTCTAGACAAACCCCGATTTCTTCCGTTTTTTTCTCTAGCACATGTGAGACCACATGAATGGGATACCTGTGGGGGATAGTCTGTATGACAAAACACCATAGACAATGTTGTGTTTCTTTACAAAAAGCCCCCCGCAAAGCTCTGTTCTCTGAAATGTGGGTTGATTTCAATTCAAAACCAAGTATTTCTGGAGAAGCCCAGAGCAACCTCCCCAGCCTTTCCCTCTCCTTCCATTCCTGTACCTTCTGAAAGCAATGCCTATGTTGACTACATTATCTGCTTCCCTCGCCTAAAAAGCCAAACCATCAATCAAAAGAAATCAGATGTGGCTTCTGGAGATCCAAGTGTTCCTCATGTCAGCCAGGCCAAGCCAGAGGTGTACCAGCACTGATGAAGATGACCATGGGTCCTATGCCAATGTGACAGCAGAATGAAGCACATGGAGATGAAGGTCTGCAGCCCCATGTCTGCTCCCAGGGTCCCAGGCACTCCTGTGCCATCTTGTTCATGGATATGCATGGACACAGTAGCTCCTCTTGTGCCATCCTACATGGGACATTCTTCTCTGGACACTCATCATATGATTGCCAAGGCTTTTCCAAAACCAGTGGATTTGACAATTTGCAGCTGACCCTGAACCCCCTCAAGCAGTTCAGGAGGTTCATCTCTGACCCAGAACAACGTCTGCTGGGGTTTTGATAGATGACATGGTGCAAGTAAGGACAGCGTTACCAAAGGGGTCAGCAGGACTGTTCAAGATATCTTGATGCCTCTGGCTGCTCTCAGCCTGTCTAGAGCTGTAATTGTTTTCTCAAGCATTAAGTGAGACTTGAGGTGGAGCCCCTGTCATCTTTTGTGCCACAAACAGTATAAGCCCATATCACTTCATCGTAAAACCTCTCATTGAAGTCACAGAGTTCAGCTAGGTTGTAAAGAGCAGTGACAATATTTTCCACAGATCTGTCTTCTTCTTTTCCCCCAGAGAAAGCCTCTATTTCTCATAAATTACATTTCAAGAGGGAATAAAATATTTATCAAACTTCCTGAAGACAGCACTGTATGATTTCGTTTCTTCAATCAGCAGGTCACAGGACAAAATTGCATTTTCAGTCGATGGTCCAATCTGATGGAGAAAAGGATCCATCTTCTCTCGGCTTGTTTTTCATGGGTGAGGATTATCACAAATGCCTGAATACTCTTTCCCACTCTGTACGGTCATCGGAAACTCAAAGAGCAAAAGGCCATGGGACTGGATGCCATTGGGTGAGAGCAGCACGTCTCCTGGCTGTGTCTTAGAATTGTAGAATCATAGAGGTTGGAAAAGACCTTTAAAACCACCGAGTCCAAATGTTAACCCACCACTGCCAAGCCCACAACTAAACCACATCACTATGTGCTACATCTACGCATTTTTTAAACACTTCCAAAGGATGGTGACTCCACCACCTCCCTGGACAGCCTGTTCCAGTGCTTGAACCACCCTTGCAGTGAAGAATTTTTTCCTAATACCCAACCTAAACCTCCCCTGGCACAACTTGAGGCTGTTTCCTCTTGTCCTATTGTTTCTTATCTGGGAGAACAGACCAACCCCACCTCACTGCACCCTCCTTTCAGGTAGTTGTAGAGAGCGAGAAGGTCCCCCTGAGCCCCCTCCTCTCCAGACTGAACATCCCCAGCTCCCTCATAGCACTTGTGCCCCAGCCCCTTCCCCAGCGCCTGCCCGGCTCTGGACACGCTGCAGCATCTCTGTGTCTGTCTGGGGGTGAGGGGCTCAAAACTGACCCCGGGATTCACGATGCGGCCTCCCCAGTGCCGAGTACAGGGGGACAATCGCTGCCCTGGTCCTGCTGGCCACAGTTTCAGATACAAGCCAGGATGCCCCAGCTGCCGCACCATGACCTGGGATGCTGTGCTGAGGGTGCAGCATGTGTCACCCAGCTGCACAGGGTTCTGCCCCATCAGGTTTTTCTCTAGGTTTTTCTCTGAGGCCAGTATCATTTAGGATTAATCCTACTGATGTTATTAGCATTACAATAGACCTTGGATCTGCAGCTTTTGTTTAGGAATAGGGTTTTTGCATGCAAGTTCATTGAAAAGAACTTACAAAAATAACATAGCTTTACATGGACCACATGTGTAGTGCCAAGGGGCACCACCACCCTAACAGAAGCTTCTTGGCACCGTCACAACTCACATGTCATGGCACGTTAACGTGTACAACACTCACATGTTATAATACATCATCCCCATCACTAGCCCATTGACCACAGCAGAATTTCTGCCCTGCCCAGGAGCCACCAGCTGAATCCACTCCTCCCTGTGCCCACACACTCCTGCTTCCCTCTCCTGGGCATGGCCACAGACCTGGAGTCATTCTGCGGAGTCAGCGGTGTTGCACATCATTGCTCACAGCGATGTCCATGGGGCAGACAGGTTAAGTCTGGTCCATAACAGTGCCTGTCCTGTAGCACAGCGGCTTTCTCATTCTTAAACCCTGGGACACCTTTACTCTTCTCAAGTCAGTCCTCTCACAGCTTTGTAGGCTGTTTCTCCACAGTGTATTTATGAGGGAGCAAAAAGAAAAATACATTTTAAATTGATTCCCATTTCATTTACAGGTCTGTGTATGCCAGAGCATTCCTGCCTCTAAGAGAAACCTTTGCAAAATCACCTGGGGGCATCCTGCCACCTTCCAGTAAAGCATCTGCAGCTCCTAAGGGCTTATTAATCCACTCTGAAACAGCGCCTCAGGCTCCCAAAGCGCTTGGGCAGTTCTCAGAAGTAATTCAGTTCTTGAGCAGACCAGGTCACAGTGCAAAAGGATTTAAAGGGTGAAACTTCTATCAAACTGGGCCACATCTGTACAAAACTTTCTTGAAAACCTGCTTTCAAGCATCCCCAGGGCTTCTGATACAATTTGGTTTAACTTTATTTAAAGATCAGCCTCTAGCAGACAATTGATTTTTGGCAGTCTCTGGGTGGTCATGGAAAACAAGGTTTACATTGTCTGTGCAGCCTTTTACCTCCTTCCATTAAAATGCAGGTTTTAAATAATACACTGGAAGTAGCTCATGTTCAAAGAGGAGAAACATATCCTGAAGGAAGAAAAAAAGATAAAACATCAAAGAAGAAAATACCACAGCAGATGGTGGATTAGCCTGTTCTGAAAGGCTACCTGAGTCCAGATGATCAGCAAAGATGATCAGATGATCAGTGTGATCCACATCTGGATCATGCTGAGTCCCCTGGATGTGACTGCTCTCATCTTCTAGACTGATGTACCACGCTAATGTTTATATCTCAAACATTTTGCTTAATAAGTGTGCAATTTCATTCATACGATATATTTTTATGGTTTAAGACCTCTGTAGAATTTTATGACTGTTTTTAATTTATCATACTAATTCAAACTGTAATACTCTGCCAGAGATGTAGAATGGGGCTGACATACATCCCTTGTTCTGAATAGAATAATATATTAGACTCTAGCAGCTGGAAAGAGTAAATTTAGGTTTTATCTCAGTCAGATCCATTCTGGTCCCTTCCTGCTCCAGATACCCTGCTATTTTTCTTTTGTTTAAAGGTGGCTGGCAAAGAAAAAGCAAAAATGAGAGCTATGCCTTTTGTGTTTGTGCTCTTTCCAGCATACGGAGTAAAGGAAGCAGGAAAGGTTGTTATGTACAACAAAAGAAGAATAATTTTTCTGCTTGTTCCTCAGAAATTCAGGTCTTGTTTGTAGTAGGAAAATCTCGGATGGTTGGAGACTGATGGGCAGGGCAGGACAGAGCAGATTTCCTTCTGGGACTTTTATGAAGCTCTGATCTTTGTGTCTGCTTTGGATGGGTCTCTCATGGCGTTATTGAGTAGCCTGGGGAAGGAGAGGGCTCTGGGACTAGAGAAAACTTGTTGCACAGGTAATTTCTGGAGGATCTTGGTGACTGTCTGCCAGACTTGCTGGGGGCCTGCTGCTTGACCCCTTCCACCCATGACAACCTTAGTGGCCATCTCAGCTCTCCAGCACATCTGCTCAATGGGAAGAGACAAACTAGATACTACTGATCATTCATAAGTGAAGTAAAGAAAGAAAAAGAAAAAAAAAAAAAAAAGGAAAAAAAAGCAGCCTTTTCATCACCACAGCTCAGCAAATAGGACTCCAAACTCAATTTTCTCAATTTAGAAAAGAAAATGTTATGCAGGTCACCTTTAATTTGGGTGATGTCAGGTGAGCGATTCTCTGCCTGTCTCTGCTTGCCAATCCCTCTAATTCCTTTTGTCATCATGGTTCAAGAGCGTTATCGAAACACAAAATGCTGAGCTTAATTACAGAGGACAAAGCACTGAATTACACTAACTGCTGATCTTGAAAATGGCTCCCCCCACCCCCACCCCCTCCTTTCTAACCCCAATATTTATAGAATTAGAACGGAAAAGCCAAACCTGGCCACCCAGCCCTCCCCTGCCGCAGGGCGCTGTCCCTCAAAGCTCAGGTATCCACCAGGAGATCAATCCAGGCTCAGGCACCAGAGGTGGCTCAGGTGGAAGTCACAGTTGCCATTTAAACTCTGTTCTCCAGGTGGGTCCGGCTCCTGGATGCTGCCCGTCTCTTTTTGGAGGGATCCCACCCTGGCAAGGCGCAGTGGGGTCCCCAGGCTGCACGCTTGGTAGCTCTGGAGATGCAAAGGGCTGGGCCTGGGAAATATCACTCCGTGCCAGGATGCGTTCCCTGATAGTCAGCAAAACTTTTCAGTCCTTCATTTCATTCTATTATTTCTGCTGATGGCACTATAAATAATTACTCCGTACGCTTGCGAGGCTTGAGTCACTTTGCTGAACTAAGATGTAACATTTTGTTCATCTTTCCTCACCCCGCCTGTATTTGTCGGTGGTTTTCAAATCCTACTCTGAGTTTTCCAGCTCTGCAGGGTGAAGGAAAAAGGTTCAAGGGGCTTCACCCAAGAAAGGCTTGCCTGCAGCCCCGCTTTGACCACAGGAACAGGTTTTTTTACTTTCAGGCACTTTCAGGTTTCCTTGCCAAGTCATTTGCTTTCCTGCTGCAAGCTGGAAACAAGGGACCTATTATCCCATGTCCTGGGCACAAGGGGCAGGATCCTTCCTGATGCCACTGAAAGTCACAAATGGTTAAATTGCTACCAAAGAGATGGGAGCCACCGATGAAAGCAATCCCGATGAGGACAACCAAGAAACACAACACCCCTGGGTACACAACCTTTTTTTTCCGCCCACAGTCCTGCACTCCTATGAGTTAACCGCGGAGCCTGCGCTGCGGATTTCACTCTGCCCTGGCATCTTCGCTTTCTCTTCCAGGTGCCGTGCCTCCTCCTCCTCTCTAAGTTTCATTCCTTCGACTGCTCAAGTTGAAACATCTTGCTGCCCACAAACCACCTGATACCTCCAGGTGCTCTTGCTCAGCTGCTCGTACACTGACATACAGCTCCACTTCCCTTGCTCACTTGCAAGTTCCCCATCCCATCACTCTCTCACTTACAGCAAATGCTCAGTCGGTGAGAAAAAAGCCCATTTTTCCAACCCAGTCGAGCAGCCCCGCAGTCCTGTGTGCTTTGGGCCACGCTGAGGTTACAGTATTCCCTGCACAAGCCCGCTGCCCTGCGAAATGACAGCAACAGCAGAGGTTTTGCGGGTGGATTAACAGAAGGGATTTTTTTTTTCTGCGCTGATGTCTCAACATGTCGTACATAAACAGCTTGTCTCCTGATTTACAGAGAGCGGTGGCCACCATCTAGCCCTTCTCGAGGAGATTAGTGGCAGCTTTTTCAACCCTATTTCAAGCCTCGAGGAGGTCTGCTATTTGTCAAAAGTGTTATTAATCTCGTATAGGCACCAGGATAAATGTTTTCCTGGCAGAGCCTCTGTTCCCCTCTGGGGATCCATGCAGGACAGAGGCTCCTCGGCACCCACGCTCACCTGGGACTGGCCACAAAGAGAAAAATGGGCTCTTATTAAGGTCAGGGCATCCTAATGATGCACCAACCCAAGACAGTGACGAAGGAACGGCAACACATAATTTAAAGAAATAGCCGTGTTGTGTGGAAGTACAAATGAAGAGATCACTCAGTTAGGAGCAGAGGGGGAGAGAAAAATCGATCGGTGAATGGGATAGTTAGCAGTTAAATGTTCTCCATGCGCAATGTTCCTGCTGAAGGGCAATTTATAAGCCCAGCTAAAGCTGCTATGGGTTATACTGCCGAAGAGACGAGACTCCAGTGTGAATACAACACCGTCTTCCTAATAGCCCTGGGATTTGGTCCACGAGGCTCTTAAGAAATGCTCTGCATTGAGAGTGCAATGCGCATGAAAGAATATGGCAAAACTCTCTTAACCTGGTGCACTTACAAGGGGGAGGCAGAGGGGAGAGGAGCCACGAGCGCAGCCAGCGGGGGCAATCGGCAGCGAGAGCGCGACAGGGACCAACTTCTCCGGTGATTTATGAAACAGGCATCCCAACTTATCTTCTGCTGAATGGCAGCTCTTTCATTTAAGGAGTGAGGGAAAAAGAAACCAACACAAAACAACTCTAGGTCATGCACTTAGTTATTTAAAAGGGAGGGAGAGGGGAGGGAAGAGAGCAGCGGTGGCAGGGCGGGGAGCCCCTTGCCCCCAGGTGTGCTGTGGGAGGATGCCTTCTGCCAACATCCCCACAAGCCAGAAGCAAGGCATTACACTTTCTCTACGGCAAATGAAAAGACATGAAATAAAAGGGGGATGCTTCCAGCTGACAGCGAGGAGAGGGGGAGAAGCCATGCAAGCAGCCCCGTCCCTCTGCGCGTACCTACTGCCACTGGTCCCAGGTGAGCGACTCCCCCCATCCATGCCACGGTGCCGGCAAGCCCTGAGATGTCCTGAAGAAGCGAGAGTGACTGCCGTGACTTGGGAAGACAGAATATGGTACAAGCTTTAATTAAAAGAGTCTGAAGGCTCTCTCCTGCTCGCTCATCCTTTTTTTGCAGTACCAGATAGGATTTAAAGGGCTAGAAACCCAATTTGGCATTGCTGCTCCCCCAGGAGTGATGCTCTCCCACCCTGACCTGCCAGATCCAGCAGCATCTTGCCACCCATCAGGGGCATCCTGGAAGCCGAGCAAGTCCGTAGTAAGCAGCAACAGTAGTTACTCAGTGGCAGTAGCAACAAACTGTAAATCAATGCTCTGGAGAGCAGGCACGGTGGGCGGTGAGCAGGGATGCTATTGGCAGCAGGGTGGGCAAGGGGCGTCCAAGTGAATGCAGGGAGGAAAGTTTGTGCCCTACCAATGCTCTGGTGAGTCGGGGGGGGGGATGTATCCCCTCTGTCCTGGTGCTGCCACTGCTCTGCAACAGTGCCCAAAGGCATTGCCCTCCCATCACCAGCCCAAGCTCTGGGGGGAGGGGGGCTGTGGGGAAGGGTTGCGTCACCCCAGCTCAGCTCTGCAAGACAGTCTTCGGCCTTCTCCTGCCTGTGGCCAGAAGCAGGGAAGCACTTCCATTTGGATTTGGTGGCCGCTCGCTTGTGCCAAGGCAGCAGGGAGATGACCTGGCACTGGTGGATGTGCAGGCAGCACTGATGCCTCCTTTGGTTTCAGGTTCCCCCAGCCATTTTCCAGATCTCCATCAAAAAGTCCATCTGCAACAGCCCAGCCTCTCAGAGCATCCTGGTCTGCTCAGCATGGCGGGGATGGCCAAAACGTGCTGTCAAGCCTTGGCAGGCAGCTTTCCCCTTTCTTCCCCAGCAAAGAGGTGCTGAAGATTGAGTGCAGGGTTTTCACTGAGCACTACTTGGTCCATATTTTGAATTAAAATGAGGAAAAACAAGGGGAACAACCAGGATAGAAGGTCTTATCTCCTCCCCCTTTTCCCTGATTTGGCCCCACAATGCAACGCACCCTGGCCAAGGCCAGCTTCAGAGCATCCCAGCCGTGAGCTCCAGCGCTGGCTGTGTCCAGTCAATCCCTTCCTTGCACTTAGGGCTGACCCGCATGTTCTGGCTTTCTCTTGTCTTATTAATTACATGAGGCGGTGGATGCCAAAATGAAAAGCTGGTTTTAATTCCATGCTGCAGCCCAGTTCCAAGCTGCTGAGATAATTAGCAGGTTTTTAATGAATGAGAAGACTACCAACATGGAGGCAGGAAGGATGAGGAGGGAGGGGAAGTGCAATTTCGGCCTGGTTAGGGAAACCGCATTTAAGTCAGAGACTCCCTTCTTCAAGCCAGCGCTGTGAACTGCCTTCAGCGCCTAGTGAGATGCTTCTGGCCATGGGGCTGCCGGACGGCTCTGCAGAGCGGTGTGCCGAGGCGTCTGCTTGGCTGGGGGCCACGCCAGGGCACGAAACGTCTCCATCTCATTGCCATAGCCTGTTGACATCCATCTGGCTCCAGGGAGCAGAGAGGAAGCAGTTTTGGAGCCTGCTTTTTGGCAAATCTTAGGCAACCGTGGCTGCGAGTCATATGGACCTAGGGCTATCAGGTTTGTTGGAGCATCACCACTGCTCTGCAAGGGTTTCTGCTGGCTGCTGGACTGTTCCACCCCAAGGCACATCTATTCAAATTGCTTATAATCTGTGTGAACACCTCTGCGTCTTCCTTCAAAATCAAACCGATAACAAGCAAAGATTCAATTTCCCAGGCTAATGCTGAGGTTAGCCATCAGCTGCAAATTGCTAGGTAAGACATTCCTGGGCAGAGGCTGGTGGGAAAGTGCTTTCCTAAATAATGAGGTATACTGGGCAGAGGTGAAATGCCAGCAAAAACAGTGTGTCCCCAGAGACTCCAGCCTCTGGCCTGAGCTGTTGCTTTCCTGTGTGTATCTCGGAGACATGTGGTTGTTTTTCCTTTAATTATTAATACTTGCATTGACGTATTCAAATGTGCATGGGCTTCTAAAGGATGCTCCGATGTAAAAATGAAGAATAAATTTCCTTCTCTCCCTTAAAATGTGTCTCAATCCCATGACCAATTTTATTGCCGTTCTGCTCTAATTTTAACTATAACGAGAAACATTAAGGCTTTCAATTAAAAGATCCCTTCCTTGAGATACTAGATACTGGAAAGTAGCCTGAAGTCTAGACCATGTGCAATATTTTTCATCAGGATGGTGTGTACTCCGTCTGATTTCCAGATCAAACGCCTTGGCAGTCGGACATGGACTTGCATGCTGGCTGGCTTGGCCAGGCTGGAGCGGTAGCGGTGAGCCATTCAGCTTTTGGAAGATCCTCAGCCTTGTTTGTATTTTCAACCACAGACCCGTGTTTCTGAAACAGTCCTTGGATTTACTCGATCCTTTTTGGTCAGCCTGGAAGTCTGTGGTGAGGGGCAAATAAACCTCAGCATAATGTCACCTCAGATTCTTGGATTTTTTGGCTTTTGGCTGTGAAATATTCACCTCATCCCTTTTCTTTATGATGGGCTGAGCCATGGCCATGACACTGAAAGTCTGCCTTCCGCAATGAGCTCAAACCCCCTCATTCACCGTCATTTCAGTGTTGGGTTCACTGGATGTCATTAAGCATGAAGTTAGGTTCACTGAAGGTTTTCTTATGACTTTTCTTCAGCAACCTAAATCTTGCACTTGACCTCACTGGCTCTCTGCAGGGCAACAAGTCTCCTGGCAAGCTTGCAATTAGGGAGATATTTAATCTCAGGTAGAAATCAGTATTTGCAGGTATTTGCATTACCAAGGTGCCGGCAGCGCTAGACCCAGCTGAGCTTGCAAGGTTGCAGCATTCCTCGGTCGCATCGTGGCAGCTGACAGCTCACTTTACTTCTGGTGGGTTGCTGCTTTCTTAATGGAAGCGGTGTCACTTTGATTTTATTGCCAACGAGGATGTTAGAGGATAGCTTCTCATGATGCTGGGGAATACAGTGAGTTTCTAAGGATGAGATGGAAAGGTAGAGCTGGGTATTGTATCAACATGTAAAAAGCACCAAGGCAAGGGTGCTTCAGGCGAGAGGAGCTGCTAGATGGGCTCAGACCCTGGGTCCTTTACCTTGCCCAGAGCACCCAGACCCTGCAGCAAGCAGAGACGCTGCTTGCCCTTGCATGAGGCATCCCTTACTCACACCATCTCAGCCATCCTTCCCTAGATCCTTGGGTCTGACTGCAGTTAGGCAGGGTGGGAAGGGCGCAGAGGCAGGGACATTACGTGCAATCCAAGCAGTGGGGTGGCAGAAACCCCACCAGCCAGATAGAGAGCTGTGCAGGATCTTGTCCAAAAACCACATCATGTTGCTGCTAAATTCCTTCTCTGACCCAAAAGGTGAGGCTGCCCGGAAAGCCAGGGATGGCTGAGCATGCAGGCGAGCAGCCTCTTCCACTCTCAAGCTGAACAGTGTTAACTTCGATCATTACTGCATGTTTTTGATGCATCGGGATGCATCTTGTCTCTCTATATTACATTTTCAGGAGGGCAAACCATCTTCTCGCCTGCAATAGCTTACAAGGCTGGAAGACCCCATTGCTGCTTCTCTCATTCAGTGTTTCCCACAACACAGGCTAGAGAGTTGATATAACGTATTGCTGCAGGACAGCCGTGCTGGCTGGAGTCTCTAAATCTGATTTAATTAATTCATAATCCAAGGAGGAGTCTATATGATAACCCTTTTTCTGCTGACATGGAAGGAGGATTCAGTGTATCTGCTCTGGGCAGACAACTGACTCTCGAAGTGCAATATTGTGTTAGGCCAAGAAAATAGCCATATTCATTTGCAATTAATCACTCAAATTACAGCCTTTTAATAAAGATAAGAAGCAAAGAGAATAAAACATGTTGGAAACCTATAGGCAGAGTTTTAGTTTCCTGAATTCAGATGCAAAGCTTTGAAAACCTTGTTTGCTTTCACCAAGTGTCACGAGGGATTATTTAGAACTTCAAAAGGACTTTGGAAACAAACAAAAAAGCTAGTTAAACATGGAGGATCTGATGCTTAATCCACTTGTGCGTATTTGCCCCAGTCTCTCCTTTTGCTGACTTTCTGAATCCCTCGTGGACGTTGAAGTCCAAGCTCAGCCCATGGAGAAAGTTGTCATCCATCTCTTAGAATAAAGGGTTACTTAACTAATTTAATCACAAATTATTCTTTTTACCCAGATTTCCAAAAGAAACTAGATTAATCCCACTGTATTCAGTGGATCATGCCCAGCCAAGGAAAGGCTTCAGCCTGACCCTGGTCCTGACAGATGCCAGGCTGTCCTCCAAGGAAAGAGCCCTTCAAAAGGGGCAAATCTGGCAAAAAACGTCACCTGGGCTTGCAAGACGGAAACCAGCGGCACACTAAGCCTCAGTAGGTCCAGTGCAAGGGGATAGGATGAAAGGAGAACCCCCCAGTATCTTGGCTCCAGCAAATGGCTGTTCAAAAGTAGGAATGAAAAATGGGATTTTTTTTTTGTTTCCACAGTTAGTGGGTGATATTTTGTGTGAGACACACTGGCAGCAAGGGCTTAGCAGAACCGCATGTGGGCAAATGATGGGAATCCCTACCTCCACTGGCAAACAGTTTGGAAGGAAAATGTGAATGAGACATAAATCATCCTGCTTCAGGACATAAATCAGCCTTTAACTAACAGTGGAAACAGAAGAAATCTTATTGTTGGGCTGGTTTAATTTTTCAAAACATAAAAGAAAAATTAGGAAACTGTTTGCTGACAGTTTAAATAACTGCTTCTCTTTTTATGGCTGTTCCTAGCTTTAGTCTAAGGAAAAGCCGAAGTCACAGAGCCAGTGCATCCACTCATTTGTCTGTCTTCACTAAAAATAATTTTGCATATTTTTGCAAATAAATTTGCGGTGTAGTCAAACTCAATGTCATACTGAAGCAGAGATCTCAATGATCTGCTCTTCCAGCAGGTTCATGACAACTGGCTGGATAAGAGAGAAAGCCCCAAATAATGTTTGTAAGAGGAAGAGGCAAATTCAACTCTGCCACATACTTAGAAGACAACACGTCTACTGTCCAGTCCATCAGCAAACACGTAGCTCCAAACCAGTGGCAGTACATTGTGCCACCTGCCCTGCCAAACTGGTGGGAGATAAGGGAAGGAACTGGGAGCACTGGGTAAAGAGTTTAACATCGTAAGTCTATAGGGAAGCAGGTCCTGTTGGTACTGCTGTTCACAGGGTCATTTGACTGCTTATTTCACCTTCGACTGAGTTAGAGACACAGTTGGAAAATTTCAAGTTGCCTTCAATCAGGAAAACGTTCAAATAAAAAAAATTGAATATATATTTTCATCATATATGTATCAAATAAAATAAAAGCCACCAAGGCTTGGTCCATGCAATCTGTTCTGCTCCTGAGCTTGACCTCCCTGCACAACACCTGCAGGACTGGATGGATTTGCAGGGCTCGTCTATCACGGCATTCCCACCTGCCAACTTGTGCCATGATCACCATCCCCTTATCACTCAAAGCTTTGCCTACAGGAGAGGAAAGCCAAAGAGAACCTCTGCAAAGAGCTCACAATGCCTTATTCCCAATGCATGTTTCATACTGTTGTGGTCATTTTGTTCTCTTTTGCTCTTTCAGGAGGACACAGAGCACCCTGCATCCACATGTATGATGGAGCAAGCCAAGACACTGGTTTTGTTACAACACCCAAACAGCCACCTCCCCGTTGGTGTGGCTTTACCATGTGCTGTTTCGCCAGCTGTCCATCCAATGTGGCCAAACCCAGCTTTTGAGCAGTTCAGCCCAGCTTCAGGAACCCTGTCCTGGGGCCACCAGTCCTGCTGGGTGGCCCTGGGGGTGACAGATGGACCTATGGACAACGTGAACCTTCAGCATTATGGACATCAAGCTTAGCCCTTGGGAACCTGGCTGCTATCTCTATCTGAGCTAAATCACATATGAAAAGGATGTGGGAAATAGCAGTTTCCATATTTTCATGGCAGCTCCCTGCTTTCCAGCCCACCGAGAGCCAAGAAAAGGAGCTGGTAACACACTGGGAGAGGAGGTGAACAGCAAACGGATGCTCAGATGTTTGCGCATAGTAGCAGCACCCGCTCAGGGATAGGGGTCCCCCACCAGCATAGGGACCCGGTCTCAGCATCCTACCCTGGCTATGTGAAAGTGTTCCCCGAGAGGATGAGAAAGTTTGGTTCCTCTCTTCCTAAGAGAAGACAAACATGTCCTGACACCAGGGGGTCTTTCAAGCAATTTCCAGCCCCTCCATGCTTGCTCTCTGCTGGGATTTCAGGTGGATATTGGTAAGCCAGGTGCCACGGCACAGGATGTTATGCCTGCAGGCTGCTGCCCACCCTGCAGAACCCTGCTTGGTGCTTCAGGAACCATAGCGGGCTCGCAGCCGCTAATTGGGTTTTTATGAGCTCCTGCACTGCTCTCGTGTGAGCGACTCGGAAGGCTCAGCAAAGGAGTCATTAAGCAATTCTTTGAAGTGTAGCTATTATTACCTGAAATGCTAAGCATGATTTAATGCTACCAAACTGTGTAACCTGCACCCGTCCGCATGCTGTGCAGCCTGTGTTTGCTCGTTTACGTACAGCTGGCACATCAGTACGCACAGAAGGAGGAAAGAAGATATGAATCTGTGCTTGAATATTTACATCCCATACTGAGCCGAGGCATTTGCTTAAAATAAAAGCACCAGGAAACGATCCTGACAGTGATGCCAAACTCTGTGTTTGCAGCTGGGGAAATGCATCTTTCCCCACGCTCTCCTAGCAGATGCTGCAGGACTCAGGGTGAGGTCCCCGCTCCCGGGATGCTGCCAGGAGCAGCATGGCTCCTTACCTTGGCTTTCTGTCTCCATGGCAATGGTTCTGCGTCATCCTCTTAGCACAGCAACCACAACCTATGCAAAATCTGGCCTCATTTTGGGATCCCAGGGTGGAAACAAGTGCAGTGAGTTATCCCCACTGTTGCGTGCTGGGTGGAAGGTGCTGTCCCACTGGGATAGCTGTCATGTCAGGTGCATGGTGCTGAGCTGCCTGCCCCATCCAGCACTCATGCACGGGAAGGATGGACAAACTCTGCTGCTTAAGGTGGTCTGTAGTGCCCAGTGGAGGGGCTGCAAAGTCACCTCCAGCATCACCTGCCTTCACCCTGGGGCAAGGTGGGTGAGCCAAGCTGAGAAAGGCTTTCGTCACCCTTCTGCCTCGTCCCCTGCAAGAGCAGTGCTGGTGCTCCCTGCCAGAGGGGTCTGGGATGATGTTTTATGCTGCTTTTCAGTCCTTTAAGCCAGATAGATCTGAATCCTGGGGAGGGGACAGCTCACCAGAAGTACCAATTGCAACTGGTGTTTACCACATGCAAAGAAACCCTCAAACGCAAAGATGAGACACCAGGGGCCTGCCTGACTTGCCCACCAAGGAAAACTCAGAGGCTGTTCGATGGGCTGTGCTGCCCATCATGCTGCCCCCTCCCCATGGCTCTGCCTGGGGCTGCTCCGGGCAGGGCTGGCTCCCTCCTGCTCTAGCACCGGCTGGGAGGTGCAGAGGGGCTTCCCAGCACAGCAGGGCTGAGAAAGCTCAGGGCAGCGACAGGGATAGGACGATGCTCTTATTTTGTACCTGGTGTGCAGGAAGATGTGGTGCCCATTTCACCTGCCTTGACCCATACGTTAATGCAGTCCCCAGGAGAGATGTCCTAAGTGTCTTCTCAGAAAAAAAAAAGAAAAAAAAATGCTAAAACCGTAAGGCTGGGGGGAAGAGCTTATTAAAGGGTCTTGGAGGGGTGAGGGAAAAGAAGAGCAATGTCTTGGGATTTTTCAAAGCAGACATCAGTGATGGCCATGGCTGCCCCAGGCCCCATCCACCCCCCGGCTGCTGCCACCCCGTGCCTATATCCTCTCCTAAATCACCTCCCTTCAATCACTAGAGTGATTTTTTTGAACGTATTTAAGATTAAAATGAAAGAGTAAGAGATTGTCCCTCCTAAACCCTCATTTTGGGTTAATCCTGTATTTATACTAAATGTGAATGAATCAAGTAATTGAAGGACTAAGTCACGACAACAACTAATATCATCATACAGAGCTTCAAATTAGCATATGTAGGATTACATCAATTCAATTTGGTCCTGGAGAGCAACAATTAAGCTTTCATGTGGCCCTTACCTCCTCATCAGGCTACTGGGAAACTCCTTGCTGGTTGCCCCTCACCAGCCACCCCCCATGCTGGAGGTGAGGCACGAGGAGAGCAGCCCATGGGCCTCCATTTGGGGGTGAAGAAGGGATGAAACGGTGCTGGTGGGTTCTGAATGTGAGCAGATGGGGTGACAGGATGGGAATCAAATGACCTGGGGAGAACAAGCAGGTGGCACAGTGCCTCAGTGCCACCTTTTGCTCAGCTGCTGACCATCTGGCCATGCTGCCCAGGATGTCCTCAGAGATGGCAGCTGTAAGAGGGCCTGTTCTGCAAGAGAAATGCCTTTGAACACATGTTGACTTACGGTTTTGTCAGAGGAGCTGCTCAGAAGAGACCATCCAAGCAGGGACAGCCCTCGCTGTGTGTCCAGGTGGGTTGGCTGGGCAGAGGAGCTTAGAGAAGGGACCTTCACCATGAAGCCCCCCTAATCTGGTCCCAGACTGCTGAAGGGACCATTCTTACCTGGGAGTGGGACTCTGAAGAAAGATCTGGAAGGATGCTAAGGACAAAAGTGATGCTGGAGCCAATGGGGGTGAGAGGGCACAGGGACTGCATGGTGGCAATAAGGCAGGAGGCAGGAAGTCCACATGATGGGCTTGTTCCTGGGCATGTGGTCAGCTGTAGCTGTTCCTTTCCCACGGCACAGGTTGAGCCAAAACACTCAAGCCAGGCTCGCCTGAACTATATCCGCAGGGTCATCACGCAGGAGCTGGGGGAGGGCCTGGGGACTTTTTTCCAGATGGATTTACAGGCACATGTACAAGCATCCCCGGTGCATGAGCACATCTTTCCACACAGGAAATCCCCCAGCTAGGAGAGTGCTTAGGAATAAACCCCTGTCCTTTTCCACCAGCAGAGGAAGGGGGGTCTTGCTACACTTCCCTCCCAGAAGGATTATCTGAGGAGATGTCTGCAAGATGCCAACACCTCCTCCCCCAGAAGAATTTTTCTTCCTATGGTTGTTCATCGAGTGACTACAGGCCTCAGGATTTTGCCCACAGATAATATAAAACAGGTGCAGAAGCAGGAGCGGGTTGCCAGCTCCATTACTCCTTTATAGCTCCTGGCAGTTCCAGAAGCAGCCTGGCTTTGCACGGTGCAGGACTGTGGCGTGCTAAAAATGCAAACCCAGTCCTACAGGGTTTACTAAGATTGCAGGAATCCTCAAGTTCAAAGGAAAAGAGGCAGCACACACCTCTGCCAGGTTACCTGCCACTGGGCCATCACCCACACCACAAAAACGCCAACTTGCACAGTAACCCCTCGATCTATGGGAAAGACTTTTCCAAGATTTAACTGACAATGGAAATTTCTGGCCAGTAGTCCTGTTCCAGTTTCCCATATGTACTCACCCATAGCTGCAATCACATTATTATCTTTATACCACGCTCTGTGGCAACCCATTACCGATATCACCGTAACACGGTGAGTGCTACTTGTGGCGTGCAGCACTGCAGGATGCTGCATTACCTGCACAGCTTCCATGGCATAGTTCAGGGTCAAGAAAGGCTGCTCTGACTCTCCAGTTTGTCCT